>NC_090698.1:39861656-40519406 GCF_040954835.1 Lepisosteus oculatus | reverse complement strand
TCAAGCCCGTGCTGATGATGAACAAGATGGACCGTGCCCTGCTAGAGCTGCAGCTGGAACCCGACGAGCTCTACCTGACCTTCCAGCGCATCGTGGAGAACGTCAACGTCATCATCTCCACGTACGGAGAGGGGGAGAGTGGGCCCATGGGCAACATCATGGTAAATGAAAGCCAAGCACTTACAGAAGGATACTGTGTTTAACAAGAATGTCAGATCATCCACCGTTACCATTCAGGCAGTGGAATCTTGGCGACTTTGAGACCAGTCATGTGTTTTTATTGGTTCTGTGTGAAATTTAGGTGGATCCAGTCATCGGCACAGTTGGTTTTGGATCAGGACTTCACGGCTGGGCCTTTACCCTGAAGCAGTTTGCTGAGATGTATGTTGCCAAATTCACCGCTAAAGGTGAGAAGGCACAGCTGCCCCCTAGCGAACGGGCCAAGAAAGTGGAGGACATGATGAAGAAGCTCTGGGGAGAAAAGTGAGTGTCTTTACCATCTGTGTGTAAAGACCAGATAACAAAGCAAGTCCAGTTCTGTGTAATAATTCTGAAGGAGGAGGTCTAGATTATACTGTATTACCTCATTGTGTGCCTGCAAAGAATTTCTCTTTTGCTGTGAAAATGTTGTTTAGACACTTTGTGTTTTCTTATGAAAAAAACAGAAATCTTGGGCATCTTGGACTCCAAATACAGCTGCAATTAAATAATTGAATATCACTCGTCATTAATTGATGTTCCTTGTTCCAGATACTTTGATCCTGCAGCAGGTAAATTTAGCAAGACAGCCACCAATGCTGAAGGAAAGAAACTGCCTCGCACTTTCTGCCAGCTTGTCTTAGATCCCATCTTTAAGGTACTTAGGACTTTTTTTTATCCCGTCGCCATGCTGTACAGCTTCATGAATCTGCTTAAGGATGCTGTGAGAAAGAAAATTTAAAAAAGTGGAAAATAGTTATGGACATGTGGGCTTGTATTAAGTTTATTATTGTTTTTAATAGTGTAATATTTCTAATAATTATTTTTATACAGTATTTAATTATCAGATATTGCTAGCATTTCTTACCCTGGTTAGACTGACAGTTCAAAACATACAGTATGAGTGAAAACTCCTTAAATGAAATGTGTTAAAATGTGTTTTTTTTTTTACGTGCAGCACTCTGTTTGTTTGCACATATTAATATAAATTAGTTTTAAGCAGTAACAGAAAGTTCCTTTATTTTTTTTTAATATTAGTTTTCTTTAATAACATACAGGTCTTTGATGCCATCATGAACTTCAAGAAAGAAGAAACAACAAAGATGATTGAGAAATTGGATATCAAGTTGGATTCAGAAGACAAAGAAAAGGAGGGTAAACCATTGCTGAAGGTATCTATCTTTGTTTAATCTTTAATGATATATAAGTATTCAAAAATACTGTCAGATTTTGGTTGAATTATTATTGGTAGTAGTCTATACTTTGAATGCTTCTCCTTAAAGCATTGAGTCAGCACTGTGTTATTGTTTTGTTTTGGTGTTGTTATGGGCTGCACGGTGGCCTGGTGGTTAGGATTGTTGCTTCAAAGTGCGGGGGTCCTGGGTTCAGACCTGGGATGCTGTCTGTGTCGAGTTTGTAAGTGTTTCCCCATGTTCGCGTGGGTTTTCTCCTACAGTCGCAGGTTAATCGGTCTCAGGGAAAATTCACTCAAGCCCACACCCTAGGTGTGAGTGTGTCTGTATGTGCCTGTGCTGGACTGGCATCCCATCCAGGGTGTCCTGTCATACACCTTTGCTTGCTGGGATAGGCTTCAGCTCCCCTGTGACCCCTGTGAATTGGATGAATGTTATGCAGAACTGTGACCCCTGTGAATTGGAAGACATGGATGAATGTTATGCAGAATTGTTAGCCAGGGTTCATTTAATGAATACCACCTCATGTTCTTTCTGAGACACTAACTGTGCCATGCCATTTGCCTGCTGTTCTGTTCAGGCAGTGATGCGGCGGTGGCTGCCTGCTGGAGATGCCCTGCTCCAGATGATCACCATTCACCTGCCCTCCCCAGTGACAGCTCAGAAGTACCGCTGTGAGCTGCTGTATGAGGGCCCACCTGATGATGAGGCTGCCATGGGTGAGTAAATATAGCCCATGCAAATGCAGAAGCACTTACACTCAGGGTAATAGTGTGTAGAGCAAGCAGCTGCTATGAATCATGGAAATGCATATTAATTATCTGTCATTGTTTCACAACAAACCTTTTTTGCCCTACAAACGGACTCTTGAGTGGGACAAGCTAACTTTGACCAATGGAAAAGGCTTATACAGTATATCTGTCTTAAAAGACATGCTCTTTAGAGTTATGATGTTATTTAAAAGCAAGAAGTATGTTGGATAAACATATATAAATATTGCTTACACACGTTCTGTTTATTAGGATATCTTATTCAATTAAATGTATTGTATAGACTGAACTAAGAAACCATGATATTTGGTATGTATGATAATATAAATGGGGCTAGGGGAAACGCATTCCTCTTAACAATAACTATATACAGAGGGAACACTGATGCTTAGATTTATGCAGGCTATATGCTCAAATGAGGCCTGTTACATATTCACAAAACTCACTCTTCTCCAGTGCTCTCCCACATTGGCCTAGGGGATCTTAAAACACTCTTCCTTCTTTGCCTGTGAGGTGCCATCCATCAGAGAACATAAGCAAAAGCTTAACTGATATTAGGGAGTACTTTTGCACTGATAAACTAAAGACCACTGTAACTGACTTATAGTAGTTCTGCTTAGTCCTGCTTTGCTGGTCCAGTTTCATTCCCTGCCATGGGACACACTGCCTGGATTTGAATCAGGCAACGGGACTCATGCTCTAGCCTGGACTGAAGATGTTACCAGATGATCACTATTTTTATCTTCAATATATCTTCAGGGTAGTGTTCTACTTAGAAGAAAACTGATATTAAAATCAACATCTTTTTTGTGGTACAAATCCATATACCGTATGTCAAAAGTTCTCAATTAAAAACGCAGCCTTTGGTGACAGTTATTTATAATATACTTCACAGGATTTAGGTGCCCTCCCCTTGCTTGCAGAAAAGTACAGAATGATGTATTAGGAACTGAATAGCTCATTGTTGAATGTCTTGACTCCATTTTACGTAGACAAACATACAACCATCAGTTTTTATTCATAACATCTTAGGTATGAATATGGGAAGTAAAGAAAAATAATTGGCACATGGAATCTGAATGTTTGTAGTGTGACATTAATAGTGCTCATTACTGAGGGCTAAAAATACATGCTTATTATAGCTAACTCTGCCAGATCAGTTTTGCGTGCATAAATGATTTCTATATTTAATACTTTAATGTTGCTACCCAGAGAGTTTGAACAGCAAACATTTAATTTCAACAACGCTAGACTGCCATGTTAGTTGAAAATGCTGTTTATTTGTCTTAGTAAAGACACCGCATGGTGCTCTCTTGGGCTTAATGATTGCTGTCATTATGAAGATGAATATTTGTAGATCTAGTCTAAAGACCAACCCTAATGTTTTTGTTCAGGTATCAAGAACTGTGATCCAAAGTCTCCTCTAATGATGTACATCTCCAAGATGGTACCCACCACTGACAAAGGCCGTTTTTACGCCTTTGGTCGGGTCTTCTCTGGTGTGGTGGCCACTGGCCAGAAGGTGCGCCTCATGGGTCCAAACTACACACCTGGCAAAAAGGAAGATCTGTATATAAAACCTATCCAAAGGTGAGCATTTTTTTTTCTGTGCAAATAATTAATTAATTGAAGTTCTAGCCCTTTTCACTTTTAAAAAATCTTTTAAAAGCAGTTTTAAAAATGGATGGATATTTGACTGGTAATTTTGCCCATGATTGATTTTTTAAATTTATTGTTATCCAGCCATGTATTCATCCATCCATTTTCCTATAAACCCTGGATGGGACGCCAGTCCACCGCAGGGCACACACAGGCACAAACACACAAAATCATTCGAGGGTCTAGTGTACAGAAGCCAATTACTTACCAGTATGTCTTTGTACTGTGGAAGGAAACCCATCTGAACACAGGGAGAACATACAAACTCTACACAGATAGCACCCCAAGAATTCAACCCAGGGCCCGTGCTGCAAGGCAGCAATGCTAATCACTGTGCCAATGCACCACACATTTATTTTCATTTAGATCCCAAATATAATTCTTAACAGTGACATTTATATTTGGCATCTCCACAACTAATGACACTGAGCACCACATATTTAAACAGCACAAGAACAAATATGTATCCCAGAACTTTATTACTGCCAAACATGGAACTTTAGTTAAAACATTCAACTTAAATGGTGATTATTTTCTTTCTTCTATACTGTATATAACATTATAAATCAGCTCTTGAAGCTGGAACAAACTCAAGACCACATTGAAGCCCTTAAAAGCAAAACAACAGTTAATTGTAACAAAATGAAGTTTAACTTTGTCCTGCGCACAGAACAATCCTGATGATGGGGCGCTATGTGGAGCCCATCGAGGATGTGCCCTGTGGGAACATTGTGGGCCTGGTGGGGGTCGACCAGTTCCTGGTGAAGACTGGCACCATCTCCACTTTTGAGCATGCTCACAACATGCGTGTGATGAAGTTCAGTGTCAGCCCCGTGGTGCGTGTCGCTGTGGAGGCCAAGAACCCGGCCGACCTGCCCAAACTGGTGGAGGGCCTCAAACGTCTTGCCAAGTCTGACCCCATGGTTCAGGTATTTTACATGGCCATTACGAGACAAAAAAACCATATAACATTATAATCTATTTAACATATTTACAAATATGTTAATTATAAGATAAGATCAGATCTTTTATTAGCCATATACAATTTCTTGGATTAGGAATTTGTCTTTTCACATACCCCAACTTGCTCTCCATGAGACACAAAGACAGGGATAGAAGCTTGGGGTCAGAGCGCGGGGTCATTATACGGCGCCCCTGGAGCAGCTGCGGTTAAGAGCCTTGCTCAACATAGGATTCTAGGATTCTTCTGCCAGCCACGAGATGAACCGGCAATGTTCCAGCCACAGGCGCAGATCTTAGCCACAGAGCCACCCCATGTACACCTCATGCATGTACACAAAAATGTATGTAATATGTATAAATTGTAGACATAAAATTACATATTTACAGATGTAATATGTATGTTTATACATATATAAATATGTTTGTTTATGTATTTAATTATAATTTAATTAATATAAAAAATGAAATTAAAACAGCATTTTAAAAGAAGCTGAAAATGTTGAAAGTAAGAATGAACCCTTTGGTGGTTTGCTACTTTAGTTTCAAGAACATGGCTGGGTACCTTGCTCCTTTCTCCCATAATCTTTTGCGTAAAGAAGTTGCTTTTGTTCTTTAATGCCCAGTTGACTTTGTTAGTGCTTTTGATGATTTATATTGGATCTCTTCCCCTTCTGTGTTCATGACTAAAAAGGTTCAGTTCCTATTTCTTGTCAGTGTGCGAGTTTCCCTTAAGACTGTAAAATAAATCATAAACAGTTGTTCCTACACTTGCATACTATATGTGTGAAGATTATTTTATAAATCTGGTTATTTTGGCTGGTAAAGAAAACTCTTAGAACTTAATCTTAGAACTTCGAAAGAAAAAGCAAATCTTACAGGAAACACAGATTACACTGAATTTCAATAATTCATAGTAAATGAATAATTCTAACATTCAAGGCTTTTTTTAATTTTAGACCTTTGTTCATAACTAATTTAAATTTTATTATTTTTCTGTCCAATGGTTACATTTTGTAGTATTGCAGCTGGGAGCTGTAGTGAACTATAGAACTGCTTTCTTTATATATATATATTTTTAATAAGAGGCTTTTAAACAGCTGTTTTCATGGTGAATCACTGCCTTGAAATTAAACATGAGGCTCCTAGCTGTTAAAACCATTAGTTAAAATGTTTCACCAAGGCTTCACTTTTAATCAGTAGAATTATTTGAATATGAACAAGTATCAACAACCCCTTCATATATTTGATACATGACTGTCTGGTAAACTGAAAATGATTCATTCAGTTCATTCATTTTTTTAACAAATAATAACCAGTTACACACATTCTCATAGCTGATGTAAGTTTGAGCTAACCATGACTAAATATTGAGATGTCTTTGTACACCTGAGTATATTATTCCTTTTGCTAGGTCAAAGTCTTCTTTTCTGTTCTTTGAAATCCCTTTCCTTACTTTGACAGTGTATAATTGAAGAGTCTGGGGAGCACATTGTAGCTGGAGCTGGGGAGCTGCACTTGGAAATTTGCCTTAAAGACTTAGAGGAAGATCATGCCTGCATTCCCATTAAGGTGAGGACTGTGGTGCAGACATATTATCTGTGTGTCTTACAAAAGTCAATTATCTGTTGATGATTAGGAGGTACAGGCTATAGCTCTTCAGAGGCTTATTTACGTAATTCATCAAATTATACTGAGGCAGAAGACATATCACAGAGGAAAACTTTCCCTCAAAAGCTTCTATAAGAAACATCTTATACTGCTTATTTAGGTGTTGGTATGTGATGAAGGTGATGTACTGTTAAGTGCTGATAAATGTTTTATGTTATTGTGGTTCTCCTCTAGCAATCAAACATGTGTTATACTTAAATCTTTCATGTCTTAACAGAAATCTGATCCTGTGGTGTCTTATCGCGAAACAGTCAGCGATGAGTCCAATCAAGTCTGCCTGTCCAAGTCTCCCAACAAGCACAACCGTCTCTACATGAAAGCTCGGCCCTTCCCAGATGGGTTGGCTGAGGATGTTGACAAAGGGGATGTGACTGCGCGGCAGGAGCTGAAACAACGAGCCCGCTACCTGGCAGAGAAGTACGAGTGGGATGTAGCTGAAGCACGCAAGATCTGGTGCTTTGGGCCTGATGGCACTGGGCCCAACATCCTGGTGGACGTAACCAAGGGAGTGCAGTACCTGAATGAAATCAAGGACAGCGTTGTTGCTGGTTTTCAGTGGGCAACCAAGGAGGTGTGTATTAATGAATGTCTGTTTAATGTTAATGGTGAGCCTCCCACAGTGACTCTCAGTGAGTCGAGAAAATTATTTCTCTTCATTTTCCACCACTAGGACAGAGCCTCTCAAAATGACTCTTTGAGTTGGGGTTCTTTCTCTTCCTTTTCTGTCCCCCGCGGGCCAAGTTTCCCAGTCGTGAAGCAGCTCCTCTCAAGTGATTCTTGGCGAGTCAGGGGTGTTTGTGTTTTCAGGCCCTGGAGACTGCTAAACCAGCAAAACCCCAAAAGACCACTCAAGTTCCCAGTGTGGTCCAGGTGTTCCTTTTCAGACTTAACCAACTGCTGCTTTTCCCTGTTAACAACCTGTCTGTCTGTCTATCTTTTAACAAAGATACAGCTTACAAGTCAATATAATTGTGGACTACATTTTCTTTAAAAATGTGCTAAAAAATCATCTACTTGGGAAAGAAAGGTACAATGTCAATAAAACGGACCTGATACTAACTCCAGAGCAAGGAAAATTAGTATCCTGCAAAACCTGACGCAGAAGTGGATATCCATCAGGCAAACCCAGTCTCTTTTTCCAAATGAAAGAAAAGTAATGGTAATAAATAAATCACATTCCTTATATGAAAATATCTTCATGATCTGCTTTTTTAAAATGTGTATTAAACAGAGCTGTGTCTTGGGAGGGTTGTAAAAGTCTTGGCGCTGCTGTCCTGCAGGGTGCCCTCTGCGAGGAGAACATGCGTGCTGTACGCTTTGACATCCATGATGTCACTCTCCATGCTGACGCCATTCACCGCGGAGGGGGCCAGATCATCCCCACAGCCCGCAGAGTCCTGTACGCCTCAGTACTGACAGCACAGCCCAGGATGATGGAGCCCATCTACCTGGTGGAAATCCAGGTAACCGGACTACACTTTTGGCCTTTTGTCCAAGACTTTGTTTTCAGGGAGCCAGGTTTTTTTTCAGGTAACATCACACAGAGTTCATCACACATCAGAGATGACATTTAAATATAGCAAAACTGAAAGATGTTGTTTTCTTTTAGAGACAGCTTATTTGAAAAAGCTTAAGCAGACAGTTCAGCAACAATGTGGACATCTCACGTCACACAGTTGGTAGCGTGAATGCCATGCATTTGGGTTCACAAAATGAAGAGCTGCAGCTATGGTTCAAAATTGACAGGGTAGCAACAAAAAACTCGTTCTTTTCACTGAAAAACAACCAGCTTCACGTGTATGATTCATGTGTATGGAAGTCTTAAAAGTCTGTTGTGTGTATATATATATATGTTAGGTGAACATGGACTTTCATTTGCTCTGAAAATAAATACCTTGAACCAGAGAGCTCATACTTTTCTGAAGAATGCCCCATATTAAACTTTATTCTTTCTTGTGTGCACTAGCACTTACAGAGCTCCAAAAGAAAGAGGCAGGATGTAATCTAAATTACTGGCTTAATAAACTCCATGTAATATGAACCACGTACGGAACAGAACAAGCAATGACTTAATGCGATATTTTTTACCTCATTTCTAGTGTCCAGAGCACGTAGTGGGCGGCATCTATGGTGTCCTAAACAGAAAAAGAGGTCATGTATTTGAAGAGTCTCAAGTTGCAGGAACACCAATATTTGTCGTTAAAGCTTACCTTCCTGTAAACGAATCGTTCGGTAAGTGGCATCTTCTTTGGCATTAGTTCAGAATTTGCACACTGAAAATGTTTCACTTAACAGAAACTGAAGTCTTTAATATACCATTTAAAACCTTTTTAGCATTTCGATGTATGTTTACAAAATAGAGCTAACCAATGGAGTATGAGAATGAAAAAGTAACTGTTCGTATAAAACAGGTTTTACAGCAGACCTGAGGTCCAATACTGGTGGCCAGGCCTTCCCGCAGTGCGTCTTTGACCACTGGCAGATCCTCCCAGGGGACCCCTTTGATGACAACAGCCGTCCAAGTCAGGTTGTGGCAGAAACCCGCAAGCGCAAAGGCCTGAAAGAGGGAATCCCTGCTCTGGACAACTTCCTTGATAAACTTTAATCCATCACGATGCTTCTGTGTTTTAGGCCATGACCGCATCTCAGAAGACAAGAATATACACTGCAGAGTAACAACGCATTTCAATAAAATCATTAAGGCTACAGCTTTGTTAAAACTAGTGTTTTGAAACCACATTAAAACTATGAAATAAAAGTGTAATTATTGAAAGTCATTTTGTACAACTGTTGAAAAATGTTTCAGGAATTTAACGCATTCTATAGTTAGCTTTCTGTTTTTAAAGCCAGACCACTTGACAAAAACTAGATGTTAACTGATGATAAACTGCTCAAACAGGCCTAAATTAATTAGTGCAACATGAACAGAAGAAGGGATAAGTTCTAGCTTCAAAGTTCCCAAAGAGATTTACTTTGAAAGCACAATTTTTGTGCAAGGCAATGGCCAATTTTAAGATGTTTGATCCCTCCTAAGCTGGGTCTCTATTGTCTATATTAAGAGAGACCCCCTCTTTAATACCTTTGAATTCAGTTGGTTGTCTTTCCAGTCAATCTTATGCGTTTGGTAGGCAGATATTCCCAAATGTGCTTTTTGTAGAAAAACCTGCTCTTTGAATACTTTTACACAGCAGTCTCTTAATTTACACAAAATCCTTTTTTGGATATAAAGAGGGTGGGTAACTGGCCCAAGTGGCCAGAAACATTCTTCTGTATCAACCAAGTCTCTGTAGTGTGCTGATAAAGCTCTAAGATGGTAAAAGGGATTTACAGTAGGATTATTTTAGATAAAAGTTATCCTGGAGCGTTCCATGTAGAATTTGAAGTTAGTAGTTCCGCATGCAACATAAAAATTTCCAATATTGTGTACATATTTTCCAACTCATTGTTTTGAAATGTTTTTTTGGGGAAGTTTGGGAAGTTTTGAAAAATGTGTACGATCTGTAACTACACAACCATACTGCTCTATAATTTGACTACACATGCTATGATTTATCTTGAGCCACATATTAAAGCTTAGTGAAATATGGCAGATGCTTATATTCTGTGACCCATAAGACTCATTAGACAATCCAATACTTTTAAAATAACTGGAATAATGCTTAGAACCAAAAATATCAGACCACATTTAAGGAACAGAAAAAATCTAAGTATAAGATTTGAATTATTTCTTAAGTAGTGTGGGTACAATCACTAATAAAATACCTTACAACTATTCTTTGCAGTTGATTAAAACATCACAACACAGACTTTGAGCTATTGCTTTTTACATAAAATATCTGACCACATCTGAAGCATTATTATGGAAGGCTTAGTTTATTGCTATATGTAACAATCAGAACATAGGAGAAAAATGCACCGCATGAAGTCAGCTATTATAAAGTTGAGCTGCCTCTGAATGTTTTATACAACTTAATCGGAGCATCAGCCTTCAAAACACATTTACACATCAATAGTTCCCATTCACAGAGTCTGTCCTTTTTTCCATCTGAATGGGTTTTGAAAGTCCACTTCATTGAGTCAAAGGCAATGTACAGAGTTTTTTTTAAAAAAAGAACCAAAGGATTTAAATTTTGAATGGCTTAAAAACGGTTCAGTTCAGTACACGCTGTATTTCCGCTGTCTTCTGCTGTGTATGAAGAAAAGGTTTGAAGTCTATATTCTTTAATCCAGGGAAATGATATCTGGAATAATGGTCCCCCCGCCTCCTGTAATGACTCCAGTTTCGTTCCTGGCAGAGCCACTGCTGTGACTGCTACTCTCATAATGGCTGCTTGTGGAAATCAGGCCTCCGCTTGTTGCTTGTTGCTGTAAGGTGCTGGGGAGGTTGTCCAGGAACATCGGAGTGCGATACTGCAGTGGACACAAAGCATGTAAAAACGCCTCAGTAACATATTGCTTCTGAAAAATTGAACTGGGATAACATCTTTTCAAGGGACGTGCCACCTCAAACCTCTTTAAAACTTAATATTCACAAACACAAAGCTATGTTCAAACTTATTACAAGACTCAAATAATTATACAATTAATTAAAATACCATCATGGGGACATAGCAATACTAAGAGAGAAATTACTCATTAAGAAATAATAAACATCCGTTACCTTCACCAGACAGGCAGGAAAAAGTTTATATACTGCAAAAATATTCTGAAGCTTTTGAGAAAATAGTGATTTGGTGAGATTTTAGATACTGACAAGATAATTATGGTAGAATAAGATAATTTGTAGTAGGTGCTACAAAACTGCGAGTCGAGGGGAAAAAAATGCCAACATGAAAACAGAAACCCCTGTGAAAAGAAAGTCCAAATACAACACCAACAACTTTTAAATGTATCCTTTATTAAATACAGTATCAAGCAGTTTCTAGAAAATAATCACACACATTATATTTTCATATTTGAATGTATATAAATTTGTTGAGTGTTTTAATTTTAAAAAAATCTAACATTCACAGACTGGAAACCACAAGCTAAATTACTCTGGTCAATTTTGCTTTTCTCAATGCTGAAATCAGTAAAAAAACTACATAAATCTACAAAACAGGCAGTTTCAAAACAAGCAACCAGCTAAAATTACTGGTGAAATGGTTACAGTATGTAACCTCCAACTTCATGGTTACGTTTTGGGTTAAAAATTCTGAATTTCCACTTAAAACATCTTGTCCTTGTATTTTGCTTCAAACGGTACATAACTTAAGTCCATCACAACAAACTACATTACTTTTGATGAACTGTGCTTGGCACATGCTTCATTTTCAAAGTTGACAGCATGTCCAAAAACCTGAAAATGTAAAGCTAATTTTTATTTCTGGTATAAACAACTTGGGAAGTAGTCTGGTGGGTAGGATTCTCATAGAGAATGTATGATATGCTGCAAACTTTGTAGTACTGAAGAAAGATGTTACTTAAAAATTATGAAAGAATGCATTTTTTAGTGCTTTCATGCACCTTTATCGGCACTACTTGCAGATTATTCCATATTATTTTAAGTGAAGAAGTCTAGGACTTTCACTATTCTTGGCCTGGGAATCTAGTGTGGAGCCAATGCAGTGCTTTAGGGTGAACATATCACCCCCAAGGTCTTCAATTTATTGAAATTCAAGTACAGTCCCATCCACAGAATTTTGAGTCATTGAGGTTTTTACATCAGAGATACAGTAAGTGTAGAGACATCCACTTCAGTGTCAGGTTTAATATGGATGTAGATTTGAGTATCATCAGCATAGAAATGACTAACTCTCCTTTCCGGCTGATCCTGTTTGGTCAAAATAAACACACAGCAGCAGCCGAACCGATATCGATGGAAGCCCGTTTCCGCCAGGGAGTAAAAAAAAAAACGTGGTATGGTATCCCGCAATTGCATCTTTGTATCTCAGAATGCCGACTTTAAGTCGCAATTGCAACTTAAAAACTCAGATTACGACTTCAAAACTCAGAATTGTGACTTCATATCTCGCAATTGCTACTTCGAAATGGCCCACATTTCATTGTCTGTCATTTTGTTATTGTAACAGATTCGGGTTCTAGGGCTTGTGCCCTGGCCTCTCCCAAGGAACAAAATCCTTTTTTACTTAAATTCTATTAGAAATTTAAAGAATTAAAAGGCAAGACATACAATGGAAATATGTAAAAAGTTCCAGCTTTTATAATTGTGAATTCTTCTGGATGTGAAGTGTCTATTTCTGTATCTTTTTTCATATTCCGTCTCCTTATTTCTGGTGTTTAAATAAAAACTTTTTTAAAAAGCCCACCGTCCACTTTTCCGACCAGGTAATGGGATTCCATAAAAACTAGTGTAATTAATTTGATTTTTATCAGGGCACTGTACAAGACAAGTCTTCAGCTCTATAGATCCTATGATCCTGTACGATTTATGAATATAGTGTAACGGAACGGCCGACATACAGGTTGTACGATCTGGTTGCAGTGCGGTGACAGCACAGACCTCCCCTGCGCGTAACAGGGATGCTGGCCGCCGGGGCTAAAGAAAGTCTTCTTTAGCTCAGCTGGCAAGATCCGGGTTCGAGCCAATGCAGTGAGGCATGAACTAGGGTGGGAGCGGCGAGGGCACAAGCCCTAGAACCTGAATCCGTTACAATAACAAAATGACAGACAATGAAATGTGGGCCATTTTGAAGTCACTAATGTGAAATAAAAAGTCGCAATTGTGAGATATAAAGTCACAATTCTGAGATTTGAAGTTTAGAAATTGTAATTTTAACTTGAAAAGGTTGCCCTGACATCTGTGAAAGGCAACATTTTTTTTCAGCAGGGATTCTGTCAATTAAATGTATGTACAGATGCAGCCATTCAAAATGGGTGAGGTATTTCGCGGCATACCCCGGTGGGCGTGTCACAGTATCACGCAGTATCACGCAGTATCACGCAGTATCACGCAGTATCACGCAGTGTCACGCATGTCACGTGACTAACTATCCGGCGTCGCCTTGTAAAACCGCCAGGGGGAGCTTAACTTCTCATGTACAGCATTTAATTTTGAACTGTGTATTACAGCATGTTAATCATCAGTCATTAAAATGTTGGTATATATTATGAAAGCAAGATTGCTCAGTTGTACAGAAGTACACAACCTACCTTTATCAGAAATATTTATGCATCAAAGCCTTTACTGAAGATATTACTAATAGTATTGATAATGGATGACTTTGGACAAGCTGTATACTCAAAGTATAATTTCTTTAGCACATTTGTACAAGCACTTGGAATCTGTCCAAGCCATACTTTGTCAGGCATTTTGTTTTACTTCAACGGGGCATAAAAACTTCCTTGCTTTTAACAGGGCGTTTCATAATTTCTAGCTACGAAAATGATTTAAAATGCGACACCTATCATTCAACTAGAGCTTAAAATATCACAAGGAAAAATACACACCGGTATTCCATTTCTCCCTAAACATTGTAAGCTTCGAAGTCTTTAACTAACGTGATACCGGAGTCAACAAGCATACTTTTAGAATTTGATTAAAAGGGAATATAATATGGAATCGCGTATCTAAAGAATTTAATAACGGTATGATTATATCCGTGTACTGCGGCAGGACTGTGTAAGGCTGTTTCGCCTACCTGATCATGCGAGCTGTCTTGTAGCCTACTGGTCTAGGTGCGTGACTACCAGCTGGCAGGTTGTGTGTTCTAATCCAGCTGGTGCTGGACTTTTATTTTAACAAACATTTCTTCGAAAAAATAGGTAAGCAATATTATGGACAATCAATTGACTTTTATATTTCAAAATATCGCAACATGATCGATATTTGCGATATTTTGAATATATCTTCCCTTCTGACAGCGGTTCCTGCTTCTATTGTGTGTGTGTGTGCAACAGTAAATTTTTATAGAGAAATGGAGGCTGGACAGTATGCGTTACAATATAAACATTTATATTGATTTAAATCGTGTTCTGATTTAAATCGCAAACGCGTGTTTAATTATGTGTTTTTTAATCATGATCAGGCTAATGCATTTCTACATTTTCTGTATGAACCAGAGCTTAGAGGTTCATACAGAAAGACAGCTTGTGTTTAAATTGAGTGTAAGGTAATTTATGCTTCTAAAGTCATGGTCAGTATTGTTGTACTGTGCTGTACTGTGTCACATTATTTTATAGCGTTTTTATTGCGTTATTAAATCCGGTGGCGCTGTGTTAGTTTCCTGACTCACATTATTTAAACTGTGACACCGATCATTCATCTCTAAATAAACTTTATTTTATATAGCGTTTTAAGCGAATAGGTAATTAGATTGCTCATAAACCTAATCACTTTTTCTACATAAACACAGCGTGATTGCTCTCTGAAAATGCTTTTCCTTTATTTTTAAAGTAGGCTCAGATTTCAACTATAGATCGTATTATTATAAACTTTCTTGGAAAAATGTATTTTATGTAAACCATGTTTGCTATTAATTCATTTAGGGCTAAAATACGTTCATTGTCTTCTAATCGAGTCGAGTTTACATTGGAAGCCTGCCACACCCGGACCGTTAAACCAACGCATTAGCACGTCAAAGCCCATTGAGCCAGTATTGGCTTTAGTATCCCCCCCTTCTCCCCTCAATTCAATTCAATTCAAGGTGTTTTATTTGCATGACAGATGGGTACAAGCAGTGTTGGGTACTGTATGTATGTTGTAACGCTTACGGCAGACAGGCACTGTGTAGGAGCCGACGCGCCAGAGCAGCGCCTGCAATTTTTATATTTATAACTTAGTTTTTAAAATTAGTCAAGCAATACGAAGCATCTCCTTTTACTTAGTGCCTGAGCATACTGCAACGCGTGTGAAGCCCATAAACGATATTAATTTTGGAACTTAAACATACAGTATATGGCTGGTCTCGGTACTTTAAAGAAAACATACACACCAGTATTCCATTTCTCCCTAAACATTTTAAGCATCGAAGTCTTTAACTAACGCGATACCGGAGTCAACAAGCATACTTTTAGAATTTGATTAAAAGGGAATATAATACGGAATCGTGTATCTAAAGAATTTAATAACGATATAATCACAGAAGTGACTGTTCTCAGGCGGAAGATGTAAACAGCTTAATGTTCGTGTTAAATAATTTTTTTTAATTCAATTAAACGGGCACAGTTAAGACATCAAATATACATATACATACTGTATACAGTACAGTTTGCATACGCTAATATGTTTATGTTACGCGATTAAAAAATAAATAAATAAAAATGAAAAGTCCAACACCAGCTGGATTCGAACACACAACCTGCCAGCTGGTAGTCATGTACCTAGACCAGTAGGCTACAAGACAGCTCGCATAAGCAGGCAGGCGAAACAGCCTTACACAGTCCTGCCGCAGTACACGGATATAATCATACCGTTATTAAATTCTTTAGATACGCGATTCCATATTATATTCCCTTTTAATCAAATTCTAAAAGTATGCTTGTTGACTCCGGTATCACGTTAGTTAAAGACTTCGAAGCTTACAATGTTTAGGGAGAAATGGAATACTGGTGTGTATTTTTTTCTTTAAAGTACCAAGACCAGCCATATACTGTATGTTTACGTTCCAAAATTAATATCGTTTATGGCCTTCACACGCGTTACAGTATGCTCCTATTCTTTTTATGCTCAGCTACTAAGATTTCCCTTCAGTGGTAAAATTCAATATCTACAACGGGCACAGTAAAGGCGTTTACAGTAAGTCTTTCTATGACAGACCAACAGACCACGAGTGCCCCTGTCGGTCAACCAATCACGCACCGCGGTATCGCGTGTCATCTTACCTGCGGTATCTGTACTGCGGTGTCTGTACCGCACACTTTGAATGGCTGCATCTTTAATATAATTACACATGGCCGTTCTAGACTCAGCCATATGTCATAAAAATGATAAGGAATAAAGCCCTAAATTACTTTACTTACTATAAACATTTTGCTTGCATATACTTGACTTTCTACTAATGAAAATGCATTGAACCCAAATATAGGTAAGATGTGTAACAGTTTAATCTGTAAAGAACAATAAGAAAACATACCTGAGGGTCTCCTTGTATCAATGAGAATAAACCTAGACCTAAAAGGTAAATTGGAGAAATTAATCAGAAAACAGCACAAAAAATACTGTAAAAATCCACAATCAGTCGGTGATAATATGTGAAATGGAAAATGTTGTCAAGAGCAAAGCCACATACAGGTATCTCTGCTATAACGCGATAAGATGCTTTCCTGTAAAACCTCGTGTTATGCAAAATAGTGCAATAAAAATAACAGGACTTATGGGAAAAATAGGGTTAGGGGCAGACCATTCAAAACCTAACCAAATGTCTAACCAAAGCTTTACCAAATGTAATAATTATCCCAATAAAAATTTTAGCACAGTTTAAATACGTTAAATTCATAATAAAGAAATACTACAGTACATTTAGGACTTTACCTTGAAAAAGTTCACAACCTGAAATTTTATCACCAGCACGCTTCTTAGACACATTTCTTGTCACCTTGTCCTTGTGACAAGACTATTTACGGCAATGCAGAAGATTTAGGGAAAACAGCACGAAAATTGAGGAGCACCTCCCAATTAGCACTTCCAAAACAAAGCACATTGGACAACTGAGCATCATGTGTATACCTCCGCAGACCGGCGCCTTCAACTGTGTTACTCCGCAGAGCAAAACAAACATGTAAGGGATGAAATCGCATATAAGACAACTTTCCCATGTAAGACATCTTCCCCCTATTTACCAATCGCGTATGAGGCAATTTCCGTTTTGGAAACTCGTGTAATAGCAGAGATCACTGTAGTTCTTTGAAATTAACCACATTTCACCCATGTGAAAAAGAAAAAATCAGTATATTTAAATTAGAGATATACAGTCTGTAATTGCAGTCTAAGTATTTCAACAGTGACAATTTTTGTTGTTTTGGCTCTGTACTCCAGCACATTGGATTTGAAATGAAACAATGACTATGAAGTTAAAGTGCAGAATGTCATCTTTAATTCAAGGGTATTTACATCTATATTGGGTGAACCATATAGGAATCACAGCCTTTTTTATACATTGTCCTCCCATTTTAGAGGACCAAAAGTAAGTGGAGAATTGGTTGCTCAGTTGTTTCTTGGCCAGCTGTGTGTCGTTGCATCGTTAGTTCATGCACAAGAAAGCTATCAAAAGGTCTAGAGTTGATTCTAGATGTGGCATTTGGATCTGGAGTCTGTTGCTGCTGTCTCTCAACATGAGGACCAAAGAAGTGTCAATGCCAGTAAAGTGGGCCATCGTGAAGCTAGCCAAAACATTAGATGTGTCAAAATCAACTGTCTGGTGCATTGTTAAAAAGCAAGAACACACGGGTGAGCTTAGCAATAGCAAACGACCTGGTAGGCCCTGGAAGACCAAAGTAGTGGATGACCAAAGAATACTTTCAATCGTGAAGAAAAACACCATTTCGACTGTTGAACAGATATAGAACACTCTCCAGGATGCAGGCATAGATCTGTCAAAGACAACCATAAACAGAAGAATACACCAGCATAGGGCAGAGGGTTCACCACAAGATGCAAACCACTGGTAGGCCTCAAGAACAGAAAGGCCAGGTTCCAGTTTGCTAAAAAGTACAGGAAAAAGCCTGCAGAGTTCTGGGACAAAGTCTTAACCAGAACCATAGTGAATGAAAGAGGAAAGTGTGGGGAGAAAAAGGAACTGCTCATGATCCAAAACATACCACCTCATCTGTGAAACATGCTGGAGGTAGTGTCGTGGCTTGGACACGTATGGCTGCCAGTGGAACTGGCTCACTTGTCATTACTGATGATGCGACTGCTGACAGCAGCAGCAGGATGAATTCTGAAAACTCATTGGATGGCACCTGGCAGCGGGACAATGACCCCAAACATACAGCTAAAGCAACTATGGTGTTTTTCAGAGCAAAAAAGCGGAATGTTCTTGACTGGCCAAGTCAATCACCCGACCTGAATCCCACTGAGCATCTGTTTCACTTACTGAAGACAAGAAAAGACTAAAGACAAAAAGTCCCCAAAACAAGCAGGAACTGAAAATAGCTGTATTACAGGCCTGGCAGATCATCACCAGGAAAGATACTCAGTGTCTGGTGATGTCTATGGGTCGCAGACTTCAAGCAGTCATTGATTGCAAAGGATTTGCAACAAAGGACTAAACATGACCATTTTATTTAAGATTATGTTAATGTGTGCAATTACGTTTGGTCCCCTAAAATGAGAGAACTCTGCATAAAAAGGGCTGCAATTCCTATATGGTTCAGCCAATATAGACGTAAAAAACCTTGAATTAAAGCTGACATTCTTCACATTAACCTCATCGTCATCGTTTCATTTCAGATCCAATGTGCTGGAGTACAGAGCCAAAACAAAAATTGCCACTGTCAAAATACTGAAAGACAGCACTATTTAACAACAAAAAATGATTTTAATCTCACTAAATATGAGAATGTAGATGTAAGAATAGAAATTCTTACTTTGCATGTCTGCTGAAATTGTAGATAAGGTTGAGTGATGGAATGGAACTGCATAATCAGCTAGTGGAGAAGTTATGTATGATGTTTCCACGGTTTGGACATTTGGCACTCGCACAGTTGAAGGCTGGTAAGTTAAGACCCTGCAAAGCAAACATCAAAAAAAATATACAAAGATGTTTTATGGAAAACTGATGCCCCCAATTTTATCTGAAAGTAGCACAATGTGTTACTCCACACTAACAGCGTGGACTTGCTGTTAGGGCTCTGGACTAGGTAAGAGACTGTATATGTAAGAAAGGTCAATGTACTTCTCTCAGGACTGCTCCAGTAAATTCTCTGCTGTAAAAATGTCAGCCTTTCTCCATGCTGTCACTGTAAATGAAAATACTAATTTCATAATAAAATGAACTAAATTACAAAGAAAAATAAAATAAAATTCATGTAGACCAGCATGTTGCATTGCAAGTAACCTAAATTTAAAGTACTAAACTAACACTGCTATTTAAAAATTAAATAAGTATATGTCAACAATGGAGACTGTAGATAGTTACATCTTCCTATTGTTTGATCTAATGCATTATCACCCGCTTTCAAACAAAAAAAAGGAAAGCACAACGCCCTTTATATTATTACTGACCCTTTTCCATGCACTTCCTCAGGCTTAGACATGTACAGACAGCGTTTCTTGAGTGGTGGTATCTCCTCTTCCTCTTCTTCACCTTCAGAGGAGCTCTCTATAGTGAGATCAATTATGTCTGCCTTCTTCAAACTGCTGGGGTCACTGGCTGTCATCACTGCACAAGGCCTGTTGACAAGACTTGAACCTGCAAACATTTTGAAAAAGATTATTCCAATGTGTCTCTGTAAAACTGACTAGAAATGATCCTGAAAAGCTGCTTGTATGTAACCCTGTAGTGTTTTCCTCTACTTCAAAAACAACTTACATGATGAAGTCTTTGTCCCACAGCAGAGATAACACTTATCTCACTGTTTCTCACAGGAATTCATCTTGAGAGTACAGACAGTATGCGTTGGGTTGGGAAATTTACTCATTTTTAATAATGTGACAGAAAGATTGCATTAACCAGCAACTTTTAGAATTGATCAATCAACTGTAACCAATGCTATATATCCACTGATACTTTACAAAATGAAAAATGTCATACATAAAGTATCTAGGATAGTCAAACAGGTTCTTAAAAAGAATGTTTCCCAATGGTTAGAAAATATTACATTTTGCATCAATCTTTAAACAGATTCAGGCAGGATACCAGGTCTTATAATTTCAAATACTAAGATCTAAACTAAAAAAGTATTTGCATCATAAACATTAGGAAATTAGAAAGGACTGGTTATTAAAGTAAGCTTGCCAAATTTTTTTGGCCAGCTAAGCTAACAAGCTAAGATAAAGTGTGATATGACACATTAAGACTTTTAAA
Organism: Lepisosteus oculatus; assembly: GCF_040954835.1. NCBI lineage: Eukaryota > Metazoa > Chordata > Actinopteri > Semionotiformes > Lepisosteidae > Lepisosteus > Lepisosteus oculatus. Next base: position 40,498,988 of record NC_090698.1, on the reverse strand, counting down.
GAAAGCCTCTGACTTGATAGATGGATAATTAAGGGGAGGAGATAACAGAACTGAGGAGATGAGGGGTCTGTTTTATGCTAAAAGAATATTTGTTATCCTATAATGATGAAGATACAATTATATACAGTATTCAACATGTTAGAAGTAAATACTGCTCTGGAATAAAAAAAATTCCTGACATTAATTTATGGACACCCCCTTTGCCTTGGAGAAAATAATAAAAAAAGGCTAAAGAAACTGTGCAACAAATCCATATGCATTACAGCACACAGTGCATTGAAGACAGTAAACACAGGGCAGCTCTTTATCATGGGTTGTTGGACTGAAATAAAATCCCTAGTTCTTGAAGCTGCTTGCCTGGTTTGCTTCTAGAAGTGGCTGGAAAAGATGTCTAGGTGAATTAGCTACTAGCAACCAAACAAGCAAGATGACTTCCTTTCATTTCCAACTCTTAAAACTCTTTGTGCATAAAAGGAAACTATTTCATAAGAGGAGTTTACAAATAAACACAGCTGTGAAGGGGATGTGGCAAACTTTTAAATTATTAAAATAAAAAAAGATAACACACTAAACATGACCAGACCTTGGCTCATAAGACAGTGAAACTATCAGGCAGGAAAACTGGACAAGGTTTTCCACAATGCACATTGGTCTTAAGCAAAACAAAATTAAAAAGTACTCTGACAAAAAACCTTACAGCACTTTACACTAGCACAGCACCTATTTGACTTCATTGTTTCCCCAGAATCTTTTTTCATTAAAATCAAGTGTTTGACCTTTCCTGTAGGTCTGTTGTCTGCATGTCATTGCCTTGTTGGTTGTGGATTTCTTGCTAGCACGACTACCCCAGAAGACAGGGAAATACAGTGGCAATAGTCATGTGACCAAGCCCTACCTCTTATCACTTAATATTTTATTTTCAAAGGAAGTATTACTTGTGCTACATTTCAAGATCAAGCTAAGTTCAGCCAAAGGAAAACGTGCCACGTTCATTAGTGATGGAAACGGTAATCCATCTTTGTCATCTGCCATTCAGTTGTCTGCCACCCAACCTCCAACACCTTCCTAGAAAGGTAAGGGTAACTTCCCTGTTTCCCTATTTGACACACAACATTCTACAGGAACACAGGCTTCAGCTCAACTGTTAACCATGAATAAAAGCATGGGAAATTAAAAATGTAAAAAATCCCACTACCAACATTACAAGTTATTTTTAAAGGTCTTACTTTCTATTTTTGTGCTACACTGGGCCGACACTTTCAGTGTTTCTTTCTTTGGTCTCATTGGACACCAGCTGCCATCTTCCTGGAATTTAATTTCATCCACATCTGTACAGTCATTCAGGATTTCCATGAACAGCCTGAAAGAGAAAATAACAAACTATACGGGTGGGCGCAACCACTGTATGTATTGATTAGCTGATGGCCTATCAGTCATTTAGGCACATTGTAGCTAGAAGAGAACAATATCTTAGAATACCTGATGGTGTGTGTATACATCTGTGTTAAATCTAATAAGAATGTTGCCTCAACTGAGTTAGGAACGGTTAGGAAAGCTGGAATTTCCTGGATGTCACCAGACAAGGTCATTTGAGTCTACTCACCCATCAATGATCAGACTTTCGTAAGCAGCTTTCTTGTCACATACAGGACAAATCCATGTTGGTTTCTTCTCATTCATCTGAAGGTAAAGAGCAGCATCAAAGCACTGTAGATGCGAGCAGGTAACTGCACGGCATGGGACTGTCAAACGCATTTTACCAAGCTGGAGGAGAGAAGAGAAAGTGTGTGCACCCAAAGGTCAGAAACCTAATTTAGGATGGGAAGGAAATTTAACAAATTGGCATGTCATTCATTACATAAGAGAAAGCTTACTGGGCACATCAGCGAGACTCTTAAACTGGTTGTGGCAATCTCACTGTCAGGGTCTGCAGTCAGCTTTTCTTTAACTGAGGAAAAAAAATCAAAAGTCTAATTAATACATGGAGAGAAAAAAGCACAAGATGTTTCATTTCAGCACCATTTTGGGGTTCAGAGCTCTCCATGAAGGTTTTAGCCTATTAGTGAAACAAACAAATATGAAACAAAGTAATAACCAAATTCCACAGGTTGATAATATAATAAACAGTATAATAATAGAGTATTAAAGCAAATCATACAAAAATGGTACAGCACTACAATACTAAAACACAGACTTTTCAGTTCTTCATGTCACATGACTGGACAAAGTAAAATAGACATGCATATGGAACAAATCTTGATGTATAAGATCAACCTTTTGAAGTTTGCTGATCATTCCAATGTGAACATGTTATTACACACAGTTTTCGATTTAAGCTGGTACAAGATTCTAAATCACAAGTGTGACACTTACTTAGAGCTCTAGAATGGTCAGGGTTTCTAATGCCTTTCATTTTTAGCCTCTGCAGAAGCAATGAAGATGTGAGCTGCCTCACAAGGTACACAGACATAGAATATGTCTGAAAAACAGAAAACAAAAGACATACTAGATACAAAAAAAATAGGCCAGCAAAAAAGCATACTCTGCTTTGCAAAAAAAAAAAACAATCAAAAGACAAAATGCACATATTGCAATGTATTTCAATACACGCTGACATTTTATGTACTATATGTTCATCTAGGAGAAATGCAGTTGCTGAGTCAGAACAACAATATTAACAAATGAGTAGTAACAGACCTAATTAAAGATTAATCACTGATAGTAGTTCAATTAGGTAGCATGCTTCGGGTGTAAAATTTAAGGCATAAGATTGACACCCGAAGAAGGCTCCACAGCCAAAACGTTGCGTTTCCTTTCTGCTCTTTAACTTGTTCCTTAATCACGCATACACCTACACGTTGCGGTTAAAAGCCCTGTACCTGTATGAGAAACAATCATAAGCTGTTGCATATTACAAAAGGGCAAATGGACAATGACACTCCCCTTTAACTTAACAGTTTGAGAAAACCAAGAGGAAAACAATACAATTTTGTTTCATGACAGTTTGAGATGCAAGTTAATTTTATCCTGTAAAATACTGAATAAAGTTGTCAAACATAAGGTGATTAGCTAAATGCATTGATTACATGCTACTACAACAGAGTTTTCTTATTTTGCTCACTTTCTTGTTGAGTTCTTTAAGGCTGCTGTAAGGTGTTGTGCAGCTGCTTTGGAACAGACTGGTTCAGATTTTATATGGACCCTTCAGAAAATTGCTGCAAGATTCACCTTCCAATTTTTATATTCAGTTAAGTAATATTTTTTGTTTTATACCACCATGATCCTAAATTATGCACTTGAGCTGCTGTAGGCAAAAATATTTTCATCGGGCGTTATTAGCCATTTTAGAAAAAAAATTATCCTTCACAACACAGACGTTGTAGCAACCCCTTTGCAAATATAATAGAGATTTTGATTATTATGTCTTAATGAGCCTTCCTGTTCTCTGATAATCCCCCCCTTCACATTAAGACAAGAGGGCAAGCGAAAAGCAACATCTATATAAAACGTTTATTTACAAAAGAACTAAATATTATGATTCCCGAAAACAGATGATACTTTAAAACACTTAGCAAATGCTACATTAATTTATTTTAATGTATACATGGGAAAAGGCCAACATACAGCACAGTGGAGGTATTTAACACAGACCAAAGATTATCTAAACAATTTTTACAACCCCTGATTAGTCTACTGAATGGGGAACTTAATCAGTCAAAAATAAATGGCACCAGTTGTAAAGGACCCTACTCTTAGTAGTAACCTTTAACGTTTACTTTTTGAGCACAAAAAAGAACAGCTGCATGTTAATCTTATTCAAACAAGTAAAACATTAAAATCCCCTTTAATACTATTTTTGTCTGTTGGACATTTCACCCACAAAGGTCAAGCTTTAGAAATGTAAAACAGAAGCTTACCTTTCCAATTTCAGGTGCCCATGTGACAGAAATCTGATTAGGCACAGCGGATGATAATCTGACCGAGGAAGTAATATTTAATGGCCGGCCTTGCCTTTTCTGTTCCACTCCATTTTTAGGAGGGGGAGGATAGCCCTATAACAAAGCAAACTTTCATTTGCAAACTCATAGCAGAACATGCAAGGTGAACTACATTATGTATAACACATAGAGAGGACATACTGTACTTCACTTTCCTATAGATAGGAGTTCATGAATCAAAGCATTTACAAGATGCAAAACAAATGACAGCATACTTGTAAAACAGTTTTTAAATTAGATATTAGCATAACACTATTTTGAAATAAACATTATTAAAAAGAATCATCTGTCCACAGTTCACAAACATCTAGCATATAAGGTAAATAAAGAGAAAGAATCTAGTAAATCTAGCAGATAAAGAGAAAAAATTAGTACGTGATGTATTCAATAATTCAGATAATGTTTTTCTTCCTTTGTCTAACTGCTGTATTAGTCAGCTTTAACAGTAAAAATGTCAAGAACAAAAACAAATGTTTACCGGTAATGGGAAGGGTTTGCCATTCACTTTTATGCACAAACTGTTTGGATAGTTGTCTTCCTGAGGGCAACTGGTCTCTGCAAGGCAAAACCTGAAGCCAAAGGTAAAAGACACACTGTAAAAATGCAACCTTGTGAATCTCCAAAAGACATGTTTGTGAATTTGTATAATTAAGGTACACTGATGTGGATAAATGCATTATTGAATTCTATATTTTATTTATTGTAGCCACTGAAAACAGGCACAGTGGTAAAAAAAAATAACTTCACCTGTTAAGTGGAGTTTTGCTCCATACACTGTACATGTTTCTTGGTACAATATGTCTCACAGTTCCTTTACGATTGCTGTGTCAGTTCCCCAACCACATAACATGTCATATGCAAGCAAGGCTGAGGTTAGGAGATACACTATAAAGACAAGTCTGAAAGACTGTATTTCTGACTGCATCCAGTCTTTCCAAATTACGCACTCTAAGGGTATACTCCTCGTTTTCAAATTATGTTTTGGAACAAAATCTTTTTGCATCTACACGAAACATCATATTGAAGAATGTCACATTTTTTTCTGTTCAGTTTCAAATGTGGCTCACTTAGACATGTTCATACACTATGATGGCTTATCTGTTATCAAGATCCCATTTGTATATCTGTTATCAAGATCAGCATTTATATGTGACTCCTAACTTAAACTTAACAAAAGCCTAACTTAAAATGCCTGCATACTTCATTCTTCACACTCAAATCACAGTTGGCAAATTTCTTGTAACATCCACATTCATATGCTCTGCGCTTCTTTACTCTGTTGGGATTGCCCGGACTGTGACAGGTTAGGATCCTCTCTAAATTATTGTCCATGTCTGCTAGTCATTTGTGCCGGGGGTTTTTTTCTCTCCTGTTACTGGGTGGAGCTGAACGAGTAAGCATTCCAAAACACTTGTTGTATATGGCAAATAAAAAATCTTGAATCAAACTGCAATACACATTTTGTGCCGCCTTTGAAGCACTCGGTTACTTTAATTGAAGGAATAAACAATAAAAAGGTTTATAATCCTAAATTACAAAGTCAATGCCATTGAAGGGCATACTCTATTTACATTAAGTGGTGTTAACAAAAGGCATAGTAGGCATTTTTTAAGCAACTATTCTGAAGGAAATATAAAGAACGGTTGTCAGATAAACGCTGATGGATTACGTTTATAGATAGGATACTGTAAATTGTACTTATGAGGAATACTCAAAACATTCCATGTTTTAGAAAGGAAATTACAGCTTAATTGCTTATAGAATCTGATAATGAATGATTCTACACTACAGGTAATTTTAACCTGGGGGGAAAACTTAAATATTTTTAATACTTAAAATATATTGTATATAATTAATTTTAAAATTATGCCACACAGTAGTGCTATCTTTTAAAATTCATAATTAATATGTGTACTTCTGGAAAACCAGATGAAGCTTCTAATGTCATATTAATGTGACTCATTATGAAAGGTATACTCCACATTAACATGGAGAGCCACTCCATGTAGGATCATGACACTGCAGTAGAAAAGATACCTCACACATCTTGGTACTTCCCAAAAAATAAGGTTGTACCAGGCAATACCCTCTCAGCTCTTAAACAGGTGAGTAGCTCCCCCTGTGTACCAGAAGACAAAAGCATGTTCACTTCCAAACCATTGGATTCATTCTTGTGCAGGCTGAATTTATCGGTAGTTGGAAAATGCCAGAATTGAATGGTGGGACTTGTGCTGGGACTGACATATTACAGACCCTGAATACATATCCAACTACATTGTTTTCTGAAGGGACAATCATAACTAACCCTCTCTTTACATGCACTTGTGCTTATTAATGAAAATCAAAATTTATTAAATAAACATAGGCCTATACAATTTATACCAGATGCTTAAATGTTTATGAAGCATATCATGTTTTTAAAATAAAAAACATGTATATTTACCAAATTGTTAATGTACTATATGATGTTTTTTAGCATAAAAATGTTTGCTATTATTCAGATTGAATAATATTTAGTTGTAAGACAGTTTATTTATACTGTATTCATTTAATATTTTGAACGGGATCAGTATTCACATTAATAACATTTGATCACAGTGGAATATTGCCCATCACAGGTGGATAGGGGTATTTTTTCTCTGGAAGACTTGCAAATTGTTACCGCTGATGGAACGTGGCAAAACAGTGCAATCTTTCACTTTTGCAAGTGAACACAGCCAGTGGTGAAGAAAACTGGAATCTGCCTCCACTTACCTCAGCTGGATTTGGACCATATAATCTCTTCTTCCACCAGGGAGAAAATCCCTGAAAAAAAACACATAACATTTACATTTTGCAACTACAAACCGCCCCCCGAAAAGCAAAACCTGAAAGAATAATGGTTTTATTAACATGATAAAAGCACTTTTGGCTGTTGTTCAAAAAATAAATCATTTCTTAACCCTTTCCCTCTGGGACACGAAACATAAAAGCCACCTACAACCATTCCACTTTTTCATTTGGAGTCTTCGACTCACACAATAAGCAAATATTGTAGGAATCAAAGAGACTAAATGGCATCTTGTGATATGCCGTTAATATTCTGCCATATTCTATGTCTCAAAAATCCAGGCAAGCTGCAGCCAGAAGGCAAGGTACACCCTGGATAGGACTCCAGTCCACTGCTGGAAAAAGAGACACATACAGACATGCACACACTCACACCAGGGACAATGTTCCCAGCTTCCAATTAACCTACCAGTACTTGTTAGGGAGGAAACCAGAGTACTTGGAGGAAGCAATATTAACCTCTGCGCCACCATGCCACACCTAATTAGTACACCTTTACTATTTTTATCTCCGAAACCAAATCAGTCAAATATAAATTTAAAGATACATTGTGTAACAAAAACATCGATCACTACAAATAAGGATGGAAAATAACTTTCACCTGGAAATGCATACTTCTCGTACTTGTTGTGGTGTCAGGGCAAAGATGAAGTACTTCTCCTGAAAGCGTTGAATACTGCTGGCACCTAAAATGAGATTTTAAGTTACCAGTTGTGTTCCCTAAGATCTCCTAATTATAATGGTAATTTCAACAGAACAGTGTGTGCTGTATTTAGGAAGCGATTTGTTCAGGGGGCCACTAGGGGAAATGTTCACCCCATCTAACTGAGAGGGTTTTGCTGAGTGCTTTACAGTTAAGCTGATTTACAAATACCAAAAAATGGTATTGGTAAATACCATTGGCAAATTAAAAAAAAAAACGTTCTTCTCCTTTACCCCTTAACTAATTCACTACAACCCCGGCATTTTTTTTAATTCAATATTGTTACCTACATCTCAGATTCCTTATTTTCATGTGTGGTCCTTTTGCAAAGCCAGAGAATGATTTTGCAAAGACCATAATACAAACACAACACATGGCTTAAAAATTTTGCACCCAGCAATTCTACTACCGAGACATTTTAGCCTTGTTAGCCTCACGTCTGCTATGGATCTCTGACAAGACAGACCAAAATGTAAGCTGTGAAAAGAAGACTACTGATGTCTCTTGGGACTGGTCATTCTCCATGCTGGCCTTCTTTCTATTCTTATAGCAAAATGCACAAATACATACGTTGTGCAAACCTACACCACAGATTAAGCCAACTGCTCCTTCCCAATGATGATTCCAAAGCTATAATCAGGCAATATCTTTTCTAAGTGCAGCCATAAAACGTGTGTCACGAGGTTGGGTTGAGACTGTCACATTCTTAAAATTGCCACTGGTTGCATTTGCAGAAATTGTTCTTATGGAAAGATTTGCTAGTGCAGACACTGCGTGGTGAAATGCTTTCACTCATTTTGCAAATTTGATTAGACCCCTCAAAATTCAGTATGATGATTGTTCAAAAATAAGATAAGGGAGATAATAAAATTATAACGCTCCTTTATGTCCTATAGTCCACAACCAGCAAAAGTGCCTAATTGTTCACAATTTACTCTAGAACGTCATTATCTGAATTAGCGTTGCAAAGAAAAACAGCTAAATATAAGAAATATCACTGATTGATTACTTGCTTAAAAGCAGCACTCTATTATATTTACAATTACAGTGGGCAATTTCTAATAAAGTATTTTGCATGCACAGTGCAGAGCAAAGAAGAGACAGATGCTTACCCAAGCTTGAGGGTTTGATCAGGACATCCAGCACATCGTAAAATGGCAAACTTTTCAGCTGGACGTCAGGATGGACAGGCGGGATGGGAGGTGCCGGCTGCTGCATGTCGATCCCGGGCTTCGTCTCGTGCAGCAGGACAGGACTCTGCGCTGCGGAGTGCGGCGGGATCGAGCCAGGCGCGCGAGAATGCACACCGGCTCCGGCCAAGTCCGGGTCCACGAGGGAAGAGTTACTATTCAGGGAGAAGCCGGAGGGCTTGAGGGCAGACAAGTCGGGGAGACTTTCGATTGTTCTGGGGTAACGTCGTCTATACAGTTCCTTAATTTTGATCTGAACAGCTGGACTGCACCCACTCTTTAGCAAGTGCAAGGCTCTCAGAAGGAGTTCATGCTTGCGACCGCTCTTGTTACGTCCTGCAAAGCCCAATAAAACCTGTAGCTCTGAGACCCGAAAACTTGAAACCATATTCTGAAAAAATACAAAAAATATAAACATTTGACGGGTGTTTATTTGGTTCAGCACAACTTCAGCAAGGCAGAACACTGGGCAAATTATACTATTGACACCATAATAAAAGGATAATCTACCATCTCTACAAGTGTTGAATAATCATAGCTCTTGTGCTACAGGGCTCCTTTATCATCATTTTACATCACAAGCAGAAAGGCAAGAAAAACATCACAAAGAACTAATTGAGATTAAACCACCTCCTGAAGAGCTCAAGAACTAGAAGTGTTCACCACTATAGCAATGTGCGGGTAAAGTGACAAACAAGTACAAAACACTTTCTACGGCGACAGCACCTTATGAAGCTCCAATTATTCCTATTAAATACTCAAACAACTAAATTATTTTTACTGTGTCAGTCCAGGGATGCTTCAGTGCCATCTTATGTATGAATGTAAGAATGAGGCTTACATTTCCTCCAATAACGGATTTGAATTCTTTATAAAATGAAGTACATCAAAGGCACACTGTAGACGTTAGAAAGCAGCCAGGTGTGGTTTCTGTACAGGATTTTGAGTGCATTCAGGAGAGTGAACGGTACTTTGTCTATTAGCACGGCGGGGGGAAAACGACTGTCACCTCTGGAGCAGTAGAGTTCCACCGGCTCTGCATTGCTCGCTGAGCGGCATGTAGTTTATACTCCACCCATACACATCTATAATATCCATCATCAATTTGACAATTCTCCCCCTTAACTGTGGTTTGATGACCACGTCCCTCCCAAGAAATCCCATCTGAAAAACCCACAGAAAAAAAGTAAGAAAACCCCGACTGACCCTTCATTATATGGTCCATGCTTGATTGTTCTTACTTGTTAATCCTTTTTCTTTACATTTCCTTAACAAATGTGATCGTATAGCATCTAAAATGTTAAGAATAATTCCAAAACCCATTAAAAACGGGAAAAGAAAAAAAACAAGGCAGACAACACACGTACTGTAAGCAGTCCTTGTCGCAAACACACTGCAACAGAGATTAAGCAACAGTTAAAAGTTGGAATAATAAAGAGATAAAGGGCACCATAATCAGAAGCACGGAGTTCACAACAGATTGCACGGTTCTGGTGACAAAACGGTTGATCTCGAAATCGGTAGAAATGCATCTGCTATACGGATGAAGAGGCTACTTACATGGTTTCGAGAATTGGCACAAGCTGTAAATATGTACAACACAACAGTCTAGACCAGATGTTTTGGCGGAAAAAATACCGTTCATAAAACCTAAAAACACATCTACGACAACAATGATGAATCAAATAGCAGAAAATGTGTACTTAAAGACACATCTATTAGAATTCAAAAGTTACACTCAACAGGCCTAATAATATAATTATTTTACGAGACACCAAATAAACCGTAACCTCCGACCAAAACACAAGAGGCAGACATTAACGTCTCCACTTAGTAAACTCCAATTAAAATATCAGTTCTAATGTAACGATTCCATAACAGATATACCCAATCATTCCAATGCTTTACGACGATGCTCAGTGCTCTTTCTATGTAACACGAAATTAATTTAATACTTTCTCCTACCCTCAGCTCCTCAAAATCCGCCATTTTCTTTCCGCGACCATCCTGCACCGCTCCAGGGTACCACCCACGTGACTAGGGTGAGCCCTTGAAAGAACTGGGAAGCGCAACATAAGAAAGGACAAAGCGTGGGCCTATTGCATGTTATCTAAAAGGCTTTACTGGAACTGGTCACATTGAAGGCAGAAGTGTCCATTTCTGATCGTAAACTGCAGAGATACAAAAAAACATTAAAGTTGCCAGTCTTGCAAATTATAATTATCAGAGTTTTGGTAGCTTGCAGTGCCACTGCTTCATTTAGAAGGCTTTTGGAAGGATATTTGAATCAGCATCCTCTACAAAACTAGATTTTCTTTTCTTTCTTTTCTTTGTTAATCCTCTCTCTTTGTGTAAGCAACTGCCTACTGTTCCACGTACTCCCTCTCCCACCAATCAGAGGAGCCCTTGTGGAAATTAAGGCTTGGTACATTTAAGACAGAATGAGAAGTCATTCAATCACTCTAAATGACCCATATTTGTATTAATAAAATCCTGCAAATGAAGCTTTAAGAAATTAAGAAGATTACTTTAAGAGGTCTACCCATGGCTGTTTGATTACCTCATGGGGCCCAAGATCAATTTGTAAAACAAAACAAGAAAAATAGTGATTTCAAATACTTAAATAATTTACATGGCAATTGGTACTGAAATGTTGGCAGAAATTTAAACAATGTGAATCTTTATACAATAATTTGAAGGTACTTTATTTAAAATGCTAACAACATGGTAAAACATCAAAATAATATGAAATATGTGAATATTTGAAATCTGTCAAGTAATGTAAGAGGCGGAATGCTTGACAAATTTTAAATCACACTCTCAAAATTGCAGATAATGATTTGAGATGCAATATAAAGTGAATTTGACATAAGTAATGTTCTGTACTGCAGCCCCAACTTGCAAAAAGAAAGATTTTCTATATTCATTCCAGATAAAAAAAAAGATCTGAAAAACTTTTTAAACGGAAAACTGTAACACAACCGACTTCTTAATGAATTCCTTCTGTTCTGTTAAGCATTTTACAAAACAAAATCACACTACAGTCAGCTCAGAATCGTTACTAATATATACTATCTTATGGCAAAAGAACTATACCAGAATGAATACGAAAGTGATACCAAATACAAAGGCTTTGGAAATCATCACTGAAACTAGATGTTGCTGTGCATCCTATTGCCACAAGATGGGAGCATCACCTCATAACTGGATATGCTACAACAAAACATGCAGAACTTTTTCTTGTTAAAAAAATAGAAGGAATCAGAGTCATTTTAATGATCAGCAAATAACCTATTGGCATAGTGTAAACACCCACATTTTTAATTCACAGACATCATAACTGGAATTATTTTTAAATGATCAATGTTGTTCCATGTTGTTTCCACTTGTGTTGTTTAGTTCATGTTTCAGTGTTCTTTCTGAAGAAGTGCACTACAATGACTTAATAGAATATTCCAAAGCTCTGGTGGTTCTGCTATTTAGAAAACAAAGCACAAAAAAACAAAATATACACTTGACATACAGTACTGTAAATTCCTGCATTTAATTTACAAAGCCAAACAATAGAATAATTATGGGGTTTTGTTTGTATTTTGCATTTTCTATTTGATCAGACGGTGATGAAAATCACATTCATCACCATCAATCCATCCATTTTCCAACCACTTCATCCAATTCAGGGTAGCCGGGGAACCAGAGCCAGCGTTTGACAGGCGAAAGGCAAGGTAAACATTGAATGAGATGCCAGTCCATTGCACACACACTTTCAGACACACTGGGGAGCACCCAGAGGAAACCCCCATGAAGCTGAAGAGAACATACAAACTCCACACAGATAGCACCACATGTACAATAACTCAGGGCCCCAGCACTACAATGCAGCAAAGCCAACATCTGCACCACCGAGTCACCATTCATCAACATACTTTAACATATTTATTTGTCACTACTTTAGCTTCTGATTTATACAGTATGATGGAACTTTCCTAAATTATTGACCACATATTCCAGAAGAACTAGTCCAGAGCTGTACAACACTGGACAGAGAAAAATAACGAGACTCTGCTGGGCACTTGAAATCCACGTGGTTCACTTCAATAAGGCTATATTAGTGTCATTATACCACAGGTGTCAAATCCACACCATGAGCAAAAAGTATTCCAAGATTACTGAAACTCTATGAGATATAGACATACATGTGCAAAACGCAGTGAAAAAAAGCTGGAATCAAAACTCTCCTGAAGAAAAAGGGGATGTTTCCATTCAGAAGGATGAGAACATTAGAAAGGTCATACAAGAGCTCGATGGCCGTTAAACCCATCAGGCACATTTGTTTCTATTTCTGTGTTGTTCCATAGCCAGTATTAGTTCTACGAGGAAAAACTGCCCCAAGGTAGTATTGAATACCTTAACCATAAGCATGATGTTGCCTATACACAGAATAAGAACTGAAGAAAATTTATGCTTTTAAATGATCTTTTCAAAAGCGTCTCTGCATTAATTGGCTAAGGTTACTGACTGATTTTAAGTGCTTGAAATGCATCTACAGCATATGTTTTCCCTTCATCCCATTAATTAATTCCAGGGTGCACGCATTCAGTAATTCGGTATCCAAAATGGCCTATTTAGAGTCATTTGAATGATTTAGCATGCCGTCCTGCACAAATATCAACTATTTACTTCTACAGACACACTGTTGCAGTCAGCAAAACCCAGGAAGCTTTTCCATTTGAAGGAAAATCAGAAATAATGAGAATCAAATAAAATATGCAAGGTAAACTGCAATTTCTGTTAGGAACTGAAACAATCAAGATGCAGATTGCACCTTTCTTCACTTGAATTGATTTACGTTAATAAGGATATATCACCGCTGAGTCTAATTAGCAAATGTGTCTAAATTGTAGCTCTCAGTAAAATAATCTTTGTTGTTGTCTTCTGTTCTCTGTTAGAACTATTGATCATGGAATAACTGAAGTCTAATCTAAGATAATTTGCATGTTACAGTATGCTAAGAATGCTGGTAACAGGTAACTGCTTGATAACAGCTCCAGTCTTTTATTAAAATACCTTATTAAAGTAATAAAGCATTGCATTACAATAATTATACTGCATGATTATTTTAGAAGTACAAATTAATATTAATGGAGTGAACTGGGTGCTCTGGGCAAACTAAATAAAAATATCGTCATAACCAGTTTGTAGCCTTTTATGGACCACACCTAGCGTGCAGTGGTTCTTTAAGCAGTAACCAAAAAAACGAATGTCGGATTAATTAAGAAAAATCTTAAAATTGGAATTACATAACATTTATGCCATCCCTGAAAAATGAACTAATCTTACCAGTGCAATATTTGTGCAAGTGATGGACTATTCACAAATTCTACAATGAGAAGAGAGAATCAACAACACACCATTACAGCAAGGGAACCTTCTTCAAGTGAGTTTTATTTTCTTTTTACTTTGAAGTGGGAAATTAATCTTTTCTTCAACTTTTTAATACCAAGCACCTGAAGAAGAAAGAACAGCATTGTTGTACCAAAAAAGGATAATGTACTGTAGTTATATAGAACTATGTACAGTACAAATGCTAATATTTCACAAAAACACAAATTCTGCATATACTGTACACCACATTGTTACTCACTTGCCATCTCACGAGAATGAGTTTCTTCCATGAATCCGAAGGGGACTGACAAAGCCAATCAGGGAACCACACACTCTGACAACTTGAGCAGGTAACAACTTGTCTCAGGAGGCATCCTGATTTATAGTGTGCAATATGATCATGGTAAGCTCCCCTTGATACTCTTGCCTTGCTTCCTCAGTTTGACACCTTTGTTTCTTAAAGTGCTAGGCTTCATTCCAAATATTCTTCCTCCTTCTGGGTTTTTAAAAAGCCATAATCTCCAAAGAATTGATAATGTTATGATTTATACACTTGATGTATTGTCATGATTAAGCTAAGAGACAACATAAATAAACCAATGGAGCTGATGGGAGATGAACGTGGCAGCAATGCTTGGAGAAACAAAAACAACTAAGTGTCTCAAGGATTTGTTCAGAATCAACAGTGGACCTCACAACAGAGGACAGAAATGAAAGTTACAGGGAAGTGTTTTTAGCACTGAGAATAGGAATCACTTTTTTAGCAGAAAATCCACAAATTGAATGTCTCATGGTGGTTAGTGTAGGTATTCATGTAGAACCTGATGTTTAATTACATTGTTAGGGGCAGTACAATGTAAGCATATACAATTCAATTTCCTGTTAATCTGCTAAAAGGGTCCCTGACGAAAATGTTCCTAGTAAATAATGCAACATGACAGCCATAACTGTGGTCACGGGAGGACTATGCACACAGCTGTACAGCTGTACAATTTGCTATACACGTGAAGAAGAGATTTACAAATCTTTTTTCATAAAATCGGATTTGAGAGCCATACAGTAGCAGCCATAGACTCAGTACCGTTATTTTCATTCAGGTCAAGATACAGATCTTATATAATACAATATCTGAAATGTAGTGAAAATATAAGATATTTTGGTTGGATTTTGATTGAAAATGAATATGATGGGATGTATTCATGAATGACAAGAAACCTGCCGAATTTCAAGTCGGTCAGTACAGCGATTGTACTGCTGCTGCTTTTCAATGCAAACACGTAACATGACAGCCATGCCTTTAGTTTGAGCATTTGTGATAGAAACAGATTGTGTTGTACTGGCAGTGGTGCTGGAATTAGTCTTTTGTCACTGTGTGGTAACTAGAGGAAAGTTAAACTCAACGTATTTTAAAACCGATTAAAATTGTAAAAAAAAAAGAAAATGGTCAGATGACTTAATGTTGATACAACATTAAGTTATCTGATCATTTTCTATTTTTGTACTTTTGAATGTCACCAGGTTAAAAAGTTAAAAGAAACTAAATTGTGTTTTTTTTACTGTTTTATTTTACATAACAAAAACCACTATCACGCTTAAATAATAAATTACTTCATTCTATTTCTTTAGAAAATATACAATTATTTATTTCTTTAGATAATATACAGGGCCAGGAAAATCCTTGTTCCCTGAAGAAGAGGAGGAGCATTCCCGCATAAGAACCGTCCATCCTGAATTCCTTCCTTACGTGTCGCTGTATCCCGTGCATCCTTTGTCTCTGTTAGAGATTTGTCTATTATTTAATTGTCACGGTGTTCCCTCATCTCTTTGTATCTTGACAGGAAATTGATAATAATTCCATACATGTTCAAGCAGTGTTTGCTTGGTTTACAGTAGGTTTGATTTTAAACCATTGCACTGTTAATGATGTCTGAGGTGAAATGAATATCGAAATACCTTCACCCCGTTTCTTCTATGGCTTCCCTTCCAAAAACACACAAGAAAACCCTCGTGGACGTCTGTACCCCACTGATCTGTTCAAAAGTCGCCACTAGTCTGCTGCTAGAACAATGTACAATTTCCTATTTTCCTTAATTTTTCTTTTTGTCGTTCCTTTTAGTTCTCTTTTGCTGTCCATAATTCCAAATTTGTAAAGATTTCTTTTGCCTCCTATCAAAGCAACACGTAAAAAGGACATCTGGGGTGTAATAATAATAATAATAATAATAATAATAATAATAATAATAATAATAATACCTTAATAGCCTTTCGTTATTAATGCTGAATCTAACCTTTTTTCGGTACAATATTATGCTAATGATAATAGCTGTTTTCTGAAGATGGCCCGTTCATCGTAGAGATACCGAGTTCGAATCTAAAGAACCTCAAATTAATAGTTCAGAACTCCGCCTTCTTATTATCTGTTGTAGCCTGTCGGGGAATTGGAAATTATGACTCATGTACTGCCATTCTCCTGTAATTGCTCGTTACATAAAAATAAAGTAATCAAAAAAGGATTTCGTAATCAAAATGCCTACTCACATTTAGTTCAAAGTTTGCAGTATCCATAGGGGCCACAGGAGGGAGCTCTAATCTCTCAAAATGATTGGGAATTTATGTCTTTTTTTTTTTACTTTTTACTTATAAAAAGCATTTAGTAGCATTTGTTAAAGGCTTAAATATTGAATGAATTGTTTGGAAATATTAATGTTTTAAAATACACCAGAATATTCAGGTGTACCAGAATATTTTGAAAGACTCCCTCATCATTGTGTTAAATTATTCATTAATAGTTTAATTAACTGTAGATTAAGCTTTGGTTTCATTAGGACAAGAACCACTTTAATATGCAAGTTTGCTTAGTTTTTCTTATTCTCTACCTTATTTATATGGATGAAAGTGCTAGTGTTGAGGGAAAATCATTAAAAAAATATTTTTAAAGACTTTTAATTTAAGAAAAATTTTAATTTTTCTTTGGGAATGCAGTTTCCTGCAACAATGCTGTGATGGATTCGGGCTTTTAGTTTGCTTATGGTAAGAACACACATTGCTACACAACACATACAGTACCTAAAGAACATCATGCTGGAGAGCAAACATTGAAGAGCCTCTCTTTTCATATAGAAGAAACAGCAATGCCAGTGTTTACACTAGTTTCATATAATATTTAGTGAAGAAGGTACAGTTTCAGGCAAGCATCTATGATAAAGGAGTACTGTATTCCACATGTGGAAAATTACAAAGCTCCAAAACAGATAAACAAGAAGACAAAGCCAAAGTACATACAAACTAAAAAAACAAAAATAAAACTTTCAGGTGTTTATTGAACATAAGTCAGTTATAATCTCTCATACTGTATATTAGGTTTCCAGCAGGTGCCAACTAGTTTGCATTGAGCGACTGCCAAAATAAATATCTCTGATAATTTTATTTATGTCTTGGAACATTGCCTAATCATCATTCAAAGGTCTGATTAAGTACATTAGGAAATATTCAATCTGTCCCTATACAGAAGATTATCTGACTAATATGTTAACTTGTTTGCTATCAAGATTCTATGAAATAGGACAGCATATTAAGTAGGCAATTCATACCCAACCCAACCAATAGCACCTCTTTACTCAACAAAATATGGCAGCTTTTAAAATACTGTACAGTACCTTGATTAGTCTCCATCTCAGTGCAAAGGTGATATTAAGTAACACACTAAAAAAAGGATTTATTTGAAGAGAGAGTCTTTCAGCTTTATTGTAGATGACATTTGTGCAAAGGATTGCCAGCCAGTGTGGTATTTTTATAAATACCACATTTATAAAAATATAATCTTACTACTACAATGGTGTATTTAAATATCTTTAAATTAAGTAAATTATGTACACAGCATACTGGTACCTCAGTAAATTCTTCCATTCGAACAATGTTTTTCCTCAACTCATCTATTTACATGTGTAAGGTTTTCTATTATTTTGCAATTACATTCCAAAATAAGCACAAAATTGTGAACTTTGTGAAAGTAATGTATAGTCACCATGCTGTCGCAAATCCGTGGTCTCACCATGGGCTAGATCGGGAGTTTGCGCAAATTATGATGTGAAGCTGCCCTTCCTGCTCACTAGTCACTGTAATGGCTAATGGAATGTGATGTACAAGTGAATAAGTACAGTTTGTGCAGCAGGCATTTAACTGCAGAAATGTTCCAACATGATCTTCATGTAGAGTTAATAAGTAGTTGTATTTGCCGGCAAAACCTCGAAGTTGAGAGCAATATTTCTTTTGGATTAAAAGAGATGTATTCACAAGCCTGCTTGTTTACAATGTAATAGGGCCTCTGTCTAGCCAGAGGGCCCTCCTTCTCTGTCCTGTCCCTAGTTTCCTGTGCTTGCTCTCCTTCCGGTGTCTCTCTCTCTGGGGCTATATATTTCTGGGTCACTTATTCTGCTTCGCTCAGCATTGACGTTCGGATGTCCTGAGACCCGCCTAGCACCAGGTTGCTGCTTCGTCCGTGGCCTGAGGGCATAGGTTTCTATACGGCACTCCAGAACTCTTTGCACTGCTGAGCCCGGGCTAACCCCTCGTTCCGCCTCTTCGCATAGGGTCTTTTTCGCTTTCCTGCCTCTCCACGGTTTGTCCCTTCCGACATCCGTGACAGCCTCTTTATTTCACTGGACGTTTGATTCTGAATCGCAGTACATGGCGCTGTACATACCTGGAAATTTTATCTATTTTGCAACATAAATTGCAGGTTTTACACATTCCTGAGTACTTGGACTTTCATTCATATCCCAATGACATGCAAATATACATTTCGTTTACACCAAACGACAATTCTTCTATTATCACTTTAGTTAATTGCATTAATGAAGTAAAGACTTTTTGTTACTCAACTCTGATAAAACTGAGGCTCTGTTGTTTGGAGGAAACAATACTGATAGGACTACTATAACTTCAGCACTGAACTCAGAGGATTTAAAAATTTGCCTCAAAGACTCAGCACGTAACCTAGGCATCATATTAGACACAAGGCTCTCATTTAACTCTCATGTTAAAACAGTATCTAAAACATACTTCCTACAGTTAAGAAATATTGCAAAACTAAGGCAGTTTCTCTCTACTCACGGCACAGAGACATTAATACATGCTCTTGTATACAGCAGGTTAGACTACTGCAATGCTCTATTATCAGGGAGAACCCACCACTCTTTCAACACCTTACAGCGAATTCAGAATGCAGCAGCTAGAATTGTTACTAGGAGCAGAAAGTATGACCATACAACCCCCATACTTAGCTCTCTTCATTGGCTTCCTGTCAGGTACAGGGCGGACTTCAAAATCCTTCTACTTACTTACGTTTACCATCCAAGTCGCCTGCTTAGATCACGGAATGCAGGTCTTCTTCATATTTCATGAATTAATAAAATAACAGTTGGCGGTAAAGCCTTTAGTTACAGGGCCCCTAGCTTATGGAACAGTCTCACACCCCATATTCGGGATGCCGAGTCAATCTCAGTATTCAAATCCAGACTGAAGACCTATGAAGACCAAACTATCCTTTTCTCCTCCCCACATGCCTGGATGGTGCCTGTGCTGGGTCACTTCCATGGATCCAAGAGGGACATCGTGGAAATAGCTATCATTTAGGAGGAATTTACTGGTCTAAAGAGATCTGCATGGAGTACTAACACACAGAAGACATGATAGATGGATGGATTAATACCCTCATCATTTCCTTTTTAAAATTATATAATGTTAGCATGCCCAAAGGGGTTGGGCAACCAGTTGACCTTGGATCCCTAGAGGTTTTTTCTCTCCTTACTAAGGAGTTTTTGGTTCCTCTCCTCCGTTGTCTTCTGGTTTTCTGTTCTGTATTAACAAAATGTATTGTCAATTGTATTGTTACGTGCTATGGGGCAACCTTGTTGTGAAAGGTGCTATATAAAAATTAATTGAATTGAATTTAATTGAATTGAATTTCCTTTTAATTGTGGTTTGAAATGCTCTCATCAATGCCGCTCTCTCTAACCCTGAAATACAAAAATAGCACTGCAGTTCCCCTTTAAAGACCTTATGGCAACACAAAATCAAACACGGTTAGTCTACTTTTCATCATTTACATTATTAAGACTGATGTATTTCCATCTTAGAACTCCAGAACACTAAAAATGCACAACCGCATTTTTATGCACAACTGCATTTTTATATCTGATATCTAAGATAAACAGGAAAATTAAGACATAACTAATGTTATTTTGTGTATTGTTTTTTAAGATGCTCAATGCTCTTGCTCCATGTGTAGAAGTCAACTTTCCTTTGTTTAACTATCTGCAGTGCAACTTTTCCTTTGTATGCAATGATAAGACCATAATAATCACATGCGGATTAGATCATCATGGACCCCCAATAGCAAGACTCTAGCCCTCTACTCTAGTAAGACTGAGGCAACAATGGCAGTAAGTTGGCAGTCTATAAGTGCAGACTGTCACATATCAAAGAATCATCTGGAATGATTCAGTATGGAGGAATGGTATAAGATCTCTCACATCATGTTCTCCAATCTATCTCCAGTCTGTCAGCAGCTATATCACCTTGTAATTCAGCAACCCACTGAAGCTAAGCAGGTGTGAGCCTGGCCAGTACCTTGATGGGAATCCTCCTGGGAAAGTTAAGGTTGCTGCTGGAAGAGGTGTTAGTGGGACCACTATAAGTGTAAGGAATATAATGAATCTATTGAATTATAATATACTATAATTATAAATCATCTAATAAAATATTATTTTTTAAAAAGTGCTGTTATTGCCCTTGTACGTTGAGGGTGCACAAAATACTGAAAACACGGTTGGCAATAATTTGGGCTCATACTTTTTTGTAAGTAAATGTGTAATTTGAGACATGTAATTTTAGTTGATTCTACTGAATCATTAATATCAGTAGAATATAATAATAATTAATAATCATCATTACTTTCACTTATATAGTGCTTTTCGGGACACTCCACTCAAAGCGCGTTACAGGTAATGGGGACTCCCCTCCACCACCATCAATGTATATATTCCAGATGCTGGAAAATGACATTACTTGTGTTGTTTATTTAATACTTATACCTGTATATATTTACTGGTCATCTTAATCAAGAGTGCCAATAATTTTGAAGGTGACAATATATTCACAGTTAATAGACTATACTTTGCATTTATTATCTATTAAGGGTTAAGAAAAGATTAATGAAGGCTTTATTATTAAACCTTTTTAAAAGTGAACAAAAAAGATGTAAGAGTGAAAAAGTGAGTGCATTTACAGTGAAGCCAAAGGCTTAGAGAAATGACCTGGCTCCATAATCGTACACGTGAAATTCGGTGTTCAGCTGATATTGGCCTAGGTTGCAATTTTGGGCCAGAGTTAGCCTAATGATTAACAATTACAAGAACAAACAAGCTACTAGCAATAACACTGAACAAACTAGTACTAACTAAACTAAAAAAATTAAACTACCACACTTTATTTGATCAGTTAAATATTTGAGTTGTTGTTGCTGGTGAAATACAGCATTGAACTGAATAGGAAGATGTACAGTAGTACTGTAGCTCAATAAACAGGGTCTTCACCAAGAAAGTACAGGTGTCTAATTGTTACTGCTATACTGTAAGTATCCTCTTTATACAGGAAGTCTAACTTTTGTATCACACTATGTCTCAGTCAAATTGCTTTGTGCAATGGAAATATCTAATTGTGTCATTTCCCTTCCTTTTTTGCAATGAGAAGATTACCAACACTTATTAAAAAAGGAACAGTACTTTAGCATGAAAAATAAAAATTGAATCAGAAATGAAAATATGAGAATTTGGACAAATTGAACAAATTATATCAAGATTATGCTTAATGACAAACCTACTCCTTCAGTAAATTCTAAGGCTCAGATGATGGGGTCAGTGTCTCACAGGACCAATGCATGTTAACTGAAATGACTTTGTCATGGCCAGGAAGTTGAGCCAAAATAGCCATTTGAGTGTATTTTCTATCAATGTGTAAATGCTGTGCGTAATGGCACTTGATATATTGCCAGCTGTGGCAAAGCACTGATAAAGTGTAAAAAACGTCAGTCAGGTGCCATTAAAATTAAAATATGTTTGCTTCCCTTTAATTTTGATTGAATCTTCATTTTAATGTAAATTCTGCTGAGTACTTATAAACTGATAAATACAAATCTGTATTACATACTGCATACTGTATCTACCTATCAGCATAACAGGGTAGCAAAGAGTTGTCATTATTGAAAAAAAAGAGCTTTTTCAATATTTGTGCCCCCAGGCCAAGGTTACCCTAGAGTAATTACAATCAATTATGATGCACAAATGGTGTGGGTGTGTTGCCTATTTTCAGTTTAATTCAATGTCCTAATAACTAAACGCTTAAGGAGATAATTGCATGATTATAAGAGATACATTCGATCCACAGGATTCATTTATTCAATAAACATTTGTTTCCAATGGAGCCAGCCAATAAAAGCAGAAAAAACAAAATAACTTGCATTCCCCATGTAACAGCATCACCCCAGTAACTATGGAATGATATTTCCAATGTAGGGCTAGTGCTGGACAAATTAGAATTTCTTATTTTTCTAACCCCCACTCCACCAGCACTGCAATGGATGTTAAATGTGAATGTGGACACAGTAAGGGTCATGGCTACCTATAACCCACCCACAAAGTATAGGGCCTGTGCCTAACACTGGTTAGGAACGCCAGTCCATCACAGAGCACAAATGAATACTTTGGAGGTGCCATTACCATCCCTGGGAGTTACACTAGACCACTTATAGAACAATCAGGGAAGCACAGGGGAAATATGTAAACTCCACACAAAAGCTGACCCCAGTCTGGTGTCAAAACCTAGGACTTAGAATATGCTACATATCAGCGGCAGCAACCATCATGCCACTGAGCCTAAACAGTATCATTCCTATTGATTTTATCTTTTGGAGGCCTCAATATTTTAAATGCCATTCTCCATTATAGTGTGAGATTACCTTGTTGAATTTCCTACAACACGAGCCAAGGTCAGCCCTTTATATGTTGTTTTCTTCCTGTATCTAGAAAACTTTTGAGCACAAACATATTTTAGGCTTATTTTTAAAGCAGGTACTCGAACATGTTGGGCCAAAAGGCCAAATGCCTAAACGTCAGCTATAACACTAAACTTAGGTGGTCTCCCATTATAGGTGCTGTCATTTTTAAACACTAAAATCACACACAGAGCCATTGACTTGCATTACTCAAGTGAATCAACATCTGCCTCCTGAATGTCTAAGGGATTTAAAGCAAGGGCTTTGCAGATGACCCAGAAGCAGACATTTAACTCCTTGAAATCCAGAACTGAGGAAGACGTAAATGCTGCAGTATGCCAACTCTAGGTTGCTACATTGTCGCTAGGGTAACACATCTTTGTTTATGGTTAGCAGTGGAAGGCTGATCCTTAGAAACGAAGAGATATCAATAAAAAATAATTCCTAATGGTTTAATTTGTTTTTTAAGAGGTATGGCACACACAAACCAAAACAATTCTGACCCCTAAAAGACTAAAGCCATTTGCCATTTGTTCCATAAATATATCTCTCAGTAAGAGTGTTTATTTATAGGTTTTCCAGGTTTTCCTTTTCTATGATTCAGTTGAAATGTTTCAGAAAACAAGGTTAGATTCACACTGTGACCACTGTGACTCTTCTGTGCTCCAGACATACCCAATATGATATGAAATATAACAACAACATATCAATGATACTGGATTTTAAAATGTTGCCAATCTTTGTAATGGGAAAGAAGGACTTGTTTTTAGTCATACATCTCAAGTAGCAGGCACATTCTCTATAAAATAATATATATATAAATGTACAGATTTCCACACAGGATAATTTTTTATTTTGTCCATTTGAAGCATTCAAAACATTGTTAAATATGAAATTGAGAGTGAAACATTGTACATGAATCTATGAAAGGGATAATTCTTGAGAAAACCAAGGTGGAAAATTATAGTCTAAAAAGTCAGTTGCCCTGTGCTCAATACATTGGCTGTCTTTGCAGATTGTAATACAGTGTGTACTCAAGATGCAGTCGATATTCAGCTGTAACTGGAAATGTTGTGAAATTAACTTAACCTAGAAAACTTTTCACACTCACGTTCTCTTAAAAAACAGATCCGAGCTGACTTTGACTCCATTGTCATCAGATCTGAAATTGTTTGACATTTTCCTGTGGGAATAACTGTGAGGTTGAAAACTCCAGGCTAACCCTTGGTTTCCAGGCAGTAACTGAGCAACCAATGTTTTAAATCTGACAGGTTCAGCAGTGTATTGTGGAATTTGGCTGGGCGAGTATGTGAAATGGTGGTTTGAAATAATGTACAGTACAAACCTGTGTTAATTCCCATCCTAATTTGGTTTAGCTTGACTACATTATCAAAATACTGGACTTCTGAGTAGCTCAACCAGTAAAGGTGCTTGTGTTGGGAACAGGCTAAGCCCTATAGCCCAGACAGTCCTGTGCTTGAGCATGGGTCACGTTAGGAGCCAAGCAATTCCTGAAATCCTTAAATGGTGTAATGCATTTGGCAGAGCATTTATAAGCTAAGATTGGTAGGTCAGTATCTTTTAGTATCTAAGAGACCGATGTAGCTTCCTAAGCCAGTGATGCCAGGGAGAGACATGCCTCTCTAACAATCAGTAAAACTCTCCTGTTGGATACTGTGGACCCTGCAACCTTTCAAATGAAAAACCTCTGTAGGCAAGCATACTGGAATATGCGCATTTAATGTTATTCCCCCTGCAATTACAAGGAACTGTTGCCTGAAACCTCCATTTAAAAAAAAAGTAATTGGTTGTTCCCAATTGAGCAGGTATATAATAAAAAATAATGGGCTATGCCATTTTTGTTTTAAATTCAAATTTTAATTGGAAAGGCCCATTGGTGAAAAAAAAGCAATAACCTAATTATAACCATGCTTTGCCCCAAAGGCACTGGTGTGGAGTGCTGGTTAGTGGCTTGGGACTCAACCCTGGAAGGTCATGGGTTCAAACCCCAGGTGGGATGCTGCTGTTGTACCCTAAAGCAACGTGCCTCCTTTAAATTGCTCTGCTGTATAAATGGGTGCTCTCCACATTGTCATTGAAAATGTGAATTTGGTCTCAGTTCTCTTTGATCTTTGAATCAATTAACTACTAACAGCCAAATGAGCTAGATTTGGTTGTAACTGTTCTTATGTACAACATTTTATTCACAATAAACGAAGCTGCAGTAACTTAGAACATAATACAACTGGCCCCCATATATCCATTCAGGATATGTTCTAGAAAGTGCAATGCATATTCAAGAACACATGGAGTGTTTCCATGAAAATAAACATGAAAGCAAGAAAACAGATTTTTGCTGAATGTCCAAGACCTTCATCATGCTTTTATGCAGAACACTATTTTAAAGAGTTTTCTGTTCATATATAATAAGATTGGCTAGAATTATATAGATTCAAATTACTGCATTCATGGAGAATATTGGCTTTACATGCACAATGAGGCAAACTGGGAGAAAGAGACAGTGGCTCAGAGCATGGTGGAAGTGGATCCTAGGAGCTGGTTTATCACCCAGTACAGACCATTCCTACACTACATTTGAGGGTGTCTCACACCATATTGAATTCCTTTGGCTTCCTTTGGAAAATGACTTAAGTATGGAACTGGCTCGTATGTCATGGTATGAAGGTAGTCAGGAAGAAACAATTGTTCTCTAAAAAGAGCGTTGCTACCAATCTCAAGCTTGCCTAAGAACACCGGGATGATCCACACTCCTAAAAGAATATTATTTGGATTGTCAAGGCAAAACTTTTTGGCACAATGAGAAACCTTTTGTTTAGCAAAAACCAAACATTACTTTCTAACAGAGGAACCACACCTCCATCATCATGTATGTTGGGAGTATCATGATGTTGGGCTGCTTTGCTACTATGGGTGGCTTGTCATCATTGAAGGAAACATGAATTCAGCAAAGTCTGGAGGAGAAAGCCATTCATCAGATGAAGTTGACTCAAACCTGCAAGACATTGTTCCAAAGATTCAGCAGAAAAGCTGAAGAAGTCATTTTGTATTTTGAATTGACCAAATCAAAGTGTGGACCTAAATCCCATTGTAATGTTATAGCAGGGCCTGAAGGGAGCTGTTCATGCAAGGAAACCCTTAACTGTTAGTAACTTAAAGCTGGTCTGTAAGGAAGAATGGGTAGACATGAAAACCCTACGTGAAAGACTGATAAAGTTACACAAAATGAGCACTTTTGAGCAGCACCTTAATCTAAGGGGTCGTACTTTACTGTTGGATCATTTTGATAACCCAAATGTATTTTTATTGTCTTTTATTTTTGTGTTATATGTTTACGTGTATGTTTAACTAGTTCAAGTAGGTAGCTGTATCAGCATGCGCAGGCTGCAAAGGAACAAGTAAAAGTTTATTCCATGCTGAAAAGAGAAGAAAAGAAACACAACATTTTGGCTTTTGGTGTCACACAGAAATGTTGTACTTCTTTTCTTATCTTTTTAGCATGGAATACTGCAAAACTTTACTTGTTCCTTTGTATAGTGTGTTTAATTAGGTTACATTGATCTTAAATGAAGACTTTAATGAATATCCAATTACATTTAAATATTTAGGAATATACTGTATTCTAGGGGGTTCACAAATATTTTCTGGACCTACTTCATTTAAGCAGATAGAACAGAGAACAGACATTAGTAAAACATACAGGATCACTATAGGGCTATTAAAAGTAAAAGAATTGTGTAATATATGCATGGGTGTTGGAACAGTGCTTAGCATTGCTGCCTTACAGAGCTGGGCTCTGCTTTCAATTCAGGACCTGGCGTGCTACCTGTATGGAGTTTGTATGTCCTTTGGGTGCTCCTGTTTACTCTCACAAGACATGCTGGTAGGTTAATTGGCCTCTGGAACAATTTGCCCTGGAGTGAGTGCATGTGTGTCTGTGCCTGTGTCTGTCTACCCTGTGATGGACTGGCATCCCATCCAGGGTTTTCCCTGCCTTGCACCTGTTGTCTGCCAGGGTAAGATCAGGCTCCCCCTTGATGGAAATGCCAGATTACGACAACAGCATCAGCAGCTGAACTATGTGGAAGTGGCTAATCAGGCCGACCCCCACTAACATTCAGTGTTTCAAAAGAACCTTTTAGTGTGCACAACACCTGAGGTCGGATGCCAGCAATGGAGCCAAGTCTTTAGCAACGAATCAAGGGTTTTGTGTAAATTGATGATTGATGAGTCTGATCAATACCTGCAAGACACAATGTCTACTACACACCAATCTTTGGAGACATTCAAATCTGATGGTCCAAGTAGGATTGTCTAATGGCTAGTGAACTCTGCTTGTAGCGACTGTTGGCAATCAGCTCATCTAGACATGACAGCATTCTAGGAAGACAAGCAAGTATCCTCTTTCAGCAAATGTAACAACAGCTTCCTTGTGAAAGAGTTAGAATAATGTGTAGCATCTATCAATCAATCAATCAAAGTTTATTTATCAAATGCACAACAATACAGCACGCAGCAGTAGTTGCTGGCAATGGAATGTCTTTTGTACAAGCTCACTGGGGGGGGGGTCACAAAAATCACAAAATTAAGGTTACAAAAAATAAGGTTACATAATAATAAATAAGAATGTAATATAAATAAAATAAAATAAACAGACAAAATTCAATATAAATAGAGCTGCCTTGTGTCCATGGTGTATGCAATATATTATGTCCAAATAGTGCAGTATGCACAGTACAGTGAAAAAAGTATGTCCATATAGCCATTATGGGTGATTTGCTAAAGGAGCCTCAGTTCAGCAGTTCTATTGCCTGGAGTTAGAAGCTGTTCCGTAGTCTGTTGGACTTTGACCGAATGCTTCAGTACTGTTTACCGGACAGTAGGAGAGAAAACAGTTTGTGACTGGGATGACTGGGGTCCTTGAGAATGGACCTGGCCTTCTAGGACTCAGAGACCAGTGAATGGTCATGTACTCATCCAGATCTATGAGGGGAATAATACAGTATCTCATAGGACAGCATCTGCAACTTGGTGTAACGCATATGTCACAGATAAGACCAGTTTTAATTTTACAGTATATGTTGTGAAACAGACAAAATTACTCTTTATTCACAGTAGCTTTCCTGTTGAAATGATTGCAACATGTGGCCTCCATTATTGACAAATGTTCATCTGCATGGTGAATTTATCTATGTCAAGTCTGTTCAATAAAGAGTCAGTGCATGTGCTACAGAAAAGATTATTTTCCTGACAATCAATTAGTGAATCTGTTGCTGTTAGAAGTGCTCAGCTTTTTTCACACTCAGCATGTATTGTTTCAGCAAGATGTTGGGAAGCCATGTGGGTTGCCCCTTGATAGGTGTAGAATAACAGCCCCTACTTGGTAGCACAACAGTGTATAAAAATAATCCTTTACTTAACCAGTCGAGAACAAATTCTCATTTCCAATGACGGCTTGGTATAGAGGCTTACACCAGCGTTGCACAGAAGGCAAAGCACTGAAAGGAAGAAGAAAATCAATAATGTTAATAACATAACAGGATGTGGCAATGTTAGCAAGTACCAGTGTTAGACAGAAAAGATTTAATTATACAACCGAAAATGCCCACATATACAATGTGGATTGTTTCAGTTCACTAACAACAGCAATTGGAATGACTTGCGCCTAAAGTCTGCAACTGTTCTATGATTCAGTTTGCTATTAGTACTACATATTAAATTGTGGGGTGGCAGAAAATAGTATATCTTTTACTATGTACTGTACACTTTCCTAAATACAAACATTCTGTGGCACACCTTCACACACACACACACACACAACATCTCCCAAACATGATTATAAAGTGGGCTGAACCGCTCTTTGAAATTTTCTGCTTTTGTTTTTCTGGTCAGTCAATCTTGAAAAACCAAACTCTCACCACGTGCAATTCCCATGTTTACAGTTTTAGAGCTTTATTACTTTATTCAATTTATTCATTTCTGTTTTAGCTCATCCATTACTTTTCCCAGTTTACACAGGACAGCCCTTGATGTCTGAAGACACACCACTGTGAAATGCTGGAAGGCACATACGGAATATAATATTATGAATTAGTTTTCAGCTCTTTAGTTTAATATAGGGTTTGTAGGGAGGCAGAGCCTAATCTGGTAGACAAGGCAGGAAACCCCTGGACTGTTCATCACAGAGCACAAACATACACAGGGGGCAGCTTAGAGATACTGATTAACCTAGACGTCATAGTTTTGGACTGTGGGAGGAGCAGCCTGTAATAACAGACATGGCTATATTGAATATGTCAAGTCCACATAGAAGGTTCCAAAGACAGGAATTGAAGCCCCTGAGTCCTAATCACTAATCACCACAACACAGCAGATTCCAAATACATTAAAAGCTCAATTAAGTTGTAGAATTTGGCATAGCCAACCCATCATGTAAACCTAAAAAGTAATAGTTCTTGTGTTCAGGTTAATAGTTTGGGTTCACACCTGAAGAAGACTCCAAAGCCGGAACATTGTGTTTTCTTTCTTCTCTTTTCAGCACAGAATAAACCTATTACTTGTTCCTTTGCAGCCTATGCATGCTGACACAGCTACCCACCTGAACTACTTCAAAGCTTAAGGATTGCTGTTCACCTTTTCTCTTAAAATACTTACATTGATCTGAAATAAAGTGAAAAGGAAAATTTTCTAACAGCAGTAAATGAACATGAGGCATAAGTAAAGTGTCTTGCCAGAGTAAATTTGTAACGAACAGTTCTTTCCGGACCCTATGCGGACGACACAATCCGAAGAAGTGGGGAAACACTAGGAAAACATCATGCAGGAATACGGGCTGAAAACAGGGGGGCGTGTCCAAAGTGCGCTGGTGCATGGGGGAGGTGTGGCAGAGGCAAACAATCCAAAAGAGTAATCCATAGAGGGTATCCAAAAACACAAGAGAAAGTCCATAGCCAGGAGATCCATCCAAACAGGCAATTAAAACCATGAACCGGGTCGGAACCGGCGGACATGGAACGGAGACGGAGACGGAGATTAAAACCTTAACGGGACCAGGCGCTTCCAGGTCCCGGACTCGCATGGTGCCGAAACCAGATGCAGAGCCAGGATGAGCGTCAGTGTCTGGCTTTTAAGGTGGGCTGGGAACAGGGATCAGGTGCACAGAATTAAGTCTAAAGTGAAAGGGCTGGAGCACCCTTAAGGAGGGGGGACTATAATCGTGACAAAATTGTGAAATTTCAGTTGCTTTAGTTTTTTTATGGTTTACCAGGGAGTCAACTCAGATGTGGCCTAACTGCTATTTCACAAAGTGTACATTTTACTACTTAAGTTTCATATTGTGGTAAATGTAACTGTGGTAATAGTAGCTGATACAATACATTTATTCATTCCTCTTTGAAGGCATAGTTTCAAAGTTGCATTCCAAACCCCAAGACAAATGCTCAAATTGGAATTCCTCAGCCACAAAGTCATTTCTCTGCTTGTTGAAGGTGTTTTGATATATGTGGGGTTAGTGGTCAATAAATCATAACACTAGTTCACTTCTTGACTGTGTAAACTCAAAATAAAGCCTTCCTAAAGTATTATTTCATGATAGCTAATCATTAAACTCTAAAGGGTTTTTCCATAACCTTGCAAATCTCTGAAGTAGTCTATGTGCTTTTTATCTTAAAGATAATGACTTTCTGGGGCTTTATGTTGCAATTAAAACAAAATAATAAGACTATATTGTTTTTTCTTCTCATTGAGGGGTAGTAGATTACATGTACAAACATTATTGCTGAAATCCCTAGTTGCAACCATATCTGATTACTTCCCTATTATTTATATGTTGGTCAGATGGCACTGTTACAAGACAAGCTCCAGATCAGCTCTGTGTATGTGTGTGTAATAATTAAAAGTTAATTATTATGCAATTACCAAGGCTTTATTGAATGCAGCAATCTCTAATATCTATTTACAGAGTCACAAATTTAGACATGTTCATATGCAGCAAATTAGGACACTGATGTCAAAATTCGACTAATAATAAAAATACAAATATTATGTAAAATGTAATGAGCTGAATGGTGAGGAACAAGATTGTTAATGATAAGATTTATGTCACGATCGCTAACCCCTCCTCTTAAGGACGGTCCAGCCCTTCCTTGTTATCCCCCATTGTCTGCCCTGGTCCCTAATCCCGCTCCCCCTTAAAAGCCAGAGGCGGACCTCACTCCTGGTTCCTCATTGATTTCCACATCATGAGAGCCCGGGGTCTTGCTGCGTCTGGCTCCGTTATGCTTTTAACTTTCTGTTCCTAGTTCCTGGTTCCCCTTGCCGGTTCTGACCCGATTCCTGTTCCCCCCCTCCGGATGGATCGCCTGGCTATGGACTTCACCCCTTGTTTCTAATTTCCCGTTTGGATTTCCTACATGTATTGTTCGCCTGGTGCCAGCAGCCATATCGCCCTGAAGCTCTCAACTGCCTGCCCCCTGAAGCTAAGCAGGGTTGAGCTTGGTCAATACCTGGATGGAAGACCTCCTGGGAAGCTATGGTTGCTGCTGGAAGTTGTGTTGGTGGGACCATCGGGGGGTGCCCACCCTGTGGTCTGTGTGGGACACTATACTGTAGTGGGCGCCATCTTTCGGATGAGACGTTAAACCGAGGTCCTGACTCTCAGTAGTCATCCCTGTACATTTCTTGATAACAGTAGGGAGTTATCCTGGTGTCTGGGCCCAATTTCCCCCCCTCAGCCTTTACCGTGGCCTCCATTGTCCCCATGTATGACTGGCTTGCACTTGCCCTGCGATGGGCTGGCGCCCTGTCCAGGGTGTACCCCGCCTCGTGCTTGTTGCTTGCCGGGTAGGCTCTGACTTCCCACAACACAGTATGGTATAAAGCAGTTAGGCAAATGACATGACATTCTATTGTATCAGCTTATATATAGATATAGATAAAGAAACCATATCACAAATGAGACGGTGTAAAATGGGGAGCAAAGACCGGTAACAATATTACTATCTCAGTCGATGTTATGCACTTGAAGGCAACACGTGGGACATTTCTGCAAAGGGACCACAACAAGATAATTCCAACTATTTCTCATTTTATGTTATGGAACTGCACTGAAAACCTCTGAAATGTCCATGTTAATTGTGCTGGTAGGTTACTTTCTTCACATAAATATACTGGATTTTCTTTGATTAAATCCCTTTTCCTTGAATTGTTTGGGTTACTTTACAGGTAACATGCTGGTGTCTTATTTTCATTGTTTATTATTATGTGGCCTTTTTTGCCACAAAGACTAAAAGCGTAGGAAACTAAACTTCAATTTTGTCAGAGAAAAGTAAAAACATGTTAAATCCAGTGCAAAAATGAGGAAACTTATAGCCTGCTACTATTCTCTTACTTGAATGTCCTCAGAGGAGACATACTGTACAGTACAGTAAAAGCATCCTTACACTCACATCCTAATTATAACTTGAGAGGCAGCACTCACTCATTCTAATATGTACAACAATGCCTTCTTTATTCCAGTCTGAGCAATAGACTTTATTCTGGTACTATACCTTGTCTAATACTATACCTTTCTTGTTGCCAGCCCTGGATTAAGTTCCGCACAGCTTTCAAATCAACCTGATCAATAGGCACCTGGAGATGTCTAACACTGGTACACTGTTTAAAGTTTAAGATCCGTGATTTTAATGCAGGATTATATAATGCAGGAAGGTGCATATTCAGATGTCCAGAGTTCTTTATCCAATTTGTGACTAAACATAGTAAAACATTAAAGTTTTTTTTTAATTTTCTTGTTCCAACATCAGGAATCAAAAGATCATTTTTGAACTGCATCCTACAGTCACACAATACAAAGTATTCCAATGAACAAGGTAACACATCCATCCACATCCATTGCAACTATAGTAATCATAAGGTAGTAATAGTAAGTAATAATAATAGTAATGTAGTAATAATAAGGTCACAGCACACATAACTTTTCAATATAGTCTTCAAATATCTTTAGGCCTGTATC
Organism: Lepisosteus oculatus; assembly: GCF_040954835.1. NCBI lineage: Eukaryota > Metazoa > Chordata > Actinopteri > Semionotiformes > Lepisosteidae > Lepisosteus > Lepisosteus oculatus. The sequence continues at coordinate 40,465,801 of NC_090698.1, read as the reverse complement.
CCACTGTGACACCAATATATCTAATCCATTGTAGTACAAATCTACGCAAGTCTTATAGTAACAGCCTGTGGTAGTATTCCATTCGCTGCAAATTGTCTTCAGGATGGGTGATTCATTAAGAGTTCAGAGAAAATGGGGCTAAATCAGGGCTGTGGCATGGGATGGGACCTGATGGTCCAATATTATGTGTTTCCCATAACTATGCTCTGCAAATAACTGCATACTGTACCTTCTGCATGGAAATAAATTTGTCACAGGAACAAAGTTTGCCCCTTTACTGAAACTCCCTTGTTCACATGAAGCCACATTTATTGGTCCAATCAAGCACAATATTTTTATACTTCTGAGGCCTGAAGTCTCCCCCTTATAAAGTCAACCTTTTCTTCAATTTAACTTGACTGAATAAAAAAAAAGACTTCTGATTTTTACTTTACTAATACTAATATGCTATCATTTTTAGCACTGGTCCAATTTAAATTCAAAGGAACCTGTGTACAATTCCACTGATATTAAGTGAAAAGTTGAATACTTACGTTTTTGTTGAGGTGACAGGTGTGAGGTAGAGGGTGTTACCTCCTGAATGAGCTGTACAAAAGTTGGGAACCAACATGCCTTTTAAAAAGAAACCAAAAAAAAAGAAAAAGAAAAAGAAACCTGTATGAGGCTACCCACGTCAATTTCATACAATCTGAGCTATTGTGCTAACGTTGGATGTTACATGTTTTTTCTATAATAAATATGATAACACATATAAATTAAATAATTAAAATATCCTTAAATGTAAATAAACTATAAATGTAGATATTTTGGCAGCAGGGTGGTGAAGTGGTTAGCATTGCTGTCTTGCAGTACTGGGGCCCTGAGTCCAGTTCTGGACCGTTGGTGCTATCTTTATGGAGTTTGTACTGTATGTTCTCCTCATGTACAGTACATGTGGGTTTCCTACTTGTGCTCCAATTTCCTCCCACAGTCCAAAGACATGTGTTCATGTCTGTGTTTATGTCTGTGTGTACCCTGTGATAGTCCTGCGATGGTACCCTGTGCAGGATGTATCTCGCCTTGTGCCCGTTGCTTGCTGGGATAGGCTATGGCAAGAAACCTCTATGTTTCTTACCTGTATGTTTCAAAATGCTTTGGTTTTTCCTGCTTCCTATTTTGTCTGTAAAGTATTTTGTTTTTCCCAGTTTCCCAATTGTTTGTGCTGTAAAGAGATGGGTAAATGTCATTGTGACAAAGGAGTTTAACTAGATTAAACAGGAGGGAAATCAAAGCTATGATTGAACTCAAAGACAGAGGAGTGCTTTAAATGAAGTGTATTTGTAGTCATTAAAAATGACCCCTGAGACCTCCTTTCTTTGGATGAAAGCAACTTTATCAAGCAAGGGCAAGTTTTTCGCCTATAAAATGTAAAACCCCATTCCTCAGCCAGCCCTTTTCTTTTATTACCATTGAGAGGAAAGTTGGCTTTTAATGTTGGTAGGGTGGTCAGGGGGCAAAAGGCTCAATCCATCATTGTACATTGAGCTTGTCAGGGCAGGCGACAACTTCCCAAACAACGAGAACTTTCTAGACACACAGATTTGTGAAAAAAGAAAACTGGTCACTTCAGAATAGCCCTCTTGGGCTGTCTGATTTAGCTATCAAAGGTGGATTGAGTTACACATATTGTGAGGGTCCATTTTTCATACAGTTTGAGTGGCGTCATCACCTCAAGCCATTAACTTTTCCATTATTTCTCAAAGAACATTTTTTTTTTCACAGGACTTCTGTGAAAATGTTAAAGGGAAGAGAAATCTACTGGTAGAGAAAGTGAAATGATGTAACACTTTGCAGTCAGAGCTCATTAAAGCAGGGCAGGAAGGTCACAGTCATGTGGAAAATACTAATGGCTGCAGCCTTGAATAAGAAAAATGTGATCCCTAATTGGGAATATACTGTAACACTATCTGTGATGGAACAATTCTCTTCCAAAAAATATGAATTTTTCATTTAAACTCAATGCCTGACAACACTCTGGTGTCATGTATGCAATTGAAAATCCAACCTTTATTATAATAAAATATGTTTACAACATTACATAAGAATGATATATATATATAAATATTAAAACATGAGGACAGAGAAAAAGTTTACATTTCATTTGGTGCAATATTTTACTTCTGTATGTTTGCAAGATCTATTGTATATTTCATAGCAAAAGACTGAAAGCATATGTTTACATTTTTGTTAGACTATGATTTATTCAGGTGTCTTTAGGGCATAACTGCAGCTTTACATAGCTAAAATCAATACTCAGAGAACATATTTTCCACTTTTGTTTTCAGAAACATATAACAGAACTGTATTAAACAATTCACAGTAATACTATAACTAATTTTTATCATATTGTTGTATGTCACATGTACCATGCTACAGGCTGAACCAAGCAGATTTCCATGGCTTAGAAAGAGTCACTGTGAGTTACTGTGAATGAGTTTGATGTTTACATAAAACACATCAGAATTACTGACTTTTAAAATATAAGGTTTTTACAAAAAAGTAATGTTTTTGTTCAAAAATCATTCCAGAGTTTTATTAATAGTTCCATTTGTTCATTTTGGAAGCTTTTAGTATACTCACATGTCATCCATCTTCAGCCCACATTTCACCTCATTTGTGCACAATCTGATAGGTGTGCACAATAATGTCTATTGATGAGACGTGAAACTGAAACACAGGCTAGCGTCTGAGTGATTCTGAGACAGAGCTAATAATCTCAAATGTCCTAAGGGTGGAAGGAGAATGTCTGACAGGAAAAAAAAGTGAGGGCAGGACAGACAGAACGCCTTAATCTATTTTTATCCTCTGCTGAATCAGTTTTTGTTTTCAAATAGTAGATTTCGCACAGATCTGGGAACAGAAACTTTGCTTTGACTTTTTGTTTTCTGAATCACACCACAGTAGATCATATTGGATATTGTTGACTTGAAGTTTAATTTGACTACATCAACAATACACTTGCAGGTATGGATTTAAGCATAAGCATAAGTGTAAAAACATAAGGATCTCTACTTCATATCCACACTGAACTTTAAGCAGAATAAGCACTGTTAATAAATATTATTTTTATGTTCCTGTTTTAGCTGTAATTTGTCATTTTTGTACCTTGTATTTTTGTTTGTTTTTTATAGTAAATGGCATGCTTTCAAAATTCTTTCAGCAATCTTTGTAGTCCAGTGCTCATTTTTGGTTGTGTTGATGGTTTCCTGATATAAGCAAATCCTTTTGAGAGATTCCTTTGAAAGTAAAAATTTCTGGGGAACTCCGATCAACAGGAAGCTGAGTAGTGATTAGGAAACGATTAACCTTGAACTTTTAAATAGTCAAGTTTCTTCTTTCTTCTGTTTTTCTCTTTGAGCCTCTGCAACTTTTTTTACTAGCAAGATTTTGTCTGTTATTTTGTGTCATCGTTTCACTAGACACAATCTTTATTTTTTTAAAAAAGTGTCATTCCCAGAATACTCATTCCTGGAAAAGATAATTCTGGTTAAGAAGTCAATATATTCTATTTTCTTTCTTAATGTCCTGGTAACTCACTTACCGTGCTTACTCTTTCACTGACCTCTTTCTGGTCCCCAGTTTAGAAGAACTTGACAATCTTCTGCTTGCTTGTTTGTGATGTTCCCATGTTTCTGTTGTCTCATTTTGTTTGGGTTTGAGAGCTGTCTGCAGCCTTCTGAAGAGCAAATTACTAGAGAAAACAGTTTGATAGCCGTAACTACGGTAAAAAGTCCATGAAATGTACTCTTAAACATGCATAATTCACTTTGGGTTTCCTTTCACATGGAAGAACTACAATATTTAATTAAATTTCTTCAAGGGGAGATAACTACTGTATGGATTCACTTTATACTTCAAAACAAATATTAACACACATCTATATAAACTTTTCTAAATGTATTGTATTATTTTACATAGTATATTATTACTATTTTTACTAAATAAAAGAGGTGATTTATAATACAGATATCATTATCTGTAAATCAATAATGTGGTGGAAGGCACAGTAAATCATAAACAAATGAAAAAGCCATTAAGTGATGGCTGGTTAACTGAAAATGGTCACTGTATGTATTTTATGGAATTTTATGTATTTTATGGAGTCATGTGTGACTCGAAAAAATACATCCTTTATTTGAACATTTATAAAAGAACAATGATGAGAGAAATGAATTTCAGTGCAAATGTAATATTTACAAAAATGAATAAAGCAGTAATGAAACCCCTGAAGAATAAGGTAGTGAAGGTCGTTAGGAGGTCTCTTAGGTCTCCAGTGTACTTGATTGTTAGTTATCAGTCACAGCTTTTAATTGTGTGATTTCATTGTCCCTTAACCTGAATTATTTAAGAGGAGGAGACTTTGGATTTAGGGAGATTACTTAAAGGAGCTCAATCACTTGTATTATCTTTTGTTGACTTGCTGGGAAATGTGAGCATTTCTGGATAGAGCTCTGTATGCCTGGTTTGCACTAGGAAACACAACCTCTGTGTAACTGAAATATCTGATTTTGATACACCTTTGCTGTCTTGATATTATTAGCTGTGCTAGATGTACTCAAGAATACATTAAAGAAATAGGGTCATCCTAATATGTTTTTCCCCATTTTAAGTCACGACTATATAAAATATTGAGTAAGATCCTAGGGCCTCTGTGCTTCAGACTTTTGTTATATTCAGTTATGGTTAATAATAATAATAATTCCTTACACTTATATAGTACTTGACACTCCACTCAAAGTGCTTCACAGGTAATGGGGACTCCCCTCCACCACCACCAATGTGCAGCATCCACCTGGATGATGAACCAGCGTCAGAACGCACACATCAGCTATCAGTGGGGAGGAGAACAGAGTGATGAAGCCAATTCATAGATGGGGATTATTAGGAGGCCATGATTAGTAAGGGCCAGGGGGAAATTTGGCCAGGATGCTGGGGTAACATTATTATAGTGATCTACAGAACACCCTTACTCTTTTTGAGAAACACTCTCCCAGTTTTAATGACCAAGAGAAAGTGAGGACCTTGGTGTTACATTTCACCCAAAGGACAATGTCTTTTTTCAGTATAGTGTCCCCGTCACTATATTTGAGTATTAGGACCCACACAGACCACAGGGTGAGTGTCCCCTACTGGCCCCACTACACACCTCTTCCAGCAGCAACCTTAGCTTTTCCAGGATGTCTCCCATCCAGATTCTGGCCCATTTCATACTTGCTTAGCTTCACTGGATTGCCACTTGTGAGCTGTAGGTTGATATACCAGTACATTTTTATTAATGTATTCAAAGAATTCCAACATAGATTTCAAGATTGTCAGGAGACTGAAACAGCAATGCTGGATGTTAATGACATTTTAAATAGTTTAAATGACCAGTTAAATAATTCTTGTATTGTTAAATGGGAAGTTATATGTAATACATATGGTTACAATTGCATAAATCTTTATTAAAACTTTCACATGTTTTTATGATGGTAGACTCTCTGTGAACTGAGTCTTTTTTTATTCTCTCATGAAAAGACATATGTGATGGTTTTGTTTAATACTAAGCACCTCAAGGATCTGACATTGGACCTTTAGATGGTAAAATCGTTCTATTCTCAATTTCCTGCTCTATTGATTTGTTTTGAACACATATCCATTCTTTGAGGATTAGGTGTGGGGAGATTACCTGTGACTACTTGAATGTGCCATAGTACATGTTTTCAATGTTTTCAAGAAGAGGGAACTTCATTACAATAAGGCATAAGATGTTCCCTGGTCAAAGGTCTGCTACAGTATAAGTATTATGTTTCTGGTCATTATTATAGTGTCCTGCATTGATCTTTTACTAGAGACAACACCAATTAAGTTTTCTTCCTTGTAAACAGTTTAATTCTTTCTGAAATCATTTTCAGCTGGTTTGAAAATTGTTTTTATTTTACATTAAAAAATGATAGAAAGTAACAAAGTAATAGTAAACATATTATATCATTTACATATATCTGTGCTCTTACTATCCTTTACATTGAAAGGTTTTTCTGAGTAACAGCCCCTTTTTAACTGTTAAGATGAATCTTGATCGTATTTACGTTGCCCTGAGACTGGAACAAACAGGTTCATAAAACCAGATGTTAAAGAGGCAGAGACAAGCACACAGCAGCAACCCCAAGTAAGTAAGCCGAGGAAACAAAACAAGAGGAAAATTACAAAAGCCTTCATCCCCTTTCCAAACACACATTGCTAAAAAAGATCAGTTTTTCTAGCTTACAATTTAATTTATATCCCGACAATCCCAAACCTCCCAAGCAGAGATCATGAGGTGCAGTACTAGTGCAGTTCTGGTGGTAAGATTAACAACATGAGAAAAACACAATAGAAAAAGTCCAGAGGGCATTCTGATGTCTGAGTCTTTCTTTGGTGGCCAGTCTATGACCCCAGATCCTCTCCACTACAGCTGTTGCAAGAATCCTGGAATGAGGAAGGGTAAGGCCACAGACATTCATGGGTCAAAGCACAGTAAGAAGGAGACCTACAATTTCCAAACCACCAACATTACAAACCATGATCTGTACTACATGCTTGCCCAATCCCCAGGACAAAGCACCTGGAGCCTCCCACACTACTTGTGATTCCCACAGACTCTCGAGCAATAGTACTTTTATGAAGGAAAGTCAGGGGTGTGTTACTTCTTTCATGCTCTCATTCAGCTGGAGCTGGTCTCCTCCCTGCCTTTTTAAAATAGCCCAAGCCATTCCATGTTCAGCTCCCTTCTTGGTCAGAAGCCAAACTCAAAGATTTCTCCTTGAGGTATGAATATTAGAAAGTTCCCATGTTGCTTTAGGTAAGGAATATGGAAATATGTTTCATTCAATTGGATGAGAGCAAACAGACCACTGGGCTTCATAGCTTGGAGCACATGGTTTTACAGGGAGCATGTTCTCTTGTGGGAAGATCCAGGGTAGTCTCACCAGCGGAGACCCTCTCTCCTCTCTCACAAATAATAATAATAATAATTGCTTACACTTATATAGCGCTTTTTTGGACATGCCACTCAAAGTGCTTTACAGATAATGTGGACTCCCCTCCACCACCACCAATGTGCAGCATCCACCTGGATAATGCGACGGCAGCCAAAGTGCGCCAGAATGCTCACCACACATCAGCTGTCAGCTGCTGGGGAGGAGAGCAGAATAATGAAGCCAGTTCATAGATGGGGATTATCTATGAGGCCATGATAGGTAAGGGCCAATGGGGAATTTGGCCAGGATGCCGGGGTTACACCCCTACTCTTTCTGAGAAACACCCTGGGATTTTTAATGTCCACAGAGAGTCAGGACCTCAGTTTTACGTCTCATCCAAAGGATGGCGCTTGTTTACAAGCGCTTGTGTCCCCGTCACTATACTGGGGCATTAGGACCCACATGGACCACAGGGTGAGCGCCCCCTGCTGGCCCCACGAACACCTCTTCCAGCAGCAGCCTTTAGTTTTTCCCAGGAGGTCTCCCATCCAGGTACTGACCAGGCTCACACCTGCTTAGCTTCAGTGGGTTGCCAGTTGTAAGTTGCAGGGTGATATGGCTGCTTGAACCAAATGAGCTTGGTTCATTCAAGAAGAGCAACCATCCAGCACTTCTAGGTCAGGGCCTCTCTGCAGGTACCTGGTGTGCTTATTGTGAGAAGGGAGCTTGTAGCCACACTTGACACATTTATGAAAAGCCCTGTCAGAGGAGCAGTGATGGGTGTAGTCCTTTGAGGTGCATAATCTAGTAATGAAAGAGCAAATGAGATCACTCAAATCTATGGTCCACTGATGATTCCCAACAAAACAAGAGAGGATGAAGAAAAGTCCTGAAATGGCAGTTACTGAGTTCAAGAAGTGTAAAATACGTTGGGAGCACCATAAGACCTGCTGAGTTTAAAGCCATCAAATTCTGTTGAGTAATTACAGAGTCTGACAAACCTACTAAAATCCAGAAGTCATAGTGGTTGAAATTAGCATAAGAGTGTTACAATTAAAATAGGGACTGAAGTCCTCAAGCTGTGGACACTTAAGACTGCTGAGACCTTGCAGTGAAACCAAGGTTGAGGCTGAGGGGACTGTAGAGCACTCCTATGGCTGGTGAGGCAAGTTGAACCTCCAAGGGATACCCAGAAAAGCCAATGCTCCAATTCAAAGGTTATTGGAACACCAAAAGACAGACAATCAAAGAGACTCAGGAAAGAAACTCAACAAAGTCATAGAAAAGAAAGAGGGATGACCCATACCTGGAGAGAGAAAGGAATCCATCTCTTGCATGTTGAATGCAGGCAAAAGCACTTCAAAATGTGAATCTGAAATCCACAGCAAAGAAAAAAAAACTAATTTGTATTAATGGATTAAGCTCAAGGGTGTATTTAGCCTTGCACCCATTGCTTGCTAGGATAGGCTCTAGCTGGCCTGCGATCCTGAAATAGATAAAGCGGTTAGAAAATGGATGGATGTAAGTAGTGTTGTGCAGGAAGTGCCAATTATGTAGATAGAGTTGATTTTTTGTCTTCTATATGAAAAAAATAATAAATAATAAATAATAAATAATAAATTTACAAAACAATTTACAAAAAGGGACAGATTTATAAAATGGCAATGTGTTTACCATGGTAAAATTATGGTAGAACATACTGAAGCATTGGTAAAAGCATGGCATAACATAACACCATAACTGCACAGAAAGAAGCGACTGTATTTGGTAGTCATTAGAATACCACAGGAAAAGCTCCAAAAATCAAACTGGTGCTATCTGTGTGTAGAATGTATTTTCTCCCCATGTTCACACGGGTTTCCTCAAGGTGCTGCAGTTTCCTCTCACAGTTCAAAAACATACTGGTAGATTAACTGGCTTCTGGGAAAATTCCCCTTGATGTGAATCTGTGTGGGCCTGTGTTTGTCTCTTTGTGTCTGCCCCGCAATGGACAGGGTGTATCCTGCCTTGCGCCCATTGCTTGCTGGGATAGGCCCTGGCTCCCCAACAACCCTAAATTGGAAGAAGTTAGAAAATGAATGGATGGAATTAAGCTCAACTGGTAAGTTGCCAGATCCTCAGTGTGGCTGAAAATGGTGTGGATTGTACAATTTAAAGGAACTGATAAAGAAGGGTAGGCCACAGTGATAAAGCAAGGTCCTATTAGACTGATTTGACTTAACATTTCAGCTAAGGTCAGTCATGTGGCATTTCTCTAGTGTTTCATTCAGAGTTACTCTGCTTAAACCTGACTGCTTATCTCAGGAACCTTCACAAACACTATCACAAGGCTGGAATGTATGAGCACACCTTCAACTTGAGATCTTTTCGTGTTTTGATAAGCTTAATTTGTCATGTTACAGGTCTATGATAGATGAAACTTGGTTGTGCCAGTGTTTCAATCTGTGACCCAGGTGCCTGCCCTGGGTCCAGCACTGGGTGCTTATACCCATTAATTAATAAGCCAGGAGCAAGCCTGCCTGTCCGTGCTCAAGTCAGGCCTTGGAGCACACACACACACCTGAGACCTCTCACTTTATTAACCTTGCCAGGGTCTTATTGGCAGTGGTGGACAGAGGTGAGACCCCAATTACAGCGGAAATCAATCTCCTGCTACTTTTCTCATAAACCAGGGAGTGTGAGCTGTACAGTGGACAGTGCAGCTTGTTAGCCTGCTTAGTTCAAGTTCCCTTGGGATTTTTTTTCAATATCTGTCTCCTGGTTCATCACTAATCCTTCTTTCCTGGAATGGAAAACAGCGCTCTTCGTATGTGTCAGGGACGTCAGGCTAAAAAAAAAATCATTCAATTAATTAGATTTATATTGACAATAAAATCGACATGTTAACTAATTAGACATAAGAACACCAAATAAACTTAATCTATCCATCTCCTATACAGTATGTGTACATTATTTAATAATAATATTTGGTACTTTTATTGGTTTCATCAACACAAACATCTGCATTTAGGACTTAAAAACCTTGAAACATCTAAACAAAACATGTGCTACTTGAAAATTGCTACTTCTGTTTAATCCAGTTTTTAAAGTTTCAAAAGAGTCAATAGTTTGCAAAATTATGAGCAATGGTTTATGTTTTCAATTTAGATAATAGAAAAGCTTTTTTACAAACCATTTCACCCAGTCTTTCACTGGACAGGTAAAACGTGAAACAAAATTAAGGTTCTAAGTAAAGATTTATTTTGGCAGACACACATATATGAAGATTGTTGCAAAGAAGAAAAATAAATCCCTAAGGAGAAAACTGAGACCATTTGATACATGGCACAAGGGCAGTAGTAAGGTAAATGGTTTACATTCATATTTTAATGCTTTATATTAGCACTTCAGATCACCTGTTTCTTATTACTGTATAAACACAATGTGAAGCTAACCTTGCTGTAATGTCTGCTGTAATTACAGTTTGAATGATGTATAGGACTCAACAGCAAATCCAACTCCATCAACATTGAAAACTTTGAAATCATTGGTTTAATAACACATTTGCACTGCTTATTCCTTATAATACTGCTATAATGACAATTAAAGGTTATAACTGGATTCATCTATAAATCAATTAATATATACAGTACATTACATTGCTTCCATTCAAGCTATTTACTAATGTTGTTGCTTGAGGTGGTGTAATGACAGTAAACATTGTCATACAGACAGGCCTTTCTGAGAGAGGTAGCTAAATTACACATCTCTGAATGAGCCAGTGTGACTGCACATATAATGTAATACATGTACTGCACAACCCTGTCATGCCTGAAGGATGTGTGTCGTCAAAGCTATGCAAAGTCACAGGGATGAGAGGTCAAAGATTTAGCAAGATTGTATTGATCTGTGTCTGGGCAGTTTGCCTTCGACTTTTTGTAATGTTTAGGTTGAGAACATCGGCTTGGTAAAAATAATTATGCCCCATTATTAGAAGTGCCGAACATACAAGCACTTACACAGAAGTACTGTAGATAAAGATGTTAAAATGAACAAAAACACCATTCCCTGGCCTTCTCTAGCTGTCAAATCATGAATAAGCAAATAGGCACATTATTATAAATAATAATTAAAACATTTTGTAGTCCAAAAATACCACTTTCCTCCAGATGAGCACTTCTTAAAATAAAGACTTGACTAGACAGAGTAATCTCTTACCAGTACAAACCATTTCAGGACAATTTGGTTTATAAAGTAAGTTGTATTATGCAATGCAGTTGGGCATGTAAACAGCCCAAACTTTACAGTTTACTTTTTATCACTGCAGGAAGTAAAAACATCAGTTTTGGTAAGCTTCATAGTTATGAGAAATAGCATTAGGAGGCTGAGGTTAATGCTGCACTGAAATTTAAAAAATTACTCATTGTTTTTTCAAAGCTTAAAATGCTTTCTTTAAGCTCCACAGCAAAAAATGTTGTTTTGTCTCCTTTATGTTTAATTTACATTGTGGAATTAACCCTTTACTTGTTCCTCTGTGCTGATTCCTCAGGTATAGCTCCTGTATGTCCAAAGTTTCCTAACATGGATATCCTGCTTAAGTAGCCCCTGTGCATTCTGGGTAGACCTATCTGACTTGTTCTTCGCCTTCATCTTAAGCACTACCTTAATGAAAAGCTTTGTAATGGCTCATCTACTAAAACACTCCAACGCAAGTACAGATTAAGTCCTGCGAGCCCCATTTACTGTACTCACAGATAGTAAGTAGAAATAATGCAAAATTATTTAATAAGAACTGTGGACTGTGGTGTTAGATTTTGTGCTCATAATCATATAATGATCTTTATTACAAACTAGACACCTTTAAGATCTGGTTATGTTATACAGTAATTTGAAGCTATGGTGAATTTGTTAGACCCTAATGGCACCAGAAAACGTTGCAGAGTCTGTCGACTTCCAATGCTGTTCATGAGTTTGATTCATCATTTCCAGTTCAGTGTTTCATTGATTTGACTTGTACTGTATGTTCCAGTCAGCAGAAACAGCTCAGCCTTACAACCCATTGTACACTGCTGTCATAAAATTAACCCAGCATCTGCTCTTTGCAAGACAGTCGTTGATGAGGAAGGGCTGGCATGATGGTGCAGTGGTTATCATTGGTGTCTCGCAACACTGGGCTCTGAATGTGATTCCTTGGGTGCTTTCTATGTGGAGTTTTTATGTTCTCTCCATGTTCACGTGGGAGTGCTTTTGTCACGAATGTAGTTCCTCCCCCTTAAGGGGGGTTCACTTTTTAGTTGATTTTGTGCACCTGCTCCCTGTTCCTGCCTCCCTACAAAAGCCAGACGCTCACTCTGCTCCGGGCTCTGCATTGGTTTCCTGAACCAGCCGAGCCCGGGAACTGGAGCGCCTGGTCCCGTTCCCCCTTTTTCCCCCTGACCCTTCGCTGGATCCTGCTCCAGTTTTTAACTTTGTCTCATCTGTCTGCGACGCCTCACCGGATCCTGCTCCGGCTTTTAACTTTGTCTTGTTTGTCTTGGATTGATCACCCGGCTCTGGACATTTGCCTCACCACGGATTTCCCTTTGGACTCCCTTTTGAACTGTTCGCCCTGGACTACGCCCCCCCGTTTGAACCAGCCCTATTCCTCGTCTCTTCCCTGTGTGTGTTCACTCCCTTCTTGATTGTGTCGTCTGCATAGGGTTCAGAAAGACGCTTCGTAACAGCTCTAGTTTCCTCCCACTGCCCAGAGGCATGCTGGTACATTAATTGGCTTCTGAGACAACTGGCCCTGGTTTGAGTGTGTGTGTCTACATCTGTGTGTGCCCTGTGATGGACTGGTGTCCCATACAGGATGTATCCGGCCTTGTGCCTAGGATAGCCTCCAGAACCCCCATCACCGTAAATTGGATGAGGAAGTTAGAAAATGGATAGATCGACAGAATGAAGATAAGGCTGACGTCCAGATGAAACACAGTTTGGAGGGCTTCGTTTCTTGCTCTCACTTATGTCAGACTGGTACAGGGAATTTCTGCTAATGTTAGACTAAATAATAAATTGTATTTATTTATTTTAAATGAGTTAATACTGCATTAAAATACAATGAGGAACACAGATTTTTCCATTTAAAATAATATGTATTTCATTTGTGCCACATAACAATTCTTCTAAAACAGGTGAAATTATGCACGTCAGTAATTTTTGTTTTTTGTTTTTTATGAGGTCGATTAGCACAAGGCCATTTTCAATAGCTAAGTGTGCAATGTCACATCAAAGGGACAAAGTATGCACATTTAGGCTGAAGCTCTATTTAATAGCTAAGATGAGTCACTTAATTAACTACATTACCTCCACATCCCTGGAATGATGGAATGTGTATTGTCTATAAGAAAGGGGCGGGTAGACCTCAGCTATATTAACAAGTGCACATCAGCCAGCTTCTTGTGGTCTGCGAATAGTTTTAAGTATTGATTCAAAGACATCATGATCTCCTTTTGTCTACTGTGTACCAAAAAGAAAATAAGACATGTTGTCAATTTATGTGACAGCAAACGAAGCATATTAGGGCACCGGTATAAAACTAGCATAAATGATAAAAGACTTGTTTATCTGCTGGGGTGCAGAAGGTTTGAAGGACCTGTTTATATTTAAATTTAAAACTACATTTTAAAACTAAATGTTTCCATAATTTTTTTCAGCTGCCCTGAACAATTTTCAAATGAAGCTTTTTCACAGAATAAATTGAATTTATATGTACAGAATTTGGAAGAAGATAATGTTTCAGGTGTAATGTTTTGTGTTACTGTATAGATAACATAGCCTGCCTGTCTTTTTCTCCCTCCAGGTGGGAGGGACAGCTTAAATTTCACCTTATTCCTCTTGAACTTCACGTATATGACCTCTTCTGAGCACAGCAGGTGTTCAGAAATGTTACTTTCAGGAAAAGATTTCAGAAAAGATTAAGTTGGGGTTTGATTCAGTTATTCAAAACTCTAAAAGCCTTTGACTAAGTCAATTCAGGGATTGTCTTCAAGACCAACAGGAAACATGTTTTGGGAGTTATTGACTTGTTGATCAAACTCTTCAGCCATGAAGTTCACTTTTATTCTGGCATCTCTTAAGGAGGGTTGAATGACCTCCTCTCATTTATAAATTACATTACATTCTATAAGATTTCAGTACAAACTTTCACTGCTGGAGATACAGCAGTGCCTGAAATTGGACATGAACACATAAGCGTTGTTAAATATTTTTCAAATCTTTAAACAAAACCTCAAATCTAAAACAGAGGTTCATAATTAATGTTGCCCCTGGTTCTCAGACAAGGAGACTTATCACATAATTTAAGAAATTCTGTATTATTCTGTATTTAAATGCATTGATCTTCACTTAAATATTAAGTCAGAAACAGTATATAGAGATCCAGTGTCCTGTGAAAATATTTCCGTTTTGACACTAAGACATCTTCCTGTTTTCCCCTAGTATAAACTTTCTCACATTCATTTCAAGGACTTTGGAGAGTAAAACTATTAAACAAATCCTTATCGGCTGACAGCTGTGCTCGGTAGCCCTTCATTCATGAAATTTGGAGAACAGCTACAAAGTAAAACAGTAAATCTTTTCTCTCTAACCATACAGGGAAAATATAACATGTATGAAAGATAGAAAAACCAGTAATGCACTACATGACATTCCTGGATAAGATGGAAACAGTATTTCAGGCATGAAGTATTTAAATAAAAAAGAATCACCGCCTTCAGTATAGGCTTGAAAGAATAGGCTTGATTATAAACAACACACTTAAACATGCAGTATATTTAAAACAACATTTGTAAAAAAAATACATTTAGGATGCAAAATGATCTTTGAAAAAAATCAAGCTAAACTAGTATTCACTGTTAAATATAAAAAAGAAACAATTTGAAAACAAATGCTCTTCTAAAAGATGGAAAATATCCAACACATATCTAATATAGTTATAATATCTGACTATCAACCGCTGGTTGAAGGTCTTCCCTCATACATCAAAGACACCAACCACACGCTCAAACGTTTTAATGATTTCCAATTTCTGGGCACAGAATGCTACATTTTTACCATGGACATCACATCTCTTTACACCCTCATTTCCTATAATGACGGGCTTACAGCCCCCAAGCACATGCTGGACAAACCCACAGTGCTTGATCCACCCATCCACACCCTGGTACGCCTTGCAGAATTGGTTCTCACAGTGAATGCATTCTCCTTCAATATTTTTTACCAACAGGTGAGTGGTGTTGCCATGGGCACCAGAACGGGACCCAGCTATGCCAATATCTTTGTTGGCTGGGTAGAAGAACGCTTCTTCACTTCCTACAGTGGCTATGTCCCTGACCTCTACAAGCGATATATTGATGACTGCATTGGTGCCACTAAATGCTCCAACGATCAGCTCGAGTGCTTCCTGCACCATTTCACCAACTTCCACCCATTCCTCAAATATACGGTTAACATATCTTCCACTACTCTTCCGTTTCTAGACATCAACTTCTCCATCAACTACCCCAGACTCTCCACTTCGGTTTATTACAAACCTACGGATTCACACAGCTATCTCTTGTATAGCTCATTTCACCCCAAACATACTAAAAACTCTCTCCCTTTTTCACAGTTCATTCGGCTACGATGACTATGCAGCGATGACATCGACTTTGAAAACCAAGCCCTCAAAATGTACTCCTTTTTCATCAACAGAGGATACCCCAGCAGTGTTATTGACAGGGCCCTTCCCCGAGCCAAAAACACCCCTTAGACCATCAACCCAATCAGGAACTCCCGCCGTAACAACCGCATTCCTTTGGTGCTTCCCTACCACCCTAACACACTTCCTATCCTCAGGACTATTAACGACAACTTTTCCATCCTACAGGATGATCCCTCCATTGGGGTCCTCTTTTCTGACTGCCCCATCATCTCATATCGCCGATCACCTAATCTGTGCAACCTTCTTGTTCACAGCCCCCTTGACCGCCCTCAGCAACCACCCACACCAGGTACTTTCCCTTGCAACAGAGCTCGCTGTATCATCTGCAAGTACACATCCAACACCACACCCATTCAAGGCCCCTCAGGACAATTCCGGATCACCCAGATGGCATCTTGTACCTCCAGCAACCTTATTTACTGTATCTCTTGCAGTAAATGCCCAGTTTCTCTCTACATTGGAGAAGCAGGAAGGAGACTTGGAGACCGCTTCAGAGAACACGTCAGGACTGTGAAGATTAATGATCTCTCCAAGCCCATTGTTTCTCATTTCACCTCTGATGGCCACGACCACTTTAATCTCTCTGTCTGTGTTCTCAAAGATGGTTTTCTGAACTCATACATCAGAAAGACTACCGAAACCAAATTTATCCTGAAGCTAGTATCACACCTTCCCCCTTCTCTTAACAACAGACTACTATACTACTAAATTTTCTCCATTCGTTGGAAGTTTCATTTCACACCTCTCGACACCTATTCTGACTTCACACCTCTTGATTGGCCTCTCTTTTTGTCCCCTGCTCCCGCCTCTCACTCCTCCTCCCTCCCAACCTTTGTTCTCCCACTACATTACCTTTGCCTACTGCCTTGTCTCTCTCACACCTGAAGAAGGCTCCATGGCCGAAACTTTGTGTTTTCCCTCTTCTTTTTTTCAGCATGGAATGAACCTATTACTTAAAATATCTGAAACTTATCTTCTCTAGAAAGAGACATGAAAAGAGAACATCCATCGCACTGAAAATGAAATGTTCTTCACATGAAAAGTTTATATTTTCTTAAACGCTGAGGGAGCAATCTTAATGGTTCCTGCCTCAGAGTACCCTAGAAACACAAATAGATCAATGCTTATCTTTGCTTGCAAACCCTCAATGTCCTGACAAGGAGATCCACCTTGATGCAACAGCACCCTGCCATTCCTCTTCATTTCTAAACCCATTTTACCTCGCAGTAGTAAAGACTATGTCTTTCAGTCTCAAGATCCATTCACTTTTAGACAATATCGGATGCTTGCACATAATTTACATCAAGACTCTGGTGAGATCCCAAGCTCAGTGGGTCACATATTAACCACTAAAACAAAAAGGCTGCATCACTAATCTAAATAAATTAGTGTAAACAAATTAGTAAACTAATGTATAACATCATAAGGTGTGTGGGACGATCTTTCTTTTTTCAGATGGGTGTACTGTATGTGTAACAAACAGTTCTTTCCGGACCCTATGCGGACGACACAATCCAGAATAATGAGGAAGGAATACACTTGGGAAAAGTCATGCAGGAACAGGGATGAAAACAGGGGGGCGTGTCCATACGGTGCTGGTGATCCGGGGAGGTGTGGCCGAGGCAAACAGTTCGGAATAAATCCAAAAGGGGGAATCCAAAAACAAAAGTCAGGACCGGTGGGGGGAACAAGAACAGGAGCAGGAAGTTAAAAACATAATGGAGCCAGGCGCAACCAGGTCCCGGGCTCACACGATGCAGGGATCAGGTGCAGAGCGCCGGGTGAAGTGAGCGCCTGGCTTTTAAAGGCGAACAGAAACAGGGAAGAAACAAGGAGCAGGTGGCAGGAATGATACAAACGAGGAAGGGCTGGAGCGCCCTTAAGAGGAGGGGTTACGATCGTGACAGTATGTGCATGTGTATGTATACAGTACATTTAAACTCCTGATTTGTTATGCAAAGTAATTGGGAAGCAACAGAATAAAGTTTACATGGTTGTATTTAGTAGGATGTTATCATTTACTAATCCATATTCTAACTATTTCTTCCAATATGGGGTTACCGGAGCTTATCCTGGCAGGCAACTGGTACAAGTCAGGGTACAGACATCCATCCATTACAAGTTAGACACGCACGCACTTGTGACTGGAGCTGGTCCAGGCTACTGTGAAGCATAGCTCCGGACCCTATGCAGATGGTATAAGCCAGAAGTAAGTGGAGAAGGACATCAGGAAAAGGAACAGCAGGATTAGGACAAGGTTGAAACACAGGGGGCAGTGATGGCGGTGATCCAGTGCTTGCGGGGCGTGGCGAAGGCAAGCAATCGAGACAGTCCAAAGGAGGAAACCGGGGCGCAGTCCATAGTCCAGGAACTGGGAATCCATCTAAGACAGACAAAGTTAAAATCTGGAAATGGAATCCAGAACAGGAGCAAGGAGTTAAAATGGAGTAACAAGGCCAGCCGCTCCCAGCCCCAGACTCAGACGGTCAGGACGCCGGGGAATAAGGCCTGCCCTCGGGCCACCCGCGAGCCTGGGGAATAGGCAAGCCTTGTGGCGTCCATCTTCCAATGCTGAGCCAGGAGTAGCGAGAGCGCCAGGCAAATAATGAGACACAAAACAGGGGGCAGGTGCACATAATCAACTAAAATAAGAAAGGGTCGACGATCGTGACAGCACTCACATAAGGACCAGTTTTCCCCGGAGCCAATTAACCTACCAGTCTTTGGACTATTGGAGGAAATCAGAACAACTGGTGAAAAATCCATGTGAACACAGGGAGAATATAGAAACTCCACACAGATAGTACCCCTGGTCTGGAATTGAAAACTGCAGTGCTGAGAGGCAGCAGGATGTTAATGTGTCAGTTATATTTCATTTAACAAAAGAGGTCTTTCATTTTGTGAGCTTGTAACTTTACATGATATCTGATGTGGGTCACATTGTAATGACAGATGCATTAGAATGTTTAGAAACAGAACCTTTTTGAGCTCTATGAACTCACAGTTGGAACCCACAGCCTCCTTGACTCATGAACAGCACAAAAATTCTGTGGGGGCATGCCTGCAAGCAGGACAGCAAGTAGCAGTTCTGTAGATTTTTTTAACTTTCAGTGAGATTCAATTTTGACCGACAAAAACAATGATCATCTTTGTTTATCATAATTTAATAACCCTGCACTGTTGGCTGTATGAAGGACAGTATTTAATTGCACTTAACTTTTGGGGCGTGGTCAGAGAATGCTGATTGGGGTAATTTAAAAACTAAGCAAACATGTGCTTGAATTACTACTGATTGCATCAGGTAACTTCTGTCAGTAGCTCAGGGAAATATGTAATTATCTTATTCAAAAGCAATGTTTCAGAATTAAATTAATCCTTAACGTCTTCTGGCAAACAAAGATCAATATGGTTTCAAATAGGTGTTCTTTAGTTGGAATGATGAATCACCCCAGATCAACATAATTTAACCACTTCCACAAATCTCAATCCACATAAATGATTAATGAGTTAAAGCAGCTCAAAGAGCAGGAAAACATGACTGCCAACAGACTAAAAATTGATTAAAAAATTCTGGTAATCTCAGGCACCAATAATGAACCATTCCTGTACATGTAACTTCAATTCCTGGCAGTCAAATGCATATTTTTAACATTTTAATCATTAAAATTGTCTGGACTTTCTAAATTCCTACCTTGTTTTATTAGAAATTACTGAAACTTGCTTAGAAAGGTGACAACAGACATCCTGTTGTTTCCGATGCTTAATCACAAACATTTCTCCCTCAATTACAATCCATTAGATTACATTAATTAAGAAAAAATAATATGTTTAGTTTGGAACATTGAAGGTGTAGAGAGGCAGATGTAAAGCCTTAACACCTTGACTTTTATAAATTAATATGTGTGTTGTTTTTTGGAATTATCTTGATTGTCTGTTATTTTGGTTTGGGCATAACAGTCTTGAATAAGCAAATCAGTTTTCAACATTGAAGACAAAATAATTTGGAATAAGGTTTTGCCTGATATGAGATTTTTTTTTCGTTTAGTAACACATGGAGGTTTTGTCTTTGAAAATAAATCAGTTACTATAACCAAAGGTCCTTCTTAATCTTCACATGAAAAAGTAGATGTTCATCTAAAAATTCATGGTCAGTTACAGCAGTCTTAAGCATAATAAATAATCTGCTGAAACTAAAATATTGAGTATAGTAGTTTGCATTACTAATCTAGATTTTGTGTTATTGCCTGCATTTAAATTGTACAGTTTAAACATAAACCATATTTTTTCAATGTTATCTCTAACAGGACAATCATGAATAATAAAGATAATCAAAAGACCAAGTAAAGAATGTGTTAGCAGACTCCATGAAAACCTATTTCTCCATACAAAAATATAAAAATAATAGCTAAAGGAATGCCACACTATGATGTCTGACAACATGAAGTACTCTATTTATTAATTCCCATTGTAACATTAGTTGTATATTGTTGACCCACACTCTCTTCTTTTATCAGAATACATAGAAGGCTCTTGCTGATCCTTGGACAAGCCAGTAACCTTTGTAATGTAAGCGTAATAAGCACTGTTCAATGTTTTATTAGAAAACTTGAATCAGTGTTCACAATAACAAAAAGCCACCTTTGCATGTCATCCTGCTGTTAAGGGCAAAGGATGCTTTACACCACCAATTTTCATGTCTTTGTTCCTGAAGGCTTAATAGTGACTAAAGTTAAATTAAAGCTAAATGATCTAAGGTCAAGTGCAATTTTGGAAAAGTGTCCTCTATGTTTTCATGTTAATTTTCTCATCTGTGTGCAACGATGTATGAGTTATACAAGAGCACAGTGCTGAAAAATAGCTGTTATTAAATATATTCTTGTGGCAATAGAAGGTCACATACAATTGAATGCTCAGAGATGCCATACGTGTTCTTCGATATGAGAAAAAGCATAGCTAACAATATGACACATCCTTCATGACGTTCAAAATAATAGATCTCTCAAGGGATGGTAATTTTCTTGTAGTGTCCATTTTCGTTCTTATTGCTTACAAATTTCAAATGAAAAAGTTTTCAAGAAATGTACAGAGATGAGATATTACATGTTACTGCATAATACAACAGAGATATGCCAGTTATCCTTGAATTCTACATAACTACTGTATGTTATATATTATATGTTTGGAAATTTGAGAAACACTTTACATCAGACACACTCAATTTGCAGCACTATCTATCCATCCAATTGCACAAATATGTTATAACCAACAACTTAATTACTTAATGTGCAATTTGGTGAACCCACTTGTGTCTTACAACAATGATTATATTCCATGTCTTTAAATGTAATTGAATTTTGCTTTCAGACAAAACCTGAATTGAAACTAATTTCTTCACAACTAATCGTGTTCCTTGAGACCAACAGCACCCTGAGGATCTCCTTTGGTACTTTATGGAAAACTTTATTAGCTTATTTAAGGGCTAGATAATTTTTAGAAGGTACAATTCACAAAACCCTACTTGAACAGACAGTCTGAAGTCACATTTAATATTTTTTTTTAGTTAAAATGTAATAAATAGACAAAGAGTCAATGTTTCTTACTCTTAATACAATGAGAGGATGACCCTTCAGATAGATTTGTATTTATTATTTGTTTAGCAAAATGAGCAGCTTCTTCTTAAATGGTGTCATTTAAGAAGTTATTAGAAGTTCAGATGTTATTAACATCTGTGGTGATGAAATGCCTGGAGAAGCTGGTGTTGTCACACATCAACTCCTCCATCACAGAGTCCCTGGACCCCTTGCAGTTCGCCTACCAGAACAACAGATCAGTGGATGATGCTGTCTCCTTGGCTCTGCATACAGCCTTGGAACACCTGGACACTGAGAACTCGTATGTGAGAATGCTGTTTGTGGACTACAGTTCAGCATTCAATTCCATCATACCCAGTCAACTGGTGACAAAGCTCAGGGGATTAGGTCTGTGCAACTCTGTCTGCAACTGGCTGCTGGACTTTCTTATCAAGAGACCACAGGTGGTGCGGATAGGCAATAAAACATCAACACCACTCACCCTGAGCACTGGAACCCCACAAGGCTGCTGTCTGAGTCCAAGGTTGTACTCCCTATTTACTCACGACTGCACAGCAAGACACAGCAACAACCGCATCATTAAGTTTGCCGATGACACCACTATAATAGGACTGATCAGTGATGATGACGAGTCCACTTACAGGGATGAAGTTGTACAGCTGCTTAGGTGGTGTTATAGCAATAACCTGGACTTGAACATAAATAAAACGAAAGAGCTAATAGTGGACTTTCGGAGACACAGGCCATACACTCACAGCCCACTATTGATGGAAGGGAAGTGGAAACAGTCACCAGCTTTAGGTTTTTGGGAATTCACATCTCTAAAGATCTAACCTGGACTGTGAACACTGACTCTATCATGAAGAAGGCTCAGCAGCGCCTTTATTTCTTGAGGTGCCTCAAGCGATGGGGGATGCCAATACATGTGTTAGTGAACTTCTACCGCTGCACCATCGAGAGCATCCTCACCAACGGGATCACCGTGTGGTATGACAACACCTCTTCGCGAGGAAGAAAGGCACTGCAGAGAATGGTCAATATGGCCCAGAAGATCATCGGCTGCGGTCTCACCGAGATTAAACAGCTCTATGAGGACCGCTGCCGTGGTAGAATTCTGGCCATCACAGAGGACAGTCACCACCCCGGGGCTGAGCTCTTCACCCCACTGCCCTCAGGCAAGAGATATAAGAGCATACGGACACTTACCACTAGATTCTTCAATAGCTTCTATCCACAAGCAGTGAGACTGGCGAACACATTTAGCCACCCCCCTCGGACCACACCTACACCATCACCATCTACCTCATTGTAATTTATTTATTGTACGTCTCCAGTCATTGTTTACACGTCTGTATTGTTTACATTCAAACTGTCTGCATGTTTACTTGCACATTGTCTATTGTTTGTTTGTACATTGTCTTGATGCACTGTTTGCACTTTGTTTTGTTTTTTACACTTGTTTTACAATCGAGAGACTTTCTGTAAGTAAGAATTCCATTGTACCAGTACCGGTTACATATGGCAATAAAGTTCAAGTTCAAGTTCAAAGTTCATACTGTTTATAAACATGGAAAGAATGCTCTCAGGAATTTAGCCCACCATTTTTTTGTTTAAGGGATGATTCCAGCTTGAATGCTGAAATATATACGTCATGTAGTAGATATAACAAAAAATGACAATTCTAAATTAAATATATATAAACACTCTAATTAAAGCAAATGAGATCTCCCAGGGAAGTTGGTGGAGGATGATGAATTTCTTACTGTATG
The DNA here is from genome assembly GCF_040954835.1 of Lepisosteus oculatus. NCBI lineage: Eukaryota > Metazoa > Chordata > Actinopteri > Semionotiformes > Lepisosteidae > Lepisosteus > Lepisosteus oculatus. Next base: position 40,442,742 of record NC_090698.1, on the reverse strand, counting down.
TTCAGTTTTGTTTCATAAATTAAAATGAGTGAATACATTATATGCAGAGTGGGTAATCTCTATGCCCCAGTGGGTACAAAAAAGTGTTGTCACAATGTTGTCTGTTGCTTTTTGTTAGGGTTCAGAAAAGGTTAAGGGTTCCTCTTGACTGTGGATGTTATAGTCCTATGTTTCTTCTCAATGTGGAGGTAAAGGTGCTTGAAAATCCTTTACTCACGACCTTGAAAACATCCTATCTTCAATTATTTTACTAGATTAGACAGGTTTTGCAAAACACCTCCTTTAAGCATTCATCTATTCAATATATTCTATATTTGGCAGCCTAAACTAAAATTCTTCAGTTTCTTCAGCTTGTTTATTCAGAAGGGGAAAAAAAAAGCATTCTGCCAAGTTGAGTGGGACTACCTGCTTAGCACACTTCACAAAGTTCTTAATTCTAGTCTTGGATGAAATTGCTAAATACATATCCAAAAGATTTAATCTGCACAAATGACTTTATAGACCAATGTATTATAGGTACCTCCAGTGTGCATCCTGACACTAGCTCTTATACATTGTTCCCCTAATGGATAAGACTACATGGTTGTCTTCCATCTAGGTTGTGCTTGCTTCTTATCACCAGGCCTATAATGTTCAACAGAATTAACTGTGCAACTCAGTTCCCAGAGATTACTTTCACTTTACATCAGGCACCAGTCCTTTAGATAGATAGATAATACTTTATTAATCCCGTAGGGAAATTCATGTGTTACAGCAGTCCAGCCCAAGACAAGCAAAACATATCAGAATAGTTATAAAACAAAAGATAATAAAATAAATAAAAATAAATAAATACATTGGTGTGTGCAAAATGTGCTGATAATAGTCACTGTAAAAACAATAAAATATGTACAAAAATTTGCATAGGTTTATACAGACTGATTGTCCAAAAAGTACATTATTGTAAACATGCTGTCCATTGAGGAGCAAATGAAGGGCTAACAGTCCTAGCCTAGGGCAGCGTTATACACCCTGACAGCTGCCGGGAGGAAAGACCTGCGGAAACGTTCCCTTGAACACCGTAGCTGGAGCAGTCTATTGATAAATGTGCTCCACTGCCCAGTAACAGTCCCATGAAGTGGATGAGAGGTGTTGTTCATGATGGCTGTGAGCTTAGTCAGCATTCTCCTCTCAGCCACCACCTCCATGGGATCAAGGCTCATCCCCAACACAGTGCCAGCCTTCTTGATTAGTTTATTGAGCCTATTTGCATCTTTTGTCATGATGCTGCTACCCCAGCACACAACAGTGTAGAAGATGGCCACTGATTCATAAAAAATGTGTAGCAGTGTTCCACACACACCAAAGGACCTGAGTCTCCTAAGAAAATAGAGTTGGCTCTGACCTTTCTTGTACAGGGCGTCAGTGTTACCAGACCACTCCATCTTATCATCCAGGTGTACCCCTAAGTACTTGCAGGAATGTACCCCCTCTATGTCCTCACCCTGGATGGAAACAGGGTTCAGCGGAGACTTATTCCTTCGAAAGTCAAAGATCATTTCTTTGGTCTTGCTGGTGTTAAGATGGAGATGGTTAAGATGACACCACTCCACAAAATTGGTAATCAAGCTCCTATATTCTTCCTCCCTCCCCTCTCTAATACACCCCACAATTGCAGAGTCATCCGAAAACTTCTGCAGATGACATGTCTCAGAGTTGTACCTGAAGTCAGAGGTGTAAAAGGTGAACAGGAATGGAGCAAGGACAGTCCCCTGTGGAGCCCAAGTACTGCTAACAATCTGTACATACTGTGGCCTGCAGGTCAGAAAGTCTATAATCCAGGACAGCAGGGGAGTGTCCAACTGAGCCACCCTTAGCTTATCTCTCATTAAAGGTGGATGGATGGTGTTAAAGGCACTGGAGAAGTCAAAGAACATAACCTTCACAATGCTCCCCGTCTTCTCCAGGTGAGAGTTAGCTCTGTGTACCAGATAGATGACGGCATCCTCCACTCCCAGGTGTGACTGGTAGGCGAACTGCAGGGGGTCCAGTGCTGTACTCATCAGGGTTCTGAGGTGGTCCAGTACAAGCCTTTTCAGAGTTTTCATTAGGTGTGATGTAAGTGCCACTAGTCTGTAGTCATTCAAGACTTTAGGGTGCCCCTTTTTGGGTACTGGCACCAGGCAAGATGTCTTCCAGAGCACCGGAACCCTTTCTAATCTCAGGCTGAGGTTGAAGATGTACTGCAGCACTGACCCCAGTTGGTCCGCACCGATCCTTAGCACCCTGGAGCTGACACCATCAGGTGTCAGCAACCACTAACGTTTCCAAGCACTAACATTCCTGGCTCATTCTGTTTGAACAAGGACACATCTCAACAACCAACACTTGTATCCCTGGCACAGGAGTAGATGGTTTGGGTGCCATCTGTCTGATTTCACAGCTGTGGAGACAAGGTACAATTTGAGCCTGGCAAATTAACTACTGTACAACACTGTAGTGTAATAACAACAATTATCTCTTTCCTCCTTTTCTCACCAAGTCCCACAGTCCTGTAAGTCACCCAATCCATTACTAACAAGAGCTCTCAGTCTTTTTCCTTTTAGGCTGGAGTGTAAACACTCACTGAAACCCTTTCCCTCCCAACTGATATAGCAAACCTCTTAATTTGCCCAGATGAGTGGCTAGTTCTAAGCAGATTCTATCCCAATAGTTTATTTCCCACAAATGGAATTTCACTCTCTGTGAGTGCTAACTACTCATTCAGACCAGATGCCTCATTGGGCAATCCACTTAACCTACCAGTATGTCTTTGGACTGTGGGAGGAAACTGGAGTTTCTGGAGGAACCCAGTTGAACACGGGGGAGAACATACAAACTCCATGGCAAAAGCCATTGTTTTATATAATACAAAACTTTATGTTGCATTCATTTTTTAAATTGAGATTATCGCAATTATATCCTGAAGTGTACAGCATACCATGTGTGGCACGTGCAAACAATCTGCAATCTTACGTTCAGCTGATCTCTTTCCAGACCTCTCTGAAACTTTATATATTTACTTTACCCATGTCTATTCACTCCTTTGTTTGGTGAGATTCCCAGTGATATTCAGTCAATGGTGTATGAAGTGAGTCATGTAAACATTCATACATGAAATGCATATTGTATTGGTTTTACAGATATATTTAACAAGGTTTGGCAATCCCTTTAAATCTATATGTATGATGTTTCCTGTGACATATTGATTAGTGTACATATAAATATGACATTCTCACTCATAATGTTTTTCTTCTTCACTTTTGTGTCTTCTTAACTTTTTTCTTTTAATATTTTGCTTTGCACCTTACATCAGCATTGTTTGCATTCATGTAACATTTTGTACAAAAACTTAATAAGAAAGTTGGCAATAAAAGAGATAGCTGACAAAGATCTACTGCAATAAATTAGCTAGACATGAGCAGCAAAAACTTTTATGCTTTTAGTGTGACTTGCCCAGCAATGTGTGTGGTTAAGGTGTTAATAAATGTTAAGGAGTTATAAATGACGGAAAGTACAGATATCATTTATGTACAGTTAGAATAAGACAAAGCATTCAGAATATTGTGTTACATTTACTGTAGGTCACCATGTTACAAAAAAGATTCTGCTACCTGGGAATTATTCAAAAGAAGACCAGGCAGATACACTCCAAGGCTTAATAAATGTTCTACACTGACAAGTTAAAGGAACTCAGCCCATTTTAGACTTTAGCAGAAAAGGCTATAAGGGGACATGATAGCTGTATTAAAAAAAACATAAAAGGAATGTATACTCCAGTATACTGCTTTGGCAAACAGCTTAGCAGTAAAGGACTAGAGCACTTAGAGGACACACATAAAAACAACATGGAATTTGATTTAAAACTGAGAACTGGGGTTACTTTAGATTAAAAAGTTTTGGGAGCCTGGAACAATTTATTGAACTATGCTGAATCTGATATCCTGGCTTCTTTGAAGAAATGACTGGATGAAATTCTTGGGTCAACTATCTATGAGCAATTAAATGTTTATAATCTTTCTTATATTCTTATCAGCTGAAGTGTACTCAATATTTGTATTCTTAATTCTTCTTATTAAGATAATACATTATTATCCTTTCAATGCATAATATTAGATATTTTGAAATTTCCTGTAATATGACAGCAGTTATAATTAAAGAGATTTAATAACGTAGGACAGACTTTTGTTCTGAGTTTAAATTACTCCAGGGAGAATCTTACAGGATTTAAGTGACTCAAAGGTGGACAGTAGTAGTTAGACCTTATAAATGAAGGTAATAGAACTCTCAGACACAGCATTCCTGTCGTACCCTTGAACAATGTGCTTTATTCATATTGTTTCATTAAAATGTTAATTCAAATGTTAATCTGTACATATATACGTCACTTCAAATAAAAGTCATTCAAATATAATAACAACAGCTTCTTTATAGCTATTCTAAATCTTTTTAAATTTATTTAATTACTGTATATAAAATTAGATTACATCAGCATGCAACCAATTTAATTAATTGGATTGCAGACATTATACAGGAAAACCTACTTAAATGACATAATCATAATTTGTAATGAAATTAGGAACAGACTTGCTTCACTTTTTTTTATATTCCAGGCAATTGATCTTCTTGAAACTATTCACCCTGCAGGAAACACAACACATCTAAATTCAAATATTTATGACACAGCATTTGAATTATACAAAGCACTGCTTTTCAGAATTTAGGCCTGTCAGCATTCCACTGCCCCTGGCTGCCTATGTTTTATTAAACTTTAAAAGGAGAAAAGGAGCTATTAGACTGTAGATGAGGGAATGTTATAGTTTAGGAGAGATCATATATAGTGTGACCTCAGTAACAGAGTACACTAAAAAATCTCATCAGTATGCATTCAATCCTGTCTAATCCCTTGTTAATAAATGTAATGTACAGTATCTCCTATCTAAAAAGTAATTCTCACCTCTATCAACGTTATTAACAGAATAGAAACCAGGTGGAGAACTAAGCTCTTTAGTGTTGATATGATAGGTTGCTTACTCTTCCTTTTAACATTTTGTGGTTAAAAATGAAGAAAAGGAGACAACTGAAGAAATTTAAGTAGTATTTTTTTTAGCATGTATTAAGCACATTTCTGTTTAGACAACAACTGTGGTCTCTCAGCTCTCAGCTGTGGTCTTTGTGTGTGTTTGACTGTCAGGTTGGCGGTGTGGTTTGCTTCTTACTCATGTTCACTGTGGATGTGGACTGAATGACCCTGGCTGTTTTCATTGCTGTGTGGTGTCCACACTGTGTGTATAATGGTTTATATCTTATTATATATGTATCTTAATATATATTGTTTTGCCGGGTGCAGCAATTACAATTGCTCTTCCAGTTTGTGCTGTCCTTATTTGAATTTTATTAGCTTGTTTTATAACTAGGATAACTACATTTCTGCTATACAGTATATGTTTGGTACAAAAACAAGTGAGTGGCACAGAGGTGCAGTGGTTAGCATTGCTGGCTCAAATCGCTGGGGTCCTGGGTTCCATTTCTGGTGTGCTATCTGTGTACAAAACTGGCGTCCTGTCCAGGGTGTGCCCTGTGTTGTGCTCATTGCTTGGACAGGCTCTGGCTCCCCTGTGACCATAAACTGGAAGAAGTGGTTAGAAAATGGATGGAAAGACAAAAACAAGTACATTTCATTTATATATATTAGGTTGCCCTCGGTTAAGGTGTCTGTTAAGAAAAAATAATAGTCGGTTTTAAAGGTGGAAGGATACAAATTACAAATATAAAATGGAATTCTAAAAATACATATTCCAGTCCTTTACCTTTACCAGGGACTGCAGTGTATTTTTAGGAATCTAATATGTTGTTTTCTTTATGAGAAAAAGAAACAGATTTTTCAAACCTTAGAGTGTCATTGTCCCCCCCCAAATGTACAGTATGTATGCCTGTACATACTTTGTTTTTCTTTTTGATGTTGCAGCCTTATAAAAAACGTTTTTACCAGTTTACCTGGATGACAAACAAAATAAATATGCCCAATGGTCTCATTTCACCTCAGTAACCCTTCTCATGCTGTTATGGTGTTATATAATATTGAAATAAGTAATGAATGTTCATACCGGGGATTGAAATGATTTTCAATTAATTTAATTTTCAGTTTTCTTCTTGTTGAAGATGCAGGAAATCATTAGTTTCAGCTCAACACCAGATCCATAACAAAAGATAAGGGGAATATGAGGGGTACATGTATATCGTGTTTCCAATGTGAAAGCAGTTTCTCTGGGATCCTCCAAGTGAATGAATTTTCAGGTCAAATTCTGGTGTCAAATATCTATAAAGAACCAACTGTTTGTGGTCTGAAACCATTGAAAAAAGCTATTTTTTCCAAATTTTGCTTGACTCTGCATTTGTTTTATTCATTTGTGAAGTAAGAAGTATGGTAATTTGGAATTTTAATTTAAGTTTAATCCAAATTAGCATTTGCTATGAATTTTTGCTAAGAAGAATTCAAAATAAACAGATTTTTAGAACTTGTAAATAAAGGTGTATTTTTACCCATGTTTAACATGACTGTGGGACAGTTAACATACTGTATAGGGCTTCTGTCATAAAATGTAAATTTCTTTTAAATGAAAAAAACATCTCTGTCACATTATAGTCTCTTGGTTTTAATAAAGTCAGGGCTATTTAAAAAACATGTACATGTTAAAGCTTCCAATGGATGAAAGTCAGGAATTTGACACATTGAAACATGACGGATGGCCCTTTTAGATTCCCTTTGAAGTGTCCTTTTCCAAGCCTTTGGGCAGGGCTAGTAAATTTCACTGCTGTGTTTTGGCAATCAGATACTCACACATCAATGAGTTAAAAGAATGTGAACAACTAGGTTACAGACAAAGTCCTTTAATCTTGCTTTATCATTACAAATAATTAAAACAAGCAGTACCAGCACAACATCCAATGACTGTCCTTAGCTCTCAGTAATTCTTAGTTTATCACAATCTGACCGACCATCTGGCTCCTTTGTTCACCTACATTTATAATACTTTACTTTTTCTTCAGAAACTCTCACAGTTTCAAAGTATTCACAATAACTCCAATTCCTATATCTTCAAAGATAACCTGCCTTAATGACTACAGACAAATTTCTCTAACCTTGGTGGCTATGAAAGCCTTTGAGCATCTCAGTGATGCTTAAGCACCTTAAACTGCACATCTTTCTTGTTGGTTCCTCACCAGTTTGTGTACAGGTCTGTTGAGCATGCTTTAACCTGGTTCTCCACTGTACAGTCTAGCATTTGGAGAAGCCCAATTCCTATGCTCATATCCTTTTTTTGGGATTTTAGTTCGCCCTTCAAAAAACAATTATTTATGAAATTGCTTTTTCAGGCAACTTAAAAACAGAGTGGACCAGCAATTTCTTGGTTAATTTTACACTGCCAATAATTTAACGTATTTTGACAGCCTCCATCACAGTTTGGTATAGGTATTTGGACAGCTATACAAAAGGAGAATGGGAGAGGGTTGTGTCCAAAGGCTCAAAAATAAAAGGAATTGAACCGTGAACTGCCTTCCATTTCATCTTGTTACTCAAGACATACTGCCAGTCGTACCTACAACATTATGTCAGACTCCTCTCATCCAGCTTATAATATTTTTCAGCTCCTTCCTATGGGAAAGCGCTTTAAATCGATCCTTTCAAGAACTGCCCACTTTAACCTTAGCCTCTTTCCCATTGCCATTTGAACTTTGAACTCTCCCCCCTTCAGCTATTTACAGTACCTCCTCTCTTTACAATTCTGTTTTGCCAAATATAAGGTTAATGTTTACATACGCATGTGATTGTGTTCTGCTTGTCTTTTCATCTCAATTGATATCCTTTTTAAAAAACAATCCCATGTGTAGTAGGTCTGCTCCATCAGTGTTCTCTAGCTGTACTGAAAGCAAATTCCACCAGCTGTTATCGTGTGGCAATAAAGTCTAAGAATAGAAAATTCTAGGTAGGCAGTTCATTTGTCATTAAAAAGAATGGAAAAAAACAAAAGACACACTTTTCAAGTAAAAATAAATGATGAATACCATGATGGAAATTATAATATACTGTACATTGCCTTGCAAAGTTATTCACTGACTGGCAATGTGTGTACAATGTGTTGCCCTCTGAGACTGCAGTTATAACACTTTCAAATAAGACTTTATAGTTTGAATCTTCTCTATCTTCTCCAAATTTCTAGTTTCTAGTGTACATACGTCCCATATTTGGACTGGAAGAACAAAGTTTTTTCTGTTTTGTACAGAATGGTGCATGCATTTTTCAAAACTACATTAACATGCAGACATCTGGTTTTCAGCATTTTATGTAGATCAGGCAAAATATGGCTGAATAATTTCTGAAAATAAAAACATTAGGCTGTAAATAAAAAAGATTAATTAGATATTTCTTAAAAGACTAACATGAGCAAATAAATTGTAGCTTTTCAGATTAAGTTCTCCCTATCTGTAGATATGAAGTTTGCCTGAACTGTATAAAGCTGCTTAGATGTTTTAATTTAAGTTGCATAGCCATATAGTAGTTCGATCTTACAACCGCTACATCTAAATAGGTGTACATAAAAAACACTGCTCATTAATCTTCTTTTAATCCTCCATACCTGCAGTTCTAGTACTGGAAGTAAATCCTTCAAAGTTATCATGAAAGCAAGACTCATATTTTCAAGAATTTATTGTCAGATGAAAGAGTTTAAAACATTGAACTTTTTATAGGTTAAAATTATATGTTGAAAGCTATGGATGTCTTGAAACTTAAAGTTAAAAAAAACAGATCTCTTATATTGTCAATATTGTTTACAGAGCTATATATACAATAATGTCATTTTGAATATCTGTGTTCTGCATTAAAAGTTTGTGTTCAACACTTCTCTTAACATGTAGGTAGCTGTGTCAGCATGTGTAAGCTGAAAAAGAACTGGCAAAGGTTTATTCCATGTTTATTCCAGTGACATCATGGTTTTCTGATGTCACTGAATGTTTGGGGGCATTTATCCTGCATTAAAGCATATTAAAAACCACCTGCTTACTGGACTGAGCTCAACAGGAAAGAATCAAGAGGTCAAAGGCCAAGGAACCCTGAACAAAAGGAGTTTGACCTCTTAATACTGAACATATTTTAAGCCGTAGCATGTTAGGATCCCTTTATACTATAGGCCAAAATCAATGCTGTCTAATATGTTAAAGAACATAAAATAATCACGCATATTTCAAAATTTCTAATATAGCAAATATTGGAAATGGTGATGTGCACCAAATATTGGTGATGTGCAAACTCCATTTTTTAACAACAATAACAGCAGAGTATTTTTGTCTTGAGCCATCATTTTTCTCTCTCAAAATATATACAGATATTTGTATATACAGATCTTTGTAATGAAAATGTTTTGTTCATGTTTTCTCTGATATTACAAGCATCTTTTCAAGCATTTTGTGTGTCTGGTTATGAATGATATTCAATTAATCTTTTGTCTAGCCAGCCATGTGGAGACATGGTTCAGACTTTGGACCAGATGGTCCTTGCAATTGTATCCTTCAATGAAGGATTTCATACATTTTTTCCAGTACAGTCTTGCTGTATAAAAACTCTGCAGTTTTCTGCAGGTACATTGTAAATGAGAATTTGTCTTTTTCAAAGGTATTGCAGTATTATAACAATTACAAAGGCTTGTATTATGCTAGATAAATATACAGTTAGTCTTTCGAAATCAAATTTTATTTTTCTTGTGTTAAGTTTTATTTAAATATTTTCCAGCCACTTTATCCAATATAGGGTCATGGGGGAGCCGGAATCTTTCCCAGCCAGCAATGGGAGCAGGAATAATGGGCAATGATTTATCCCTAAATCCCAAAGATTGAGGGTGTAAACTAAGCAGGATACATCACAGGACACACATACTTACACCAGGGCCAATTTCCCCAAAAGCCAATTACCCTACCAGTATGTTTTTGAACTGTGGGAGGAAACCAGAGCACCTTGAGGAAACACATGTGAATTGAACCTACAGCCCCACCCCTATGAGGCTGTAATGTTAACCTCCTTGCCACTGTGATGCCCTATTTAAATATGTGAATCACAAAACATATTCTAAGTGATACCCTGTTTTTTTTCTCCTATATAAACTGTAGTGTCACCTTCAAACAATACCTTGCAATCTATTCAAAGAATCCTTTAAAAAACTTTTTTTCTTGTTAGTACTAGAAAATGGAAAATGTAATAGGAGCAAAAGCTACAATTCATTACTAGCCATTTTTATCTCTCTTCTTGCACAAAATGATGAATAAAATATTGGAAAATGGATATTTAAACTACTCCATTAAAAAGAAGCATGATTGTTTTTATTCAAAATCTTGCCACAGTCTTACTGAATAAATGACTGAGAAAAAGTGAAGCATACTGCATCGTTGAAAGATTCTTAAGGCACTGATTCTGAAAACAAATAAGTGAATAAACACCCCCACATACCTTCTATTCTGTTTTTATTCTTTTGTTTAGGATGTACTGCTACTGTACAATTACTATACACAGTAATTGTCTGATATTGTGTTCATAAATGGTCTCTTTAGTAGGTTTTATTGAATTTCCCCCCTCCTGCAGTTATCCATCAGCATATTAGTTCAATAGTATAGCATGCATGAAAAACCTGGAAAGGCTTTATTTGTTGTCTTATATTTTATTATGTGGTTAGAAAAATAACCGTATACCCTTGGTATAATAAAAAGAGATCCCAAGATTATATTTACATGGCTTTGTCAAGACCAATTAAAACTCCAATTAAACATGTCAGCAGACATCCATACAGGAGAAATTTAATCATCTGGAGTAATGCATTAAAATGCAGATATCATTTCCCAATTTAGCAGTAAGACACAAATAAACAAATCAGATTTTCACTGGTGATACAAGGTTTATCTTGTTTGTTTTTTTCTCCACATGACCGGTTTTGTTCATGAATACAAGAATAAATATTGTGACATATTCCATACACTGAGGGGTCCACTCAGAAGAGCAAAATGATGAGGTAAATTAATACTGCTGGAAGTTTGCTGTTAAGCACTGAAGCTGTTAATGAGTATTGACAGAACAGAAGCCAGTCTTTCAGATCAGGCACACAAATCCCCCTTGACAACTATGAGGTGATTGGGGTGTGGAATTCTGGGATGCAGGTGAAAGGTCAACATGAAATCAATGACCACTAAATAAGCAGACTGGAAAGAGAGCAGCACTGTTTGTATAACTCTCTTAATGGTTACTTAATCAAAAATAAAAAGGTATAAAAAACAGATAATAGCTAGCTACTGTAAAAAAAACATTTGTTTTCTCAAAAATATCCAAAGCTCACTAAAGATGATTAAATTAATATGTGAGAGCATCACTGGCCAGCTATAACAACAGCTGTTTAATTGTTTATTTAATGCAAGTAAACGGAAATTAAATTATGCTTAATTGTATTTAATTGCATTTATTTATGTTAGGAACTATCTATATGGTGAATAAACATGATTTCTACCAAATACAATGATATTTAATTGTATCCAGGGATATTTAAAAAAAATCTGTACATAATCTCAACAAGCTGGTAGAGTTTAATTGAATATCCTTCACTTTGAATTAAAATTTCTCAGAAGACAAGATGCAGATCCGCACCATTTCTTCTTATGTGTCCAAGGTACTGGAGCATCTTGTAGGCGCAATGATGGTGCATATTTATCTGTTTATTAAAGTAAGAGCTGTGTAATTTGCTTAATGGAAGTAAGCACTATTTTGACTCTAGTCTCATCAGGCTAAGTAAAAATTTAGACAAGTGGAAAAAGTAACTTGTTTGGAAATTGAAATTGGCAACTGGCATTTTTTGGCAAGATTCACAATTTTGCATATTTTTCTTTCAACACAACACTCAATTACAAGGGGTTTCTCATGATTGTATGGGGAGCGAAAGAGTGAACTATACATTTATGTGCAGTTTTCTTGTTTATATTTTTTGTGAAGAGAAACTGGTGCAGTATATAATAATGTTTTATAGTAACTGGAACGCATTTAATAAATATGGTTAGTGGGATATTTTGTGTTATAAAAGTATAAACATGATCACTAAATCAGATCCCAGTTCTACACAATGTGGAGAAGTTACATGTGGACAGTTTTTGGAATGTTTGTTCTGATAGCGGAGATCCTGATTTTCCATGAATGCTCCCAAAATGCTATTTATACTGTATGTAGTACAACAAGTATTTTAGATACAACTGAGCTCTCTGTGCAATGTGCAGTAAGTGTAATACTCTTCCTTTATTTGTATTATCTGTAATTTTTTCTTGACTTTTTATAGTCAAGAAAATAAAGTACTGTATACTGTATATAGTACGTACAGTAGGTATTGTACAGTGTTTGTGGCTTAAAGTGTTTCTATCTTGTGTAGCTCTTCCATGTCTTTGACCATGTCTCAAAGGAACTAGGCAGTATCCACACTAAGCAAGAAATAAAATATTTGATATATTGATATATTAAAAGTATTATTTAACTTTCACAAAACCAATGTCCAATGGGCTTTTCTCCAAAATGTATTGATTAAATGTTGATGACACACATTTTGGAAAATTATTAAGTAATACAATATTACCACAACAATGCCAACAGACAATAAAATGAAAATATTTTCAGTTGTAATTCCCTGATTTCTGTGTAAGAGTAAGTAGCAAATACATAGAATAAACTTCTACAATTATTTCTTGGCACAAACGATCCTATGTAGTTCCTTGCCTTTTTAGTTGTAGTGCATTTTTTCTGATAATATAATTGATTTAATTCACATGGGATAACTAGAATCTATATAAATTGGAATAGATTAGAAAGAAGGTAATAAACAAAGAATACTGTTTACTTTGAATTTAAGAAGTTTTATTTTAAGAAGTGTCAGTTTTATGTCAATAAAACCCTTCATACATGAAGTATGTGTTCACATCTTAAAAGAAAGACTTTTTTGAAATACAAATCCACATAGAAAAGATTGCAGATATTTATTTATATACACAAGCACGGTGTATGGAGGGAGGTCTTTATTACAAGGGAGCTGTGATTAGAGTTTTGAACTCCTCACCAGTAGTTTGTGGGTTCAAATCCTAGGTGGATTTTAGCCCTGAGCAAGGAACCTCACTCAAATTACTCCAGTAACTGCCCTGCTGTGTAAATGGGTACTCTCCAGCTCATCACTGGGAATGAGATTTTGTTGTTAATTCACTTATCTGGAATTAAAAGAAGTACAAGTACAAGATACAATTAATGAATTTGGTTAAATTATTTATGCTTCTCACATTATTTTCCTGTTCCCCCTTATACGAAAAAAGTTTAGTTTGTTTAGAAATTTAAAAACGTTAATTTTTTATTTAGGTTGATCATTATTGATTAAATTTCCAACATTATTTTAACAAAATACAATACATTTTTTAGTTATCTAGTCATTTTATACACTGCTGATATATAATAACACATTTAAGTAATCTAATTGTGAAGGCCAACTTGAGTTAAATTGGTGTTAATAAGGTGCAGTGGTTAGCATTGCTGCCTCGCAGAGCATGTGGCTGGGTTCAATCTGTGTGGAGCTTGTATGTTCTTGTATGTGGGTTTCCTCCAGGTGCTCTGGTTTCCTCCCGCAATGCAGAAACAGACCGGTAGGTTTATTAACATCTGGGAAAACTGGCCTTAGTATGAGTGTCTGTGTCTGAGGCTCTGGCTCCTCTGCAACCCTATTTTGGATAGAGCAGAAAGCAAAAGGATGGATGGATTTTTTTTAGCATAATTTGTAAGATACTGTGGAAGACCGAGGGAGGTGAACTCTTGAGAAGGGTCAAGACAGTGACTATGCGTGGTAGAGGTTTTCTGTTTGCACCTAAGACAGCTGTCTTTCTGAAACACCCATGTGTTTAATCAAAGCAGGATTGCAGGATGCCAAATGGTATGTTCCTGTCCTGTTTTGTTTGTGTTTGAAAGACTTCCTGTGCCTTGTGTGTTCCTTTGATATCTTAAAATCTCGCCTACGTTGAATGTATAAAAGGGAAAGTGTAACTTCAGTCAAGCGAGCCTATGTACTTAGTGCTAGGGGAAACCCGTGCTATGCTCCCCTTCAGCTGATTGAATAAAAGATCTCTGTTTGACAATCTCCTAATCTGTACAGTATGAAGACGGAGTTGTCTTCCACAATACCATGTGTTTTATCACAATCCCAGCATTTATTCAAAATATTCTACAAATTAGACAAAAAAATGTGCAAAACCCTGGCAGTACTAAAACAGTCAATGATCACAAAAAAAAACCCAGCACTTGTTTGGTTAAGATAAAATTTGGAAATATTTCAGTCCAGGTGGTGCAAATTCATATATAATGCAGATACTACCTGTAGGGTATCAAACAAACTTTAATAGAATGTCAATAACAGTGTCAATAACTTGGTAAGTCTTACTTATTTATTGCGTTTTTACTAAAGGGTCAGATATCGGTCATTTAGAAATGCTTTATTTACAACTACTTCAATTTCAACCTCTACAGTAAGGTTCTACCCAAAAAACTCTATTTCAGGATAATGCAAGTTAAAAATGAGAAAGTGCACATCACCTGGGGTGACAAGCTATGCAGTTTCTTTTGAGCAAATTAAACTGTGGAAAGATATACAAAACAAATATGTTGCAAAACCCCTGATATTACACATAGCTTTGGGTGAGCAGGAGGAGCAAAAGAATTTAAAGGTTTTTGTTGTTATATTTCAGGATTTTCTTCAGGTAATGTCAGGATTTTCAAAAACCTGATATTACTGGGTTTTCTTTTTCAAATTTCTTAGCAAGGTAATTATTAGCATAAGTCAATAATTTTCCTATTAACAGTACTAGAAATAGTGATAAACTATCTCAAAGTTTATTTTTGTGGGATGACAATTACAGTATGTGAAACACATTACTTTTATATAACTACAGCACTAATCAGTATCATACTAGGAATACCCTTTCTTTTTTGTGTATAATTTTAAAATATAGGCTTTATATCCAGAAAACTGCTCACATACAAGCTAAAGATTCAGTGCCAACTATCAAATAGGCCTGTGAGTCACTGCACATTTTGTTTTGCTTCATTTACAGTTTGCACATAAGGGAATATGTTTATCTTTTTATTCAAGTTGTAAAAGTTTTGAACTGATGTATTTCTGTGCATAAATACCTCTGAACCAAATGACATATCACCCATAAAAGTACAGCAAATCATTTTTGCTGGGACCTGCTGTGGTTAATGTCAGACAGCTTTCCAAATGGCAAGCTGTTACATCAGCGTCACAGGACACAGAGCAGCACAGACTTGTCCTTGAGTTCATTTATTGCTTTTGGGTCTTTGTTCTATGTAAATAGTTAGGGCATTAAAAAAGTTGTTCTCCTCATGTTGGAGTCGTTTTTCATACATTTTGTATTATTTACGTGCAGTATTGAACATAGACCTGTTTTATTTTGAATATCACTGACTGTTTAAACCACAAGGTTCCAAAGTGTTGCAGTGGTTAGCATTGCTGCCTCAAAGCACTGGGGCCCCGGATTCATTTCTGGACCTGAGGGGCTATCTGTGTGGATTTTGCATGTTATCTCTGTATTTGCATAGGTTACCTCTGGGTGCTCCTATTTCCTTCCACAGTCCAGACACCCTGGTAGGTTAACCCTGGTGTGAGTTTGAGAGTCTGTGGGGCAGTCTATATGCCCTGTGATGGACTTGAGTCCTGTCTGGACCTTGACTTGAGTCCCGTTCTTTTCAGGATAGGCCCTGGCTTCTTCATGACCCTGTATTGGATAAAGCGGTTAAAAAATTGATGGATGGATATTTAATTCACCAAATCTAAGAAAAGCGTAACGTTGCTCATGAAGCAAATTTGCTCAGGTGGAAAACTTTTGGTACTCATATAGGTTACTAAGCAACTGATAACGCAATTTAAAATGTCCCAAGGATATTCTTGAGATATTGATAATTTTAATTTTTACTTAAGAGATTACTGTACATAAGAAATCTGTTATACTGGGTCTCTGTGGGTCTTGGGATTTGTTAGATGCTGTGTTTCTTACTTCCAGTCCTGAAGATCTCTGGTTGTGTTGTTTATTACCCACTTGGAGTAATTCATTTGATTCACTTTCACACTCTATAACTGACAGAAACAAAATATTCTCACTGACCTGGCACCCTCCAGGATGGGAAAAGAACAACACTAACCTAGGAAATATAGGCAAACACGTTACTAGAGGACCTGGTGGACCTGGAGGACACCTGCATCTGCTAGTTTTCTTTCCACCTGAGGTTAATCAGTGGTGCTGATTGATGCCTTTGATTGATCCACTTGCATGTTTATACATTTGTTCACTTGTTTCCATTTCTTGTTTCATTCCTTTGTTTCATACATACCTATTTCAATTTTTTTGTACTGTTTCAACAACTTCAGCAGAAAGATTCCAAGCCCTCATCAACTTGCTTACTAAGAGTTTGCTTCATTGTTTCCATCTCAATAGCCCTTGAAAGGGGCACTTCAATATTAGTGAACAGACACAGGTGGAATGACAATGTACAGAAAAGGCAAACAATCAGTGCTGGTTTTATTTCTTTGGATGAGGTCTAATTGGTTAATTTCAGATTACACTGTTGAATGAGGGGTGTTCTGAAATGTGAAAATTGGCACAGGGCTGACACCAATTGTAGCTTTTTAAGAGTCAAAAGATAATATACCTCAAATAGAAAACTGAAATCAATTTTCAGCAATATATAGAACATTTTAGAAAAATGTCAGAAAAAAACAGTATAGGAGCTGTAACTGAGGGTTTGGTAGGAATCAAAATCAAAAGACTGAGGGAGTCTCACAGGACTAGGGATGGAACCACTTTACTAGAGTGACTCTTAGAAGCACTGCAGTCACTTTTGACACTATAACTGAGTTAAGGAAGGAAAATTAAGCACAATGACCACCATGGAAAAACAGGACTTTTCAATCCATCTCCCTCAGCAAGAGAACAGGAACTGAAAATGACTTCTGTTCTATTTTTAAAACATTTTTTTAAAGTCCTTTGTGTCTAAAAAGTATACAAAACAAATGTCTGATCCAAAGGTGTTGCTGTTTTATCTGTGGAAATTCCAGAGCATATTATTGTTTTAGAATGATCAGTTCCAGTAAAACAAGCTTTTAGTGAAAACAGGCTCAGGCTGTAAGTGAGCAAAGCGGGCTCCCAAAAGCCAAATTGTCTGTTAGGTTAAAACAATTTAAAAATGCAGAAACTGTGGATTTTTCCCCCCTACTAAACCAAAAACCTAATTGATGGTTTTCCTCACTTTATAGTACTGTTATTGATTTGAACCGTGGGTGTCAGTGATGCATAAAATTAACACTGTGTTATAGACCATGGATTTCTGTCAGTTGCTGACAAGATAACCCATTATTGGACGACTTCTTCTAATTTGTTTTTGTTTATTCAGAGGTGTAATGTAACACTCCTTGAGCCCAATAATAACTCTATTACCTGCAAATCCCCACTAGAACATCGACGTAGGCTAATCTCAGCTGGTCCTAATTACAGGAAGCTCTCAGCCTTTAATTAAGCAATCTTTTCTCCATTTTAGCCACTTAATGCAGCACACTCTGCCATCATTAGTTTAATTGCCTGCTTTGCTGAATGGGACTTTGACCTTTGTCCTGCAAAGTCGTCAACTTTTTGCAAACACTAATTGGCTGTTTTCCTTAATTCTGTGCACCTGTATGGTTAATGGTTTAATGTTTAATGGGGTACATTTTAATGTGCAAGTCAAGCCTAATTTTAATGCCAAAACTATGTGTTTAATTTTTTTTAAGAGATTATTTTTACAAATGAACACAAATGAACCTGTTAAAAGTAACATTATAATACGCCATGATGATTCATGGTATAAATTATTCAAATCCAAAAGACAGCTTAGAAGCTGTTAAGTGTTTATGTAGAAAACAGTTTTAAAACCTTACATACAGGAACTTAAAATCTCAGCTCTACAGGGAACTACTTCCAAAACGACAGTACAACTGATCTGCAGATTTGTCTGTCTGCTTGGAATGGGATGTTTCGAGGTGTTTTATCCATCCATCCTGTTTTATCCAATACATGGCTGTGGGGGAGCCAGAGCCTATCTTCTCAACGAATGGGATACAACCTGGATGGAATGCCATTTCGTCACAGGGCATAAACACAGACACACATACTCACACCAGGGCCCATTGACCCCGAAACAGATTAACCTTCCATTATGTCTTTGAACTGCGGAAATCAAATCGGAGCACCTGGAGGAAACCCACACGAACAAGGCGAACAATACGTACAAACAGTACACATACAGCACCCGAAGGTCCAGAACTGAACCCAGAGCCCCAGCGCTGTGAGGCAGTAATGCTAACAACTGCCCCACCATGTCACCAGGGTACCATTATCTTGTATGGGAAAACTTGACTTCCTTATTTTCTAGGCTTTTCAGTGAGGTGTCAAATAAAGCTGTAATGTTTTATGTTTAAATTATATTTCAGTGAGTGACAGTTAAAGTCTTGATAAGGGCTTGTAAATCAGGGTTTGTTTAATTAGCTTAATTCAGTTATTGTTGATTGCTGTTGATACACCCTAATAAACAACACTGCAGGATGCTGCCTATCCAGACTATAGAGCATGTAATGTTCTGTAATGACTTGTAATCCTAAGTACACATATTTTTATGTTTACATTTTCTGAAATGGGATTCACATTTCATGTACAACATCATGCCCCTTGCGTTTCCTCTAATAAAAGCTATAATAAACCAGACAGTGTGTGGAACGTATTTATTTTCTATGAAAAGGCTTGTTTCTTGCATTTCCTCATTTCTAATCACATTTCGGATTAAGTATTCGGCAATGCTTACTGTATAAACATCTTGTGATTTTGGGACATAGTAATATGTATTGTAGCACTTCTATGTAACAAAAATGATGTAGCATTTTCTCATCAATACACCCTAAATTACCGTGACAACAAGGTTATCACAAAGGTGTAGGCTGAGAAAAAAAACAGTATCACTTTGCAGTAGGAAGTCAGCTGTTTCTTATGTCTTTATACATATTACTTCATGACATATTACATTTTAACAAATGATGGGCCAATCACTGAATAAAGCAGAAATAGATACTTAGTACCTTTTTGTCACTAATTAATAATATATCCCGTTTAGGTTCTGAAATTTATTGAGAATTCTAGATCTGTGCCTAGTTAGAAGATATTGCCACTTCACAGTCTAGTAAATACATTTATCAGGCTAATGAGTTATTTTTTTGTTGGGACATCACAAAGGGTTTTACGTTTTGAATTTAAACACCAGATTTTAATTTTCAGACAACTGCTTGAGAACTTAGATGACGTTCGTAATTCATTATACCTGCGCTATTCTGTCAGGATGCATTTGTGCTAGTACTTTGAAAGTGTGACTGACAAGGAACTGAAATAAAACAAATATTTGAATGCATCAAACCAACTTTTTTTTAAAATTGCAGTGGAACCCTCCTGCTTAAAATACAAACGTATTTGAAATTCTTCAACTTATTTTTGCATTGGCACTTCTTATGTCATAGAGATAATGGTGAACCACCACAGGGAAAAGTTATTTAATAAGATTGATTGTCGATTTCAATGTAGAACTTGTTTTACATCACAAGACAAACCACCCTTCAGGCAGCTTACTGATGGTCAGTAGGCTATCACATAGGTGGAATACTGCCTTACCATGCCTCATATTCTGAGCATTTGAATATACAAAACAACACCAATTTAAATATTCGAGCATACAAAATAACCAGTATTTGTTTTATGCAACTGAATTTACCAGTTAAAGTGGTTTTGGCCTTTAGTCTGCCCATATGTTGATCTTTGAGGACACACTCCCCATGCTGGTGAAGGAGGCTCCCAGTAGAGAACTACCCCTGGTCCTACTGTCCCCTGTTGGTCCACTTACTATGCCACTAGGAGCCGTTGTGGTAGAAAGGAAGAGAAAAGCCTAAGTTGTCTAGGTTCTTGGAGATACAGAATTTGACTGGCATCCTGTGCCATTAGTGAACAAATGAAAGGATCTGAAATCATGTTTGGAAAATAAGAATGAAAAAAAGTACAAAAGTTTTCATTTTTGAAAATGTTTAATTACACCATTTAGGTTTAATACAGGTTTAATCAACTTAAATATACTAACATGAAGCCGCATGGCACATTAATCCATTATATTATTTTCTGCAGCATATACTGTACATTTAAAAAAAAAGTTTTTCTTCAAGGAAAATAATCACTTGGAACTATAAAATAGTGATCCTATGTATAATAAAACAGACACAAGTCTCTTTGAGTTTAAAGCAGCATTTTATTTCTAAATGTGCTACAAGTCAAATGGCAAAAACAAAAAAAAATCTCTTTCACCTGTTTTTTGTATGTTTTTAAACCCCTGAGCACCACAATCCAGATTTCATATAATGCACTGGATTAATCCAAAATGAACAAGAAAAAGAACTATTTAAAGCCTCATACACAGCGAGTAAAGCTATTATAGGATCTACAATCTACCAGCATAGCATTGCAAAATTTTTTTAAACAAAGTAAACAACATACTTTATAGACAGAAGTAAATCTTTTTTTTAAACAATGTGCTATTTTTTCTTTTTCTTTTTGTGATTCATATATATATTTTTACAAAGTAAAGAGAAATGGGTTGCTTTTGATCTTTGGTACAAGAATTATGAAGGTTTCATGTTCTTGTTTCACAGTCAGCAACAAAGTTGTCCAGTTATTGGAAATATATTCCCTTCCTATCATTCCTTGGAATCTAATGATGTGGCAGGGAACTGACAATTATATGTATATGTATAGGCTGTGCCAATGCGCTCCAAAAAAAATTACACTTCTCAAATGGAAATCCCCCCCCACACACACACAAAAGTGAGTATGAAATAAGCTGTGTGCTACTCTGTGTGTAATTAAAACATGAAAGCATTGTTTTTCCCAAAGCCGACTGATTTTTACACTCTTCTTAGAGATGGTCCCAGAAAATACATTTAATTTTAACAAATAAAAAAAAATCCTTGAATTCTGTTGAACTGAATTTTGTGTTACACAATTCTTTGCGAACAATACATTTTATTTTGTTTTCTTTCTCAGAATCTTGTTGAAATGAACAATTCCTTGTAGAGCTTATCATGTCACTAAGAATTTCGAGGAAGTCTTGGCTAACAAGACTCACCAGCTTTCATAAAGTATTAATACTTGTAAGTTATTCAACACATTCATCCAAACTAACAATGCTCGATATCCACATTTTAACAATCTGATCTTTGGAAACAAATGGTTATGAAGTAAACACCTTGTAAATTAAAGAAGATTATTTGAATGCAACAACCTAGATATTTTAATCCAACAGAATATTCAGTTTCCTAAAGTGGAAGATACTGTTTTTTTTGTGGTAACAATATTAAATACCTTAATGTGTTCATTTTAAGTTACTGATGTAAGATACTGTATTTGTAACATGAATGGCATTGAGCCTGTTACAAATTACAATAATTTACTGTGTCTCACATAATTCCTAGTAATAGGGACCATGCATAAAAAGCCTTCCGGTATTTTCCATCCCAGTAATACATGTTACAAAATAGAAATGTGAACAGTTGAAGTTGGATATGTTAAAGATCCTTTAATATATATATATGCTTTTGTTTAAATAAATCTTGTGATTAAACAATAGAATATCTGGACCTACAGACTATAGTTCAAAACTGACAGCTAAGCTTGTATCTGTTGGCACAGTCTATAAAACATGAGGTAGATGCGCTAGCATAGAATATTCCCTTCTTTGGCATAACAATACAAAATAAGAAAAAAAATCCAGTGAGCCGTGGAAACAAAAACATTGTTTTTCAAGTGGCTTTACATAATAATAATAATAATAATAATAATAATAATAATAATAATAATAATAAGAGAAATGAAATCTATGAGGTATATTTTGTATTTATAATCTATGTATATACAGGTATATTTGTGAGGTATCTGGCTGCATCTGCAAAGACATAGAAAAGGTTTAAAACAAAGCAGTGGTGTTGATTTCTGACTCAATGTGTATAGCCTCTCAAAGAGCATATGAACAGAAATAAAATAAACTATAGACTCAATGAACTTAATAAAAAAGCAAATACAAACACACCTTCAAACCTCCACCTATCTTCCCAAAGAAAAAAATTCAACCTTCCTGGTCTTAGAGACAAGTGCATGAGTTAATATGAAAAACTGATTTGATTCACAATAAAGCCACTAAATATGGTTGACACTTCCACTCCTTGGTTTGTAATTCACCCTGGGTATTTGGTTTGATTTCAACAGTTCAACTGCTTGGTTAATCACCCAGGAATCAAATGCCCCACTGGCACTTCTGTCCATCAGTGTACAGAGCTCTGGTGACACTGATATGCAATGTCTGTCCAGGGCCAATGGAGCATAGACACACTGTGGAAATCACCGAGGTGGTCTGTCAGAGTGGCAGCCCCCTGTTGATCCCTGGCTAGACTGCTGTCTCAGACATTTTGGTTCTTGTTTGTGACTTAAATTCAGCTAAATTGCTATTTTTTAAACTCTTACGTACAAATCGAAATCCCATCTTTTAATCCTACGCCTTTTGTCACTGATCACATGGGTTCACCCTAAGTCTTCTAAAAGATGACTGCTGCTCTTTTGATTCTACACTAAGCATGCGATGTTCTAACACCAGCAATGCATTGAAAGCTCATGTCCACAACCAACAGTGGAGCATTGTGGTTACTTCAGACATGTCACTCGGTCAAGGGGCAGGCTTTGTATTTAAGGTTTCGGTATCAGGCATAATGTGTTATCAGACAAGTTTTGTGAAAGGATTTTTACCACTGCCATTGCTTTTTATTATAAATTTACTAGACTGATGATTTTATCCAAAGCAACTTACCCATTTATACAGCGTTTTATTGAAGCAATATGAGCAAAGTACCTCACTCAAGGACACGACAGCAGTGTTCCACATGGGATTTGAACCAACCACTGTCCCTTTATGCAGTGAGAGCTCCAACCACTACTCCACACTGCTGCCTATAAGGCAGTGCCTTGCATGCTGCCATAACGATTGTTCCATACAAAAAAACGGTAATGACCCCATATAGCTTTTAGCATCCTATTCTATATATTATATTCAGTGGGATCTGATTTATCAGAAAACAACACAGTGTGGTTCTCATCTTTATGTTTATTACTGGCACTACAGTACTGCATAAACGTTTATGATGAAGAATCTGTTGTTGTAGTGCCATTGTGCCCTTAATATTTGATAAAATCTGTTTTCCTCTACTGAGCAATGTGAATGACTTTGAATCAATGATTTGTTATTCTTTGGTATAAGCTGAGAAAAGCACCCTCCCTCTGCCTGCAGCAACACAGTGTAATTAAAGAAGTCCAAGTTGCTGAACTGCGTATCATCTGACAAACGTACTCTAATGCTGACAATGTTAATGCAGCTTTTAAATTATGCCTTGTCAGCCACGGCTTTATCAGGACTGAACAAAACAAACCTCACCTCCTTTTCAAGAAGGGCATGGGGTCAGATTAGTTGCCCCTGCCTATCCATCTGTTCTTTCCCACAATACCTTCTGGTTGTCTCCTTCAAAACAATGCCTGTTTTCAGGTAGTTCCATCCATTACTGTTCAATTTAATACAAACTAGAAAATGATGTTCACAATATGAAAATTTCTATGTATGCATTTTTTGTTTTTACTGACAAAGCTGCAGTTCACACACTTTTAAGAGCAAGTATATTGTTTTTTTTTTGTTTGTTTCTGCTGAAGCAACGTCCTTACAAGTAACCATTTTATATTCCGTTTTGCATTTGGAAACTCTTTAACGAATGAGAACAAAAAAGAACAAAACGCCACATCCAAAAACACAGAAGTCTTTTCTTTTTTCATTTTTTTGGACTGCTTGACTTGTTAAGGAGGTCCGTGACTGTCTGTGGGATGAGCAGAGTGTTCACGGCGAGGAACTCCTGCTGGAGGTTTGCCCATGGGCTGAGGAGGACGAGGATGGCTGGTTTTGTGCAGGCTGTCCTGGACTGGACTTTCCCTGAGAGCTGTTCATGCTGTTTCCATTGCTTCCGTGTATCACTGGAATGACCGGCTTTCGAGCAAACAGGACACCTAGGTTTAAGAGGACAAAAGCACTGTAAATCAATCTTCTGGAGAAATCCAGACTAGGCCTGATCAAAAATACTGTTACAGTATAGGCTGTGTTAACTATAGAGTATCTTACAAATAACATGTTATTGTTGTGCAAACAGAATCAAGGACCTTTTGATAGCAGGGCCCAATGAGGTTCATGGACCAATACATTCCTGTCATGTGGTATCCTCTAATGTTAATTTAATGTTTCTTTATTAGCCCTATACAATTTCTTGCATTAGGAATGCATCTTTTCGCATACCCCAGCTTTTCTCCAGGGAGACACAGACACACAGACAGGGAGAGAAGCTTGGGCTCAGAGCGCAGGGTCTGCCATTGTACGGCGCCCCTGGAGCAGTTGGGGTGAAGGGCCTTGCTCAGGGGCCCAACGGAGTAGGATTCCTCTGCCGGCCGCGGGATTTGAACCGGCAACCTTCCAGTCACAGGCGCAGATCCTTAGCCACAGAGCCACTGCTCCGCCCTATGAGGGAGACTCCCTGTCCTTTTAACCCCCCATGTGTAATTTCTGACGTTCTAAGAAACACAGTAAGAAGCACACCACTCTATTGAAACAGAGTTATGAATTTAATCACAAAGTGCACTTTACAAAGACCCACACATATGCAAAGCTTTCTGCTTCCAAATTCAAATATGAGTAGCCAAGGGTAGAGCACTCATTTTCATTTCCAATCTCACAATTACAACTGGACCATAAAGGCAGTGGGGAAGTATGGTGGAGAGATGTACTGTTCTATGCACCCTCTGATTTGTGAGTCATATTCCAGGTATATCTGTTGAGGAAATCCTTTATATTTATCCTTTTATAAATATATAGATATAAAAATATAAACATAAAGATATACAGTAGATACTGTAGATCCTCTGTCTATCTTCAAGTGCTTTACTCATTTTTTGTTTTGCTGGTGAGCCAGAGCATATCCCAGCAAGCAATGGGAGGAGGGCAAGATACACCCTGGATTGGATGCCAGTGCATCACAGGTCACACACAGACACAAACACACACACACTCGCACCAGGGCCAATTTTCCCAGACGCCAATTAACCTGCCAGTCTTTGGACTGTGGGAGGAAACCGGAACACAGGAAAATGTTCTCCATGGGGAGAAAACACAAACTCAATTCAAATAGTACCTCAGAA
Organism: Lepisosteus oculatus; assembly: GCF_040954835.1. Taxonomy (NCBI): domain Eukaryota; kingdom Metazoa; phylum Chordata; class Actinopteri; order Semionotiformes; family Lepisosteidae; genus Lepisosteus; species Lepisosteus oculatus. The sequence continues at coordinate 40,417,269 of NC_090698.1, read as the reverse complement.
ATTGAATTTAGGGCCCTGGCACTGCGAGGCAGTAACGCTAACAGTAAATGATTGTATAGCACCTTTCAAAACACTAAAATGGATACTTTACTTATCCTATACATATACTTAGTAGAAAACTAAGTTCTAAATAATGATTTTTCTTTTTCAGCAGACTTTATAGGATATGGTTATGGGATTTGCTCTAGGATATCTAGGATATACAGTACAAACACCTACAATACCACTAAACACGCCTTTTTTGCTTATTACTTACTGAACTTCACTGCTTGCTGCTCAGATTCTACTTTTGTGCTGATGGGACTGCTAACCAAAATGGCATTTCTTTTCTCTTGTGCACCTGCAGCAGCACCAGTGTTTTTTTTACATCATATGAATTAAGTGTAGGCTATTAATACTTAGATAAGACAATTAAAAATGTAAAACACAGTTCTTCATATTGGACTGGATTATAATTGCGATTGGAGCATGTGCTGTTTCTGCACTGCTAATCTGATAATGAACATGAGCCTGGGATAACGAGAAAACCATTATACTTTTGATAGTAAAAACACAGGCACTATATAGACTTTAGTAGATGTTGTATAACTGGGAAAAACTGAGTCATACTTACATTATTCTTTTAACCAACTGATATGGAATTGGAAAAGGCATGGGGAATGAAGTGGAAGTGCTGTTACTTGAAAAAGGTGGCAGCAATCCGACAGGACGTTTAATTGATTTGTTGGCGTGTGGTTGGTTATGAATCAAGAAGCCAATCCAATTAGAATTCACCATGACAACTGCAGAAGCAGCATTCTTTTGACCGTTGAGAGTCTTCTAGTTTTAAAGGGTCACTTATTGCAACTCATGCCTGATTTCAAGCAGCAACAACTAAAGAGCCATTTTCCATCATGCATGACATTTTATTCTACCATCCTAACGTATATCCTGTCTTTTAAAATGTGTTAAGTCATATAATGCATATAATGCAAGTCTCTGCCTTTCTGAAAGACTTTGCCCCTTGCACCTCAGGTGACTGCCCACTGTTTAATAATGAATGAAAGTATGAGATCCACATTCTAACCAAAACATACATGGTTCAATAGGGTTCATGCTCCCACACATTTACTGACAACTTAAACCATAAACCAAATTAACCACAGAAATGCCACATTTAAATATACTACAGTAGAGATTAAATGAGCCTCCTGGCAGGCAAATAACTTGATTGAGCTTAGGGACTCAAAATAACAGGAGAAGACTTATGTGGGGACAAAAATTGATATATATTTATAAAAAAGGTTGAGCCCATCACAGGGAAAACACTGGATCTGCTAAGACAAATCAAGTGCCGTGATCTGTTTACTTTCAGAAGAACATTTTTAAATGTGCATATGTTGATTTTCTCTTTGATTCAAAGTTCCCTAGTGTCAAATAGTTGATGTCAGCACAACACCAAGTCTTGTGTCTATGAATAAAAGAGACTTAAAAAAGAACAAGGGCTATATAAACAGCAGTAATAGAAATGACCCCTTACTCGCATTAGTCTGAAAACCTACCTGACAACACTGTTTTCTTTTGTCTTAATGTAAATAACAAAACTGCTTTAAATGTATATAAATAAAATGAAAAATAATCTGATGTTAAACTAATATAATAGAAGATCAGTGTTCTTATAATACAGGACAAAATGCTCAAAGCAGAAAGCCACCATCACATGAAAACTTCAGGTGTCTTGGATGTAAGGTTTAGGAGGGGTTAGAACTCGATGGGTCTCATCAGATATAGAGCTGTTAAAGGCAAAATACTCAAAATATGTGCACTGTTAGTTTAAGATAGGGCTTTGAGGCAACCTGAACTACTTATCTAAATGTAATTATAGCCCAAAGCTCAGACACATGCACTTTCTGTAGCTAAATCAAGTGGTCTTTTTCTTAGCACATAAGACAATAAGCCCAATCGACCCCAAATCAACAGGCCCAATTCTGAGATATTTAACTTTTTTAACACTATTGGACTGCCACTTCATTACGATGGATTTTATAGTGAAGACATCAAATTGCACTGAGGACTAAGCGCAGGGGTGCTGCTATAACTTATTGAATTTCCTGCCTGCAATTACATCAGCAAACGGCCCTCTATTTACCTGTGTAGACAACTCCATTTATTTCTATTGACATGTTGATGCTGCTAATGCCGTTGGTAGACAGGTTCAATGCAGTCTCTTGTCTATCATCTGTCAGAAAGAAACCAGAGAGAGAGAGAGCAAAAAACTCAATATGAGCATTTTTTTGTAAAATGAACACAAGAAGCAAGAAGAGAACACTACAGACTAAGGCCGATAACTCATGAATGACAAGACTTGAGTTCAGTGTATCATGGCCTTCAGAACAGATATAACAGTTTTGAAGGAAGAAATATATGTCTGCATCTGCATGTTCATCCAGCCAGCAATTATTTGAAGAAAAATGCTTAAATACATATAATTAACTATATACATTTCCACTTGAATACAAATATTTATTTCCAGAGAAAAATATGTTAGGAACACTGTCATGGAAACTTTATGATACCAATCTAGAATCTAGAAGACTACACAGGTATGATTAAAATAGTTTTTACTTCAAAATAGTTTTGGAAAAAATCCTGGCAACAATCTCTGTTTAAAAAAAGGTTGAGCCAATTTTGCATTGGAGCAAATGTTTTTGAATGCAAGTCAGATTACATTTATTATTTTCAGCACCATTAAGTTTTCTAGTAAAGAATGTAAATCAGATGAAAAATACAATATATACAGTATATTGCATTTTGAGTATTATATTTTTAAAGTTACCCATTTTGTTTACATGAAGGATTGTAAAAATATACTTTTTGCATCACAGTATTAATTAATGTAGATGTCATTTTTAATATGGGGTACATACATCTAAATTAAGCCAAGACAGGCCCAGCACACTTAAAATCTAAAAAACATATACTTCATTTTCTCATCAAATATAAACCATAGAGCTAGAGATTAAGAGTAATCTGAGAGGAGCAGTCTTGCAGAAAAATGATATCACACATGAACAGATAAGCCCTTCATTCTTCATCAAGAAACTATTATTAAATAATGTATGACTTATTGCTTGTCTTAAACCAGGAAAGCTGGAACCATTAACATCATTTTAGCCAACATTATATTAACTTATATACCAGAGAACAGTATTGTTTTGCCAGAGTTCTTGGTACAGAATTTCTACATGCCAGTTTTGAAACACACTAAATTCATAAATTTATATTTCTTATAAATGAATAATTGAATTCCTGAAAAGACAAGGATCACACCACTGAGTGCTCCCTCAAATAAAATTCTATCACAAACACATCAACATAGGTTTCTTTCTTCCCTGGGATATAAAAGGATGTAACACATAGAAGACTTTCAGTATTAGCACCACAGACAAGGTCACAGAGATCTTGAAGTTTGGTGATGGTGTTAAAAGAGTCCTTAGAAAACTGAAGATATTTTCACTGTAGTCTTCATTATTAAGAAATTCAAGGCTACTAGTATACTAAACATCTGGCCAGGAAGTAGACACAAATGTATCCTGCCACCACCAATGTTGAGAGAAGTTGTCCTGCAGGCAAAGTGTTCAATATCTGCACGAGTGCTGAAGAAATGCCTAAGTTGCAACAGGAAGCCTATTCTTAGGGCAAACCACAAAAAGAGGCAGCTCGTATTTGCCATACTACTATATGTCAGAATGACAACTGGAACCATGACATCGGATATTTCTTAAGAAGACAGGTCACAAAAAGACATCAAGGGGTCTGAAGGACCTAGAGCAAGTCTGCTTGGAGGAAGGGTAAAAAATCCCCCACTGTAGTGCCAGAACCTCATAGCACACTACCGGAAGCATCTCATTAGCGTAATCCCTGCCAGAGCCGGATTTACCAAATACCAACTCATAAGTGATGTGAAAAAAATTTTACGTCACGTTTTCTGGAATTTGATTATTAAGAACAAATGTGGCTTTGCTTTGTGCATTTCCGATATTACATTTTGCCACTTTTTTCAATTAGGACATATCCAAACAATACAGTAAATATTTCTGCTATATGATGTTTTTTCCCCTATTTTATTGGTGGTTTGAATGTGTAGGACACTGTAAACTGTTATTTGTAAGGGATTACTTTTAAAAAACGTTGCTTTGCCCAACACAGTTTACGGCACACTCCATCGGTTTTCCTGTCGGTGTTCCTTACCTCTGTTGTTAATTTTGATGTTCATTGGGAGCTGTGTTGCCATGGCAAAGAGGTTCTGCTGGAGCGCGTGCTGCATTATCCGCTGCTGTTCCTCGGCCATCAGCATCATCTTTTTCTCCGGAGGCTCCCCTGACTCCAGCTTCTCCCGCAACTGTTCCAGGGCCACCGCTTGAGCCGCCGCTGCCGCCTGGGCCGCCACCGCCTGGGCGGCGGCCACGTGGTGTCCCGCGAGCGACACGGGAATGGCGATCCTGCTGGGCACGCTGCTCGACAGCATCGTCTCTTCTGCGGGAGACAGAGACAGAAGCCGATGGGAGCGTGAATGTCTCCTCCCCTCTGATGTGTGTCCAAGGAAACGCAGGAAGAACACGCTTCACTCGTCAAGAAGTTCGTAAAACATTTTTTAGAAGAAGAAGAATCTTGACTCAAGAAGCTTGAAAAGCTTATGCTCTGTCTTTCAAACATTAGGGTAGCTTCTATAGTAACATATATAACTTATATATAGAAGCCACACCTGTTGATTTGCTCGTATGTCAGTCATGTTTGCCTGTGCATAAAAACTGTACATTTAAAAAATGCCAGGATAAAAAACTCATTTTGGAAATCCCAGCTTTTTGGAATGTAGCAGTATCTTAAATTATTGCACCATTAACATGTTCTCTGGAAGATCAGATTCAAATAATACTATCGTTATCTAGAGTTTTCATAAATGGGAAGTACTTTATGAACAGCAGCTCCTTTGCTCATTTTCTACTAACTTACAAAATCCTTAATATCAAGCTATCAACCTGGGACAAATACAGCTACACTTCAGTTTTCTTTTGGTAAAACATCAATGAAATGTTACCGTATATTTTTCACAATGGTGCCATCACCAGAATTAATTCAAATATTAAGTCAATAACCTAATATTATTTATAATTATTTAAATCTTAATGAGGGTAAGATAAGAGCAGGAGATGGAATTGGCTATTGATAAACTTCAAACAAGGATCACAGGTTAACGTGCTTTGAATTCAGCATGCCAATAAGGGTTACTTTGATATTGAAAATGCTCTGAGGAATGTCACTTTGAAGTAGCCTTAGGAATATATACCAAAGAACATATTGAACTGATGGCCCCAAATATCTGTATATAGCAAACTAATGGCTATACATGATGATGATATTTCATTGACCCTATTTTATCTCAGATTATGATCCTACCATTCCCTTGGATCTCTAAAACTAGCAGAAAGTGCAGTAAGGAACAATTTAGAATATTTACAATGCTCATACTAGCTGTTGTGTTTTCTTCCATACAGGGGTCAGAATGTTTTTAACAACCCTGTGCAGCAAACACGGTATTTTGTGAGGTCATCTTTCATTTTGGCAATGTTATTCTGGGACTCTCTGTCCATTGGAGGACAGGTACAGTTCTTCATGATAAGCTTAGTTCTCTTTGTGCTATCTATCGACAGAAGTTAGTGAAGTGAGTGTGGTAAATTGAGCACATTCCGACTCAATCCCAGTCAACTGTAATAAAGTGCAATTTATCATGTACTCCTATTCCACAGTGGATAAACTCTGATTCCAACCAGGGACTGTTTGTCATGCTACACCCTGGGAGTAGGGCTATATTCCCTACTAAACAGGTGAGAAATGTTACAAATGGGAGGAGGCCATTCAGCACAGTTTTGTGTATATTTAAAATATGCCAAGTGCTTTCATTTTACAGACTAATAGTTTTTATGAAAATAACTGTAAAATAATAATACAGTTATCTGTACATAATACAGAGTAAATACAGTGAAATACAGTTTGAAGCCTAACCGTGAGGCCTGAGAGGGAACCACCTTTGCTGAAATCAGACCAATCATTCATCTTCAGTACAACCTGCTTTTTTAAAGGAATCTAGAGGTATTCCTGGCTATTTCTGCTTCGTTCCTCCCAGTGTAACACGGAAATACCCAATGAGTGTATGAGGAAGTCCTGCAAGATGTTTCCTTTCAGAGGTGATGACCATAATGCAGTATACACTCTACTATAGGACTCAGTCTTTAATCTCCCATTGTAACACAAGATGTAAAGACATTGAAACAAAAAATGAGCTCAGTGAGCTTAGAGGAACTTCTAAATTTTGAGACTATTTTTTTAAATTTGGAAAGTCAACAGATATTTACAGACAATTCACTAGAATAAAACTCAAGCAAGCATCAATTATTAGCAGAACAAAAATGTAAAATAAGATTTTAAACAAATTTAACTTTCAGAGGTAAATGTTTATCAACAGTTTAAACTTGTTACAAAACATATTTTGATTTTGATCACCTCTAGGTGTTTTTTGGTATTTTATATTTACATTTTTTTGCTACTATAGTATTCATAGTAAGCATATTACACACAATGGGAAATGTATCATAAATACCAATAGGTAATTGGTATTAATATTATCATAACAATAAAAAAGAAATCTGACATGATAGGGTTCACAAAAATATTTTTGTGAAAATTAGGGATAAGTGATTAGTTTAAAAAATCAAGTTCTGAAGAAATTCAGGAGACAACAAACATATATTGATGCATTGCCTGGGTTGAAATGTGGATTCCTGTTCAGGTTTAAAATACATGTATCAGGACTAAAGAGGCCTGTGAGCTCTTACATCCAGGTGGCAGCACACACCTCAGAAATGAGAGAAATGAATAATAGGATAATGATTTGCTGGATACTCCCCCAAATTAATTTTGACTCAATTGTGTGGAGAAGCCAAACATCACCAATACAAAACACCCTTGGTGGTGTTGTGACATTGTTTTTCTATGAGTGAAGAGAAAAAAGCCTTAACCACTAGTTTATGTACTATATCATCAAACTCTAGATACAAAAAAATATACACAAAACCGAGCCAAATGGCCTACTCTTGTTTGTAATCTTTTATTGGTTTAGTAGAGGTTCTAGTGTTTTTAGGCAGAACTGGAGGCAGTCCATACCTTTCTTTATGGCAGTAGTGATGTGGCCACCGTTGGGAGTAGGCATTGCGATTGGAGGCATCTGGATCTTTGGTGAGGAGAGGACATTAGGCGTCCCCACAGGAGAGTAGCTGAACAAGGCTGACCCGTAGCTCTGTCGGCGACCTTCTCTTCGGTTACTGTCAATAGCTGCCTGAAGCTCACCCGGGGAGCTGAGACCCCGCTTTTCACATTCATAGGGATAAAGGTACTTCATATACCTGTAAATAATAACAACTAAGTTTAGATGCACTTCTCTTGTATATAGTGCCCTACCACATTGTCCTGATTTAATAATCGGCAAATGTTTTTCAACCAGGTGAATATGGTTAAAACAGAAACATGTTTATGCATTTCTGAGTGGTGTATAAAGGCATCAGCCTCTTTCAGGATGAAGTAATATCTTTAAATAACAGACCTTGGTGAAACTTGTGCAAACAAGTCTGTTTCTTCTTTTTTACTGCGGTTACAACTTTGCACGCCAACTTCTGCCACCATAATTACATAATTTATACAGTACATGATATTGGGAAGCTTAGTCATTTAGTCCAGATCATCATGAATCGTGCTTTACCAGAATGGTAGCAAGAGTGAAAAGAAAATTAATATTTTATTTACAGTAGTTTCATAGATATTACATAGAGTTTCGTAGTTTCAAAGACTACTTTGAAAAGTAGTTTTCAAAGATATTTGGCTTTTGTTAATTTCATTTTCAATATTTATATCACTTCAGGACTCAAGGAAATATAAGAAAACAATACAATTTTAATTTCTCACTTTTGTTACGTAAAGCAAAAATGTATCATTTTGGAACACTTTAAGGTGAAAATGAAACTAAATACTACCATTATAAATGCTGGAATGATTTCTTAATGTATTGCTTATGGTGTAATACTGAATTTATTTAGGAAATGAATGAAGGACAGACTATATACCATATACTAAACTTGTACTTTATATACTTATATATATAAAACGTATATATACTATACTTTATTTGAAATGCTTATTTTAGCCGCCAATTTATCAGAAAATGTATACACATAAAATAAACTAGGAATTTAACTTAACTGGAAAGAACCAAAGTACAATTCTGTAAGGTTTTGCTTCAAGGGACTATAGCTTTTGAATGAAGGGAAAGCACTACGAAATCTTCCCTCATGTATATATTGGAATATAGTGGAAAACACTATAAGGTCCTCCAATAGGTATATTCAGTAAAAACACCCATGGCCTCAAACTGTGCAATAATTTGGAATTCATGATACTCCTTGTTCACTCTTTGTTCAAAGTTTCTGATGCGTTCTAATTGCATTGCATACTTACTGTGTTCTGAGAGTAAAAGCTGCACTAGTGATAGAGGTAGGAAGGTTTAGACCTTTGGTGATCTCACGCCATATCTTCTTATTGATGACCTCCACTAAGCCGCCTTTTTCTGTGACAAGCTTGTAGAGAGTGTAGAGATCTAACACCTGCTTGGCCATGATAGGAATCCGATTCACTGGAGTCCCTGCAGAAACAAACACAATATCCACAATCAATTCCATTAACTTCAGCACATCGACAGGCCTCTCGGCTGGTTATAAGGCCAATTAATCTGGACTAAGTAAAATGTCTAATAGCGCTGCTCTTTCGTTAACAGAAAATGTCACTTTTAAACCTATCTAATTTCTCTATTAACCATTATTTGACAGCCAAGGAGTAGAGGCATGCCTTTTTATTCCACTGACTGGATTGCAGTGCTTCATCAGAATACACTTTGGAGTACAAAAAAATCAGAGTGAAATTTTTAGAATCTTTTCCTATGAATATTCTACATACAAATTTGGAGATGTTTACAAAATTAAATATGTTCACATTATTCAAATGATATAATTCTAAGACCTACTGTATATAACACATATTATATTTGTATAAATTTGTGTAATTCTAATATGTTCTAATTAAAATTTATTAATAAAAATACGTGTGAATCTTTTGGTTTAGCGTGCTTCACACAATATCATTGACCTGTAGGTTTAAGTTTTAGCTGCTATGGAAAAAGACTTAATTGAAAAAAATTCAGAAAATATTTCTGTAAGGTTAAGCTGGTGTCAGTACGTTGTGTAAAATTATCAGTTTTAATTTACCCCATATTTATTTTCCCCATGTTTACTACCTATAAATTATCCCTTATGGCAGAAAAAACAATTAATTATATTAATATTAATTAATATCCACACTGAAACGGAATTTTGTGAAAGACTTTTCTCTCATGTACAATATCAAAAAGTTCTAAGTACCCTAAAGACAATTTAGATTATATTTAAATGTCAAATTCAATATTTTAATTTTCCTTAGTAATTCCTATTAAAAATATCTAAAAAACAATCTTAAAAATTCACGTTAAAATGTATTCTTTTTGCCAAAAATTAGAGAGATTACTTCATCACAACAAACGTCTATTTTTAAAGCACCAAAGCACATATTTGGAAATCGCAAATAATACTTTAGATGATGGACTTTAAAGTGACTTCAAAAAGTTATATCACATCTAAGTTTCATATCTCAGTTTATGTGGTAATATGTGGCATGTATTTTCTTTCGTTAAAATAGATAAGAACACACCCCAAAACAAAAAAAACTGGGAAGTCCTTTATTTCCTGGTGATACTGTATCGAGTTTGTTTTTTCTCTTGAAAATGTGCTACATTACTGTTAGATCTTGATTCATTCACAATGAGGCTGTTAAAAATCATAATTGGGTGGATATCACCCTGCAACTCACAACTGGCAACCCACTGAAGCTAAGCAGGTGTGAGTGTGGTCAGTACCTGGATGGGAGACCTCCTGGGAAAAACTAAGGTTGTGGCTGGAAGAGGTGTTAGTGGGACCAGCAGGGAGCGTTCACCCTGTGGTTCATGTGGGTCCAAATGCCCAAGTATAGTGATGGGGACACTATACTGTAAACTGGTGCTGTCCTTCGGATGAGATATAAAACTGGGGTAATGATTCTCTGTGGTCATTAAAAATCCCAGGGTGTTTCTCGAAAAGAGTAGTAACCCTGGTGTCCTGGCCAAATTTCCTATTGGCCCTTTCCAATCATGGCCTCCAGTACTATGGCTGCTGTTGCATCATCCAGGTGGATGCTGCACATTGGTGGTGATGGTGGAGGGGGTCCCCATTACCTGTAAAGCACTTTGAGTGGAGTGTCCAGAAAAGCGCCATATAAGTGTAAGCAATTTTTATTATTATATTATTTACTGAAAGCAATGGTGCTACAGGAGTTGGGCTTTGAGACCCTTGGTATACAAGTCAGTTTTTGTATTGTGAAGGCCTGCATAAACACTCACAAGCAGTCAGACATAACAGAAAGACACTACATTCAAGGACACCCTTAAAACATGCACAGCTTTCCCCTTTACCCTAAGCAACAACCAGACTGCTTACTTTAAGAAGCCCCAAATGTGTATCTCTGGACAGTGATACAATATGTGCTTCTTAGGGAGTTCTAGAAAAGCTGTCTGCTTAAGTAATACACATTGACCAAAAAGGTTCTCCTGGGTACATCCCATTGGAAATCATTGCTGTGGCCAATAACAAATTTAGGCTGAGGGTAATATTTCTGTGCAGAGTTTATCTCAAGTAGAAAATTAAACATGAAGGATCTCACGGTTCACAGGCAAAGGAAAATAGTAGGAAAATCTCAGCAATAACAGAAACAACTTAAGGAAATACAGCATTTGAGAACTGTCAATCCTAAGAGCGGTTTTGATTCTTGTGGAACTTTAAATTTGCATAAAAACTGTTACCATTGGTTTAGTAGTTTTAAAGTTTCCACATGAGAATACTAGAAAGTAAATTGAAAAAACTGTATTTCTTATTGCTTCTACTGTCTGCAGTATCATTTGATATCTTAAGACAGCTTAGCTTATTGTAAATGCAATACTTTTTTAATTTATACAGAAGAACCCTTATTTCCAATATTAGTTAAATAATAGAGGAGACAATTCATATCAGATAAATAATAAGATTTAATTTCTCAGACGTGTTAATAGTGTTGACTTTGGGCATTTAGTTAAATAGCCATATACACGTAGTTAAGCCTGTTATTTGACTTTTCTCAAGACTGAAGCAATAGCTTTAATTTTTTAAAACCCTGTAATTTCCACACAAAGTACTTGAAATAAAATGTGCTAAAGTATACTAGCAATGACTAATAATCAATATTCAAAACCCACAGCATTGAAGAAATGCTTCAATTTTCCATTAGAAAAAACAAACGTGCAAGGTTATTTAAAGCTTTACAGTTTTTGTAATTAGCTTGAAAGTGTCCAGTAACAGAGTATTGACTGACTCTAAAGGTATGTCATAGACTTTTTTTTTCCATTCAATTTGTTTGCTTTTTTGCAAATCTCCTAAACCTGAGGTAGGCAGTGATAAAGGTGGCATTATTTGCATGTTTTATTTTAAGAAGAAGAGAAGATATGTTTGAATGCCATCACACATATCTTTGTAAATAAGATGATGGGATTTTGTTTAGGACAGTCAAGACATTAGAGTGTTCTCAAAGTCTATTTAGAGTCTTCTCAGTGTCCATTTCTATTTAAGTTCATACAGTAGGTATTATGCCCTATAAGAGGGGCTCCTTATCTTGGTCCTGCAGGCCAACACACCTGCTGGTCCTCATTCCATCTGAGCTTAATTATCTAATTGAAGTCTCATCGAACTAATTGATTGAATGCAATATGTGCATACCTGTACAGTATGTGTATTTTTTGCTTCTCAGAAGATAGGGATTTTATCTTCTTCTGAATTATGAACCTCCATTCCCATTCCCAACCTACAAAACCTAATGAGAAGCCTCAGTTTTACTTTAAAAGCACAGAAATAAGACATTTATTGTGAACTGAACCTGTATTGGGCAGTTTGGTGACACAGTGCTTAGCGTTGCTGCCTGACAGCACTGGGTGCTGGGTCCAGTTCTGGACATGGGGTGCCATCTGTATGGAGTTTGTAAGTTCTCTTTGTGTTTGTGTGGGTTTCTCTGGGTGTTCCAGTTCCCTTTCACAGTCCAAAGACATAGTGGTACAGTAGGTTAACTGAAAATTGGCCCTGGAGTGCGTGTTTGTGTGTGCCCTGTGATGGACTGGTGTCCTGCGCAGGGTGTATCTTGCCTAGCGCTCATTGCTTGCTGGGACAGGCTCCAGCTCCTTCACAACTGTACTGGACAAAGCAGTTAGAAAGAAAATGGATGGATGAACTTGAACTTTGCATTGTTTTAAAGCACATTCATTTGAAGCAATACATGAAAAAATTCAAATCCCTTTCAACAACAGAATGCACTTAAACAGGACACACAGAACAGATCCATGAAATACATTCATTTTGAAAACAACAAAAAAAATCTTCTTTTTTAAAAAATAGAATCTTCACACAAAACATTTTAGATGTTTTTGAAGACATTAATTAGCACAAAATAATACAGAAATTATTTCTTTTCCTGATTTGAGGTAAGCTATTAAGTCCTATATAATGCGTGAGGGTTGAGATCTTTTGTGTGGATACAAGAATGACTGACCCTGAGATAATTAACCTGCATTTTGCTGATAGAGTTCTATTGTGCCCATTGGATTTACAATAATAGCAATCAATAGCCCTGGAAATATACTGCAAACAACAGCCATGCGTACTATCCAGTGAAAAAATGGGAAGAGACGTATAGTCTGGACTGTAAAAACACAGCAATTAAGCCTTGTAATTACCAGTTCATTTTGCCACTTTGGCATCTGAAAAAAAATACGCTATTAAAAATGGAGACTGATATGCACTGGCTTTGAGGACAAAACTGGCTTTATTTAACATGATCAGACAGCTAAAACATCGCAATGCCTTTTCTTTTAAAGTTCTTCTTATAAACCGTCCATGTACCTGTGGCACTGATGTAAAGAAGCTTCTCTTTTGAATGCTGAACGGACCTGCAAGGTTAGATTTATAGAAATAATTGGAAAATATTACAATTACCAATTGATTCCTTAATTGGCTGCGATGAATAGAACAGTGTGAGAAATAATTTATCGATTTTTGTAAGATAAAATAATTGGTTAGCTTAACAGAAAAGGTTGATTTCTAAAATTGCAATTTACTTATTTTAAACTACTAGAATAATGTTATTTAAAGAAAAAAAAAGTTCTGGCATAAACATGTCATTTGTGTCTTTCCTAGGAAAGATTAAAAATATGTTTGAAGAATATGTATACATATGTTTAAATATCTGAAGAAAAACATGATGGAATCATGACATCAAAATGATGTCTCTATAAAGTGTAAATTATGAATAGATAACAAGAGTTAATAAGATACCATATGCAGTTAAACTAATATTTCATTTCAGTTGTTATTTTTTAACTAGGACCTATGTGTTGCCATGTGAGGACTTGTTTAACTGTAAAGGTTTCAATAAGCTTCTCGTTGACTGTGGCACTGAACCATCCTTAAGAGCAACGTATCATTGTACAGTTTACTCCAAAGCGTGGCTTCTCTGACATCTTTGTATACACTTCATACCTATTCCTGAATTCTTCTATATACTGTAAATTTCTGGCGCTATATTCTTCAGCATGGCTGTAAAGTTCAAATCCTAAAACATGTTACATTTTCCATCCAAAGGAATGTATTTGTGATATTGTCAACCTATAGAGCAGTATCTCGAAACGCCCAAACATTTTAATATTCAACTGATATATCTGCCAATCTAATCTATTTAAGTGCTATATCTATATCTATATATCTTTTAATATTTTAAAAGAACACTATACCCTTAAAATCCTCTCAAACCAATCTTTATTAATAAATAATGCATTTATAAAAGAGTACACATGCTCTGTTGCAATGGATCATGCTCCAGGACACTACATGTAACACAAGCTGTCCTCAATTTATTAAACACAATCTGATCTGACTACGGAAGTGTTTGTTTTAAATGTCTTCTTCTCCTTAGCTAGTGGTGTTGTATCTCCCTTCGCTTGAATATACTGGCCTGACAGGCATCACTAAACAAGTAAAGGTACTATTAAAACAGAGAAACCAGAGATAAATGTCTGGTGAAGGTCCATGTTTTATTCTATCACAATGTAAGGCAAATATTGGTGAATAAAGGGAAACTATTTGAAGTATCACAACGACAATTTCAAGACAATATCAAGAACTAATTTGGAAGACACTGTAGAAGTAGAAGTATTAAAAAATATATGCAATACCAGTTTTTATAAACACACTTTATCTGAATTAATAGGATGTGATGGCTTTTAAGATATGTTTATAACAGGTAAAAAATATGTGATCAACAATACTCTGGACCAACAAAATCACACCTTACTAATACAAAAACACTGAGCCTTCAGTTGGACAGACATGCTGTATTAAGCCAGTAAAGGTCTCTAATGTAAATGTACAAACATCAACAGATAAGAATTAAATAGAAACAAGGTATTCAAATGGGTTCTCTTCACACAATACTTTTAAAGGAGATTTTTTTAGGGGTAAGTAATCTTGCTAATACTTTTCTTTTTGTTTTTTGGAAAACTAAACAACATTTTCTAATTTTATCGACGAAGGCTCTATAGGTGACTCAATAACATACAGATTTTAGTATACATTATGGAAGCAAATAATTACTGAGGTTGGTCACTTATCTTCATACATTATTTAGTCCATAGTAACAACATATGCTAGGCTTTTTTTCTAGAAAGTTCATTCTGACTTTCTACCTAAAAATTAGATTTACATCATTTTTCTTCCTCAGATGGCAGCTCTTATTTTGGTTATAAGAAGCTAACAGCATTCTGATTGTTTAACAATTTAAGATAAATGAGTGCTGAGCTGACTTTAATTATATTAACAAGATGGATAGAGGCCTTATAGAACAAAGACATCTGTAACAGTAAGAACCAAATGAAAATATTTTTCCTAAATGGATTTATATTGTCTAGAACAGAGGTTGAGATTTAGGGTGGACACCTAGAAATTTCTCCATAGTCAATACTGGGGGCAATAAAATAAGGGTGTACTGTATGTATGGAATTGAAGATGTATTTTCTTTTTAAAAGGATAGCCAAAATGACAGGGCCTTTTTACTTTCCTTGAAATATAAAAAGCAATGCAAGCTAGATATATACAGGATATGAAAAGTAAACAGCAGATGAAAATAATAAGATAAAAGAGAGTGATGGCAGAAATCACTTTTTATGTGAAACCATAAGAACACACCATTGTCACATACATTAGTTGAATATTTATAAAAAAAGACCATGAAACTGAAAGATTGGGCTCATCTAAAGCAGAAAGAAAATTGGTAGCAGATTAAAGACAGTTCCCAAATCATGAACAGTACTGGAAATAATTATGGAGACAATGAAAACATGGATGCACAGTATTATGGTTCATCATTCTTTATATTTTGTTTCCTCTGCCCCAAAAACTAAAAGTATTATGTGTATCTTACTGTTGTTCAAGAAACTTTAACACTTGCACTAGCATGCAAAGAACTTACTCTGAGGAACTTAACATAATCAGTTTGTAATGTAATTAATATAATATACTGTTTCAGTTGTCTTCCTTTACCCCTTCTATTGTCAGTGGTACCGGTGGTATCTGTCTCATTTCTTCTCTTTTCAGCGTGGAATAAACCTTTACTTGTTCCTTTGCAACCTACACATGCTGACGCAGCTACCTACTTGAACTAATATAATAATGTACTAGCAATGTGTGGCAATGTGGATCAGTGGTTAGCATTGCTGCCTTGCAGTACTGGGGCCCGTGTTCAATGGGGAGCTACCTGCATAGCGTAAGTATGTTCTACCCATGTTTGTGTGGGTTTCCTCTGGGTTCTACAATTTCTTTACACAATTCTAAGATATACGAGTAGGTTAAGTAGTGTCTGGGAAAACTTGTGTGAGTGTGTCTGTGTGTGTGCCCTGCGATGGACTGGAGTCCTGTCTAGAGTGTATCCTGTCTTGTGCCCATTGCTTGTAGTGATAGGGTGTGAATAAAATGTCTTTGTAGTCTAAGCTGTAGTTACTGGACTTATCTAGAAGTTTGCTTGAGTGCTTCACTTATTTTGATCAGTGAAGTGGACCACATACTGTATTAAGACTATGGTTTAATTGCAGAAGACATTCAGAAATAACATTAATTCTTTCAATTGCGTAAAATTACCAAATATTGTAGTGTGTATACGTTGTAACAAGAACTCAGATGTGCATGTTATCCATTCTGAGCTGTCTGACATTGTTGGTAATGGCCATAAAACACAATATGCTAATCTTCAGTGTCTAAGTTTTTTTTACTTTGTATTTTAATTTAGTTTAAAAAATCTTTAACAATAAACATTTTATGAGACTGCTATGCAATTACAATTTTCCAGCAATGTTTTTCAGCAACACTGCTAGAGGTTAAAATTTCACAAAGGATGAAAATTTTAATTAACACAGGCTGGGCTGTCAAGATGTAAATAAATGTGAAGACACACATTATGTTGTCAGAAGGCGTAAACTATACTGTAGTTTGGAAATTTATTGTAGCAATTTGCAAAGCAAACAGTTTAATTGGATTCTTTGTAATTTTATGTGCGTTCAGTGAAGATAAAGATGCTTGGAAAAAAATAGCAGAAACAGCTTCAGTAATGATTCTCATAATGATGAAAACTCTGTGTGGATAATCTTTAAAACAGTTATTTATCAGCCTGCACAAAAGGCTAACCAAACAGGTATCGGGCACATAAATAAAAGACAGACCCTGAAAGCCTTTGTTTGGTTGAATCTAAACCAGGCCGAGTCCCTTAAAAAAGAGATTTATGTGTTTTCAATAGCCTGTGTGATGCATTTGTCTCTCAGATCCCCTGAAAGAGATATACAGAATAAAAGACGGTACAACTTTTTGTCAGCAGAAACATTCTAATGGGCAATGTATCATTATGACAATGAGCAATTGCTGATGCAAAACGCTAGTAAAATTCCAGCAGTTGTCGAAATCATGTATCTTCTGTCTTGGAAATGGTTTAATTCTGGGTAAAACCCACAATTGTAAAATCCAATATGAAACATTCTTTTCCATTATATGTATTCATACTGATGTGTTAATGTTACCTTCTTTCTGCTTTTCACAGACAAATTAAAAATTCATGAACATACTAAAAAGCAACACTAATGCTCATCTCAAATAATCATTTTCAAACCAAATGTATACCAGAATGTATATTCTATAATATATAGTAAAGTAAACTCTATAGTATAAATCTGTATTTGTAATGTGTTGCTGAATAAATATTCCAAATGAGTGGATGCCTTTCAGCAGCCCATTTTGTTCATTAGGATTTTAGTATCTTATTGGTTTACGGATCTCACCCAGCCTTTTCTTGAAATATTGCCTAAGTATCACTTTCAGAATTGCAGCTTACATTTTCCTCAATTTTTACCAATTTAACTCCCAATTTTACTTGGGACACCGATCAAAGACACACCCTACACACAGGTTTTGAAGCCAAACTGCTGTTTATTTAAAAGGAACTACGTACAACACCACTTGAATCTGACTAGACTTGAATCTTAAGCCACAGCTTAGAGTTATCAGCCTACATGTAGGCGTTTGCTGAGTCTGATATGATGATCTTGTGTCACTACACATACAGTGTAACATACAGTTAACACAACAGTTGTGACATACAGTTAAGTGCCAAAATAAAACACCAACTACAAGTGTCTGAAACTCTACTGGAGGGATGCAACACCTTCCATGAGAAATTCTATAATTCAGTGTTAATGGTGGAAAATACTGTCTTAGGCACCACTCCAGAATCTGCCATACTTGTTCTATTGGGCTGAGATCAGGTGACTAGGTCGGCCATGGCATACAATTTACATTGTTTTCATTAAACCATTCGGTGACCATGCATGGTCTAGATGGGGGTATTGTCATCCTTTAAGATTCCACTCCTATCAGGATAGAAATGCTTTACCATAGGATGAATGTGATCACTCAGAATGGCTTTGTATTTATAGACGTATACAGTACCTTGCCCTCTAAGGGGTTGAGCTGACCTAAACTATACCAGGAAAATGCACCCCACCCCACAACACAGCCACTAGAACGCTTCACCGTGGGAAACAGACACTCAAGCCTATAGGTTTCTTTTGGTGTGTGCCACTTATATACTTGTCTTCTTATTTAGAGCAGGGTGAAAAATGAATCATCTGACCATATGCACTGTAGACCATTGCTTGTGTTCTCTGCACCATGTCACTCACAGAAGTACATGTTTAGGTGTAATAAGAGGTTGATGTACTGCTCCCTGAATACAGTACCCCTCTCTGTTCTCGACAGAACTGGTGAAGGCCTGCTTATGCCATAGATTGGCATTTGCAATAAACCGATGTAGAGATGCCTGCCTGTTTTGCCTTGCATTTCCAACCAATCCACAGGCATCACAGTCGAGGATTATGCATTTTTGTCCCCAGGAGATTCTGTCTTTCCCTCAGACTTCCATGCCAGCTTCACCATAACCACTGTCCTTTGTGAAACTTGAGCAGCCTTCATCACTGAAGTTCCTGCCATATCTGCCTCAACAATCACCCTTCTCTTAAAGGCACTGAAATCTCCTCCTCTAGCCAAAATAATGGGCAACTGGCCTGCCCAGCATATTTTTACATAACCCTAATCGTGATGGGATGTTAACTGGTTAATTAACTCGGGAACTACACCTGCTTTAAGGAAAGCACCTGCTTTCAATATACTTTGTATCCTTCACTTAACTCACGTGTTTCCTTTATTTTGGCAGTTACCTGTATATAAATCATAATCCCTGTCGAATGTTGCTAATTACCGGGAAGACTGTTAGGACTGTCAACGGACATTTTGAACAAATAATATTCACTTCTCCGACCAAGGATGAGAAAGATGCTTTGGAAGCTAAATCACATTAAAAAGATGATAGAAGCATTCAAGGCCACACATTGGCCAGTTCAGAGCACTTATATTTGGATGTGTTTAGTATTTTTAAAGAACATAATAAAATATAAATGTCAATCTCTAACAGCTATTCAGGTAAATAATGAAAGATGCTTCACAGTAATTGAAAGAAAACAGATTAAGCAATCAACTGCTATTCAACCTGAAACTGCCACTGCAGTTGCCTATAGACCAAAACACCAAACTACAAGTTGGTTAGATAAGTCAACAGACAGGATTCCTTGAGATTATGAACTATACCATAAAAGGCGCTTTATAAAATAAAGTTTATTAATCTTAATCAGATAATGGGCATGCCTAGCTGAAGAACCATTTGTCACTTTACACATTGCAGGCTTCACAGTGCCTGACAGAACAATTAGTGCCAACTGGAATAGCAGCTTATCTCTCATTAACATCCTGCAAGAGCCTGGCAAGTCAAGGGAATCGCTATCTGTTGAAAACCTTGGCTGACTAATCTGTACCCCACCCTGGTGGAGCTCAACCAATTTTGTACCTCCTCTTTGGATATTTGAAATATTCTGAAATAAAAAAAATAGGTTCCCACAACATCTTAATGATTGTCAGAAATGACAGTTAGAGGATTACACATTATTTGCATTTTCCTATATACCCTATATCAGAGATTCAAAAGTTAAAACAGTGTAACAGGCACGTACTGTAGGTCCCAAAATCTCCTCGTGAATGTATCCCACACTATCCTGGTAGCACGTGACTACAAATGATCCAGTGTGGGCTTAAACTGGTGATCTTGAGCTGAAGAACTCTCCTACTACTATTCATATGGGGTTCACACAGTACTTGGCAAACCTTACACTAGACTTGTACTAATGTTCTGCATAAACTATGTGTTTAATATTTAAGATGACAGCATTATCTAGTTTCCAGAAAGAATAAAAATATAAAATGTCACAGACACAAACAAGATATGCTCATTAAATATAATTGGAGGCCAATACTCATAATTTTTAATGTAACAACGGCTACTTTGTTCCTGATAATATCACACATCAGGAGCATCTGTTTGCTTTACCCCTGACACTCATCAAGAGTAGATTCTACAGACTGAAACGTTTTAGTTTAATGTTACAACATAATTTCTTTCCTTCTCTAAAGATTTACTTTTTGTATTACAAATTCTACCAAAAGTAATGGGATTTTCTTACTTAATAAGATGTAGCCAGTTATGTCATTGGAAAACTTTATCCTGAACACAACAGTAAAGTTATTAGATTATTATTCTGTGTTACATTATACAGAAATGTCTAAAAAATGTAATTGGAAAACCTGTCTAAACCCAGCGAGATTAAATGTATTAAGTATGTAGAAAAAAACTGTAGAAAAAAATGCAAAAAATAAGCAAATCTATTCACAGTAAAATGAAAAATGCAATTAAATAACCAACAAACTGAAACTGGAAGAACTTTGTAGAAAGTAAATCTTTCTATAAAGACATCCTTGCAGACATATTTCTGTGAATTTAGTGTTTTGCCCGTTAAGTCAGTTTAAAACTTTAAAGCTGTTCTCAAATAGCCTTTTTGTGTGCGAGTAACCCAGGTAATTATAAAGAAACAAAAGTTGACTTATTCAGAGGAAAGTGCTGATGCAGACTGGGGCTGTAATCAATTTATACTAACAGCCCCAAGGAAACAATTAATCAAATGGGATATTTAAGAATACACAATGGACACTAGCAGTTTTATTGTCCTATTTGATATATAAGATCAGAAAACTAAGGGTGGCTATTATTCCCTTAACAAATCCCATACACTATCTCTGCCTTACATTTAATTCAGTTAACTTTCTGTCTAATCCATCATTTCTTTATAGGAAAAAGACAGAACTCACTAATTGATTTTTGTTTCTTTGACGTTACTGATATGTCACAGGCATTGCCTTCTATAAAAGTAATTTTTGAAATGAAATACATGCAGGGATCAACTTAGAGGGCAAACAAATACGTGTAAGATAACCAATGTTACGTGAGTATTATGTACTGTATTATCTCGTTTAAAGATTTCACCTTTTAAGAACTGAAGAAAATCACCATAATTGCAAAAAGATATTTCAAATTACTTTGCTATAGCAGCAAGACACCTAAGTAATGAAAACAGACTTCTATTTTTTCACAGTGCTATAATTAGTTTCAATGTGTTTGTGATCATCTATTCTTACTCTTTATAGTGCAAATACTTTGTTAACAAGACCAATGACATTTCTACAAACACTTACCCCATTTAACATGTCAGACTAGCAAATGAAAGGATCCTGCTATGCTTTAATAAGGTGCAGAATATAAGTAAAGGTTTTTTCTATTAAAAATATTCATTCAGCAGCAGTGTTTGAACTATAAGCAGAGCTCCTACTGCTTTTTGCTCTCTGCCACTCAAATAATAAATACACTACTAATATTATACTACTAATATACACTACTCAAAAAACTGACATTACAGAGTAGGTCAGACATTTAAAGCTGACTTACACATATAATATATAATCAAAAACATATAAACCTAAAATAGAATTATTATATGTAAATAGCTGTTTTGCAGATATCATTTTATTTTTTGTATTTTTAGATGGTATTGACTTGCAAATATTCCAACAGAAGTACATAAGAAAGTAGATTTGGGTAAAATCATGTGTATTGCTCGGCATAAATATTTCTGTTCTTAGTAATGTGGTTTTAAGAAATAAGGCTCTTTTTTAATTTGCAACATTAAAACTATATTTACTGTGTAACAAACAAGACAATTAAGTGACCTGATGATAAAGAAAAACATATACCACAATATTACTTATATCTCAGTTTTTTACCTCATGTGGGCTCATTATGCTATACAAGAGCATAAAAGATCGAGAAACATGTACTCTCCACTGCTTTAGAAGATGGCCTGGAAAATGTCTGAACAGACTCAGTAGAATATTTTAAACAAGTACTGAGAAAGGAAGGTGTAATTCACTTTATTTAAAAAGTACGTGATGATATGTTTTTTAAAAAGTCTATGAAGTATAATAATATATTAAGATATATAATAGAAAATGAAAATTAATGTATTATTAATGCTAGAGTTAATGCAGTGATACATAACATCTTATCATGATGACTTCATTAAATGTACAGGATGATTGAAATTGAAATTGGATTATTATGAGATATGTTGATATTTTGTCCATCAGTTCCCTCAGCAAAGTCTTACTGGTTCTTTAAAAAGACATTCTTAACAAAACCTTTATTCCACATAAAAAAATTATTGTCAACTGAAAACAAAAATGTAATGCACACACCTAAAAAGTCAGATGTGTTTAAAGCCAAAAAATAATGAAAAAGGTGACGAGTAAATTCTGCCATTTCATTTCATTTCTATGTTCAGCAAGGAAAAGGTTAAGCCTACATTCAGGGCCTCCTCTTTCAGCCACCCAGCAATAAAACCAATGTAAATACATGAGGCCTTTCTAGTTTTAGCTGTTGAAGCTTGTGAAACTGACAGGCTCTTTTATTTGAAAAGAGATACTACCAACTCAATACTCAAAGGTCCCTGTGACAAATGATTGCCATTTGGCAGCTTATGATTAATGATCTAGGGGGCCAAAGGACACAGTAAAGGTCACTGACCTCTTGACAGGGGCTCAGCCTGCTGGGACTTCAGAGTTGGAAGGCACAAATTCACTTTCAAGCTGCCCTCAGCTGGAAACCTCCACAAGGAATTGATTTTGATATATGCTTGACACAAGATAAAGTTTGAGAAATTTTAATAAACCCAACTTTCATATTCATGGGAAACGCACATGTAAAACAATCCGGCCTCTGGGGGTGAAGAGTAGAAAAAATGGCACTGAGCTATTTAAAACCAACTAAGGGTGGTCAAGCAGTCATTTGACTGTCAGTTTTGGTTGAAAGTTTTACCTTTACCTTAAGTGAAGGTATTAAAAATCAATATGCAAGCCCTGAAACTTTCTTTTTTCCTTTTACAGCTGAAAGAAAGTAGATGAGATCACAATTAACTGTAACCCAATTCTTAACTGTAACCTAATTCATAAAAGGCTCTTGTTTAAATACAGTCTTCAATAAAAGCAAAAGTAAAAGTGACATTCTAATTAAAAGCCATCACAGAAGTCTTCACTTTACATTATACTTGACTGAAATATTTAGAAATCTATGTAGATGGTTATTTCAACAAGACTGAAGAACTGATCTAAAGGTCACTCCATATACCGTATGTGGTACAGGTAACATTTTCTGTGACCTACAGGAAAACCACATGAGATTTTTTCCAGAGTGAGAGGATGTTTTAATTAAAACACTTACTCTGAATGGGTTCCCTGCAGTGATATCGGTTAATATATTGCTTCTTGGTGCAGATATTGTTCAAGAATAGAAAACTGTTTGTTAGGTACTGCAGTAGCTGCTGTGAGAAGGCCATTTGTTTACTAATTCATTTCCTCAGCCATTTAGAGAAGCAAAATGTATATGATTTATCTCACCAAAGAATATCTTGGATGTCACATTTTATGAATCTGATATGTGGGCAAAACTAAACTAAAAACAAAAAAGGAAAAAAAGAATTCAGCAGTGAATATACATTTATGTTATATAATCAGTTATATTTTACACTTAAAATCATAAACTGTTGTAAATTTCATTAATATTTTTAAATTTTGATGTTCTTTAAAGACACTGATCACATTTTCAAACAGCAGAATGTGAAGGAGATTTGAAGAGAATGTTCTGTGCATATGATATTCCAAATAATGAGAACCTGCTTCATACAGTGGACATATCTTGTTCACACAAGGTATGATTTGCAAACACACACAAATTTAAAACAACAGTTTTAGGTCTCTTCACCACCAAGACCATCCTTTGTTCTGATTACTGCTTTACTTTGAAGTACCCATAATTAGGCTTCTGTGCAGCTTGTTATGTATAACACAAACCACAAGGGACTGAGGTTTACCATTGACACCATCTGAAACTTGCACTACAATGGTCTGTCACCTCCAGTTGGCTTTACAGATTTTTATCTGATTAATGTTTAGTGGACACTGGGCCTGTCTTGTCATCATTGGACATATTATCTTTAATTATTTCATATGCTTTTAAAAATTGTAATGAACAGAGAAGTCCTATGGACTGCATTTTGTTGATTAATTTAATTTCTTTTGAAATACTCAGTCAGGACTACATTTTAAGTTTAGGTACAGTTTAGCTAAATTTGTGTAGGACCTACAATCTCAGACAACACTGCCTTAAAAAATCAACCCCCCCCCACAAATTTCAATATTGATGCCGTAATAGCCCTACAACAACTTTGGAACTTTTCAATTTAATCTTGGTAAATGGTAATTTAACTATAATTCTATGGATATTTAATAATAATAATAATAATAATAATAATAATAATAATAATAATAATAATAATAATAATTGCTTACACTTATATAGGGCTTTTCTGGACACTCCACTCAAAGCGCTTTACAGGTAATGGGGACTCCCCTCAACCACCACCAATGTGCAGCATCCACCATTCATATTTCTCATGAAGTCTTCTTTTAGTGATGCATTACCATACCAGATATCAATTAAAACACCAATCATTAATATTGTGTTAACAGCACAGCTATCTGCCTTTTCCTTCACTTTCTATGTTGTTTCCGGTACCAGTCGGTAATATTGTGAAAACACCCTACAGACAATCTGAACTACAGAGTTTGACAGTGCATTTGCACAAATCAATGAGCTGATTATTTACATGAGATTATACAGTATCTACTATGAATTAACTATTATACAGCATTCAGTTAATTCATGCTGAAATACTACACATGTGCTGTCATTGTCTATTGAGAATAAGCAATGTCGGCCTTTGGTGACATTAACACTGTAGTTAATCAGACTATAGTGAATCAGTCAGAAAATGCAAGCAGGTAGGTCATCAAAATGAGGCAGGGAATCTTCTAGAAGTCTTCTGTGGGTCCTTCTCTGTTTTCAGTAATACTGAACAGGTTAAAACATGTTTAAGAGGAAGGGGGTGGTATAAAAAATGCTTTAAAGTAGCCTGTGTCTTTCCTAGCAAGCCACCTCTTATCTGGACTGAAATGCGAAGTATGTCTGTAGTCACACACATCCAAAGTTCCTAGCGGTCTAAACTGCTGAGATGGCGAAGCATTGTGCAGCAGTAAAGGGTGCCACAAGAGACACTGTCGAACAGCTCTTCCAGAAAGGTGTCATTCCATCCTGTGGGAACATCAGCTGTTTCTTCTGGAGACAATAAAACAACCAGTGTATTCCTCTCGAAGGCTCTTGAAGGCTGGGGTTTTGCTAGGAGCTTCTAGTCTTTCGTTATCTTTTGCCTTCTGGATTACATTATCAGGTTATTGACTCGGGTCACACAGGCTAGCTTTGGCTACTGTCATTAACTTGGATTTAGAAGCATTGGTTGTCACTAACAAGAAAGTTCTTTTCTACTTTCTGATTTGGAACCTTGATTAAAATTTCACTCAGGAATTATCAGCTAAACAACGCTTGGGAAATAGTCCCCTAATAAACCAAAAAAAAAAAGACTAATCCCCTTTATCTCCCTTGTTAGTTTACCTATGTCAATTTTTTTGTGATCTTGGAGGAACAAATTTCAATCAGCTTTAAAAGAAAACAACATACTGTAGATACTTTAGCAAAAGAAAGATAAAAAATAAGACAAAACCCAAATGCACAATTTGCATTAGATTGTTAGTTTTAGAAGACCATTTTCTAGAAGAAGGCTCCACAGCCAAAACACCCTGTTTCTTTTCTTCTCTTTTCAGCATAGAATTAACCTATAGTTGTTCATTTTCCAGTATGTCTGGCCTTTCACAGTCTATACTATGCAAGTGTTTAGGTCAGGCAAATCAAAATTATTGAATAGTGAGCATTTATTTTTTTCAATTTAATTTTTGTTTTTTCCCAATGCACCATCATTAGGCGGAGATACTTATCAAACACCTATTGACTATTATTTTTATTTTGGTTTTATTAAGAATAGTAAAATATAAAATATGTGAACAAGAACCATGCCTGACAATTTCTTTCACTTGATACACAAATATGATACTGGATATGATATATGTATAAATAAATTATACATATGAGAAATAAATTCTGTAGGAATTCTTCTGAAAAGAACCCAGAATTCCTACAGTTTTTAAATTAGATAAGAAAGTGAAAATTGTATATTCTAAAGAATGTATTACATATTACATATGATATATATATACACAGAATTCTATCAGGTCAGTAAACAAAGGGAATAGGATCTGCAATAAAGCTAAGAAGGTGTACTAAGTCAGATGGTAGTAAGAGTTACAGGCCAAGTTTGGTATCTTTACTATTAGGAAGATGGATTGCATTTAAAGATTGGCATGCTTAAATTTCAAATGCAGGGCATACAGGGATGAACTATGGAACGAAAAAATGCAGATAGTACTTTTTTGCCTTCAATTGGCAAAAATCACAATTATTTTCAATTTACCCCCCCCCCCCCCCCCCAACACACACACACAATTTGGAATGTACAATGACTTAACAGCTACAACCCCTGAACACTACACTAGATAGAATAAGACATGCTCTTTGAACATGAGCAACTATCTAATATTGCACAAATGGTAGGGTCCACAGTGCATGACACAAAATTGGAGGAGTGGTGCATTTCTCACTGTTGTCTCTGCAGATCTGCAGGTCCTTGGTTACAGGAGAGACAAGTAACATGAGTTGTTGTTTGCTGCAGAATGGAGAAAGCCCTGGCTGAATAATTTCAGCCCTACTCCAGCAAGGTCAGCCAATTGTTTGGCACCGTTCGGAGGACAACTGGTCATGTTCAGCCAGAAATGACACACACCACTTACGTTTGGACATATGGCATAAGTTAGTGACAAATATTATTTGTTGATATTATTTATCATCATGTCACAATGGTATACTGCAGCAGTAATGTTCAGTGGGAAAATGGTGCGTGGAACAAAAATGCTCTGAAGAGTCCAGTGTAAAAACCTGACAACAATAAGATCAGAGAAAAACAGGGCAGTTTCATTCAAAGCAATTTGTATTGTGTTTTAATCACAGTAGGCAAGGAAAATCCCATATCCATAGCTGCTGTTATCTTTTCTCTCAGACTTTATTTTGTTGATGTTATTAAAAATAGACGAACACTGCAAGTATAGCTTTCAGCTCATTGTTAGGAGGACTTTAATTTAAGTGATATATGTGTCTGTGTTTTACATATATAACTTCCTTTACGGCTACTATATGCACAAAGTCATCAGATTTCTGCCTTTAATCAATTATCACTTCTTTCTCCATTATGGCAATGCAAAAACTGTTTCTTAGAGCTGTTAACTCACAATTAAACTGGAAACTACAGAACAGAAGTGTTAACATTTTGCACTTCCACGTTAAATAGGACAAGGTTAGAGTTTTTCAGTTAATTAGAAAAATATTAACCTCTGGCCAAGGTTTATGTTGTATTGAATAGTGTGTTCATAAATCCAGACACCAGAAAAGGCCTCTAATTAATGTGCTTCACATAATGGTCTCTCTGCAGTAGATAAGTATTTGTGGAATGTTTTAATGGCTTCAAACTGAATTGGGACGTGAGGCACAACTGAAAAAAGAAACTCCTGGATGTACCAAAATTGGCAGTATCTTGGAATTTATTCTCTTAAACAGCTGAATGAGGTCCATGGATCAATTAGATACTAAAAACCAAATCCGCTGGATGAACTGAATGGCCTTCTCTTGTTTGCTTATGTTCACCTTGTGATATAAGCCTTTGAACCTTCAAAATGCTTTTCTTACACAGTACAGTATATACTGTATATTTAATAGCTCAATGATACCAACACTTTTGCACATTTGGATTAAAGTCTCACATTTTTAAACCAGGACATATGTTTATTTGAAGAGTTTTCTATAAAGAATAAAATTAAAAACCCGCTTGATTAGTCAATTTAGGTGAATTAGACTAGATTTCAAGGATAACATGCAATCTGGAAGCCAAGAAAATACAGATTTATAATATAGCAATTATTCATGTTGTACCAACTGATAGCTTTATTAAAACCTCTCACACTTTTAACTTAAATATCTTTAAGAAGACTTTTTCTTTTCTAATTATTTAATTTCTGAAAGATCTGATTCCTAAAGTTACCAGTCAACATGAAGGAAAAAGACAAAGAGAAACTGTTTCAACAATTTACAAATAACAGTGGTATTTGTAGAAGGAAAGTGTGGAATGCTACACTTTTGAAACATACAAAATATAAACCTTTCTGAAAAGCTAAAATTGTTTTTTTTAAAGTGTGTAGTAATAGGCAAATTTTGGCAGTGAATTTGACTATCTTGTATCGTTCTTAGATATAAATAAAATCTTGGGTGGTATTCTTGATAAATGAACTTGTCTTTAGAGAACTGACCTTTCATCTGTCAGCTTATAGCAGAATTTAGCCTACCTAAATGTGACCCACTGTGAAAAGGTCAGGCACTCTTACAGCAGTAACTAAATGACATATGGACATTTCACAGTCTTTCTGCAATCTTTACAATTTCCATGTGAATGTAAAACAAATGAAAAAAATAACTTTTACTCTACAAATATATTTTACACTTTTTATTTATACTTGCTTGTTTCTATTTACTTCATAAAGTGCATAAGATTTAGTGGTTTATTATCTAATTGGAAATGTCTGAATCATACTGACATATAGTACCATTGAGAAAATATACTGTAAATTAAACAAACAAACAAGAGTCCAAACAAAACTGAAAATAAATAAGTATTGTTATTGTTCTTTCAAATGACTCACGGTTATGCATTAGTGCAACCATATCTAAAATATCTGGAACTTTCATTAAGAAAGCAGATTTCTTAAGGAAGTCATTTTGGGGTTTTAATACAATTAAATTATGCAATTTTATTTGCTAAAACTATTGTGCTTTCATTTATATACATCAAAGACTACAGCAGGCACACAAGAAGTGAACAAATATGTAATAAATCTATTAATAGTTTTGCTAACAGACACTTTTAAATGACTGCAAGTAGTAAATTTATTCCTAGCTCTTTAAGGAATGTAATTGAAATTCTAACAGAATAGAGGCTTGTGCACTTTTGTGACACTGCAGATAGCAGGGGTACCACTACCCACCCAGTTCTTTTGTTCAAAACATGCTGAATTGCAAATAATTAAAGAAAACAATATCTGGAGTAAAGCTCAACAGTTATATCTGCAATAGAAATACACAATCACACCCACACTTCATAGAGGTTTTGATGAGAAAGCAACACTTTCGCAATGAATCATTAATCTTTCCAGAAACCATTTTTTTTTTAAATGTTCAGAGCAACAATCATGGCACAAAGAGGACCTTATCTTTGCCAGGAGCAAAAAAAGAGCAAAAAGTGCTAACTTGTTTTCACACCAACTTGTCACTCTTTCACACCCACATGTCCTCAAACGAGCGGAAAAACAGAACCGTGATGCTACTAAAACAGCTGGATGACTTAATTGGCCACTTCTCAATACATGGCAGCCTCAATGCAGTATGGAAATTATGACTAAAATAAGTATTAAACTGTTGTGTATTAGAAAGTAAATGATACTTTCTGAACAATTCAATATATTATTGTTTCTTTGAATAAAACTGGATTGTTTTAGGGGACTGTACAGCTGAGAGTTTTAGGTTAAAACTATCATGTTTTCTTAACCTGAAAATATCTGAACTCATTCCGCATGTTAAATTTAATATACCGCTACGGTATACACTATTATTATACCTCAGGCTGTGTCTTTATGTCTTTTTGTAAGTCTCTTTTTATACGTTCATATCCTAATTACTTAACTGGAATCTAATTTGTTTGTGAGCCTTTGCATCTAATGCATCAAACACTACATTCGAACTCTCTGTACTGTTCTAATGTCATACTGGTTATGTTATGTCAGAACGGTCAGTTCTGGGATGGAGATGGGGATGGGCTTCTATCTCTGGTCTAATGCAATGACCACGTATATGAACCGGGGACACTACTGCAGGACATGCCAACTATTCGATGGCATGTTAAACTAAGGTCCTGGCTGCTTACTCACTGCAGATCCTGTGGCACTTTTTCAAAAGAGTAGGGGAGTTAACCCCGGTGTCATTATTAAACTGTACTTTGGACTGGCTGCTACATGCTACAATGTCCTATTCTGTTATTATCCTTCTGTTATTTTTCTCATCTGTCTTGTAGTTTCCTACTATATTATTATTTTCCTCTATTCTCATTGTCAGCAAGATGATCTTTTTTCTTGCTGGTTGGGGATTGTTGAAGGGCATCAAATTCTTGCAACAGATTTTCTATTGGGTTTCAAAGCCACTCAAGGACATTCAACCTCAGCTTGTTAAGCCAAGTGCTCTGAGATACTGTCCTGCTCAAATCTGAATTTCCATCCCAGTTTTAGACCTTTAGCAGACTGAAGCAGATTTGTATGTTCTTTGCTCCATTCCCTTTCCCCTCAGTCTTGACAAGCTTTCCAATTGCTGCTGATCAGAAGAGGCCTCATTACAAAATGCTGCCAACATCATGCTTAATAGTAGGGATGGTGTTGACTATGTGATGTGCTGTGTTGGGTTGGTACCAGACACGATGCATTGCATTTAGCCTTGCTATAAAAGCTTTGCTTGAAGCTTTACTCTTATAGAGACAGGAATATTTCTGAATTTCACTATTATGGCAAACAGAGTCCACTCAACTAATTGTATTACTTATAAAGGCAGTTTTATGCATCTAAACTAATTTAGCTGTGTCACAGAAAGGGAATAAACACTTAAGCAATCAACAAATTTTAGTTTTTAATTTTTCTTTGTGGTGTTTGCTGTCCTTCAGCCTATAAACGTATTCAGGTATTCAAGTTGTGATAAAAATATTAATTTCAATTCAACAATTTTTAAGTTGTAGTTCACAGTGGAGGGAACAAACTTTGTCTTAGCGATCAAATATTTAAAAATAAAACTTTGCAATTGACGTCAGTGACTGTGGGGGTACTTAACATAAAACTATTGCTTTAAATGAAATGCTTGCATATATCGTTGTGATGACACACCCAACAGTTTCAATGTTAGTTCCAATTTCCTCATTGAACTGCATGAACATTGTGACTTTTTGCTTAGGAAAATGCTATCAACTACCAGATTTCAAAAGCAATAGCAAACATTTGCTTCCATGCCAGAAATGTTCATTTCTAGCCTTGATTAATACCTGAATACATCAATAATCAGGTTAACTTAAGACAAAAAGTCAGTTTTTTATGTACAGGAGGATAAATACAGCTGTTAAAAGGTTAAATTCTTCCATTTAGTTGCATTATGATTGCATGACCTGGACTCCCATTGATAAAAGGCATAGAAAACCTCAGACACTTTAAGAAATGAGTTTTCAATTGATAACAATCCACAAATAAGTATCACTGTGGGTGGTCAAGTGGGAAGCCATAGTTCTGTTTATATACCCTTAAAGACCTGCTCTACAATGTCAGAAATGCATCCAGGATTAGGAGTGGTTATAGGCCAAATTTGCGTGTGTGTACAAGTTTGGGCCAAAAGGTTTTCAAATGACATACTATACTTTGTATAGTTTCTATAATCTTGTCTTTGCTCACTTGTGCAGCTTTGACATTCTTACATGGCAAGTATCACATAACCTTTTCTAAAAAAAATAACTGAAACAAAGATAATGTCCAATCAAAGGCATGCAATAACAACATGTTCAAATTTATATAGCTAAGAAATAATCAATATCATCACACTGTACAACAAACAATACCCTGTTGCTTTTCAAAAATCATATTACAAATCTAGTAACTTTTATTTTAACACTGTCTTTGCCTTTAGTGTTCTTCAGTACACAAATTTCAGGACACAAATTAAATGATTTAATTGAATGCTATAATTACCCTAAAGTTATAAGAGACTTTGCTCTAAATCTGAAAATGTAATGTTGTTCAGCATATCAATTATACAACCAATAGGATAGACGGATAGTGTTATGGAAAGTGTATGCAAATTGTTACATATTTTTTATTCTAACACATCCAAACACCCCATAGCAGTGACTCACCACACATTAACAGTTTTAGGCACAACATCATTGTAGACCATAAAACACTACCAAATTCCTGTCGTCGATAATTTTACAAGATGTACTTGCAAGGTAACTTTTGAGTGAGAGGACCAAATGTTTCTCTTTATACAGTCCTGACTTTAGCAGTCTATAAATCAGAATTATTAAAGCCTTATGATAGCAGGAATTCAAAGGAATTTAAGTGACTATTTCAACCACGAACCATGATGACTAAAATACCTGGATAGGCATTTTTATTGGCAAACTCAGGAATAACATTTCAGGAAGGAACACATTTTTGTGTTCAGACTTCTTCATATCAGCATAGCATAGCATATATTTTTGATACAGCTGTGCTTACAATTGAGGACTACAACAGCATCAACCAAAGCTGGTAAAAATGCCATGTGATTAAATTCTCACATACGGTAGCTCTCCATTTTAAAAAAATATTGCATATATCTACTTAGTAACTAATTGTCATAGTTATATAGAAAAAGCAATCTATAGTTTTGATTAAAGTTTTTTTTAATTATTTTAAATGCTAAAAGTTCATAGAAGATGTTTGTTAGTTGAAAATGATTTAAAAAACAACATTGTGAATTAGAGTAAAACAAAAAACTTAATTTATGTATGTACTTTAAAGGCAAAAGCACTTGGGGACTTTCAAAAACACAAGGCAGTGTTTTAGTTAAATTATACTGTATATACATAAGATAACATAAGATAATGTGTTACGGTAACACGAAAATGCATATTGTGTAAACTGCCAAACATCAACTATAACCAAATCTGAGATAATAAGGTTTATTATTCTCTCACAGACATAATTATTTGAGCTTTTACAAGTTTTGAGGTAAAACAATCTGTGCACATTGAAATATATGGTTTTCTAATAAATCAATCACTTGGGCTTATCAACATATGTACATTTGAAATCATGCCCTCCCACTATTTTCAAAAACTACACAAATGCTATGGAGATAAGATGGTCAAAGACCTTGAGCAATGTAAACAATTACAAGTGCAATTACTGCACTACAATAAGCAAAGTTGGATAAGATTTTGTTTACAGAGAGATGTGGATGGATATGAGCAATGTCAAAATCCCTCAGCATTAACAGGTTCCAATACTTTGAAAGTATCCACTGGGCAACAAACATAAAACATGTTCAGAATTAGATAGATCAAGGAATAGAATGACAGGAGATGGCAGAGAAATGTTAAGGAAGTATGTACCCTTGATTGACAACAATTCCTTGTTTCCACTAGCTGCTTAGATCTACTACCACTAGCTGCACACATAAGGAACACATAAGGACTGCCTATGTTGCCAGTACATAGTCTCCCTACATCTAAGGTCAGACAGGGTACTGAAACTGTAATAATGATAATCATGATAATAATAATAATAATAATAATAATCTCATTAAGACAAATACAGTTGTACATTCCGATTGTAATCAGACATCTTCAGGATTAAAACTTTTTGCTGACTTTCATTTGTCACTTATTATAATGCTGCATTCTAGTTTACATACAGTTACTAAACATTTTTTGGCTTCAAAAAGCAAGAAAATGATAATTCTTTATTTTATGAATGTATGTACATTCCAACTAAAAAAAAAAGCACATCATATACTGTATAAGCTCTGAATGGACATTCATATATCAAGCAATGCTCATTATTTTCTCTCTGTGAGAGTAAGCTCTCCATATCTCCATTGCAATAATGGTTGTAATAGAAGTAGTCTTTCTTAATTATCCGTCCATCCATTTTCTAACTATTCATTCAATTCAAGGTTGTGGGGGAGCAGGAGCCTATCCCGGCAAGCAAGGGGTGGGACATTGGTCTACTGCAGGGCAGAGACAGACACAAACACGCACATGCAAAATGTATTTTATTTACTGCAGTACCCTTCTTGACACATCTATTAAGACATGGCAAGCTGAGTGAGAAAGCCACGTGTTGCTGACATACTGAAGAATCCAAGAGCGGTAACCCAGTGTTGGCTCTCACCTTTTAGATTTTCTTTAACATACTGTATAATGCTACTTCTCCCACCGTCAGTCTTGTTTTTCCTGAACTGTTTTTATTTAAACGTGTCAAATTCATCTCTTTCTTATTTTCCTTGTTTAGCCACATTTTTGAAATGCCAGAAAAATCATAACTATAATTTTTCAAACAAATCTATCTTGTCCACCTCCAACTGCTCCTATCATTCAAACACAATCACATCTGGGCTTTTAATAGCTTTGCAGTGAAATGTAAAAAGAAGAAATAAATACCACAACAGGTCTGGAGTCTTCTTCAGAAGTGTGACGGCTGCAATGTGTCAGTTTTAAAATGATATTAAATGTAATAAGTTATAATGGTATGACTTTAGCAGTACAGCACTGCTCAACTGACAAACCTTCTTTGATTGATGAATGAAGTATAGTTTGTATCAAAGTGTCATATTGCGAGGTACGTGTTGACACATGATACCGAGGCTCTAAGACTGTATACAGGCGAATTGCATGTGGTGCAAGTGATATTTTTTACGTTTAACAGCCATAAAAAAGAGACATGATGGCACATTGTTTGCATCTCTGGGGCCCTAGGTTCAATCCCAAAATTTTGTATGTTTTCCCCATGTTTGTGTGGGTTTCCTCTCAGTGCTCTGGATTCCTCCCACAGTACAAAGACATGCTAGTAAATTCATTGGCTTCTGGGAACACTGGACCTTTTGTGGGGGTGTGTCTGTGACGGACTGGTGTCCCATCCAGGGTGTATCCTGCCTTTCCCATGTTGCTTGGAAAGAAAGGTTCCAGCTCCCCTGTGATCCTGTACTGGATTAAGCAGTTAGAAAATGGATGGATGGGCATAAAAAATTAAAAATGGAAAACAGATGAAAAACACTTGTTCACCATCAACAATG
Organism: Lepisosteus oculatus; assembly: GCF_040954835.1. Classification (NCBI taxonomy): domain Eukaryota; kingdom Metazoa; phylum Chordata; class Actinopteri; order Semionotiformes; family Lepisosteidae; genus Lepisosteus; species Lepisosteus oculatus. Next base: position 40,381,995 of record NC_090698.1, on the reverse strand, counting down.
CCTGACTGGGTAAGCTGACTATGCACTTTTAGACAAACTCATTTGGGTTTATAGTATCAATAATAATATGCTGAGGCCTGTGATGTGTTTGTTTGGGGGAAGGGGCAGTGTATCCTAAACATTTTATATTTATGTATTGTAAGTGCGCTAAGGGATGGAAAAGGTTGAGTAGCACTGTCTTGAAAGTTAAGTTTATTGCTGCATTTCAGCGGGGCATTCATGTTTTCTTAGAATTATAGTATTGTTTCATAAATATCAGGATAAAAATCCCAAAGTCAAAATGCCAACAGGAGATCATCTTAAGCTTGTTGAATGTATCCAGTTCAATGGCCTAGACCAAGGGACCCATTGCTGCTCTGGCTGAGACTCTACTCAATGTTTTACATTTACTGCAGTGCGTAGAGCTCACTTTAAACATACTTCATTTGGTTCAATGGCAAAGTGAGGAAGTGTGATGGATCTATGTTAATAAATATGTACATGACAATATAACTTGTAAAAAGATCTTCTTTTTTTTGTCAAACATAAAATACATGTATACTGTATACAGCCACAACTGAAAATGTCTGCCACTGATAGAGAAAGCTAATGAGTTATGTGCTTTTATGGTTATTGTAATTTATGGTTATTTTAATTTATGGTTACTCTCAGGACTCAGTTGTTAAACTTGCATTGGGAAGGTAACGGCCTGTGAATCAACAGTTGATATGTGGGTTAAGTGAATATGAAGATGCAATTCGCTGGCATGCAGCTGTGAGTTTTTACTCTCATATTATGCCAATTGAGAAAACAGGACTAAAAACCATGACAAGAACTTTGTTGGGTTTAATCCACATAAATTCTGTTCTCTCAAAATAGCCTCATCATTGTGTCTTGTGTTTTACTGGCATGCAACACATTTCCTTATATTATGCAAGGAGTCCAATCCACTCCATTTCCCTAATAAAGTAACCATACCTCACACAAAAGGCATCTTTCTGTGGGAAATGTATAGATTATCCTGCCCAATGCTCAATAAAGCTGGAAATTGATTACATTTTGCCAGGGAAACATAATTCCAGGATGTTGCTTTCCTCTCTAATCTGAGGACTGCCTTCCAGAGCTGTTTTCACAGAACTTTCAAGCAATTATAAAACAAACACCAGATCTGCTTTCAGATAATATCAGGAGAAGCTTTGCCACCATGGTACAAGACCCCCTCTCCTTAAACAACAAGCAAACGCTTTCTGCAGGAAACAGAACAAGAGATATCACAGCAGCCATCCAGGGGCTTGAACCTTTCAAAAACATAAAGCCTCACTCACCCATTGTTAAGGGCCTGAAATGTATCTATTAAAAGTTGCAACTATGCTTGCAATACCAATGTGTTTCAAAGGCTCTATGTCTATCTGATACTCCAGCTGTACTAACCAAATTTAGTACATTTTGCTTAAAACACACCACTGTTTTCTCAAACACTACTCTTTTAAATAAATATTTAAACTTATTTAAAAATTAAATACATATATACAGAAAACATTGGAAAGAAGTGTTATAAATGAGCATGTGCAATTTTTTGTGTTAAAACCTAAATAAAAGAACAATCTGAACGATAGAATGTCAGACAAAAGACATGGATATTAAAGTACTGTGAACACACTACAAGGTTGAATCTTACATCTGAAGATGACTTGCTTAACATGCTTCAAGAGGGATGTGTGGACAGACTGTTGTTTTCCAGGGATTATAAAATCAGATGGCCTGTTCAAGCAACAGCATCATGAAACAGATGTGCTATACAATGTAACTGCAGGAAATACATTTTCATGGAGACTGACAGTGGACCCCGAATATGTTAAATTGTGTAGCATATTCTTCCATGCATGTGAGTTACTACACACAAATGACAGTCGCACTGAGACAGTGTAGAAACCTCTTGGGCGTACAGCCTTTGCCAAAAGGGACATGCTATCCTATTTTCACAATGTGGGTGTTTGAACATGTCAGCTAACTTTATAAAGCACTTTGTTCTCAGGTCACAAGAGCCAAAGAGAAGACTCCACTAGAGAAACACTCACCTCTCTTCTGCATAAAACTGAAGAGATCATCCAAAAACTCTTTCCTCTTTTCATCATCATCCAGCTCATATAACTGAAAGAAAAAAAGAGAAATCTGAGTTACTCGGGGTCTTATCCTATCGCATTATAAGAGTTTTGAAAAAGGAGGATTCCTCTCTTAATAATTAGACCTAGGGACAAAAATGACTTAACAGAACATGTACTGTATGCACAGCGCCTGAAAAGCATGTGGTTTAACAATCAAAAAGTTTTTTGGAGTTTTTATTGTTCTTATTTCTGTAATTGTATTGTGAATGTATGGTGAATCCCATTCCTTTATTATTGGGACTTTTAAGCCTGGAACAACTACTGTGCTTTTAAAGGAAATCTAAGGGAGCTTGATTGATATTGTAAATATCTGTGTTTTTTGTAATTAATTAAATGTGTTTGTGTTTCTAAATCTAAATTACTTTAGGGTTAGGGTTAGGGTTTCAAAATAAGAGCTAGCACTTTTTCTTTTATAGCATTTGTGAAATTAATAAATCCTTTATTATTTAAAAAAAAACATTATACTAAAAGCACTTAAATAATTTAAGGTATTCATTTGATGCTCTAAATGATTTAACAATAACATAAAGGTTGATTACCAGTGTCATACAATAATGTATTGTAGAAAAACAAATACTGAAGAAAGATTCTCAGCTGAAAATATCAGTATCAGGTATAGCTGACCGAACATTTGAACATTTGAATTTTTGGTTTTGATAAGAATGACCCAGAATGCCATCAACTGGCATATTTTGATTCCCTTTCCAAACTGTATTGTGAAACCTAAATTAAATGAAAACCATTTTTTTAAAACGCTTTCACACTAAGAAGCTAGTTAAAGATAAAAGAAAGAACCATTACAATAAAAGGGTAAATAAAAGTTAAAATCTTCATATTTGCATGGCTCTTAAAAAGATGTCCATTGTGCTAGTCTTGATAAACGATTGCAGTTAATTTAAATTTCATAACTTTGCAGTGCAATTGGACCCATGTAGATTTAATGCTGAAACACTGCAATTATTCATTTTGCTATCGTATTTATAAATAATTTTAAATTCTTTTGACTAGATTAACCAATTTAGGGGCTTTTGTGATTTATGTTTAAAAACATATAACACATACTTTTTAATCTTTTAATGAATTGCCTCATACAATGTACTGTTTAAAAGCATACAGAGTATAGTATGTGCCTTAAAAAGATTTTTATTGTTCAATACATTCCTACTTTTTATGTACTACACAAAGAGCTTTTCCTTATTCACTTTTGTTAACCCACAATTTGTTTTCTTATTAAATCAATAAAGTAATTTCCACTCAGTCCTGACTTCACAATGAAATAAAAAAGAAAGGCTTTATAGTATTACTTGTAATGACGACTGCTTGTAAATGTTGTTTAGATAGTACAATCTCTACAATAGTACTTGGTAGAGAACTCTATCACACTTAAAATAATGTCTTATTAAATAACTTCAATTCTCTGCACACATGATGGACGTAATATTTTTATTACAGCAAACATACCACAAAGACTGATGTAAAAGTCATGTCACAACTATAATACAAGGCTGTATTGCCCTCTCTTACAGTATATTGCTGGGGTTTGTGTGTTTTTTCTGGTAGATTTGTTCAAAGTGTGTTTAACAATTTACTCCCTGGAAAAAAAGGCTAACCTGCCCTACTGTATCTGAATGTGAAATAATTGTAGTAAAATGTGACATTTGAGCATGAAATATTCCCATTTCCTGCAATTCCATTATTAGCTCTTTAATTAAGAATCCACCACAGTTGCTAAATGTAACAAAGTGTTTTTTTAAGTTGAATGAGGACCTGTGTCAGTATGTATTGGCTGCACAGGACAAAGTAGAGGTTTAATCCCACACTGAAAAGCAGAAAAAAAGAAACAACATGAAGGCTACTGAAATGTGCAAAAAGCTCAACAGCTGAAAAGCTGTGTTTCTTCTTTCTACTTTTTAGTAGAAAAACATTTAGTTGTTTTTTATGTATTTAGTTCCAAATTCAAATAATTTGAAATATAAGTGTAAAATTTAAACTACATGTCCTGAACATTTTAAACATTTTTTCCCTGATCATTTTTAATTTGATGCATGTTATATGTACAGGTACTGTATCTACACATTTCTGAAAACGTAAAAAAATGTGAAAGATCCCTGACACCTCAGACACATTTATTCACATATTTAAACCCATTCATTACCTAAAGTCAGAAAAGAAATTAATGCAGTCACATTTATTTAGGTGATGAAACCGTCTCATTCACACACAATTCTTTAATAGAACTGAAAATGTCAATACTAAAGGCCATCTAATCATATAATTAAATATAACTGCATCATTACTCATCACTACTTTGTTGTTCTGTAAGTAGAACAAGGAGAAAAAACATGCTTTCTTCTGCAAGTGTTCTACTGCTTATACAAAAACTGATACATTTTTCAGAGCTAAAGTAGAAAAACTAGTAAAATTGGTTTAAATTCTAAAACATTCAGCACAAGTGGTAACTTCAGATGCTTTTGTAACCTACTGTAAGGCATCATAACCTTCCAATAAATGGAGCTTAAAAGAACATCCTCTACCAAGCATACTGTAGTGAAACCACATTTCTTAAAAACATCAGGATATATATATATATTACAAGCACAATGCCCTGCTTGCATTTATGCTTTGTAGAAAGAATATTTATTTTTGATAATTGTTGTTTAGATTTGTCTTTAGATTTCAATTTTGATTAAAAAAAATAGATTATTTCATAGCACAGCACCATTCTAGCACACTTACTAACCAGGAGAGTGAAGTTGCTCTGTTTTTCCAAAAGGTTAAGCTAATAGATAAACAATTCAGTAGATGAGCACTTTTCAAGTGCAATAGGAACAGTGCCCAGCAGCAATGGATAGAAATCAGGGCAGTCTTTTCCTAACACCACAGTGCTCTCTCACGACAGTATAGAGTGATGCCAGAACTGCAGGAAAAGAAAATACCAGCTGGATTAGCAAATGTGTCACTAATGAAAATTAGAAAGGCCTGATAATTCAGGTTTCAGGCATGGAGACAGGTACTGTATGAATTAAAATTTGAATAAAATAATTTAGGAAACATTTTATTGTTTTCTTTCTTACAAATATAAGAATCACAGCTGAAGAACCACTTTCACGATAATATGTGCATGTTGTTTAATTCCCGGGGGGGAGGAACTTGTTTCATTTCATGCTAAAGTAGATTTTTTTTTATTTTAGAGATTATTCTGATGTCCATCATCTTTCGTGCAAGATGAATCAGTTTCATGAGAACAATACAGGAAACATTTATGGCACAACCTTATGCAGAAGCCACAGTTTCCTACTTTAGAAATAGGTTTTGTCATGCAAACATCCCACGCTGACATTTACATTACAAACATCAGTTATTTTGGGTAGTTATACAGCTAAATGTTGACACATGAAAAAAAAAATGAAATTTGGATTGGATGTTACAGAACTAAACGTCCAACAAGTGAACTAAACTTATTGTTTCTGATCCTCCAATACAAAACGGTTTTTCAAGCACCAAATACAGCTACTATGCCATTAAAAACTCAATTTTTGCCGAAATTGTCTCTTGTGAGATCTGCAAAAAAAATAAAAAGGTTTAATCCAATTGAAAAAAGGATGGTATGTTCTCTACCAAACATATTGTTTAATTAAATATTAAAATTCAGTCCTGGTATGTAAATCATTGTTCTCTGAAAATACAGTTGTTTTAAATGTGTAACAATCTTCTAATGATAATAAAGCGTTGACATGGGTATAACAACAGATAAAGAAAATGTCGTTTTAATTATAATTGTATTTGGAGACAATTAAATTTGAGAAAATTAAAATACACCAGTTTTTCCTAATATGTGACACAATTCTTATTGGAATAACTATTATGTGTTTTTCAACCTTTCCACATGGCAGGTTCTCAATCAGACAAAAATGCACTCTGACATGGAGTCACTGTGCCTTTTACGATGAGCTGCTGGCTGAGAACTTCACTCTTTGATGGAAATATGTTACTCTCAGCTCAGTTCCAATAAGTCACCAGCCATGTAAACAGGCCTTCTGATCAATACAGGAAAAAAGGGGATGACCTTTGGAAACTGCAGGGCACGAGAAATGAGGCCCCAGAGATAATAACTGAACATTTAGGAGTATATTAGCTGCCATCAATCTCTAAGAACCGAAGCAGTTCGATACCAGAGTAGCTTTAGAACGAGAAGACATGGAAAAGTCGGTAGGCGAATGCATTTACTATAGTTGAAAACAGCAGGACTCTCAAAAATCATGACCTGGAAATAAACTGCTCTACAACAGCACAAACAGGTCACTCACTGGAAGCAAAAATAATATTTTTTAACACCTGAGTTGTATTTCAGAATTTTACATTTAATAAGAAACTGTAATTTTAAGGAACACTTAAAGAAAGCACCTCAATTAGTGTAGCACTTTACTTGATAGATGACAGTTCTACTGAAAGCTCTAATAGATCACTGAAGGTCTGCACAGAATATATAACTAAAATAACACTTGATTCAGTATATTTTCACAATGTAAATGTAAGCACAATTCATATAAAAGGGGAACAAAATCACTTCTGTACTGTTTCAGCTTAAAAGCAGAAATTATTCTATGATAACATCCATATACCACATGTGATTATAATCGTATTGTAATCATTAACAAAAACCAATTGCTACACTGTTTAACCATTTAATACAAGGTTGTGACTTCTGGAAACCTTCCATGTTAAACCATTGAAATCCAATTTTCAGTTTGTGAAAATAATACTAAAGGTTAGAAAATTGGTTATGTGGAAGTTAAAACAAAATGTACATACTGCAATAAAATATCAATCCCCAAATATGTTCACTCTTACTAAACTATCACAGTTATGCTGCACTTTTTCACCATGCAATACTGTACCACACTTCTGAAAATGACTCCAGCCTACATACTGCTGGTTTGCTCTGCTCAAATAATCATAAATACTCTGTATCAGGAGGACAATACTGTTTCAAATCAAAGTATTGTTGTTATGTTTGCAATTGCCCCTCATTACAGCAATGTGCATTTTGATTAATTGAATCCTCAACCCTCACTCTTAGAGACCCAGGCCACGGCAGAGTACTGGTCAGAGGTCTCATTTAACCCAAACTTTAGCTGTTTCTAGGCCTCTATGGTTTGAGCTAATTCCCTGTAGCTTACTGTTTTACATGTCAGACATGCACCACAGCAAAGTAAAGCGCATTAATCATTTTTACAAAATAATTAATTGTATATTTTTATTTTTGACTTGTCTACACCAAAAGCAGGAAATGTACAAGTTACAGTATCACTGAGATCTTTGAAGGCAAGCCTATTTTGTCCAAAGCTCGCAGTTCATCTTGACAATAAGTATTGTGAACAACCCCTCTGTTCCCTTGTGTTTTGTAGGCTTTAACCTGATTTTCAAGCAGAGCCTGATTTTCAGCAAAGGGGAAAAAGAAATTCTGAGAAAAACTAATTGAAGGCAACATATTTCAGACTCCTTCTCTGTGATGTAAATGTAGATTTCCTGAATGCATGATAAGTTATTTTTTTAATACTGGTAATGCACAGCATTGGCATGTTCTAAAAAGGACGCATGACACCTTGAAACATACTTTCTATCATGACCTCTCAGGTAGCCTGAATTGTGAAGAAAATGTAATTAGGAGTCTCAGTCCACGTCAGTCATAATACCTTAGCCCCATCGACCACTAGTGTCATTAAATATTTACAGAGATACTGTATTCATCACGTGTTTGTTTTATGCTTCAACACTGGCAAAAAACATAATACAAGAGAAATATGAAAGCTGCAGAAAATTAAACTGATGTATTGAATTGAATTAACTATTGATTAATTCATTAGCAATATGAATTAATTGTTTAATTAACAATATGAGTTAATAGATTGGTTACTAACTACAGGTAAATGTCAACTAAAACAACAATAGAAATATATGTCCCGCAGCTAATGAAGAAAAAAATGATCAGTTATAGTTACAATATCATATTGTTGTATTGTTGTATCACTTTTCTGTTAATGAGAACATATAGCCTAATGCTACGCCAGTGGAGTTAAAATCAAGTAAGAAGAAAAGCAAAAACTTATTTAAGGTAGATTTCTGTTTCATATTAAGACAATTGAGCTTAACAGCAGTTTTTAACTTTGTGCTTTAGGACATGAAGCAGGTAGTGAAATGGAGATGAGATGGGCTAAGGGAGGTGGTGAAGCTTGGGACAGGTGTTTACTACAGGACTTCAGTGGTGTTAAATTTGCAGAGGCACTGACTTCCTGAGACAGTAACTCTTGGCAGTCAGGGGTCAGTGCACTCAAGCAACTTCAACCATTTCCTTTTCTTCCTGCTATGGTATCTCTCTCTCTGCCACTCAGACTATTTTCAGGTTTACTCGACCTGACGTCACACCACAATATAACTCTGGAAGGTAAAATAAGTAGTACTTACAGTAAGTACATGCATATGTTACATGTCTCGGTTCTAAACAACGAAATCACCACAAAAACAAAATCACATAGGAAGGACTCTCTTTCATTAATATACCTGAATACAATACATGTATTCATGTATCGAATACATGTTTGGAGGCAAAATTCCAAGAATCCAGAAAACTAATCATTTGGTAACTACAAAACTCTTGAGTCAGCCTCTGCCTCACCCGTAGTGACCACTGTTTTTTTTACTGTTTCAATAGCCAACTTTACTTTATTTTGATGAAAATAGCCTGTGAAAGGGCAACATATAAAATGCTGCATGAAATTAAAGTAAACTGAATGCATGAAACTGTCACAGCCAATACTCAGTAGAGGGAGCTCTTCACAGTCTCAGCATTTTTCATATAAGTGAGTGAGGGATACTAATCGCTACCTGTGGCCATGGTGACCTTCTGCTATTCACCAATTTTATCCTAGAAAGAGTCGTGCACTATGAAGAAACACAAGTGCCAGTGAGAAATAACTTACTATTCACTATTGTCTGATGGAAGAATAGAAGAGAATTATTGTGTATTACATAAACAACACAACCACACCAGCTACATTATGAATGATCATGACTATACTGTAAAACACTTACATTTTCAAAAGTCTTTTCCCTTTTGTAGCAAGATTTGTTATCCCTGCAATCACATTTTATGAAAAAAGAAAAAAGAATTGATTGGGAAAACTGGTCAAAATACCCACATCTTCAAAACGTTATGCTAATATTATTCTATCCATATAAAACATAGGCTGAAGACATTTGTATTAAAATGTTGCTTACACTGACTGTTGCTGGCATAAAACAATAAACTAGGTAGTCCAGAACATTTTTGGAAGTAAATTTGCTTTGTGTACTGTATGTTGTGTACATAACCATATTAAGCTCACAATTATTTAGAGGCTAGGTTCTAAAATGAATCCTGGTCCCATATTAAGTAATTGCAAATCTGACACAGAGCAACCATGATACATAACTGAAACTCATGAAGAAACCTGTACAGAAACATGTAATTGTACCTTCTGTCAGGATAATTGGGTGTCTTAAAACATTCTTAAAACATTATTCATCTCTTTGTTTAAAACTATGTGGAGGGAAAAGAGCATTGCTATGTTTCCTTTTTACAAAATACCAGAATACATTCCTTTTAAAAGACAAATGGGAAAACAAACAAAATATGAAGGTAATTGCCAACATTCATATTTTACAAAGAAGTTTGAGAAAGGTCAGAACATCAGTTTGTCTGTGATATTATTCTGAACTGTGTTTTTACCTTAGGGAGTGCCTGGTTCACTGCACAATATGGGCAGAGTGGCCACAATGTAAAGAACTGTAGATATTAAACTTAGAAATTCTTTCTTTTCAATCAGTCTCTGACGGTGTGACCTTAGTTTTTGTATTTTTTTCCTGCCCTTTTTCAATACAAGTCCCAAAAAGTTTTTTTTTAAATAGAAACGTACCAGTACGTACTATTACGTAATCTGTCACCTTCCTGATTTTCTTGTGGCTGAAAAAATAGCTAATGTTGACAATAAGTCCTTTAAATTATTTTATAGACCAACAATGCCATACAAAAAAACAAGATTTTATTCACTAAATGTCCGAGATGGAACAATTTATAATACAACACACTAACTGCAGGTACTATTCTGTAGCATGTATTTTTACACATTTCCAGTATGCCCTGTTCGTGTTTTTAGGAGCCCCAAAAATATCCTAGATCTGATTCCATATGCCTTTATCAGTTTTTTTCTCTGCTCAGATGTAATTTACTAAATAGATCAGATTCCAAACATTCTATATTTCTGTCTTCTGCGGCCTGATGCAAACATTCATATGTCTGTAGTCCTAATTATTTTTTGCAAACCTATATAACTGACCATTTATTCTGACACCTGATTTTAGCAGGAGTGGTTCCTTCGGTAGTACTTTGCAAGTTCTAGTATGTTAACAAAGTGAAACAGCAGTTTTAAATCCCACTTTAAAACTGTCCTTGCCTTCCACTGTTCTTGCCTCTTGAAGTTATTTCTTTTGTTGCTGTTATTTAATTAACATCCACAATGTACAACAGTCACATATTGTTCCAGTCACATTTTTCCATTCAGGTTCATTTTGTCAGAGAGCAGACTGAAAGTGTGTTTTTTTTTCCTTGTTGTTCAGAAGAACTTTTAATTCAGAGCCCCTTCATGAAATATAATAAAAGGGTTACATTTTTGTTTGCTTTAAACTGAATAACACCTCAGTGTCAGAATTATCCCAAGGCCAGAATGCCTTACTTGCGACCACCAGTAGTCCAAAAAAACCAACAGGAGGATTAATCAAGCCCAATTTCAGTGGCTGATGGCTCAACGTGTGTGGTATTATCAAAAGCTCACTGCAAGGTCCAGGGAGGCTGTCATAGCAGATGTGAGTGCACTTGTGCAGCAGAGTAAGAGAGAGAGGGAGGAGGAGTTAATTAGAGAACACCCACGCCTGCTTTAGCTGGCATGAATCCAAGTGGCAGAGTGCCAACACTCAATTCCCCTGCACGCAGCTTCTACAAGGGAGCTGACATAATGAGATGTGTAAGTTAATACGAAGCAGCGATCTTTGTCTCTCCTGATGAAGCGCTTGTAGTAATGGGATTTGCTGGGTACTTGAGCTGATAGACTGGATTAAGTGGCAGTGAGTTGACCGCATATTGGCAGAGCTAAGTGTTATTTTAGTGCTACGGCCCTAGAGGAGCACCAGTTCAGTTGTTAAGTCAAGCATCGCTGATTTCCTTGGCGAACATTGCGAGCTTCTAGTGTACAGGCACGCAAGCTGTTATTTTGCTACCTCTGTTGTTTCGAGCGTATAAATTGCATAACAGCAAAAGAGAAGAAAAAATGTACATCTTTGTTGAGAGCCTAACCAAAAAGAATTTCTCTGAAAGCATCTGTCACACCTTTTTATGTTATAGACTTAACAGAATACATGGAGTCCAAACACAATGAAAGTTCAATATTTTACTTAAGCAAATAGGCAGAAACAAATTTAAGTACATACATTTGTATAAGCCATATATACAGAAAGGCTTGGTACACTTTATTGTTTATTGTTTATGGCACGCATTACTACATACGGTACAAAATGTAACAAAACCCACTTTAACATTAACTGCCTAAAGATAAGTGATCTCTTCCATTTGAAGTGATCATTGCCAATTTTTCTTTTGACAAGTCAAAAAATGTCAAGCTGTGTATTACTTTGTGTGTCTTTTTAATAGTCAAATTTAAGCTGCCTCAAATCACATAATTTAACTACTTTTTTAGCTGGGCTTGGTAAATTAATTAATATACATCTCCTGAGAATGAGAGCCAGAAATGGATGCATTATAAAAAAAAAAATTCAGTCAAGTGATAATGATCAAGGGGAGAACTTGCTTCTAAACTGAAACTAAATTTTCAACATTCAGAAATAAACTGAATGAATGTGAACACAGAGAGAAACAAACTCTACACAGATAGCACCCCAGATCTGGACCCCAGCACTGTGAGACAGCAATGCTGACCACTGTATACTAATATTGCAATACCAGTTCTTATTGGTATTAGTAAGATAGACTCAATACCAGTAGACTCACGGGTTATTCCTCATCCTTTTCACAAAGCACAGACCTTACTAACATCAAACTGGAATGATATAGCTAGAACTGTCTAGAATTAGACTTTCTTTAACCATAAAGAAACTGTACTGTAACAGGTGTTCTACATTCTACATTTCTACATTTGTAGACTTTTCTCCACAACTGCACAACTAAAGGTACTATCAAAGGGGAGCGAGGGTGGCAGGTGCTTTCCCTGATATACAGGACAGGACAGGGCCTTACAAAAGTATTCAGACCCTTCTGTAGTTCACATTTTGCTGCGTAAAAGCTTGCATTCATTACACGTTGATGTATCAATTCATATTTGCTATCTAATTAAAATGATCTGGTGAAGGGTGTAAAAACACTCCAAAGACCCTTAATATCTCATTGATCACGGGTGAAGTCGGTCATTAAAAAATGAAAGACACACAAACACTGCCTCCTGTAGATCGGGCTGCTCCACCAAACTGATGGCTGGTCAAGGAGAAAACTGGTCACGGATACCAATGTGAGGCCAACTGCAATTTTAAAATATCTGCAGAGTTCAGTGGCTGAGATGGGAGAAATTGCCCAGAGGTCACACAATAACCTCGTCACTCCACAAAGGGGGCTTATATGGAATGCACAAAAAAGTCACACAACAAAGCACCTAAGTGATACTGCAAACATGTTGACAAGCGGTCACACAAGACTAAATTGGAACTTTTTGGTCTAATTGTTATATCTGACACAAATCCAGCGCAGTTGGGGGGTGGATAACGACAAGTCAGCGCAACTGAAAGGTTAAAAACTCACCATGCTTTGTATCTGCCAACTCCTAGCACACCCAATCACTCACAAATGGAAGAGCACGGACAATTCCTGCACCTTCACCAACAATTCCACAAACAATTCTCTTGTTTACTGAGATATTCTTTTATTTACTGTGAAATAAAAAAATGTTACCCACCATATCTGATACACGGATGAACACTACAATTTTCATTCTTTACTACACAGCCCTTTTCCGAAAGTTATTTTGAAATGACTTTTGTCCTCCAGAGTGAATATTTTGCATTAGATATAAATTGAAATAACTCTAAGAAACATGGTACTTTTGACTTAACAAATGATTCTAGACATATACATATACACTTAGTGTGTTTCTCTAAAGATGTGTAGTGTGCTTTTAGTCCATGTCTGAACAAGTTTGTGTCAAACTGAATTAGAGACAATTAGGTGCTGTGGCTGAAATGTTATGACAAATGAGAAAAACAACGACTGATTTGTTGTAGAAAAAATGCTCCCTCAATCTTACATTTGTGAAAGCTTTAGTATATAATTCTGGGTATCAGATGCATTGTGTCAGAAATGTAACATGGGATTGAAAATGGTTACCTTTTCTTTAATCTCTCAAAACACTGGATTCATATGGGTGAAAAATACAATGAAAAACACAAGATTCACACTGTATTTATTAGTTCATGAGTTTTGGCTGCCAGAAATAGTATTATTCATAGTTTTTTCATAGTTTGTTGGGATGCTGTGCCCCTGAATTATAAGATATATTCTGGAGCGGTGGTTCTCAAACTGTGGTACGCGGAGCGCCGCCAGCTGGTACGCCATATGACCCTGGAACTTTGTTGTGTGCGCTGAAAAATTTGGGACGGGTTTTCATATTTTCTATTTTAAGACATGTTGAATACGCCGCCTAAGTACTATGATACAGCGTGCGCTAATACTTGAGTGGACACAGAGCTACAATGTAATTCTATTCCACTCTATAGGAATGCATGCTATGAACGTAAGTGACCAATTGTATTTAGAAAAACTTGTCTCCAACAAATAGAGAGGTAGGAGAACATGCGTGATTTTGGAACAATGCCAATGTTGTAAACAAAGGAATGCATAGAAATGCGTGATTTTGAAACAATGCCAATGTTGTAAACACAGGAAAGTGTGATAGATAACATAAAAATATTTAAGAACTGTTCAATGTTGATTTGAGAAAAACGAGCGTCTCTGTGTTTTGCTCCCATGCACATGAAATAAAAACTTCTTTTAACTAATGAGACAGACTCCTGAAACAGGGAAACATGCAAGGATTGCTAAAGTAGGTAAGCCCCACACTATTTTTGAAGAACCTTATTTACCATTGGCAAAAGAGCTGACACGTATTGTGTGTGGAGAAAAAGCTGCTAAACAGCTCGACCTGCTGCACCCTCTGAAAGACACAATCACTCATAGAATTATTGAAATGGCGGATGATATCAAAAGTACGCTTGAAGAGCGTGTTAAGATAAGCAGATGCTTTTCACTGCAATAAGATGAGTCTGTAGTCGATTTGGCCAATTCGCTCGTTTACGTTAGATACGAGTTTGACGGTACGTCCCATGAGGACTTTCTGTTCTGTAAACCGCTACCAATAGGAACTACAGGAGAGCACATATTTCATCTTCTGAATGCATTTATCGAAGAGAATGGCATCGACTGGATAAAATGCGTCGGAGTTTGTACAGACGGTGCTACAGCGATGACAAGCCGACACAGTGGTGTAGTTGCACGAATTAGAGAGGTTGCTGCAGAAATGAATGGACACATTGCAACATCCACCGTGAGTCCTTTGCCGTCAAGAAAATGTCTGACGATTTAAAATCTGTTAGACTCTGTTGTGAATTGTATCAAGACTCAAAAAATGAATTCACAATATGCTTTGCTCGACTAAACGGGCTAACCACTCTCACTGAAATGGTGCTTTTTTATTGTTTATTTTTATTTGTTGTTGTTCCTGTTTTTTTTCTGTAGAGGGCTTTGAGAAGTCACCTTTAAAGGCACTATATCAAATAAAGTTTATTATTATAATATGTATTATATGTGTGTGTGAGTGTTTGCACACAAGATGACTTGTAGGTGGTACATGGATGTTTTGGTTTGATCAGGGGTGGTACTTAGTCCAAAACGTTTGAGAACCACTGTTCTAGAGAATAATGTAGCAAAGTTTGTTTTATGTAAATAGAAGGAACTACAATATTTTATACTATTAGATCGTTTTCAGAAAAATAACTTTTCTTAAAAATTGAAGTGGCTTTATTTTTATTAATTCCTCAGTGATTAAAAAATGTAATGCTTGCATTTTAGCAAGTTACTGCATTAGGACTGATTTATTCAGAATTTAAACAGTTCTGCTAAGAAGTGTAAAACTGCTAAACTGTAACATAAGCAGTAAAGTAGTATAAAGTACTTAAAGGCTAATACTAAATAACATAACATGAATAACCTTCATCTGTAAATTAAATGACGTTTAAATAAATGGTATTCACTACTCACAGATATTGCATGTAGTTACAGTTCTGTACTTAAGAGTGTGTGGACTGTGTATTCATGCGGCATGACTGTGAAAGAAACTCATTTGCCAATGGAATGGGCACCATCCATCTTACATCAACATGCAAATAGTGAAATATGGTGCACCATATTGTGAAGGTTAACAATAATCCTTTAGACTGTCTCCAAACAAGAAACAACATGGCAGGTGAAATTCAAAGTGAAATTCAAATAAAATCACAAACTGAATTCAAATGTAATGTCACCCCTGACAAACAGAGGCTTTGTTCTGGAAAAGGTCTCTACTTTATCTAAATAGACACATATATCTAAAGGAATATATACTTATAAGATTTACCTAATCTAGTCTTTCATTTACAGAAAAGATATACGCTATATATATATTTATTCCATTTCACATTTATTTATAATTCTGCAATGTTCCATGACATTTTACACTCATAAAATGCATGTGTTGTAAATTAAAAGAGCCTAAACATTTACACAAAAATGTACCCTGAAGGCCATTGGATACGTTAAACTACTAAAATCATGGGAGGTGATTCTAACACAAAAGGTTAAGGGTAGTTTTCAAGCTTAATTAAGTTCCAGATTAAATGTCCCTGTGTAATACAGTATGAAGTCTAGAAAGTGAAAAATGCAATACAAGCTCCTTGTGGGATACACATTTGAAATTTACCAAATAAGGAGCAAGCACTAAACCCTATAAACACTATTCTTATCTACTCCTTATCTACTTACTACTCCTTTTGTTTGTGTGGCATATGCAAAACCATCACTGATCCCAGTCTCGTAAATGTTGTGGACTTACATCTTCTCCACACTGTACCTATGGTGGGCCTTGTATACTTTACATGAGCTACTGGTTAACCCCGTTTAGAGGCCGAGATCTACCAATTTTACTTCACCTGTGACCCCAAATGGATTTAAGCTTTGCCCTCATGATTATTAAACTGTCAGTTGACATCGTTCATCCACACATCGTTTTCAGTCTTAAGGCAGGTATTCGAATCCTTGTTCAACCACCCTTGACTGCCGTTCTTTTTTAAAGCTTTGAGATATTCTCACTTCTGCTTTTTAGATTCACTTCTTGCTTATCAGTTAATATCCTATTAACATAGTAACTTAATAATGTTTTTGCACAACAGAGCACAACAGAACAGAACTACCTAATAATGTTTTTGAAATCTTTTCTAGTGATAATACTGACTGCGTATAAAGTGGTGCTTATTTGATTGAGAATGAAAATGCATAATACTCACTCGCTTCAATATTAGGTAAATGAAATTAAAGTTTAATGAATTAGATCCTTTGGTGGATTTTTCATTCCTAAAAACAAGATTTTTTGTTTCTCAAAACTTGAGATATTGCCTTTCCTGTTTTTGTTCTCAATATTAATTTCTAGTATGTGTACTGCGTAAGACATAAAAATCTGAAGGTTCAGACAGGATATCTTAAACATGTTCTCTTTAAGATATGTGATGTTAATTACTTACATGTAAGTTTTGTTGATCATGTTTTTGTCATGTCAAGTGTAAAAGACACAGAAAAGGTGACAAATATTTTTAAATATTACAAAATGTAATTTAGTCATTTAAATATGAATTTCTTCTCATAGATGATGGAGTAATGTTTTCAACCACATGTAGTGCTGATTGTTTACAAAAACTTCAGATTTCTCTAAGGTTTTTTTTAAAACATAAATATGCATCTTGCTGCTCCCAGAGAAAGGAGTTTTTTCTTCATTCTTTCAAAAACAAAATAAACTCAGATTAATAATGGGATCTATCCTTTTGCTTAAATATGCAGCAGTGGCGAAAATAAACCCACAAGAGGGGTCAATTACTGATGTCCATCAGAAGAATCTTATTTTATACTTATTGACAAACCACTTCCACTGAGGATTTCTGCACCATATGGCCGATGATGAAAAGGCTCTATTTTGTTGCCAGAGGCTTATTTCTGGATTTCTTTGTTCAGGTGGTGTTTGTCATTAATGGGTCAGCAGTCCCACACAGACAGAAATACATCAAATGACATGTAAAGGCGTCCAAATCGTTCTAATGTTTTGAGAATTTCATATTTTTTCCTGTGCACTAAGTGCTTACCAAAAAGACTCCTGTTGTAAATCTTGAAGATCTTTAATGTCATACTAGTATGCCCGTAAATTAACCTCCTTGGGGGTTTTGTGTAAATGTAGCTTTACTGTTCACAGAGGTACGTTTTGTATGTTAATCTAATTTGTGTATTACACTGTTGTTAACAAAAAAACTTGGGTTTACCACTGACACAGACTGAAAATGTACAGCACGATGTGTACTCAGATGACCATTTTTTTCACCCCTCTGGTATGCCTCTCTGAGTTTTCTACCAAAAGGCCCCTACATTGAAGTCAAACAGTTATGACAGAAGTATATGGGGTTTTCACCACATCAGCTGCCACATTCCAAGCAGTAGAGATCTCCATGTAAGTGTTGTTAAGGAAGAGCAGGAGTTCTCTTTTTGGCTTAAAAAAATCAACTGTGGAAGCATATTTTTTTCTAATTAAGGATATGTATTCTGGTAAAAAGTATTCATTTGTTCAAGTGCCTGCCTGTTTAAAAATGCTAATAAAGTTGCTGTGATGAAAAGTAAATCTAAATACTAAGGTAATTGAAACATTTTATCAGAGGTACAATCAGTGGTAGTCAAGTATTTGCAATTTCTAAATGTAACGGTCAAAATGCACACCTATTTATTTCATACTCTGATACAGCAATCATCAAAAACAGACTGATTGATAGGCAATGTTAAGTCTCATTAATAGGAACAGGAAACAGTATTATCTGAAGAGAAAATCAGATAATTTCACCTGGTATAATCTATGAAGGGGAGAATCTGCAAAGGGCCTTCAATTTTAAGAACGTTTGTCAGTTAATGCTAATCTGTGCATTCACCTTTCTGTTTTAGAAAGGAAATTCTGTCCACGGACCTGAACAGGTAAACAAAGTCATACCTGTATGACGCTTGATTTGTGTCTTGGTACCAGTTTTTTCATTATCCTTAGTTATTACAACATTGCCAGATTTCCACATGCTGTTTAATCTGTCCACTCTTTAAGTGTATGTGCGTGCCTACACTGTTCTGAGACTGATCTGAACCAATGACTGACAGTATCAATGCAGATTCAGTGTTACACTAAGCTGTGTGGCTGAAGGTGAAGATTTAGTCAAGCCCTTGGAACTGCCAATAAGATGGAATAAACAAGACATCTGTGCTCTGTTCCTTGTTTAAAGGATTATTTTCACTTGTC
This sequence comes from Lepisosteus oculatus, assembly GCF_040954835.1. NCBI lineage: Eukaryota > Metazoa > Chordata > Actinopteri > Semionotiformes > Lepisosteidae > Lepisosteus > Lepisosteus oculatus. The sequence goes on along the minus strand of NC_090698.1, from coordinate 40,363,130 downwards.
AGCTACTGATGTCCAAATGTCACAGGCAATGTATCCACCAGCTAATGTATAACCAAAACCCTGAATAGAAGATGAATGGTTCTTTTTATACATACATGATCTTTCCAAGCAGACACATCTGCTACTCATAAACTGAATTGCTTAGATTTTTTTAGATACACGCTGGCTATTATGATTCAGATACCCTTTACAACATGACATGGTCATCTTATTTCTGCTTTGCTATGGTTATATTAAACCTCCAGCATCCAAATTTCCAATAGTTTTTGGCTTCCCAAAACTGGTATCCTTGCATTCTGAAAAAAGCCTAAAAAACAGACAGACATTTTTCAGTAAACGCTTGGAAAGATCTCATGAATTATATATCATGATCAGATGCAGTTTATTTATGTCCGAGTTCCATCAATAATTCAGAATTACAGCTTGTTTCCTGATTTTATTGATGTTTCAAATAGCCGTCTGTCTTTTGTAAGACGAGGGGTGCTACCACTCCCTCGGACATTATAAATGATTATTTAAAGGAAGGTGGGGGAGAGAAAAAACTGAGGACAATTCTGGTAGTTTTTTCATCTTTATATTGTATTTACGGTATATATATTTTGCTGATATATGCTAAATCAAAATGTGCAATCATAATTACTATTATTACTTAAGGACATTGAACACAGAATAAATTAGAAATTAGAGGTTTGCTAACTGCAGTAATTCAGAGAGGAAACATAAAAGGCAGTTGTGAAAAATGTTTAAAAAATCAAGGTACAAGTAATCCAATAATATGATCATACTCTTTAAAATAGCTAGCTTCAGTTTCTGCAGAATCTGCAGTTATCTGTATGTATTAGTCTACTTCTAGTCACCAGCTACCATATTAATAAAGATAAATATTCCAGTTCATGAGCCATTTATAGAAGTCTTATTTTGTTGTGGCAAATAACATATAGTATGTGATGTACGGTTGTCTAGAAATGACAAAAACATTTTACAAAAAATGCTTAAGGCATTTTTTATACAGTACATGCTTGCCAGGCAAACATCCAACAACATAACATTAACCAAAACAACTCTACGTGTCTGTATCATTATTGTAAGGAGTAATTGAAAATCCATCAAAGCTTCTCGAATGACTGGGCAGTTCACTCAAAATAGAACCCATAATTACACTTCCTGATTTAAAAGACAGGTGCTTGTGTTTTATTTTTAAAAATAATGAAGATGTAAGGACCTACATGGAAAAAGAATCCAAGAAAATAAGTGGAAAGAGTATTTAGGTAAATCAAAAGAAGAAACATTCACCTAAGAAGTCTAGAAAATCTTGTTTGCAGCTGGCTAAATCTCAATGCATATCAAACAGCAATCATTGCTTTTGGATGGCTATTTTTATGAGCTAAAGAGGAAAAATGAATATTAATGTCCACAGTCTTATTCCAATGGCACAGAAAAAAGCATACAGGTATGACAAAGAAACAGTGTGTTAGACTACATAATAAATATTTTGCAACATTGTTTGGGAATATTGTTCTATTCACATAACTCATCTGATTAATTCAACTAATTAATCACTAAATGGAGATACAGTATAGCACCAGTAATTTTACAATGGGGTTCTTTCGTATAGCCGTATAGCATTTTAACTAGTTTCAACAGGAAAGACATTTTACTGTCCTGTGTAACATTCTCACTTTTTTTGTACAGAAAACATGTTTCGTTCATAAGCTTTAAAATACAAAATATTCAAGAATGAAAAATAATGCAATGCAGTGTAACTACCATGTAGCAGTAAGAATATTGTATGCAAGGAATCAGAGATAAAGGAAATAAGGAATGACACTGAGTAGAGTGTAGGATCAGTGGTGGTTTAATGCTGGCTTTAGGGATTATTTGCTCCCCAGTAGAAATTGCCTTTGAAGACATATTTACAAACAAAGTGGAAAAGCAGAGAATGGACTGTGTTGCTTTCTAGGATACTGGGAGTTTCTTACTACTTTCAGTGGGAGGGTTAAAGGTTAAAATGCCATACACACTAAAGGAACAAGTACAAGACCCTAAGAAGGGTCCATGTTTGTCAAAATATTGTATGTTGTTTCTTTTCAGTGTGGAATTAACTTCTAGTTGTTTCTTTACAGCTTGCATGTTAACACAACTCCCTGCTCTGTCCTCTTTTTGTTTTCACAGAACGTTTCACTATGTAAATCCTGGAAATAATTAAAAAAACATTTTATGCACTTCCATGTTTGCTATATCATCATTTTTCTATGTATGAACATTTAATACATGAAACATAAATAACTTATAGTAACTTATTTTGTTTACTTGTGGATGTTGGATTTTGAGTAATGTTTTGGTCTCATTTTTACTTAATAGATCATTCATCCCTGATCCAGACTCTACATACCATAGAGTGACTTTGACTGTGGCATAAGCACTAAATTAATTCAGAAGTCAGAGACTTCATGTTGCAGGTGAGCAGGTGACTTATTCTGCTGAATATAACAAAGCACAGAAAAGAACCAATATGCTGTGCCTACCCAGATAACAATGTATTGCCCTGGTATGTTGGAACATGGACTAAGTCAATGCAATGTGGTTCACTGTCTGGTGAGTTCAAGGCAATCACTTTACAACCCTTCAAGAAGTTATAGTCAAACAGAATATATCAATGACATGACACAATCTGGAAGACCGCAAGTCTCACCGAGATCAACACATCATCATGCTGTTTCGTACTGTTTGTTTTTACACTGCCAGTTCCACTACTTCAGAAATGACAGGCCGCAAAATCCCCCACATCAGCAATTCACCTTAGAGGAGACAGCTAAACAGTCATCGTTCACAGCACAAACAGCCACACGGGTGCCCTGTGCTCGCCACTGTTCACCAACGCAAGATAATCATACCAGAGTATACCAGAGTACTCACCATTAGTGGAGACAAGTTCCCTTTAGTGATGAATCAATGTTTAGCTGAAACAAACCTGATAGATACCAGTGAGTCCAACAGTCCATTCAAAAAGAAGGACAAAGTGTGTTGGTCTGGACAGGAATTTCACGACACTACATACTGTAGATCCAGATGTTATGGGTTTCTCCTGATGTATAAACTTTCCTGCAGGACAATACAAGTCCTAGCTTCTGTGTATGAGAGCATGTGGGCTGTGCCCCATATGGTGATGCACAACAGTGTGAAATACTGTACTTCTGTGAGCTAGGCAACCTCTAAACAATTACGGTGCATCTATTATTATTATTATTATTATTATTATTATTATTATTATTATTATTATTATTAAGCCACTATGTATAATATATTTTTAAAATTAAAATCTAAAATAAAATTATAAATTATTATTTATAGGCAATTAGTAATAATACTGCATACTGTATGTAATTAAAAAAGCTATACTGTCTTAGTATATCTCATTCAGAGTTGTGGGAGGAATATGGTAGCAACATCCTGTTTCAACAATGTAATCATTGCTTTTTATGATACTGTTTGTTGCTAGTAAGTGTACAGTATGATTAGTGCAGGAAACAGTGCACTAATAAAGATTTAATACTACCGATCTTTCTGAAAACCACATGCAACTGTCGTACTTTAAGGATTCACTGCGCCACCTGGGAGTTTAACAAAGTAGTGCAGTCCCGCATCAGAAAGTTTCAGAAAGCTTACCAAACTAAAGGGCATTTATGTCAAGTTTACATTGCACTATTACAGATCTAATGGTTTGCTTTTATTATCAATAAGCAAAACAGCCAATAATAAAAAAGAATAACATGGCCATTAGATATATCATGTTCCACACCTCACAAAATTTCAAACAAGCAGTAGAAAAAACCTTAGCCAGTGTATATTACAGAAGGCAGACAGCTAAATAGAAAGCTGTTGATTACTATCCTTAATTTTCTACATACAATCAAAACTAATAAAAATCACCTTCATTTTTTGTGAAAGTACTGTACATGTAATTGACAAAGACCAGCCATACAATCCAAGAAGAATACTTATTTTCTATTGATTACATTGATGATAGAGCAGAATTTCTTTGTGAAGTCATGTTTCCTTAATTAGATGTATCTTTGAGAAAAGGAAGACTATAGCAAATGGAAATACAGAGGACGCAGCTTTGTGTGTGGAACATGTGGTTGTGACATTATTAAAACTATGATGTAAAAGTTAGGGTAGTACTGCTGTAAATAACAATTGGGAAATTTTAATCCAGCATTTACTCTAATCAAATGTTGCTATTTAAATAGCACTTGCTTCACATCTTTCAATCTTACACAATACATCCATATTCAGAACCACCCTGTACTTGTGGTATCTATATACTGTATATTATTTATTGTTAGACATTAGATAATTACAAACATGTTTCTTCTTGCTATTTGTTTTTACTCTAAGGTCACGTTTATGTTCTAAACCCTCAATTAACGTTATAAAATTGAATTATCTCCTCCCAACTCAATATAACACAAGCATATGTAAAAAAAAACGTTCTTACTACTTTACAGCAAAAGTACACAAGATAGTATTTTTGAAATAATAAGGAAATCGAACTTTAATAGAGACACGCCAACAAATAAAAGCAAACAGAAATTAATAGAAGTATGAATAGAAGCCTTGAAAGTTTTAAACTTTTAAACATGACACACAACATTCTTTTTATTAAAGCACCAAAGGCTAAGTGTTAACTGGTCCTGTGAAATCTGACAGTTGGAAAGATAAGATTTCACAAAGGATGCACTGTATGGGTGGCAAGTCACAGAGGAAATACTGAATGTGGTTTTTCTAAGATCAAAACCCATTTTGATGAACACGTCTTTTAAAAGTATTTGTTCTTACGTCTTTCCACATTATTTATAAGAGATCTGGGGTAAACACAGTAGTGCAGTGGTTAGCATTGTTGCCTCACTGCACTGGGGCTCTGGGTTCAACTGCGGATGTGGTCTATCTGCATTATTATGTTCTCCCCGAGTTCACCTGAGTTAGTATGTTTCCTCAGGGTGCTCCAGTTTCCTCCCATAGTCCAAAAACATACTGGTAGGTCAATTGGCTTCTGGGAAAAATTGGCAGTAGTGTGAGTGTGCATGTTCGTTTCTTCGTGTGGCGTGTACCCCGCCCTGGGCCTGTTGCTTGCAGAGATAGGCTATAGCTCCCCCACAACTAGAACTGGATGAAGCAGTTAGAAAATGGATGAATATGAAATTACAGAAAGCAAAGGTACCTAGAGGTCTGGGGTCATCAGGTGTCACAGCCAAACTCAATGCAGGTAATAATCTCCAGGCTGATCTGGATTTAAATCCGGTGTTACATTCAGCAACAAACTTTGAAAATAAGCTCAAAACCCTCACCCCCTTACACAGACCTTGACTTCTCGGGTGTTTTATCTGATTACAATCAGTGATTCAGGTACTGGACAGCTGAAAGTGCAGAGTGGTGTTTATAATGGCAGACACTGTGAACAAAGCAAAAGTAGGAAAGAATAGGTACTATATTCAGCCAGGCAAAAAAACCCACTAGTATTTAAGATTTAATAAATAACTGAAAAAACAAAATACGTGCTTTCTACAGTACAGTATGTTACTTCATTAGCAGGGCTTTACAATACTGTTGTCATGCCCTTATTTTTGTCCTTATACTGTATGAATATATTTTGCAAATGTGACCCATTCCAAAGCCTTACTCTCAGTGACTACTAACATTGTCAGTCACCACTGGAAAAGACACAAAAATCTTTGCCATATTGGAAAATGAACCACATACAATCACATATCCTCTCTTATTAATTTTGAACAAAACCAGTCAGAATTATTTAATTGAAAGAAGTAACATTAGATTCTGTTGTCACAGGTACATTCAAGACATTTTGTACTAAAAAGCGTGTTGTGTGGGGGTATAAAAAAAAACAAGGGGTCACTTCTAATAGTAGTATACGGTATAACATATCAGTATTCATGCAACTAATAAGCAGGGCTTCGTGTATGTTCACACAGGTCATGAGATACTGAGCACTCAAAGCTGAAATCCAATGACCACCACCTTTATTACGAATCTTCAAATGTCTGAAAGTAATGACTACCCCCTTCATCTTGGCCACTTCAAAGAAAAATAGCCTCAAGCTTTTAAGATAGGTACAGAGTATAATAAATCATAATGGAGGCCAAATCAGCTTTTGCATTCACTGTAAAAAAAATATCGCTGGAGATATCCTGTCTTAATGTTTCAAAGTAATTAAAACAAAATAAGGCAGTTCCTGTATCTTCTTTCATCACAGCCCAAAATAAATTATGACTCACCATTGAATACCACACAGACTTGAGTAACCAGGTTTACAATTTATAATAAATTCCATTGTCCATTCAAATTTATAATAAGGATATCTAATTTTGATTGCTAAATAGTACAAATGTTTAATCCAGCTTTGAGAACAATGGTTTTGGCCTTAATTTGATATAGAGAAATCTGCTGAGTCAAGATTTTTAATTTAATAATTTAAAGAACCAGGTAGATGAAGAAATCACACAAATTGTCTACGTCAAACAATTAAACTGACATCTCTTTTGGGGCTTGCATTGATAGATTATATTTACTCCGAAAGATTTCTTTCAAAATACTTCAAAATTATTTGCACTTCATGATTAAATGACCAATAGCTGGTGCATAATCTCCCATGTAAAAAAAACAGCCAAAGTCAGCCAAAAGGACAACTGGTACATGGGAAATACTATCAATCTCAATTTAATGGGGCTTCCCTAAACAAAAAAAAACTATACTGCACTTAAAGTCTCACACACCTCCAACAGTATATTGTAACACTGTTTTACAGGCTAATGCTTTCTATGTGGCAATGGGATTTGGGGTTTTACATTAAGGGAACAGAAACCAGATCTCTGTGGTCAAAATCCCAGGGTGTTTCTTGAAAAGAGTAGGGGTTTTACCCCAGTGTCCTGGCCAAATTTCATATTGGCCCTTACCAATTATGGCCTCCTACTAATCCTAATAATGATAATAATGAATTGACTTCATCACTCTGTTCTCCTCCCCACTGATAGCTGGTGTGTGGTGAGCATACTGGGGCACCATGGCTGCCGTCGCATCATTCAGGTGGATGCTGCACATTGGTGGTGGTGGAGGGGAGTCTCCATTACCTGTAAAGTGCTTTGAGTGGAGTGTCCAGAAAAGTTCTACTGTATATACAGTAAGGAATTATTAATGAATTATTAATAATATAGATCTGACCCAGACAAAATATACCAAACTAGTTTATTTAATATTTTTTCTGCATTTCTAGCCATCATCTTTATTTTTGTATTTTCAGAGTATTTCTGACATTTCATGGAGTTTTGATAAACTTGACATCCTAGAGTTTCCATTTTGTTCATTTAACCTTGATTCTGAATGTCTAGTAAAAATTATGGGGTTATAGAGCTGAGAATGTTAATACTTTATGCTTTAAGATTAAAACAATATTGTTTTATGTAATTAAAATAATAACCACGAATTTAAAATATGAAGCAAGTGACCTTAATTTGTATAATTTTCTATGTTATTTGGTAATATTTTAGACCAAAGTATGGAATATAATGGTAAATTATATTAACCTTCTTGAATAAAAAATATTCAATATTAATTCTAATAATAATTGATACGATAGTGAAACAGGGTGAAGACAAAAGGTCCTTTACTGGGGACATGTCACATCAGTGAAGATCAAAGGTCCAAGGCGACAGTTATACTTCTTCCAGCCATGATTATATGCACCTGTCTGCTTCCTTGCCAGAGATTCAAAGTCTCCAGTGTCAGAAGACAAAAAAATGTCCTTTAAATGGGTTCACACTTTCATCAAATCCTAAAAGATTGACTAATTTATGTCTAAAACTCTCTATCCACTTAAAAGATTTGTGCCTTCTATGTTTCTCCTAGAATGTCTTTCAATTTCCCTCCAGTGTATCTCATTTTACCTCTTACTACCTACTCTTATGTTCTCTTACTAATTTAATAATTCTTTCCTTCATTCTCTCACAATCATCAAAATGTCTTTTTCATAGGATGTCAACAGAATTGATTATTAATATTCGATATTTATGGGTATCGGTTTTTGCCTCTGCTTCTGCAAGCCACATCAGCAACCAATACCAGACATGCTGATAGAACCATCACATACAGTACACACACACAAAAAAACATTCATCTCATTTAGTGAAATCAGGACATAAAAAAAATGCTATGAAAAACATACAAACTGCATATCTTTGGTGAGTTTGGGGATTCTATTGTACTTCATATTTTTACCATGTGAAATATATTAAAATAACATTTTTTTTACTAGAAAAAGATGTTTACCTAGATATATTCGTACAGCTGTATGGGATTCTATGAAACTGATAACGTGAACTGCTTTAGATTTTTCTCACTCGATTGTCACATAATTGCTACTAACATAATTTTGTAACCTTGTGAAATAAAAAAAATATAAAATAATCTAACAATATTTATTGCACTAACATATTTTTGACATTACTGTGAATGCATGTTTAAACAAAATGATGACTTCTTTATACACCGCAAAGTGTTGTGTGTATTACACTTATTAATTTCGAATACATGTTATGTAAACAAACCCGAGCTAATCTGAACTGCTCTAACATCATGATAACTGAACTGAATTATTGAAGCTGATTTATTACTGTATATCAGGTTAATTATGCCTTCTGGTTTTTCTTGCTATTTTTTAGGATCATTTCAAAAATAAAGTGGCTCCCTAGCTCATTCCTTGCAAAAGTTGGGGGAGGTTTGGTCAGTCTCATCCTTATGGTAAGGCAGCCTTCTCCTCAGCTACATGTAGTAATGGCAAACAAAAAATGTAATACATTACGTCCTCCATGTGTTTTTAGGATCTTACCAAACTACTAAAATTGCATTTTTCTAGGGGATCACAGAGCACATGGGATACAGCAGATCAAGTGGAGAGGTGAGAAATTTATTTACCTGAACTGAAATAAAGAGAAGCTAGACTAAATAAGCTCAAATCAGAACAACAGCGACAACACCTACAGTATATTCTTATACACATAAATGAATAGTTAGCACCTGTCACAAGATAATGTGCAAATGGGAATTCATCTGAAATGATCCGAAATTATTTTGACATTAACAGTTAAGACATACAAGTGAAGTCACACCCCTGTTATCATTTAAACATATTCCTTTATAAAACAGTTCTTCAGTGGTTTTCACAACATCATCACACTCACTTCAAAATATATCTTTTATGGTCAAACTGTTCCCAGTTTCATTTCTAATTAAATGTGTGATGTCCCGCAAAACCTAATCTGAAGCTTCAAAGGGAACAACAACTGGGCAAAAGAAATGCTCATTGCAAAGGGTACAGGAGGTGAGACAGTCAGTAGTTTTGATAATAATAAACTTTATTTTATATAGCTCCTTTAAAGGTGGCTTCTCAAAGCACTTTACAGATAACATAAGATAAAATACTTCAGGACAAAATCTTTTAATGCTTTTAATTGCAGAAATAAATATTTAATACTTTTAATGTGTCTGATTTTGTTACAACTAGCAGTAAGTGCTGTTACTGGTAGTTTTTTATCTTGTTTCTCTAACTCAGAAGGACTTCAATATGAATTAAAAATACACTTCCAACAACTCAAAGAAGAAAAGCAGAGGCCAGTTTATCTCTTACTATTAGATTAATAAAATACAAACTGAAGTTAATATAAAGATTCTTTTAAATACCTTTAATTAAATATACCACTGTATATTTAATGCGTTAAAATGTTATCTTTTGATAACAGTATCTTTTTTTTTCTTTTATTGATTTATTATTAAAACAAGTGGTGACTGGAAATAACCTCACACTCTTGCATGGTCTCCTCTAAAGAGCATTTGAAAGAAATGCTTGTCCCAGCTGTCCTCTCAGGCAATAAAAAGATTCTTTCCATACTTTTCACAGTCTTGGAAATAAAAACATTACAGTTCTTCTGTAAATACAGTTGCAGATACAATCATCTTGCTGCTTAAGAAATAACTCTCCACAACATTTCAGATTGGTTTTCAAATTGCTCTCTTTGTTGCCATTGTGATATAGCAGGCTGACGTAACTTAATGAATGTGCTGATATTTCACAGCTGACCACCATTTTGAGTGACACTGCTGCTTGGATGATGCAGAATGGAAGAGGGAAAATTGATAGTCGGCTCTGACTGGCGCACAATGGTCTGAGCTACTGTATGTGGACGGTGCGAAAAGTAAGCAGTTTGGAGCCAGCCCCAAGCTCCTCTGCCTTTGGGTGAGATATGTGCTTTTGAACATTTTGGAATAACCTCAAAACTTCTTTTGCATGGCCATTCTACATTCCTGCAAAATGGTAAAAGCATGATGTGGAACATCATACATACATGACATTTGACAGAAGTTTCTGATTTAAATAAAGTGTCTTGATTTAGGCCGATACAACATTGTTTCTAAGGGACAAGAGAAGAAAAGAAACACAATGTTTTGGCTATGGATCCTTCAGGTGTGACTTCTTCATTGTTTTTATTAATGACATTTTTGCAACATTTTAGTTGATTATGTTTTACAAGGCAATCAAGTAAAATACTACCTTGAAGGCCACAATATTATCATATACTGTATAAAACAGTATTAAAATACATTTGTGCTAGTGCTGTACACATAGGCAGACAGTAGCTATTTAGAGATGTTTCATCACAATTAGCTTATGATACTCACCTGGGCTTAAGCCACAAGTTACACTAAGATTATTGCTTATGCCTACCTAATGTACACATACAGTATGACACATTCATTTCATGTCAGGGCATACTTTTATGTTCAGATTTCTTAGAGAATTTTGAAAAGCACACTAAGAGGAATAAAAAAAGTATAAATATATCTCTGCATGCTCAGCCTTTTTCATACCACTAACAGCAACAGTATTTTTTGCTTTGATAAAAATATGTAATCAGAGTCTTGCCTTAATGCTCAGCTCGCGCAATTCTTTGAAGCAAGATACTATATTTATATAATTAATAGTTAGGACGAGGTGATCGTTTAATAATCACTTAGGGGTAAATGATATACTTTATTGTCCATATATATATTCATCCAGGTATCAACAGAAAGCAAATTATTTCTGGTTAAGGACATGGAGTCCATGCCATAAACATGGGGCAATTAACCTTAATTACTTTCTTTAATCAGTTGCTGTCAATAAACCTTGACCATATACCTGTGGATGATAGGAGGAAAATGTGAACACAGGGAGGACATGTAAACTCCACACAGACGGAGCCAAAATCAAAAGAGATTTCAAGAGCTGTAAGGCAGCAGCGATGTCAACAGTGATATGTGCTGTATATACACACACGCTAAGCCTCACCTGATGACTATTCTTTAAATAACTGTAATTGCATGTTTATATGGAAAAAAGAAAAAATATTTTGTTTGAAATTTGCTTTTTATAATCATACTCCTCAAGTATTTGGGGAGAAAATAAAGATCTTCCCCTGAAATATTGCAACATAAAGCTTTATCAGAAGGTTTTAAAGTGCATTTACATTCTGTAAATCTACTCAATAAATTATAATCAGGGATATTACTCCCTTTGTTAATTAAATTTATTTCTGTATTGCACTTTCAAGATAAATGCAACTTTATTTGATTTCTTGAAGAAATATTCTGATTTTATGCCTTTCATATATATTAATGCAAAGGGACTTATTAATGCCTTTTAAAATTCAGGTGTCATTCTTATCATCTTTCACATTTGTGTCCTTTCTATGACACACTAATTCAAGCTCAACAAGCAATTACAACAGTTTAAAGACACCAGGAAAGACATTACTGCACTGGATGGAATTTGATGGATAATGGAATACCACAAATGGGCACATTACATTGATGTAAAAATCCCAGTCTTAGTTGGTCAAGTCCTATTATCCTCAAAGTGTCCTTGACATTTTAAATTTAAACAAACAAAAGCTATTAATAAAAGCTTAGTCATTTGCAAAAAGGAATTATATCAATTCATGCTTCTAAGAAACGAATTATGCTTTGATTGGAAATGTTGCAATCATTATGAGAAAAAGGGAAAGAATCATTCTGTGCTGGTAGTCATTGGTGCTGTTATTTTCTTTGTACTACCAGTGTTGCAAGCCTTGCACTGGGTCTCCAAAACTATTTATACACACAAGAAACTAACATAACAACACATAAAGAAAAGTGAATTGGCAACATGTGCCACTGAAAAAATGCAGTTTACAAAACAGTACTTGAAATTTTCAGAATAACTGAAGAAATATACGCTCAATGGCATAAAACCAAAGCCTTATGTGAAAAGGCACTCAAATTATGATTTATTAAGGGTATGGTATCATCACTAATCTTAAATGCCCATCAAGTAACCATTAAAATAACTGAATTCACCGTCCTAGATAGATACAGTACAGATATTCCGAATACAGCTAAAAAAAGAAAAGCATTTTATCATATACCAGAATATTTTTATTCCTATTTACTATCATAAATTTATTTAAAAAGTAAAACACCCTTAAAAATATATTGCATTACAGCTCAGAGAAGGGTACAGTGCACAGTGTTCCAATAGATTCTCATATTTCATCCCTGAACTAGTAAAGAGAGGCTACATGATGTTAATACCTCAACTGACTATTGATACCATACTGACCAACTTAATCCAGATAGAACACCACTACAACACCAACACTAACCCACGACGCATGTGGCAAGACATAAATACAATCACAAGCTACAAGAGCATGTCCTTGGCCCAGGCCACTGTACCTAGCTGCTTAAAGACGACCACCATCGTGCCAGTACCGAATAAATCAACCTCCACATGCCTAAACGACTAACGCCCTATTGCACCCACCCCCATCATAATGAAGTGCTTTGAAAAACTTCTTATTCCGTACATTAAAGCCAGCATTCCAAAAACACTGGATCCTCTCCAGTTTGCCTATCGCACAAACCGCTCCACAGAGGATGCAATCTCTATAGCTTTACACACCACACTAACCCACCTGGATAAAAGGAACACCTATACAAGAATGCTGTTCATTGACTTTAGCTCAGCATCTAACACCATCATACCCATAAAACTTTCTACCAACTCAGGGCTCTAGGTTTAGATACCACCCTCTGTAGCTGGATCCTAGACTTCCTCACCAGCAGACCCCAGACTGTCAGGATTGGCAACCTCACCTCCAACACACTCACCCTTAACACCGGTGCCCCTCAAGGCTGTGTGCTCAGCCTACTGCTTTACTCCCTGTTCACCCACGACTGTACAGCTAAGTTCAGCACAAACACCATCATCAAGTATGCTGACGATACCACAGTCGTGGGCCTGATCACTGACAATGATGAGACTGCCTACAGGGAAGAGATAAAACAACTCGCAGACTGGTGCCGAACCAACAACCTACAGTATGTCTCAAAATCAGCAAAACCAAAGAGCTGATTGTTGACTTCAGAAGACAAGGAAAAGTTCACTTCCCCATCTACATAGAAGGGTCTGCGGTGAAGATGGTGAATAACTTCAAATTCCTAGGTGTTCACATCTCTAAGGACCTTACATGGACACTGAACACCTCCAGTCTCATCAACTTGAACTTGAACTTGAACTTTATTGCCATATGTAACCGGTGCTGGTACAATGGAATTCTTACTTACAGAAAGTCTCTCGATTGTAAAACAAGTGTAAAAAACAAAACAAAGTGCAAACAGTGCATCAAGACAATGTACAAACAAACAATAGACAATGTGCAAGTAAACATGCAGACAGTTTGAATTTAAACAATACAGACGTGTAAACAATGACTGGAGACGTACAATAAATTACAATGAGGTAGATGGTGATGGTGTAGGTGTGGTCCGAGGGGGATGGCTAAATGTGTTCGCCAGTCTCACTGCTTGTGGATAGAAGCTATTGAAGAATCTAGTGGTAAGTGTCCGTATGCTCTTATATCTCTTGCCTGAGGGCAGTGGGGTGAAGAGCTCATGCCCGGGGTGGTGACTGTCCTCTGTGATGGCCAGAATTCTACCACGGCAGCGTTCCTCATAGAGCTGTTTAATCTCGTTGAGACCGCAGCCGATGATCTTCTGGGCCATATCGACCATTCCCGAGTCCGGGACCTGGAAGCGCCTAGTCCCGTTAAGGTTTTAACCTCTGTTCCCGTTCCCCGTCCGCCGGTTCCGACCCGGCCTTCGTGGTTTTTAATTCTCTGTTCTGAAGGATCTCCTGGTTTTGGACTTACCCTTGCGTTTTGGATATTCCCTAAGGACTACTCTCTCGGATTGTTTGCCTCGGCCACACCTCCCCTGTGCACTAGATCACCTTGGACACGCCCCCTTGTCTTCAGCCCCGTTTTCCTGCATGACGTTTCCCTAGTGTTTCCCCACTCCGTCGGACTGTGTCGTCCGCACAGGGTCCGGAAAGAACTGTTCGTTACAAGCGGGTGGTCAAAACTGCCCAACAATTCATTGGCAGTGCCTTACCATCCATCCAGGAAATATACAACAACAGAGTCTGAACAAAGCCACCAAAATTATGTCTCCCAATCACTCCAGTCATAACTTGTTTGTTCCCCTACCATCTGGCAGAAGGTTCCGGTCACTCCAGTCGCACACAACTAGACTCCAAAATAGCTTCTTCCCCAGAGCTGTCAAGTTGATGGGCCCCCACTCCGTTCCACCTTATTATGATCTCTCCTAACGTCCTCCTGTAGCCACAACGACTGTACTCCTACACCACCACACACACATGTAAGCCGAAATTGTACTGTCTCCTCGATAGCCCAGTAAAACTGTAACAGGCATAATAATATTTAATATTTATTAACCATACTATTTTTAACCATACTATTTTTTGCACTGTTCCAAGAATTACCTTGCACTGTTTTTGTCCTGCTATATTTTCTCTGTTTGCGGAATTTTGCAAAGTTTTGATTACTTGATTACATGTTATTTATGTTATGTTATTACATGTTACTGTTATTGCTATTGTGCAACTGTCTATTGTCTTATATTCTGTCCTATTTATATACTGCACCTGAGTGACTAATGAGAAACACTTTTCATTATACTAATGTTTCTTTATTAGCCCTATACAATTTCTTGCATTAGGAATGCGTCTTTTCGCATACCCCAGCTTTTCTCCATGGAGACACAGACACAGAGACAGGGAGAGAAGCTTGGGGTCAGAGCGCACTATGCACCTGTGTAAGTTTAATGACAATAAAGTTGAATTGAACTGACATGACAATCCAGGCAAGGGCTGCTTTTAAAAGCAGGGATGGATTCTTGTAACAAATGGGGTGTTGATTACCAATGTAGGTCCTTTGAAAAGAAACATGACCAGCAACCTTCACCTTCAGCTCTGAGGAAATGCAAGGTTATGGTACTTTATATGCGGCATTTTAAAAGTGATCTCTAAGATATTACTAATCAAGTACTATAAAACCATTTTCATTGGCCAAGCTTGGATTATTTAAATCTACTCTGGAAGTTGCTTTAGGCATTTTTTTAAATGTCTCATGAGCCATTTACTTAATAAAAACAAATAAAACAAGCTCCTATAGAAGATATTGTTCTAAATAATAAACCAGAATATATAAATTATAATTATATACTAATATATATACTGTCATAATATATAAATGATTTAAGTCTCAGGCAGTACAGAGTAAAATGAACAAAATGGTCAAAACACAATCTTCTGATGTGATCTATTCATCTGAGTTTCAAGTAAATCATCTACAGCAGCGCAGTGTACATAAGCAAAACTAAAATAATATTTCAATTTGTCAATAATATGTAGCTGTTATTCATAATAGAACACAAATAACAAATACTGTATAGGGATACAAAAACAGATAAAATGTACAGATAAAATATGAAACCCTGCTTTAAGGTTTCTGAAAATCTACACATTTATAAAACCATACAGTATTAACAAGAAAACTTTCAAAATATTTTGTTAAAGTCAAAAATTCACTCCTTTAGTTTTGATTTTTCAATATTGCATTTGAGTGCCTTTAGGGTAGAGTCTGCATATTCTCCCCATGTTTATGTGGGTTACTCCAGTGCCGGTCTTTGACAGCCACATTCAAAAGACATAGTCACCTAAAAGTTTTCCCATTTTAAGCACTGTATATAGTCAGGCTGTACAAAACACTGGTTATAAAAAAAGGCTGGTAATATATGGAACAAATAAAGCATTTTATGAATACTTGTTTCATCTTATTATTTGGTATTCAAAGTCTCTGTCTGAGAACCTAACTGAATTTTATGTTCTTGTATTCTTTTTCTGAAGCAAAATCCAATAAATTTGAATGCTCTCATGTTCTGAAATCCATTACTCAACTAATACCTCTGGCTGGTACTGTCATGGTGTTAAAACATATTTCCTTATTTAAAGTTGTGGGCTATAGATTAGACTAATGTTAGTAGTTTGCTGGCTATGTTTGTAGGAAAACTAAAACAACTAACCACAAATGAGAAGCCACCAATTCCCTTGTGTTGCAATGCCAACCACATATGGAATGAAATGGGACTCAGCTTTCTCCTCTGAACTAAGTTAACAGTTGGATAAAGTAATAAAACACTCCAAAAAAACACAAATCATCCACCCAATAATGACAATGACTAAGAACAGAACTACAAATACCCAACCACAGTGTGATGATAATCCCACTGCCCACATGGATTATGCTTCATTTAAAAGGAAAAAGCATCCACCTCACTCTGGGGAAAAGCTTCAGAAAGCATTTGAAAATTAAAAAACCATGCTCAGTGCTACAGAAGATAGTATATCGAATAAATCTGCCCTGTCTGTCCTATTATGTAAACTGAATAATGATAAGTCGGATGACAAATGATAATTTGACAGTATCACATTCAATATGTTTGAATGACTGATTGTTTATAATGCACTGCGTGTGGACTGCAGATATCTGTATGAATAATGAAGCTGACCCTCTGCCACTTGCTCATATCTACTTTAGTGGAGTGCTCTGTATTTCATAAGCCACTACAATATGCAGAATAATTTGCAGCCAGGTAGGTATATAAGAGTTAGACCTCAGTCTGCCATTTATGAGCTACCTCACAGCTCTTTGGTATGATTCCAATTTGGGGCACATTCTATGTAGAGTTTGCATGTTCTTCATGTTTTTGCTTGGGTTTTCTTTGAGAGCTCAGTTTTCTTCCCATTTGTCTAGAATAATTGTTGCCTCTAAGTGATCCCTGTGTGTGTTGCATCATTCAAATATGCTTTCATCAGTGTCATCAGAACTGGTGAGATGTTAAGAATCATAATGTGGCATCTAGTCTCAACATGTCTTGCAGTATTTTTGTGAAATGTTGTCTGATCTGTAATGGACAAGAGTCCCTCCTAGTGTGTATCCAGCCTTGTGCCCATTGCTTAATGGGCTCCCCCACATCCCCGAATTCGAAGAAGGGGTTAGAAAACGGATGGATGGATTTTGGGTAACCTGTGTGTCTCTTTTGACTTGACAGCAGGATTCCCTGAACTGAAACCACACAGATATCAGCATTTCAGCAGCATTTCAAAGACAATATTAAAGGCATATTATGCAGTTATCAAAAATAAAACTCAGACATTGTGACGGCAGGAAGTTAAGTGCTGCTTGTCCGTTTTGTGTCTGAGAAGCAGAGTTATACTTCAGCAAGGGATAAAACAAGGAAGAAATAATAATTTGGGTGTTTCTGTATGTGAGACAAAAAAAAAACATGCAGTGATTTTAAGGAAACAGCCATTCTAGAGGTCTCCTTGGATGTGTCATAATGTCACAAGGTCTGGCAGATATGTCATGTCCTAAATATCCAATAACTGTCTCAAGTGGAAATGGATGATGTACAGCCTGTTGGCTTTAAAACACTTCCACTGCTAAGAGCTTGTTTGAAGAGATATGTAGCTTTTTAAACCTCCCATTTTTTGTCCTACTGGCTAGCAATCGTTTGCAAATGAAACAGTAATGATTTGGGCTTTTATGTCTACATATCTCCATGTAATATTTAACTGAATAACCATTTTAACCATTTTCTAACCTGCTCATCAAATTCAGGGTAGCAGTAGAGCCAGAGCCTATCTTGACAAGAAATGGGCACAAGGCAGGATACAACCTGGACAGGACACCAGTCCATCACAGGGCACGCACAGACACAAACAGAGACACACTCACCCTCACACAGGGCACATTTTCTCAGAAGCCAATTATCTTACCCGTATGTCTATGGACTGTGGGAGGAAGCACCTGGAGAATATCCACATATTAGAAAATACAAACTCCACACAGATACAGTAGCACCCCAAGTCCAGAATTGAACCCAGGGCCCCAGCAATGCAAGGTACCAATGCTAACGTCGGCACCACCAGACATTCCAGCCATTTGTTCTAATTAAAATTTAATTTGTTTCTACAAACCAAAAAAAAAATCATTAGTTGATAGAACATGATTTTGATTGTGTTCCTGTCAGAACTGTTTGACATCCATTGAAGATAAGGGTTTACAATCAGGTTGATATTAAGGTTAGGGGAATAAGAATGAAAGTACATTTTCTCAGAACCCATCCATAATCAAAAACATGTCAATAGAACAGCATTTCTGCTTCCTTTCTTGTAAAATGTATAAATTAAAGAAAGAACAAAAGGTCATAGGATATAAACGGGACATTCTGGGAATACCACCAATCTCCACCTTGTGAACCTCCACCTGAACCTTTAAAAAAATCATTAGCGTAAAACTATTTTCCTTTTGAATACCTCGGTGTTTTCAGATAAGCCACTTTCTAACAATATACTCTGATGTCAGTGTAGTAGGGAATGACAAATTCAATAAGAGGCTTCCCCAAGCAGGAAAAAATAAACCTAAAGAATGTAGTCCACACCCAGAAAAATCTTTAGGTATGACGGCATAACACTGTTTTGTGAACAATTTTAGTTTTTATCTTATTTTCTACCATGTTATTCATATTCTCACTTTAAGCACAAGCGTCACTGGAAAAGTAGACTCACAGCAGAAATCCCCTCTCTACCTACTGTACAGTAGATAAATAAAATCTAGGATCATTATTCATTTACTTATTATTTTTTACTGTTGTATTTACATACTACAAATAATTGCATAACAATGTAAAAATTATTGTTATTCTGAACGGCTTTGGTTGTTAACCCCATTTGTCCAGTAACTGAAACAACCAAATAACAGATGTTGGTCTGTGTTTGCTACAGAATTAATATGGTGTATATGCCACATAAGCTTTTTCATGAGTGATGTGTTAATCCAGTATAAATAAAAGATGCCATGTAATTGGGTGAAATTACACATACAGTACCTCCAAATGACTTCATCTGAGCTCTTATTGGAATTATTCACTTTGCGATTCTTCTAATGCTTATCAGTAAGTTTTCTTATCAATAATTTAATAGGCTCTTTTTTCCCATCTGATTTTAATTGTAGGTTCACAAAGCACAACACATTTCATTTGGAGACTGTGTGTAGATTTTTATATGGCCAATTTAAAAACTTCCAGGGTGGGTGGGTTAATACCACACTTCTGTTGCTTGTTCAGCTGTCAATCAAAATAAATTTACCCTAAACAGGATTTAAGTCGACATTATTCTGGTAAGTACTATTATGAGATACTGCTTCCCAATAGTGTCCCATTTTTACTTTTTTTCTTCTCTAACTCCTGCCCCTCCCCCAGTCAGCTGTAATTCTGTGATGTTTATCCTTCAACCCCAAGGCTGTGCCTCTAATTATCCCCACATGAAAACGGGAATGTCCAGCACTGTCATTAAAAATTTAGTTAATGCTTGCGGCCTAGAAAGCTAAAAACAGGTGTGACCATTAAAGCCTTAGTGTCCATTTTCCATCTCTTAGCAGCTTACAATAAAGCCTAAAATGAAAAAGAATGTTGCCTTCATTTCTCTGGTTTATTCTCAATTAGAAAAAAAGCTCATATCTCCACCTCATTCACAATTAAAAAAAAAAAAACATACTCAGACAGTCACTTTCAGGCCACAATTTCCTTACTTTAAGTCTCTTTACATAAAAAAGTAAATTCTGTAAAATGAGACAACTATCATAACATGGACAAGTACTGTACCAGCAGTACATATTTCAGTGGAATGTGTTTTTGCAGTATCAGCTTTCTTACGTAAATAATTTGAATAAGACGTGGCTGAGAGTAAAGTAATCATAAGCCCAGCAATAATAAGCTAAACAATTACTTTAAATATAAACTGTTCTGAAGGCTATACGGCCACAAAATCACAAAGGTTCTTCTTTCTTTTCTGAATAAGGCAGAACTACTGTATATTCTACCTTGTTTAATCACTTCAATATAAAACCATTCTAAAGCCCAAACTGTACAGAGAAGCCCAATTAGAATTGAATAGTTTTGTGCAGGTAGCCCCCATACTGTCTCTTTTAAAAATGAGAGAAGAAACAAAATTTTAAACCTGCACTTCAGTAACACTAAACTAAACTGGTAGTCCCGGTCTCTTCAGTATGGAGTCACAGAGTGCAATGCACTTGCAGGATCTGCTTTGAATGTTACACGCAATGCAGCAATTAGCATGGTGTAGCAAATTATGGCTTATGCACAGAAACTACAACACATTTCTGCCTCACTGACATGCTGAGGTCACATTTAATTCATAGTTACTCCAACCTCAAACACTGGATCTTTCATTCACGGTGTGCTGCTTGCGCCACCCCCCAGTGAGTACTCTGACCAGCTGAACGATTCCCCAGTGCTCCATGAGATTCCCCGACCTGATCTCTTTCGCAGATGT
This sequence comes from Lepisosteus oculatus, assembly GCF_040954835.1. NCBI lineage: Eukaryota > Metazoa > Chordata > Actinopteri > Semionotiformes > Lepisosteidae > Lepisosteus > Lepisosteus oculatus. The sequence continues at coordinate 40,342,270 of NC_090698.1, read as the reverse complement.
TTACTGCTCTCTGGATCACTTCATAGACACTTACTTTCAAGTGTCATACCATTACATTAAATCTACTGTACAACAAATGACAACTTCACTGCAAAGTCTGGAAGAAATAAAAGAAAACTCTGGCCCAGTTTAGATTATTGCTTGTTTTTTTTAATTTTCGGACTGATCCACATCACAGTTGAAAGTGTTCTTTAGAAACTGACCCTATTTCTAAATAAATCTACAGTATTTGTCACGACATATTCACAGATGTCTGATGCCACTACAAGTGTAGTGTGTAAACAGTAATTTATCCAGTCCTGGTGTGATCCAACAGATCATTTTAAGTCATAAGAACATCTATTTTTGCACCACTTGTTTCCCTTGTCTGGTGCAAAAATTAGCGTACTATGAAGAACAGTAAATGTGGTTATCAAGCAAAATAGGACACTAGGTTCTATTTTCCCAGGTTTCAGAGGGGGGATTTCACACCCTTTGTGTTGGTTTTGGAGATAATATCCTTCTCTGCCCAAGGATATCAGAGAGTCACATTCTTTAAACTCCTTCAAATCCAGACTCAAAACCTTCTTCTTTAGAAGAGCCTTTACTTAACTGGTTCCATTCTTCACCCCTCTGCTTTTCCTATTACCACCATCCACGGTCTCCTCTCTATATTGTAATTGTATTTTATCTTGTGTTTTCCTTTTTACTGTTGTTCTCATTCTGTAAAGCTCTTTGAGAAGCCACCTTTAAAGGTACTATATAAAATAAAGTTTATTATTTATTATTATTATTATTATTAAATGAAAGAAAGGATTATTGCATTGGGTTTACATGTATATATAGCTGTATTAGTCTAAATTGTAGTAATACATTGCAGAAGGGATTTCTTTCGTTCCTTTAATTCTCATGTTTGCATTAGCAGTCTAAAAATAACATTTAAAGTTGTTTGTAATGTCCTATAAGAAAAACCTCTCCTCAACATGTTACAACAGTAACAGTAACAAGTTATGTAGCTAAACAATTAATTAAAATATTAACTGCAAAATCAGTCATGCAAAGTTCTTCAATAAATTAAAAAACACTCTTATTAGTGGTCTACAAAATAATGAGCCTCTAAAATCAGTTTTATTTCAGTTATTATAAATAGTTGTACTTAAAAAAACATTAACACGGGGGAAGAGAAACTGCATGTTTTACATTTTAATAACATTGAAGTTATAAAATAAAGATGAAACCTGAGACAAGTTGAAATTATAAATAGAAATCATCTCCTTAATACATCACCTGTCTTTGATTTAAAAACGCCAATAACATGTACTGTACTCCTTAATCTGGAAACTACTTACCTATTACAGTAAACATCGATCATCGGGTTGAGTACAATATTGTTATTAAACGTACGTTACGTAAAAGTTACGTCACAGACTTAACATAATGACATAACTTTAGCCAAGCCTTAATAATAACGTAATATTTATTTTAGTGAGACTGCATATAAATACTGAAAAGTATCTCCCAGCTATGTAAAAAAAAAAGTAGCACACTTTTTTGGGCCACTGGATTCACACTGTAACTTCCAATAATAAAAATCACACAAATCCACACTATTTTTGCAACCTTGTGACCACACACAGGGGAGAAGAAGTGTGATCAGAAACCCCTCCAACCCATCTTTTAACACGTCACAGGCAACACAGCCCTGTATTGGAGGTTCAACACTGACTGGAGAACAGCTGCTGCCCTCACTAGCAGAGAGCACAAAGAAAGACAAAGAGGTCACTCTGTTACTGAGAGAACAGACAGCCCTGGCAGACTAGTCCTACCCTACCCCCAGAAGGAGTACCCCCAGTGGTGCTCAGCCAATTGTGTTCCGCCGATTGGGGAATCCCATTTGCCCAGTGACATGACGCAGGTTGGAACCCGTGATCACAGTGCCTTTACCAGTTGATCCATTCAGAAGGCCCTAGGGTATTTTTTTTTCTTTGAAGAAAACAAACAATGGCACTTAGGAACCCCTGTGAAAAGGGGTTTGGGATTTTAGTCCCCTACTTGAGTTTAGATTGTGCTCTTCAACAAAAAATACTTTTTCACCACCAAATGGTGAGGGCCCTCCAAAACTGTACCAGTTATCGACCCCTGGCACCTTTGTACTTACCTAATGAGAAAGCGTCAGGGTTGCTTGCATGATAGAGCTTATATCTTATTACCTTATCTCAGTCAGCCATATTTATAACAAAAGACTGAAATTTGACACTTCTGGCTTTACTCATCATCCAGAGCACTCTACGATCAGCTCAGGCAATCTGTGAGAGTCAAATTCCTTTTGGCTATCAGGCAACCACAGGAAGAGCAAAAAAACATGAACAAAGAAAATAAATAAAAAAAATGACTATTGTCAGGGAATCAAACAAGACTCCCTTTTTTCCTTCAATTCAAACAGTGGACGCAGAAAATCAGCCAACCCTTACATAACAAACCAGTACTTCCTCTCTTCGGGAAATTGTTAATCAGTTTCAAGGAATTAGCCATTAAGCTTGCAATATTAAACCAGTAAACATCACTGCACAGCCCTTACGTCCTTTAAGGATCTCAATGATTCTTTAATGTTCTCCACTTGCCTTGCTTTCATCTGAAATAGCATTCTATTTGGAGTAATTTATTCCCCCAAATGTTCCGGTCTTAAAAAAAGTTCATTTTAAATACAAAGCATGTGATGACCAGTGAGGCAAGGAATAATGTTAATAAAAACTTAATGGTTTTCCATAAACAAGAAACTCGCAAAAAGCTGGGCCCTGCAGACGACAAGATGCACTTGTATCTCCATAGCAACCACATTTTTAATTCACCGACCAGGAGTTGTACTGTAACTAGGCTCTCGCCTGAGGGCAGAAAGTCAATACAAACATTGTTCTTGGATATTTGCAAGGTCATAGCTCAGAAATCAAGCCATGTACATTAAAAGATATTGTGTAATAAGAAGACACGTTGCAACAAAGTGTTTCAATTTTAAAAGAATCAAAAACTTCCCCTTTTAACACAATGAAAGAGGTCACATGAACAAGTGGATCAAACAATGGCATGAGAAGGGTTCCAAGGAACTCACTGGGTTCAATAACATAAGAAATTCTGCATATTACAGGAAGCCCTTTGGCTCATCAAGTTTTTTGTTTTTTAGCAGTTAATTGATCTAAGGACCACATGTAACGATTTAATGAAACAAATGATGGTATCAGCTTCAACAACATGGCTAGGTAGCCTTTTCCAGACCCCCACAACCCTGTTGATGCCGCTGAAGATTTTGAATAATCAGATCAAGTCCCCTCATACTCTTTTGAAGACTAAAAAGATTCAGTGCTTATAATCTGTCAAAATAGGAAGTCGAGCCCAGGAATGTACCTGGTCAATTATTTCAGAACAGTAATATCTTTTTTAATGATCATGGTGACAACAATTGCATACAGTCCTCTGAAGGACATTTTAACTACAGCATTGTGCAATTTTAGAATGAAATTCTACACTTTCAACTACAGTACTTATATCATAACATACTGTTGTCCATGTTTCATGCTTTCCCTCCACTGTCTGGAGTATATAAATCATGTGTCAACAATAAACATGTTTTTTTGGTAAATATTAATTCATATTTTATGTTTTTGCTACTTGCATGTAACTCTCTGCGATTGTCTATGGTAAATGTCATCTGCCAGGTTTTTGTCTTATCCTGAATTTTATGAAAATCTTTTTGAATTTCCTTTACAGCTTCTATAGTGTTTGTGAACCCCCCAGTGTCTTGTTTAACATATTTCTTATCTTTCTCAGACAGACATGCTGCTATATTTATTTTAGTGAGACTGTTACTTACCAGTTTTAATTTGGAAATAACAGTTACACAAAATGAAGAAGTGGATTTCAATGTGATATCACAGCATGTTTTTCCTAACACACTATAGCAATTGATAAGGTGTTGTCTCTAATAAATTCAATTCACATCCTCCTTCCGTGCAGCTCATGTTTTTACTTGAAGGCTGACATTTTATTATGTTGTACTAAGCTGGTCTCCATGCACAGTCACAAATCTTGTAAAACTCCAGCTAGTATCAACAGGAAAAGTTTAATGGTTTGAGCACAAGTTCCTGTAACAGAGATTATTAACCTCTGAACTCAGATGGAAAACAAAAAAAGCAATCCAGTCACAAGCGCTACAGACTTAATCAAAATGTTCTTTTTCTCCTGCCCTTTTCAAGTAGCACTTTCATAATATTTATAAAAAGAACTTTACCAAAAAGTGGGTAATTAAGACAATATATTTGTATTTAAGTTTAAGTTAAATATTGAGCATACATGTGTTAAGTACTTGGATTTTTAATACATTTTAAAAGTTTTTTTTGTATAAGGCTTTAGATAAAGTATATGCCAGTAAAGAACAAAGTTAAGGCAACTTTGCCATTTAAATTTTAGCATAAAACAGTCTTCTCCCCTCACTAGCAACTAAAAAACACAGTAGCTGCTGTTACCATTACAAAAATTGGTAGACATAATTCAGACAAATCATTAATTGCAGAAGGGACGTAGTGATTTCTTTAATTCCTTTAATTCTCACGTTTTCAAATTGAATGTTGTTTTCAGAAAACAACATTATTATTTCAAATAGAATATACACAAAAACAGGTTCCAATAACTATTTCTGAGGAAATAAACTTAAGCATTGAAAGGAAGACAATATGCTGTCTATATTATTTTATTGTGAGAGTACATACAATATATACTGTATGTGCACAAGTAAATTTACCTTTTTTTCAAAAATAATAAAAAAGTAAGTGAATCATATTCTCTTTCGTGTTAAATGTATTAAAGCATAGCATTCTGTAAATATTTAGAAGATAAGGTATTAGTCATCAAAACAGCCTACTGTTTCAAGGTACTATAACCCTCTGGCCTTAAGCACAAGGAGTAAATGACTAATCACCTCATCCCATGTTATTACAATAACAGTTGTAACTGTCAAGACTACCGTACCTTTGAGGATTAACAAAATTACATCATTTTCAAAATTACACTGTTACCAACTGGACACGAAGAACGTTTCAAAACTGTGCTGGACAAGCCTTCTCATTAAAAAAAAAAATCCTGTTTAAAGCTTATGATGTGTCCCACACAGCTTCAGGCATACGAAATCAAAAAAGCCTTATATCGCCAAGCTGGGCCTTTAATGCTCCCACTAATTACCCAGGGGATTTAATTACAAATCCTTCACTCTGCAATACTGCTGTTCCACATTGTGTTGAAACACAATCTTGTTTATTTAATGTTTAGTAGCAACATGAAACTTGATTTGCAGTTAATAAGTTAATGTTTACACTGCTGACTCTTCAGAATTAAATCAAATTAATCAGAGGCAGTCACGCAACAATACATGGCGTAGAGGGACTACACAAACAGCACCCGTTTGGATACAGGCATATTAGCCAGTAATATACACAATGCTGACATTAACCTATTCATTGAGCTCTGCTCCACACAGATACTACAAGAAAACGTCTGTGAATACCCAATATAATTAGATGACTCACAAGTCATTATCACTACACCCTTGTTTAACTGAAACCAGTCCTTTCTTACCCAAAAGTGCTTATATTTACCAATCCAGTTATTTTTTTTAGAGAAATGGTATATGAAACAGAAATAAATGAATAATTATCAATCAGTATCCATTCATCCATTTTCTAACAGCTTTGCCCAATACAGGGTAACTGTGGAGCCAGATCCTGGCCCAGCATGCACAAGGCAAAATACACCCTAGATGGATTTGAACCTAGAGCCCCAGCATTGTAAGGCAGCAAAGCTAACCACTGGACCACCATGCTACCCAACAATCATTACATGTGATGTAATAAGTAAACCCCTACTTTACTTAGCACAATAAAAGTGTCAAAATCAAGCGGTTAAATAATTGGGTAACAAATAAACTGAGACTGAGTTCTTTAAAGTGGTCAGAAACTTTGAGATTTTGGTCTTCACCTTAAAGCTTAGAAATCAGCTGATGCTCTTTAGTCTGAGAGTGTTACATAAAATGTCTAAAAATACATCCACTATCAGTACAAAAACTGTTAGTATACTACAAATGGAAAATATTCCAAGATTGTGGTGACTCTACCCAGGACTGGTCATTTTGCCAAGATTTCCCCAAAAGCAACCAAGAAAATCATCCAGGAAGTGACAAAGACCCCCTGAGTAACACCTAACGATCTGAATTTCTCCTTCGTACTGTGACTAATCTCAAGCTTCATGCTTCAGAAAAAGACTCAAAAGGAATGGTTTTCCTGGAAGGACTGCCAGGAAGAAACCATTGCTCTATAAAAAGAGCATCCCACCTGTCTCAAGTTTACCAAAGAGCACCTGGACAAACCATAAGAGTAAAACCAAAGTTTTTGAACCGAGGAACCTCATCATAACCCTCAAGCAGGAAATACATTATCATGGTTTGGGATTAGTTTTATTTCCTTAATCTATTAGGAATTTTGAAGGCACAACTGGAACTTTTTTTTATTACAATCAGAATTATTTACAGCTTACACACACTTTTAAGTGGAAAAATAGTCTGATTAGTTTTAGAAATATTAAGCATATACAGGACGTGACAACACAGGGTACAAGTATTTTCAGTTACACTGTTTCCATGACATTTTTTATTTCAAGAGATTGCATAAGTGACTTATTGTTCTGAAAATATATACATACTGTAGGCACCACAGGCTGCAAATGATGATTATCTCTAATTATCTGAATTGCTTTGAAAACAATGTTCCATTAATTTATTCCTGTTTTCATGGGAAAAGGTTTGCAACTACTTTATGCCCTAAAAACATTTACACATATCATTACGTATACTCAAGATATATGTACTATATGGCTCAAAGAGTATATGACTTTTGAGTATGCATTTCTGTAGGCACGGTATTAAAACAGTGTTTTTTTCTGTGGAGATCTGACTTGATGTGAATAAACAGTATTCTCATGCCAAATCATAATCTTGAGCATGTACTGTGGTAACACCACACCTGTCACAGAGAGCTTGGTTTGGTCTGCCTTTAACAATTAAGAAGTATTATTTTCTAAAACATTTTTTGTATTTTTAAGTGTTCTACTATTTATTGTAACTTTTTATCACAAAAAAATAAAGATGCAAGGCTACCTGTCCATTCTTAAATAACATGAACCTTTCAAAATTTGTCAGTCATTACAGCCTAAACCCAGTGACACCTTACAGGTTATCAAAACATCAAAGCTTTCTGATACTGTACATATTTGTGTTTCAGGTCACCAGCATAGGGAAGCTTATTTCAACAAAATGAAAGTAAAAAATTTAGAATTTTTTTTGCTGGTGGAACTACACCATACAATCAAAGTTATTGACACCACAAACTACTTTAAACTAAGACTTTGCCTTTTGTTTTGTCACCAAACATCAGCAGCTGATTCATTTTGAAGAAACTTTATTCAATCCTGGCTTTTTGTCTACCACGGAAGACATAAAAGCTTTTGCTATAAAAAATTATATTAGCCATTTGCTTGTGAGTGTGTGTCTGTGCATGAACACACCCAACCATAACACGTTTAATATTTAACTGTCCCTTACACAAAGGCAGTTTAATGTACACTGATAAAGTATTCATTTATATGCTTAATAGACATAGACCATTAAACACAGAATCCTCCACTTGTTTATTTGAAGTACAGAGTGACCTCTGCGAATTACTCAATGTCACTTTGACTTCAATTCAAATATTAACCTAACCCCTGCATGATAAAAAGGCTTTTATGATAAAAAACGCAGGGCTAGCAGGGTGGATTAGCATGCTGGTGACCTGGTCTGCTGTGATCTGGACCAAAAGGTCAGAAGGACAACCCTAAGCGGCTGTTGCTAAGCCAGACTCTGAGCTCAGGCCTGTATTTCTCTCTTGCTTCCCTTCTTCTCTCTAACAATACACACAGTGATACAGGAAACTCACTGCTCAATGCCGACAAATGTTCTCACTTTTTTCACCAAAATTCAAACCAGACAGGTGTTTCAAAGAATAAATGTACCATGAGAACGTGGCTTTATTGACAACAAATGGTTCTAAGTGAAAGTATAAGAATGTGGAGGCAATGATGACTTTTGTAAAAAGTCCCTGTTCTCATCAAAATATTTTGTAGAGGAAAGGTTTGCAGCCCTTGAGCAAATGAGAAAATCTTCTTATTAATTTATTAGTGCAGATTTCCCAGAAATTGTATGAATTGTTTTTTATTAAACCTACTTCATTGCAAATGCAAGACAAGATCTCATACTTTAAAAAATAGACATGCCTCAGTTGATTTCGCTCAGCTTGAATCAACAGGAGCAGATCATATGTGTTGAGTAAAAATATCATACAAAGAAAATGCTGGAACGTCTATGAACATCCTGTTGAGCTAATCCTGTTTCATTTAAAGAAAGAGGTCAAAACTGCTGTTGTTGCATTTCAAAAGCAGAACTCAGAAAAAGGATAAAATTGACCCGAGATGTCAAAGAACTATTTTATGAGATTCACTTGTACTGTGTGATAACATAGTGCAAACTCTCTTCTCTGAAGTATGAATCCTGATAATGAATTTCCCACTTACCTTTAAGTATACGTGTACAGTATATTAAGGCTTGTACTTTTCAAAAAATATGTTTCAAATGCTGCTTAGAATAAAAAATAATCACCAACGTTTGAAGTTCATTGGTGACAATGATCATACAGAAGATCTAAAGATTTCAATATAAACAGTTTCTCATTTTAGCTTTTCATTTAAAAGTCTTAACTATCCAATACATCTAAGCACTTAAAAATGTATTTTCAACCAGCTAAAGCTAGCAAACATTTAAGCATGCTGCAAATTAAACAGGCTTGTATTTAGCATTAGAATGTATAGCCAACCACCAAAACCTATAAAAAACCTATAAAACATAAGTTTAAGTAATCAAGATATACAAACACATACTGTATACAGATGCACCTTAATACTTTTTTTCACTTATTCATGCATATGTTGCCACTATAGTTAGACCAAAATTTGGTTTCTTTTTCCCAGATCTTCGCAAAGAGGTTGTTCTGACTGTTCATCAGCTCATAAGGCCCCATGAACTTTTGAAGTTACTATATATTCAATTGTAAACAGTGTTTTCTCTTCATCTTCATCACCCTAGTGTGGCATGCATGTATATTACCACACTATAGTATCTTTTTATTTTAAAACTACAAGACTATAACAAAAATCTCACAAGCCATTGATGTTTAGCTACTGTATTTAGGTGATTTGGAAAGACTACAGAATGTCATTTTTTCTACATACTGTATAATTTATAGACCTGTAGTATAATATACATACATTACTGCATTAATACCATAATGCAGTACTTGTTGTTTAAATCAAGTCTATTAAACTTCCTGTTTCTTAGAAAATGGACTGTCTTGTATCATCTCCAGCATTAGTCCTCTAATCAAACCAGTCTAGCTACGTTATTAAAACACATAATGACAGATCTGCAGATAAACACCAGGTGGACCTGTTCTGGAAGCATTTTTTTAACAAGAGCATTTTAATTACACATCAGTGTAAAAGGACTGCTGTTCAGGATGAGTCATAGAAAACCAACTAGCAAAACAGTTTTCTTAATCATGAAACAAATATTTTGTAACTGTAAGAAAGATGATCTTTTCTATTCAAAACATCTTCAATATTTGTATGTCTTCATGTACTTCTATAAACCTAATATTAGATGCAAATAAATCCAATACTTTTTTCCCTCTGAGATTTAGGGATAAGGAAATGTGTTAAGATTCATTCATCAATCTTCGAATTGTATTCGTAGCATTTATGTAGCATTTATGTAAAAAGTAGTTTTTTACCAACATGTTTACCAAAAAACATTTCTCATATTCTCATAGATCTAACCCAAGACACATGCACAGAAGTTCTTCAGGCAATACCCAAAGAATACAGTTGAAACTGCATATTCCATTTCATTTCCAGTGGAAATATTTACCATCACTCTCGAAAAACAAATTTAAAGGGACACTGCACATATTTGTAGCACTGAATCATCATATTGCATTGTACTGTCTGTGAATGAACTTTCTACATTACAAGCAATATTTAAAATGTTAAAAAGTTCATGTAAACTTCAAAAGGAATTTGCATTTTCTAAACATTATTTAATATAATTTCTTTGACAAGAATTCCAAACAATTTTTTAAATACATAATTTGTATAAATTAGTGGTTCGTCTTCTTTTGATAAATAGATCTGAACGTGTAAGGCTTACAAATGTTTTGAACTGACAAATTTATTGATTCATAATTAATGTGAAACAGGTCCTCATCACTGAATCAGTAAGCATTAAAATGCTTTTTGATGTTCCTGTTTTTTTTTAGGATTTCTTCTAGGCAGTAATAGGACGTTTCACATTTTCATCGACAGAAATATTAAATATTCATGGCAAAATAAGCTGTATCTGACTGAAAATGAACAGTTAACTATTAAAAAAATACAAATACCAAAATATTCAAATATATAAAGATGATAAAGTTTTGTGCTTTATGAAGGAGAGCAATCATATTTTTTTTAAAATACATTTTAAAAAACTTAAACCATTGACATTGTATATACAGTATTTACTCCACATTTCTTACACTGGCTGTTTGATAATATGTAAACACCCAGTAATCAGGTGAATAAATTATAAACTTCATAATCTTATCACTGCATATTTCATTATAATTGAATGCTCTAGTTGGCACATTCCCAGACTATCACACGAGAGAACATAACTGAGTCAGCATTTTGCAGTACAGAAGGATTTCAGAGACAGTTTATAAAGCTGTGCACTGATATTAAAGAAGACATACAGTGCCTCTGGTTGTATGGATGTTTAAATATAAACACAGCAAAAGCTTGTATGCAAAAATTATTAGGGGGATTTTTGTCAAATGTTACTTTATATTAAATGGACTTCTAAGTATTGGACTTTATATTAAATTGACTGCTATTATTGAAATATTATCTCATTATAAATCCACTGCTGTATCAATTTTTCATTTATACTGTATGTATATTTTAAGATTTGACAGACCTTTATATGTATATTGTAAAATCTGTCTTGTGTTAAAAAATATGTTTTTAAACACAAGACAACAATTAATGGATGCTAAATGGTTTACTCTGCTTTTTAGCTGAATATACTGTACTATGCAACCATATTTAAAAGTGAAATGCATCACATTTCAGTTTTTTACAACCCAAAGACATAAAACTTTGTTCAAACTAAATGTTAAAATAGCAACATTTTTATATGAAATATAGGAACTCTTGTTGTAAATCTGTTTTCCATTTGTGTTTAGTTAGGAATAGCTGGACACAGAAATCACTTATCAGAGACTAGCTAATGTCTTCTGCTCCTGTGCAAAAGATGGAAGCCAGTCATTATCCATCTGTCAGTGCGGTATGTGAGAAACAATAATTTATTCTCCACATGGGATGGGCATATTTGCCTGCCTTTTGAGGCAACAGCTACTAGAAATAGCTTTGGACATCTGTGGCATTCCAGAACCTGCGTTTTGGACATGACCAGATTTAGGAAAATGCAGTGTGTGTTTTAGGATTTTAGTGACTTCCACGGAAAAATCCCTCTCTCTGTCATCTGCACCCTAGATCTTCACTGCTTTTATAATCCCCATTCACCGCCGTTTAACAAGTGATGTCTTTTGCTACGTTTTTGTTTATAAACATAAGAAGAAAATGTATGTTTTATTCATATACACAGACAGTCATATATACAATAGGTTTCTTAAGGATATTGTAAGTAATAAAGAACTAAATGGACGTAAAGTTCCTAAAGTTAGGAATGAGGATGTTCAAAGAATGCAGAATGTGCTGTTTAATCACTGCTACACTTGAGAGTTACAGGTAAGGGATAACATTTTTAAAAAGAAGTTTTATTTACCAGAATGTACATATCACGTAACACAAACATTAAAATCCATCATGGCTTCAAATTCTTTTCTTGAGTTCTTAATGAGGACCTTTGAAATTTTACACCAGTCAAAAGGTTTAGAATTGCATGAACCTTATCATTTTCTGCTGTCTTTCCATTGACTATAGAAAAGTTTACTTTTAACTGAAATCTAGCAGATGTCAAATGTATGGTGACTAACTTTAAGTCGTTAAAGTTAACTAAACACTTTCTGGGGCACTCTTTATTCAATAACATGATAATAAAACAGATAATTTCCCAGATAATCAATATTTTACCACAGATGAAAGTAGCCACTGTTTTAAAATTCTTAATTGTTAGGTACATAATTCATGCACAATGGACACATTTCATTATGGTAAGTAAATTCTACAAAACAGCCTCCAGTTCTTATAGATCCTGTTTATGAATGGCTATAGGAATGTAATGTTACCTGTATATTCTTGTTTTAATGAATTGCTGATGGGAGAAAAAAATCTGTCTTATTTCTGAATACATAACAACAGTAAAAATAAGTATCTCTTCTATTATTGGTACTCACTGAAATAAAAAAGACACACTAATACAACCTGTTTAATACACAGATCTTCTTATCTCAGGCTAAAATGATTTGCAGTTGTGAAGACCAATACTCACAAGCTCAACTTGTAATTATACAGTATGTTAAAGCTGTACTTGGTCCTCATCGCATTCAATAATGCACAATCAAAACAGAAATAGCTTTTTCAAATATAAGCTATGTTTTAAACCTGACTAAATCAACTTTTCTAAGGTGGGAGCTGGTGCATCACACATCAAGCACCCAATACGGGGAGTCATTTAGCCACAGTGCAAGATGAATTAAGGTGGATAATTTGCAAAGCTGTTTTTCACAGGATGCACTTTGATGTATATATTGAATCCGGTTCCTGACTAAAAACACTGAATGACTGTTGCTAAAAGGTCTTCGTGACAGATTGCAAACAATGAAAAGACAGAGAACTGATACTGCTAGAATGCAAAACTGTAGCTGTCAGCTTCAAAAAGTCTTTCCCCTTCTGCCCTGTTCAAAACAGGAATCAACTTTCACTCGAGTATCTTAAAAAGAGAAGATCCAATTTCTCAGTGGTATACCTACCCTAGTGATTCAGTTTACATTAAGAGCATGTAGAAAGGTGTCTTTCATTTAATCAGCCAAATAGCGTGTACAGTACCTGTAGTTAGCAAGTGGAAGCTCTTATTTTCACATTAAAATGTCGAACCAAAAATACCAGTTACTTTGTTTGTAATTTATCCCATGATAATACTAGTGTGACATGACATTGGTTGTAGCTTCACTCTCTTGCCACACCCAAAGATGTTATTTGAATGGATAACTCACGATGAAAGCCTCTCAAACAATGCACAGTCTGAAGGAAGTTCCGCCCAGTCTGTCACGGCTGACTGATTTTCTAGTCAGCACTTGCTGCGAAAATGACTGATAGCAAGTGTGGCTTGGAAAAGCCTCCCGTTTTCTGTATATCTAGTCTTTTGGGTTCCTTATGGTACATATTATTTTAATTCTTCTGAAGGACAATGTTCCAGCTATTATAGATTAGGGAATCTTACATGTAGTCAGCCACAGGCTGTCTGATAGAATGGTGTGGCTGTTTCAACAGCCTGGTTCTGTCATGCCTCAGTATATCAGGGTCTTCTCTAGTACATTATTTTAGCTATGACTGATTTTAACAAGCAAAGCCAATATAGCACTGATCATTCAAAAATGATTGGTGAGGATTTTTTCCTTGGAAAATACAGAATTATATGTCTAAGAGTCTGGGTGACAACCAATTACACTAAAGTCTCCTGAATACAATCAATATAAGAGTTAAGAGACAGTTAATTTAGAAAACAATAGGAATGGAAAAAAGTCTTAATATATGTAGCTCTTGTATAACATTATTTCTAAATGAAATAAAAAAGAAAATGGATACGTTATAATTGTGACATGGAAGCTTAGCTACTACGTTTGGACTATTTGAATGTTCAACTGGTGTAAACAATTACTATGAGGTATACACTACTTATACGTTTTCATTTGTTGATTCCTTTAGAAAAAGTAATGATATTTAAAGCAATTAAAAGAGGTAATTTTCCTTAATAGTATTAATAATCTAAACCATTTGTTGATAGAGATGATAAAAATTTCATTTTAATTATATTACTTATTTTTCTAGTTACTAAAAAAGTAATTTACAATAGAACAAACTGCTTTTCTGAAAGCACAGTAGACAACAATTAAGGATTTCTGTGTTTGTGAATATTTTATAAGGAAGAGTGGATTTGACTAACAAAGGTAAGTTTAATATAATTTACATACATATTCTGTATACATCCTACTACTTGTTATTTAAGGAAAATATTTTACGAAGACTCATCATTGGAAAACACCCATTAGTTGCTCATTAGTGGCTATTATATAGGGTGGTATCTATAAAATTGTGAAATGGCATTCTGGTATGACCTTCTGTTTTTTGCACAATTCCAAAATTTGTTTTTGTAACTGTACTTTGTGAGACTTCCTTGAGATTTTGTGCGGGTTTGTGTTCTGACATGTTTTCAGTGGCCTGTATTATTCCATAAAAAAACGTCTTTAATGGAATGGCAGGCCTAGACGCCTCACATTAGATTCCAAGATGGAAAATGTGATAATTTACACTTGTACAGTGACGGAGGAAAAAAAAGTCCATGGCGATCTGAATCTCATTGGCTGAAGTTCAATTAAGGTTCCAAGTGACTGAATGACGATAAGCTTGTCATGTAACCTGCCAGAAAAGTAACCTCTGTGAAACTCCTGCAATAGGACATATGCAGGCCTAAATAGGATATGACATTAGTACTGTGTCACTTCAGGGCTTGAGAACTTGGCGAGGAAAATATTGTAGGTAGTGTAAGGTGTTATGTACTCACCACCCCCCTTCCCTGACATGGGAATCACAGAATGGTGAACAGTTGGAAATAACTGAAAAAAAGTTCAACATAACTTACAAAAGCAAAAAAAACTTCCAGAAGCAGAGCTATTCATATGATGCATTCTGGATTAACCTAATTGTCCAACCAGTTTCTGTGTGGCACTAGGGTTAGAAGCTTCTTTATGGAAAGGGAACAAAAGCCATCTTTTATTATTATACAATATCAGTGCAGCTGGAGAACAAACAAAACTGTCAAATTTTAATCATACAGGATAAATGACATAGGGGGTGAAAAAGAGAATAGCATGTAAAAAGCTCAGCTAGCAAAATAAAGACAATTCTGAGCAAACACTATAAAACAATAGGCTTAACTTCAATGGCATTAAATAATGCCCCATGCGTATATTTTGTAGTGAGGCTGGCCGGTTCAGCCTGCAATCGCTTTGCTTAGTCATGCATAACTGGTCTGTCACTGACATATTCACGGGGCTGCTAAATAAGACACAAATATCATTACATATACTGTACATGTTAAAAGAACCATCTGCATTACTAAAATATTTAGTATTTTAATACCGAATTAACCTTTAAAAGACAATGTTTTTGTTCAAGGACATTAGGCATACCTGCAGCAGAAAAATAGTTTGAGCTCCCATAAGCTCACTAAATAATACATATTAAGAGAGTTGTGTATAGTAAGTGACGGATGGGTAATTCATCCTAAAGTATCTTTGGAACCAAAACTGACAAATAACATTTTAATGTCTTTGTATAAATAATATGCAAAATCCTCTAGATTGTGTCTACTACCAAAGAAACAGGCTGAAAAAAATATTCAAAAAGAAAGATTTATGGATTGCTTTTAAAAAAATAAAAAAAATGTTGTACTGTAATCTTAAAGGCACAGTGCAGAGCAAAGTCATATTTCTCATACACATAGAGCAAAAACACAAGGGTCACATTTATTCAAAGCCCTGTAGTTTGTATTTTGGAAATCCTCCTCTAGTGTGGTTTAAACTGACAAGACACCTCCTGTAGTGTGCAATTAGCTTCAAATTAGAGATTTCTGATAATTTCTTCAGGTACAAATATTTTTGTAATATTTTAAAATATTATCATACTTTTTATGTCCTTCAGACAATTTGTTATCAATTTAGAGATGTTTGATTGGTATGAGGTCTGGAGATTGAGATGGTTAGTCTAGAACTTTTATTTATGAAACCATTGTGTTAACAATTTAGATGAATGCTTAGAGCATTGTCATGCTGGAAAGTACAGTTTTGGTCAAGGTTGAGCTTCATGACAGAGGAAGCCGGGCAGTTTTTTGGAAACTTGAAAAGTTTTCATATGACTCATATGTCTCTGTGCACATTACCGTCCAAGTCACATTGTAACATAACAAAAAATCATTTGCACCACTGTACAGTATATACTCTGAAGTACAGTCTACCATAAAACACCCATTTAAAATGTGTACAGCATGTTTAAATATACATGGCACTATGCAGTTGTGATAGCTATTCCATTCCCAGGAGTCTACAGAGGATTATGATATAAGATGGTTGTGAAGAATCTTCTCATCTCCTCTAGTGTACTGAAAGAAATATTTTTCACTAAAAGGAATGCAGGGACATTTCTAATGCTGTTAGCAGAGCACCCAACAATTCAGAAACACGGTGGGAATTATTAACGTAATGCATCCTGTTTTCCCTGTGCAATAGGGTTTATTAATTTTTTATTTATTCTTTACCGTCATTCTATTAAGAAATGTGCATTATTGCCCTGAAGCAACGGAAGGGAAACGGTCTGTTTTTGTTTTTTATAAGTTAACTGCCAAATCAATAAAAGGTGATAAGAGATTTTTTAAGACTCATTCAGCTGGGTCACAAGCATAGAAAGTAGACCCAATGTGGAAAGGAGGCTTCAAGGGAACATGCCACAAATCATTTCAGTAACCAAAGAACAACTTGAAAAGTGTTTCCTAGTGTTAGTCCAGTACTTGCCAAGCTATTTACAACAGTGGGAGCTGGCAGTGTAAGAGTGAGTAAGTGTGCCAAGCTAACTCAAAAGGACATGCTTGAACATCCACTAAACAGAAATCACTTTGTTTATATTCAGGCATTTTGGAAGGTTGTTTTTTTATGTACACCTAAAATAATAAACATTATTTTAATAAAACATATTATAATAACACCATTATTTTCCATTGTATCTTATTTGAGCAAATTAAAACGCAAGATTTTTGCTCCAGAGTTTTTCTGGAATTTATTACCATTTCAGTACAGTATACGTACAGTATGTTTCCTTAACCCCAATATGTTCAACATATTTGTCAAGGTAGTAAGACAAATATCCTAAATATATGCCAAGATTTTAAAGACATGTCACTGTAAAAATCTGATACAATTACAGTATATGACCTATAATATCAAACACTTCCTCCAGTTATCAGTTATCAGCAGATGCTGCTGGAGGATATTACCCTGGTTTGTCATGACTGGTTGACCACAGACCTTTCTCTTCCTGTTTCTACAGGTGATTACAGTGTACAAAAACGTTCTAATAATGCTAATAAAACTTTAAGACATATAAAGTAAAAATAAAGAAGTATAAAAAATAAATATTTGGCTTACAGTATCTTGAATTTCTAATTTTTGTGTCACTTCAGGAATGATATACTACAAAACTTGGCTATGGCTATTATTACACATACTGTAAGTCTTTAAAATTCCTGACATTTTATTTTTAAACTTTACCAATTAAATAATATGTAGATTTAAAACATCAATATTTACAAATCCCACAACTATCCAGAATGGACAAAGAATTGATTCCTAAAATAATGATGTTTCAATACTGCTAATACTACTACTAAGGGTGGAGTGGTGGCTCTGTGGCTGTGCCTGTGGCTGGAAGGTTGCTGGTTCAAATCCTGTGGCTTCTGAGCAAGGCCCTTAACCCCAACTGCTCCAGGGGTGTTGTACAATGGCTGACCCTGTGCTCTGACTTCAGGTTTCTCTCTCCCTGTCTGTGCCTCTCGTGGAGAGCAAACTGGGGTATGTGAAAAGACAAATTCCTAATGCAAGAAATTGTATATGGCCAATAAAGTGATCTTATCTTATAATTTCTTGCATTATATAGCTTTTCATTCAAAAGAATCACAAAGGGCTTTCCATACAGTATAAGAGGGCACCCACTCCTTTTACCACTGAAGTGCAGCTCCCCCCATCGTGTGTGCCAGCAGCCTCACTACAATGCAAATCTGACAGGGGTGGCTTCATAAAGGTTAACTCTATACATATTTATTCTTTTGAAAAGTAATACAGGATCTTTAGTTAAACAAGACGTCAGGACCTCCGTCTAATGTCTTGTGTGAAGAACAACACCTCCTGCAGGAGTGCCCCCAGGTGATATAATGGAACATTGGTCTTGGAAATTCTAGTTCTGTGGGCAAAGTGCCACTTGCTGCCCCACCAACATTATATGCAACAGCAACCTGGTTCTCCTTTGAAACCTCCTATTTCTGTACTGGACAGGCTCAGGCTTGCTTCTCTCTTGAGATCTGAAGAAAGCAGAGATAGGACTGCTGCCAACACATATATATATGTAAGATATAAATTATATATACAGTATGTAAGATTATCATCATTGTCAAACTTTTAATACAATACAATTGTGGCTCAAACTACAGTTGCTTTTGACACAGAAAAAAAAAAACTAAATATGTGCAATCAAACTCTGCAATATCACGCCTGAAACCTAGGCATAGGAATAGCTCTCTAGCAATTAACTCCTCGCACCACTGGGAAGAAGTTTGTATTATTATTAGTTTTTGTTTGTTTTTGTACACTACAGTAGTTCTTCCTGAAGAACTGTCTTTCATGGACAATTTGTCCTCAAGAGACCTGCTACAAACCCTTGAATTCGGATATTGTTTAAAAAGCAGTTCTTTTCTGGAGGCTTATTGCAGTACAACTGCCAAGCAAAACAAATTATTAGGACACCAAACTCTAGTTTCTACTGGTAAAGCAAATAGTAGAGGAATAATCAATACAACTTCAACCCTTACCACCTTTCAACCTGTCCCACTTGCATCTCAAAACTGACAGCATTGTAGAGCAAGGTGTTTATAAATAAACAACTAACAATCTTTTCCAGTTCACTCTCGGTATCCTCAAAGCTCCCTGTACCACTCTTAAATGATTTCAGCTTAAAGACCTTCATAAATTATATTATACAGTGTGAATTGTAAAAAACAAACTTATACAAGACAGAAATAGTAGACATGCGATTAACCCACTATAATATAATTTCCACACTTCACTTATCATCCCAAATCCTTCATTACAATTACAATTTCCCAGCTCCTCCCTTCCAATTTGAGCTTGAGCTTGAAGCAAGGAAATGATCATAGAATGTGCAAATATGACATGTAATGCAGGTCTATGAGTAATAAAGGACCAGCACATATCCTTCAATATCCTTCTTACCAAGGTACATACAGTATATAGTAAAGGAACAAGCAAAGGTTTATTATATGCTTTTTCAAATTGTTGTGTTTCTTTTCTTCTCTTTCTCTAATCAGCATGGATTAAACCTGTCACGATTATAGTTCCCCCTCCTTAAGGGCGCTCCAGCCCTTTCACTTTAGACTTTATTCTGTGCACCTGATCCCTATTCCCAGCCCACCTTAAAAGCCAGGCGCTGACGCTCATCCGGGCTCTGCATCTGGTGCGAGTCCGGGACCTGGAAGCGCCTGGTCCCGTTAAGGTTTTAACCTCTGTTCCTGCTCCTAGTCCGCTGGTTCCGACCCGGTTCGTGTTTTTAATTCCGTGTTTGGGATTGATCACCTGGCTATGGACTTCCTCTTGTGTTTTTGAATACCCTCTTTGGATTACTCTTTTGGATTGTGTTGTCCGCATAGGGCCCGGAAAGAACTGTTCGTTACAGAATGAGGAACCAACACTTGGGCCCCGCGGACAGCGTATTGGTACCTGGACTCCATACTTTTTTTTTGTTTAGGGCTTCGGAGCCGCCCTGGAAAGGAGGGGCGTACTGTCACGACCGCTAACCCCTCCTCTTAAGGGAGCTCCAGCCCTTCCTCGTTCCTTCCCATTGTCTGCACCTGTTCCCTATTCCCGTCCCCCCTTAAAAGCCAGACGCGGACCTCACTCCTGGTTCCTCATTGATTTCCACATCATGAGAGCCCGGGGTCTTGCTGCGTCTGGCTCCGTTATGCTTTTAACTTTCCATTCCTAGTTCTTGGTTCCCCTCGCCGGTTCCGACCCGGTTCGTGTTTTAACTTCCTGGATGGATCCCCTGGCCTTGGACTCTACCCTTTGTCTCGGATTACTCTTTTGGATTTCCTACATGGATTGTTCGCCTGGATTCACTTCCCCCGGACACCTGCACTCCATGGACACGCCCCCCGTCTCCAGACCCTTTTCCTGCATGACTATTTTTCCCCTTGTGTCTTCACTATTCTGGATTGTGTCGTCCGCATAGGGCCCGGAAAGAACTGTTCGTTACAAAACCTTTACTTGTTCCTTTGCAGCCTACGCATGCTGACGCAGCTACCTACTTGGACTGCATATACAGTATTTTAATTCAAGTAAAAAACTCAAGTCTAATTCTAGAACCTAATTGCTTGATACCAATTGATTGTGTGGGTAATACTCTGTTTCATGTCATGTCAACAATAAAGAATATTTGCATGTATTTTTTATTGAAATCTTTCTTTATTGAGAAGTCTTTTAAGAGGTGTTGGATTGTTGCCCATCATGCAAATTGATTCAATTATTAATTAAGCCTCTCAATATGACAATTCACCTCCTTCCATACATACAGCTTCATATTAGAATTAAACTTTAAGAAAGCTTCAGGAATAAAATGTTCACATATAAATTTATTCACACACTTACATGGTTGCATAAATTAATCTCAGGGGGATTTTCGATGGCCCTGGAGTTTGGGGCTCTAAAATGTTATGAGATATCCCATAAATGTCAGGTTTGTAATTAAAAAAAGAGCAGGGGGTTTTGCCCAGAGCATTCCCTACTCTTCAACTACAATACTCTTTTAGAAAATCAACCTAGACTACTGCACAAGCAAAATCATTAATTTTAAAATACTGCATTTCTCTCTGCAATTTAAATACAACTGGCATGGGGTTTGGTATTTGAAAGAAAACTTGAAGTATCTAAAAATGAATTTAATGAGAATTTGTTATTTTCCTAAATTAAAACATGTGCAATGAAAATACAAGAAATAAGACGCATAATAAATAATCTTGGAGGTTTTTCCCTTCGCTACAAAACTTCAAATAAAAACAAAACATCATTGCATTCTGTACTTATCATTCATATTGATCACTGATCATTCCAAAAGGCCTTGTGCTGATTTTAGCCTATACTCTGCTTATGGTGCCTTCTTTTTCTAAGAGTCAGAATTTACTTTTAGAACCAAATTAAACAGCACTAACACATCACCTTCTGTCATTACGTAGCACAGCACTGACTTCACAAGCAGACATTGCAAGCTTTAATATTAAAAAGTATAAACTGAAATTGAAATTCAACAAAACAGAAACAAAAACGCTTATCTGAACTGCACAAAGCACATTTCTTCTTTTTCTCCTATCAAAAAATGGTTTGGTTTAAATTATTACTTTTACTGTTTTGGGCATTGTTCCAATTTGTATTCATTCAGAGGAAATCTGCCAGTATTATTTGGAATTAAATTTCAACAGGCCTCTATAAATGCCCTTTAACAATAAGGCAAGGGCTTGGCAGGGGATCTTTCCCTAAAGTGTACTCAGCCACACAAATGTTGCCTGGCCCCCGCTGTGGAAGAATAATGATATTAATGGAAGGTGTAGAAGACAGAAAGTCAATGAACAGATTTGTCCAGTTTAACCTCTCTGACCCAGCAGTTCCTTCAATCTGTCAGCTGCACACTCCCCTTATACTAAATAGTGAAGGAGCCAGCTCTCCGGACAAGGAGGGATAGAGAAAGAAACAGCTCTGATGCATTTACTTTGCAAGCAGGACATGTGCTATAAAAGAGGCTATCGGCTGTAAAGCTCATTGCTCGGTGATCCACCTGTATAGCCTTGCTTCACGTGAGGGAAAACAAAGGCGCAATGCCAGCCCTGTGCATTATCAGCTGTGCGCTTGGCACACAGGAGCAATCTTATACTTTGTTTTGAATCAGTGGCGTAAATCTTCTCCCAGCACTCAGGCATCAGCTGCAGATTCACCTTGCACAAGCCAGCTGGATCCCGGCCAGTAAACGCTGCCAGAGAAGTCAGCAGGCAGTGCAAGTGAGTACTTAGTGAAGGGTCATACAATATGTTACATGACGCGTTGACTGGTGAAAACACAGGGGTTTTTAATCCAAAGGCAGGCTGAGCAGTTCACAGAGCGCCTTCCTCGTATTTATTTTTATTTTTTCTTGTGAAACACAGGCCAAGTATTAGGGCTGCATAAATAACACAATATACTGTATGAAGTTGAATATGAATATATGGATTGTTTCAGAGAACCACCTTCCAGTCTTCAAAACACCTTGTTTCTCCGCTATAAATTAACAACATAAAAATAAGATATTCAGGTACTTTAGAGACTGTACACTGTACAGTATATAGTGTAGCTTAACGAAAATGAAAAGGAGACCATGTCTATTGAGAACTAGCTGTGTAGCAATCATGACATTTTTATTTTGTAAATGAACTGCCACCAACAAAAAAAAAACGAAGTACCCTATTTCGAAATACAGTACCAATAAGGTGTTCATATATTAGAATTTCTTCTATAGCGCCTATTACATTTGCAAAAAGGTTTTAAATGATTAATGACATGATGTGAGCTAAGCACACTCTGTCACGCTTTTTCAGTGATAAAGAAAGTTCCCTTAGGAGAGGAATGGTTCTTGTTTTTCAACCTGATGATACTCAAGAGGGGTGGTACAATGACAGAGCCATCAGCGTTGGTGCGCTTGAGCTAGTTACATGGATATGGTTTCCAATTTGTCTCAGTAAAGGTCTGTAGTGAGTTTGGTGATCAGAGCATAACCAATGAAAAACAAAATCAGCAATACCATACAAAATGGCATGAAACTGTCTCACCCAATAAGATAGTGCCTAATTGTCAGTGGGTGAAGGACTGAAAGCACACTTGAAAAGTCACAAACCATTTAAATGAATCCATTCTCTATGAAAGGGAACATATAATACTGATGCATAAAAATGGACAAAATTTCTAGTCCATTCAGCATCAGTGAAGACAAAGTTTTCAGACTTACAATTAACTAAGAACAGAAAGAAATATCAGAAAACAAAGACCAGAAAACCTGTCTCCTCCCAATATAAAGGCAGCGGTGTGGAGTAGAGGTGAGGGCTCGGCCCTGTGAACTCTATCCTAGAAGGTGTGTGGTAACCAAAGAAAAATGTATGTCACTCAAAATCGATCCAGTAAAAACAACACTGGATAAACAGGTACTCTCCAGGTCTTCACTGTTTATTGGAATTATCTCTCAATGGACTAATCCAGTTAATCAACTCATTTGATAAAATCAAATTTGTTGTAACACATCCAGTTGTTTACGGTCCATGAGGAACAAACACCAAGTGTTCTCATGCCTGCACTCATAAAAAATCAAGGCTGCTCCTGAGAAAAGGTAGCCAAAAGTGAGATATTTAATTCAGAGGCCTGCTTCTTACCTCGAAATGGCACTGATTGGAGACAAGTCCAGAGATGCGAGGGGCCTTGTTAACTTGCCTCGCTGAGTTCTTGTTTGTGATATCAACTATTCAGGCCTCAGCGTTCTCTCCTTTTATGGAGCTTGACAGCCTGGTGCTAAATGGCTAGCATTCCCATGATTCCTTTATTTTTATAAGGCAGGGAACAGAGATCATTGTAGCCAGGATAGCATGTCAACTCAACAGGACATTAACAGCACAGCTCTAAAAAAGAATAAATCCAGCTTTACTGGACAGGCACTGAGAGGGAGCCAGCCTGTTGAGCGACTGAAAAAGCACATTTCCTTTTTAATTTTTTGTATTGTTAATACATTTCTTTCCCCATGCTATTGCATTTTTAGCTTTATCTGCTCCAAACATTATACTCTATGTATACAAAACACTATGTACTGTATATACAGTACTAAGTATGAACATAAATGGACATAAACAATGATATATGTTTTTCAAATATTATAATAACAAAAGAATATTAAAGGGATGAAGTACAGTACAGTATATAAGCAATAACAATGGGAGACTTTAAACACTGAAAGGGAAATGGCTGATCTAACAGATAAATATTTAACCCAGGAAGAAATTAATATGTTGATGACCTAGCTGTGGAAAGAATGTTTACCTTATTTTTCCTCAGACAAATATTTTATAATGTAAACAATTTCTATATTACATAGTGTTAGCTTAGAAGCATAGAGAAATGATAAGTGTTAGGATATATAGTTAAAATGTAGAATGTAAATAAAATGTTATGTTAATATTGTACAATGTACTAGTAAGACAATTTTCTGTGTACTGTGTGTACAATTTTGATCACCATGGTAGAAATAATATACTATATACTGTACTACACTGAACCATTTTTAGCATCGAACAGAGACGACAAGTATTCAAAATCATCAAGGGCATTAACACATTTATACCATTTAACTTCTTCAGAAGCAAGAGTGAAACATGAACCCTGAGTTATGGAAAACTCTGATTATAATAACAATTGATTCAATAGTAATTCAGGGGTTACAGAGAAAATGTCTAGAAATACCACCAAGATGGAAAAAAAAATCTATACATTTTTTAAACTACTGCATAAAATGTAATGTTCACATTGAATTCCACACAGGGAATTGCACAAAACACGAGTTACATGCTGAAGTGGTGAAATTTACTCAGCACACAAGCTGCAGAATTCCAGACATAATGTTTCGTACCTTAGTAGGGACCACTAGATAGACACTGTAAGGCATTACAGTAATCTAAACTTGATTAAATAAATGTATGTATATTTTCTTCAGCATCAAATAGACGCAGCAAAAACCTTAACCTAGCAATGTTACATGGATGGAAAAAATATTTTGACATTTCTAAAATTGTCTTAGGATGACAACATACAGTAGGTTCAATAATAGCAACAAGATTTCTAACATTGGTCAAGGGTTCAATTTCAACACCATCAACAATGTCACTGAAATGACACAGCAGTTCTTGGGAGGCAATAAACACATCATCTCAGGTTTCCTTAAAAGATTTTGGTTCCTTACAATATGAAATTATATCGAATTTTGCATGTGAATCTGCGTTTCATCAGCATAATAATGAAGTCCAAGTCCATGAATAAAGTAAGAGAAAACATAAATATGCTGAACAGTAAAGGTCCCAGCAAAGGATTCTGTGGAACACCCTGAGCAATTTAGACATTTTCATTTTTAGAACAGCCAAGATTTATTTAATTGTTTAGTACTGGTGAAATATGAGTCAAATCTTTGAAAGGAAGTAGTATCCATCCTTTTCCTATCTGCTTTATCCAATAAAGACTACCCTTGCAGGTAATAGGCGCATGGCATGATACACCCTGGACAGGACTCCAGTCCGTCACAGGGCACACACAGACACTGTCACATACAGGGCTGTTTACTGAAGCCAATTAACCTACAGTGTACCAGTATGTCTTTGGACTGTGGGAGGAAGCTGAAGCAGCTGGAGGAAACTCATATGAATAAAGGGAGAACATACAAACTCCACACAGATAGAGCCCCAGAAATTGAACCCAGGGCTCCAGTGCTGTGGGCCTCCAGAAAGGAAGGAGCAATATTCCCTAAATGTCTATACAATCTAGTCAAATTTCTATACAATCTAGTCAAATACCAAATAAAAAGTTACACTTTACACCAAAACAATTAGACTACTAAGTGAATCAGTATCAGAAATCACTTTAACAAGAATGTTTCTATATGATGCATTTGTCTAATGTTTATCTCCAACTGTAGAGGTTCAAACAGCTCATTAAATGCAACTAAGTCACAGCCATCCATTCCTGACTTTGTGAGAAAGGGTAAATTGGAAATAGGATGGTGGTTGTTAAACACTTTAAGGTCTAGACCAGGTTTCTGTAAAACAGGTATGATAACAGGAAAACCTAGCCCTACCAGAATAAGACCTGATTTAAAGAACTCATTTATGAGGTTGATAATAATGGACACAGAACAGACAAAGCAGATTTGAGTAGAGACATACTGTAGAAACATACAAAGCAGACAAAAGGTCTTATTGTAGCTACTAGATAATTACATAGATAGCATTCACAACAGCAAAATGAAGAACTCAGATATAGAAGGAATCAGGGTAGCTGGTTCCAGAAGGTGACGTCAGCAGTTCATTATTAATATTGTGTATTTTATTGAGACAAAATGCATGAATGTGTTAAGCAGTTCAGTAGGGGAGGGAAGCAGACTTATTAACAGGTTCAGGAATTTTGTTCATGGTGGAATCAAGGACTGTAGGTTTACTGTCAACCTTCTCAATAAGATTAGAAAATATAAAGAGAACCTAGAAGCTTTAAAATTATTCCTACAGGACAGCTCATCAATCTGTTAATGTACAGTCAGACCCATCTTTCTCCATAAGCAAATGTACACCAACCACTATTTTACGTATTTAAAGAGTCTCTTAAAAATGACTCATGCTTTATTATTACAGACATTCTGTTGCTTAAGATAACTACCAGGATTGATGCTTTTGTTGCATGCTATTAAGCTACTGTATGTTGGAACCAAATACACATACAAAATTCAAACTTTTCAAAAAACATTTTGTTATTCTCATAGGACAGTTCTGTATTATTTTTTGCTTTACGTTTTGTGCTGTTATTTTTTTCTTTTAAATCTTCTACACTTAATCCTTATATTATTGTTCATTTAAAAGACAAAACACTTTGTTTTTCAAATCGAGATAAACTGTTTACAGTCAGTTCTGTCAGAGGCTTTCCTCTAAAACCCTGAGTAACGGAAAACTCGCATTATAATAAGCATTGATTCAATGGAAATAAAGAGGTTAGATGGAATGATAGAAAAATGTCTGTACATTTTTTAAATAACTATATAAAGTTTTAGATATTAGCAAGGTGGCACAGGGGCTAGCATTGTTGCCTTGCCGTGCTGTGGCCCTGGGTTCATTTCCTGGGGTGCTTTTTGTGTGGTTTGTATGTTCTCTCTGTGTGTCTGTGGGATTAAGACTGTCCATTGGTTAAAGCAGTTAGAAAATAAATGGATGGATGGACATTTTTGTATATTATTTGAATAGTTCTTAGGTGTTATTTTACCAAAAAGAGTGTTTTATTGTTATAATATAATTAATTGAATGCAACCATGAAAACATTGAAAAGTGTGTGCCAACCTTTGTTGCTAAGTGATAGGAAATGTAGCAGAGAAGAAGAGGGGAAGAGAGAAAGCAATGAAATGGTGGAGGGTTTTACATTTTGAACAACTTTCAAAGTGAAAACCTTTTTAATGAATTTTTTTTAAACCTAATGGAATATTTATGAAATGCAAATTTACACTGACTTACCGCAGTTACTCAGGAGTAATTTGTTTCTGTATAACCGGTCTCGTTATGACCAAATTGCACTCACATTTTAAAAATAGTGGAAGTAATAAATAAAACTCTATACTTCAAAACAGAGGAGAAACAGATCAGATAAAAACCCACAGGTGTAATAAAAGATACTGGAATGTATGTATTAAACATACTTAAAATTAAGCAAGATGGTGGATGAACTTATCTTCACCTTAGGGTTCCTGTATGAAATGTACTACATACAACATTATAATAAACATTAAGAAACAGCAGTCATTCTGTTTGTCTAAAGCACTCATTTTGGCTGGACCTGGGCAGCCCCAGGATGGGACACCTACAAGGAAAGCCAGGTCGCAGCTGCAAATGATATTGAAGGACAAGTAGGTTGCAGTTCTACCTCTGGACTAGAATTTCAAATGCCCCAGTGGCTGTTGTGTGGCACTTCAGATTCAACAGGTTTCCAGACTACTTGGCAATCAAATATCACATGGCACTGTTTGCAAGAGTAGGGTGTTAACCCTGGTGCCCTGGCTAAATTCCCTTTAGGATTTCTTAATCTGGCCAACCTAAAGTTCCCCTTTAATTCAATTACTTAAGCAGTTTCTTACTTCTCTCTACATGATCTCTACATGTGTAGTGGATATGTTGGCACATACTGTACATGTCACTTTAGTGAATGCTGCATTTTAACAGTGGTTGAAGTTATTCCTCTCTTATATGTGAAGCAAGTTAACATCTTTTGGGATGAAAAGCACTATACAGCAGTTGTTATTATTCATTATTTATAGAATCAGTTCATTACTCTATTTTCCATTGATACTATTATTTTTTTAAAAAAAATTAAATTGTACTTCCTGTGTCATTGTACCAGAGGTACAGACCCATGACAATGTATTTGCCGTCACCTCCTTTATTTTTAATAAATAATGGATTTGAATAACCTTGAGTAATTAATCAAAAACTTTAACCAGCTGAATACAAAAACTGCTGGAATTACATAAAGTACTATTTAACATGGGCTATCTTCCTCTCACAGAGAAGTAATCATGCAAAACAAGCAAAACAAATGAAAACACATCAAAATCACGATCCTCACCTCCTGTAGATCAAGCAAGTGATGAGACTCAAGGTAATCCAATGGACGAGTACATAAAAAATAAATGAAAATGTTTTCCAGTAACAAACTGCACAAATGCAGAACTTCAAAGCAGCATTTAGACAACAAAATGAACGCAAGCCTTAAATTTTAATTTTATTTGTTTAACCTAATTGGATAAACACATACTGTATGAATGTGCACATCCACATTATAGGCACAACCCTTTCAAGATGTTGATGTCTTTCATTAATATTATTCAGTAAACAAGTACATGCAGGTTTTCAACAGCACAGTTTCATTTTATTTTGTAACATCACATTATAGAATGTACTGATGAGTGGATAGTTATAAATGACAATGATACATGTAGGTGATGTATATGACAGAAGACCAACATCTAAAGAGAAAATCTTGGGGAGGGTCGGGTATATGTGAGCACAAAGCTATGAAATGTATGTTATTTTTCTTTTGGGTGCTGTTACAAATAACACAAATGCAAAATAGAATTTTCAGGCAAACTTGGTTTATCAGCCTTTAATGGCTTTTGTTATTTATCCATTCCACAATTACGCTAGGAACTGAGAAGGAATAATCAGAGGGACACAAGGCAATGAAAGACAGGATCAGGGATCTCTAGATTCAGATAAAGAGGTGGATAGAGTTGGGAGGAGGTAAGCTGCTAGAATTTATGGCTTTTAAACAGCCACATCATCAAAGAGAGATGGCACTTCCTGCCACCAGCACAGCAGACAGGTCAGACCAGCATTGTTAAAACAGATGGTGAGGACACCACTATAAATAATATAACCATAACCTCTGTAGCTGCTACAAAACCTTAAAATTAACTAGGAGTTGCCATTTTGCTAAAAAATTCAAAGTATTAGACAGTAATTAATCAATCTGACACCACAGGGAGATGTATAAGTTTGCTACAAAGTGAAATTACATAATTCAGTTTGTAATTAATATGCAACATTTTTATTATCTAGTATTCACAAACAAAGTCAAAAAGTAAAATGTCCCTGTTGCTTTTAGCTATTAATAACTGAGAATGAAAACCTCATGTAAAAAAAAACTAAGCACAGATTATTATGGTGGATTTCATATTGAATAACTTAGAAAGATGACTACATTGAGTCTTCAAAAGCTATCTTACAAGTGCTGACAAACCTAAAATTAACACACGTCATATCAAATTAAAAAGCTCATCACAGTTATTAAAATAAAGTGTAAAGATATCTCACAAAATAAAAATATACTGCATTTCAACATTTGTATGATTTCATATGTATGTTTGTAACATCAGGCTGCTCTTCAGATCATTTTCTCAAACTTTAAACAAGTAAGGGAAACTGGTATTCTGCTGGTTAAACAGCCCAAAGTAAGTGACTATTTGTTCTGCAGTAAGCAATTTTGATTGCCTGAGCTCACATGATTTGTCATTTAGATTTTCACTCCTAACCTAAAAGGAGCATAAATATTATACAACAGAACTTTGCTAATTATTATGGACAATATCCCTTTGAATAAAATAAGATACAGTATGTGTATTAAAACAATAAGAATACAATTTTATAATACATATAAATATGTAAATAAGAAATTCTCTTCTTATACTATGCTTATATATGTATTAAAAAATATACACATTTAAATGAATGGAAAAAATAACTTCTGTAGTTTGCTGAAATTGCTCTTTTGCCCAAGTAATTAAACCATAAACGAGGACAACCCGTTCATAGTACATCCTGTGTGTATGTATAATTAGCTGAGAAATAACCTTGAAGACAGGAGTGATATAAAGCTGGTTTTCTGCTTGTGCTGAGGAATACAACATATGACTGTCCACTCTTCCTCAACATTACTTTGTGGTAGGAAAATCACAAACAATATACTGTATACTAAGGGTGGTAGTATGGGGTGGTTCCTCCACAGTTATGCATTAATTGGTTCATTCATTTCTTCTTTAATGAAGAACACCTGTTATAAGAAACCTATTGTCTTTTCTGTATTGAAAATTATCATATTTTTATTGTGGTTTGCATGGGTCAAAGAGGAACAACATATTGCCCAGCTGTATAATGGGCAAAAATGCAAATCACCTTTGATCAAAGCATCAACCAAATATTTACTAATAATACAGACACTGTACAGCAAAAGGCTGATTTAGACATTCAATTAAAAACAACAGTCTCATTCAATAATTGTAGAAACAATGGCATATTTTCACTGCTAACATTCCCAAACATCTGTACCAAACAATTACTACATTGCTAGGATAATGTGGAAAATGAGTGGCTTACACTGAGATGTTGACTAATCTGTACATTACACAGGATCTTTGTCATGGAACACTGGTGTGGTAAATTGAGAACTTCCTATTATTTAACATGTTCACAAAGGCTTGAAAATTTTGATGGGTATTCCTAACCATATTAAAACCATACTAAGACTAGAAAAATGGGTTTTTGTTTTTAGTGAATACTTTCATGCTGCAATAACATGCCACTGTATATCAATCTATATATTTTTCATTCAGATGCCTGAATGTTTCTAAAAATGTATAAATAATCTTAAATTGACTGTTAAAGTGACCAGTATGGATCAGTCAAAAGAAATGGCATGAATACGTTTTCTACACAATGCAAAACAGTTGAGACAGTTTAGAAATGCTTTTGAAAAAGCACGGGCAATAAAAGCTGTTTTCATGCATTAATATAGTACTGTACTTGCTAAACTAACTCATTTTGAAACATGGTTTTAAAGCAACCAGCTCAATTATTTTTTTATCTGCCTTTCTAATGTGAATTAGATCTAATGTCTCCTATTCACCAGATGAAATTGGGAAGAGATTCATATAAATCAGGTGTATCTTGAGGTCTACAGACTTACAGTTGTAATATTTAAAAGCAATCATCTCATTTAACCAAACTGGTGTAAACAATAGTCTGACCTAAAGAATATCACAAGCAATTGATAATATTTAACAGCAGCACCAGTATAAAATACATTTAAATACATAAAAACAGGAATGTTTTGCACACATTTTACTGGCAAAATTTATCACCAAACCTATTCATTTAAAAAAAAATCATAGATGCACTTACTCTCAGTATTGTGTTTCATCTTGATACAGAAAAGTCTTCCATACAGAGCACTCAACCTTGTGAAAACACAAGATCATATACTGTATTTTAGGCAATTCTTTGGAGCAATGGAAACTCTACTGCCTTAAACTTTATGACCTATATCCTTTTTCCAGCTCCTCTGAAACAATGAGGAATCAATTGTTTGCTTGTTCCTATTGTCAGCTGGCTTCTTCACAAATTTCACATGGTGCTCTTGTCTCCATTACATAAGGTTCTGGAAGGTTCATCTACACGTTCCTTACTGAGAAGGGATAGTGGGTTCTCAGGTTACTGGATCCTTGAAAAATAAGTCCAAGTTTTTTTTTTTAATGGATATTTTTGCACAAACCAACAGTTTAATTATAGTCGTCATTTCTTAGGAACATTTCAGTACCATAATTTGGGTGATAGATTAAATTACTGTATTATCGTTGTAGTATTCTTTTAAAGGCTTTGCTCAGAGTTCAAATAAGAATAAAGGAATGGAAACAAATCAGATGAGGTCACTGAGTCCATCTAGCTGGTTTGCTGGTCAATTAGCTAGTTAGCTTGTTAATTAGCTAATTGATCCTAGGATCTCATCTAACCATTTGTGAAAGAAGTGGCAGTATTAGCTTCAATAACATGGCTGGGAAGCTTGTTCCATACTCTCACAGAGGGCCTCCTGTTCTTAGTTTTAACGACATTTCCATCTGGTTTCCAGTTGTGTCCTCTGATTCGAGCTTGACAATTAATTTAGATTTTACATCTTCTGGGTTGTCAATGTCAATGTCAATGCCACTACATTATATTAAATGCAAATACATACCTTATTTTTCAACACTGTCCTACAGTACATGTACACAAAACCCAATAGTGGATGTATCCAAATAGTGGATGTGTCCACAAAGCACAAATAAAAGGAAAAACATACGTGAAACATGATGTTGTTTAATTCATATAGTAGCACTTATACAGTAGATCTACTCCAATCCTATGTTTATTTTAGAATGGAAAATTCATTGGTGTCTTAATCATCCTATAACCCGTACAGCTGTCAAACTGCTTTACTATTAAGGTACTCTACGCTGATCACAAATCTGCTCTACCGAAATTTTGATACATTACACACTTTGAAGAAATATTATTCTTAAGTTTTCTAAAGTCCATAGAAAACACTTTGAAAACTAATGTTTTCGACTAAATAAAAGGACAACAGATCTAAATGCATATTCAATTCCATATCGAAATCATTTTAAAGATCAATTTTCACAGAGCCATAATTACAATTGTCTCTTTCATTAGTTCTTTTTTTTAACTCTTTATTCCCAATGGAGATTTGTGACCAATTAAAGAATCCATGTGCTGTAAGCACTATTTTTATGACCAGGTTATATGTAGGTGAAAGGTCATCAGATTCAGCTCCAGCTAAACAGAAACAAAGTGTCAGCAAGCTGATGTTAGATTTCACAGCAGTGGATACTGATTAAAGAGGATCATGTTACAAGTGCCACATACTTAAAGTGACAGTACAATTATTCAAGTTAAGAATCTGAGATGTTTTTTTCTAGATATACTTCTGGATCCAGGAATTAATCTGTACAGAGGTCTTGCGAATGCAGTTAAATGGTAAATTAAGATTGTTTTGACATCAGTCCTTCAAATGAATGGTTGTAATTTATAACTTTTATTTTTACATTGTAAGCTAGAGCTGTCCAATTTTGATCCTGGAGGGCTAGTGTGTCTACAGGTTTTCATTCCAATTCAGCTCTAAACAAGCTAAACCAGCTGGTTGACGGCTTAGGTGATCAAATTTAACAGCTTCTTCCAATTCCTCAGGAGCTGCTGTGTTTAACATACCTTGAAAACCTGCAGACACACTGACTCTCCAGGACCAGAAATGGACATCCCTACATAAACTGACCTAGCTAGAAAGACTGTAGAGTGGAGTACACTACTCGAATAAGAATTTAGACCATGTTTACTAAAAACTATGTAGAGGTTAAGTTGATATTATATTTGCACTGGAGAGAGGAATAATGACACATGCATTCCAGTAACATTTTATCAAAGGAAATTCTTATAAGCCACTATTTTAGCAGGGGGAACAAAAGGCTTTTAAATAAAAAATGTTTTTTTTTCCTCTATGAGGTTTTGAATGGAACTTAATCCAAATACATTCTTATATTTTTCCTCCAAATGTTTGGCCCAAGTCAACTACCAGTTACAAAGTTGTATTGGTAAAAAGAACCCTCTTGCAGAGTTAAAGCTCAAGTCTTTACATCTTCTAACAGCTCATTTTGTCTAGCTGACTCCAAAACAAAACCAGTTTATTCAGTGCTGACTTGGTCCCGAATTATACAGGTCTCAGTTGGCTTTTTCCGAGAGGGGTCAATATTGATTTTTCGGCCTTGTGTGAACAAGCCTGAATAATCCTTTCCCAGCAAGTTCCTTATGTACAAAGACATTTGTCAAGAATGCTGATGGGAAGAGAATGAAAATGTGAAGGAAAATAAATCCATTACCTAGTCAAAATTCTATTTGACATCATTAAGCCAGATTCAAGGAAAACAGGATAATGCATTCTGCTGGTATAAATTCCTCTTCTTTAACAGTATTGTCAGTCCTCTTTAATTAATTCTTCTGTGCTGTCAGTCATTTCCTTATTTCCTTCCAAAAATCATGCAGAAATTCACACCAGTTTCATTGTTCTCACATTATCACCTTTTTTTAATGTTTCTTTTAGTTTTTAAATTAAAAAAAGCTTCCATTTGGGAAAAGTGGACAGTTAAATTGAAATGAAATAAAAGCCACCTATTAGTTGCAAATGTTCTCAAGCACTAAGCACTGAGAACAGCTGCTGAAATGTTTGCACCTTCGCACACAGTACTTAAACTTAACTCCTTTGCTAAAGTTACCTTTTGTAAAGAAGTGTATTTCTGAGTGTGTTTTTCTGTTTGATTTTGGTCTTTTTTGCACCTCGTAAGGACATTTTGATTTAAGAGACTTTATTTTTATTTCTCGACCAATAAATGTAGAAAAACAATGGAAAAATGGCTGGCTGTTGTCCCGTCGATGTGGAAGGATCTAGACGTTATAACACGTTAGAAAATTTACCTTGCTTGTATTGATTTCAACCGGACTTCAATCTCACATCACTGATTACTTCTCTGACCTAAACTGGGAGGTGAATGACACATCAAAGTGGATTCTATTTATTACAGTTAAGGTGACCACGGATTTGGGTTAATGGGTTTAATCCAATTTTTCTTCTCTGTTGCTTTTTTTTTTAATTTCCACTTCCTATAACCTTAGAGGGATGGGAGTAGAACGGCGCGGTCAGTGAACTTAACTGCCCAAGACAAGCAATTTCCGCTGCCCAATTATCCATACAATTTCAGAATCAGAGTCGAAATGAAGGGGAGACTAAGTAAACTTCAGCAAAGGCCTATACACAGACAAAAGAATATCTCCAGGTAGTTCAGCATAGCGTAGTTTAGGTCTATGTTTCTGCATTGCTTTGCTGTACTAGAGTCCCTTTCTTAGCAAAAATCATCTAATAAAAACTGGAAATAAATTCCAGGCATAAGGCAATACCAGCCAATAAAATTATTTGTCAAGCAATTATTCAATTCTGTACACTCCTGACATTTAAGGCAATGGCAAAGAATGCAATACCTCAAGTTTTTACTGAGACGTTGAACCCCCAATCTGAACATATTTTGTCTTATTGGACAGGATTATCAGTAGATAATTATTAGTAGCTAATGCTAATAAATGCTAATAACAAATGCTAATAAATTATGGCTTGCCCATAAAAATATATATGATATATATGATATTTATCATTATTACAAACGGAAAAAGATGCTATACAGGTTCTTAAATACAGCTCTGCAACACAACAATGTCCATATTTACAGTAGATTCAGCATTTAGGGCCTAGCAACCCTTTTAATTAAAACTAACAGGAATGAGAAAATATATAAACACTGTCTGAGAAATGTTGGTTTTAAAATCTTATGAAAACATTAATACCAGACAGCGAAGGAGTGCAACTATTATTTATCCAACCTATGATTATTTATTGTAAAAGTACTCCAAGCTCCTCAGGCTCAAACAAAGCTACACACTTTGAATTTAATAGAGGAAGACACTGTTTCTTCTATTCTGTACTGTGATCTCTCAGACAGACACATATTGGCTGAATGGAAGTCCACTGTTGAAGCAATACCAGCCAATAATAAAATATATACTTTCATATTTTACAGTTTTCAGGTAAGTCTTAAGACTCCGTGGATCTTTTAATCTTTTACAATGTTTCACATTCTTTTATATCTATGACACATATGACACAGAGGGAATGTGATTTCCAGAATATCCTGTTTTGAAGACATTACATACGTAACATCACAGATGGGAGTTGATTCAAATGACCTTGTTCTGGGAGATTTAAAAGTTTGGTATTATTATTACTTATATTACTATTGCTAATAATAATGTACCATGGGTTTGACAAATGGAACACTGTAATAGTTGTAAACATTGACCCTGTACAAGCTCATGCTACATTGCTGTAAAACATACAGCAGAACTGGAATCAAGATTGATGCCATTTTCTATAACTCTGAATATTTGTATTACTTGCTTACCTGATTAAATATACAGAGATGGTGTTTTTCTGAAGCATTGCAACTGATATTAACCACAATTACTGTTCATCATGACTGTTAAACAGTATATTTTCATCATTTGGAAAAGTATATTAACTAAGACTGTATATCCACAAGCATGCTAAATTTTATAATTGTGTGTGAGAAGAACAAAATATAGTCTTATGAGAAAAAATGCAGTCAAAGAAATTCTTGTCTCTTCCCGAGCTTAAGCCAAGGAAGGCATATAAATCGCTATTTTCTGTACCACCTCTTATAGGGTCTCTCTGGACCCGTAGCAATGAAAATACACTCCTCCACTACATTAAACTAAATGAAGAATGTGTGGGTTGATAGGCTGTGAGTTGGTATTTGTTTAGAAGTTTACCTTTTGAAGGTCAGTTCATTTCTTGTACTGCACTGCACATAACTACTGCACTTCGAAAACTAAACAACCTCTTCTCTGTGTTCCATAGAGCACAAGGTCCCCCTTTATCACCAGCAGATGCTTCCATGTACACTACAGCACATTAAATAATATTTGACTAATTAAGATGTGAGGAATTGTTCTAAATACAGTAATCCGCACTGTACAAGCAACCGCTATATAACTTTTCGTTTAAACAAGATGTAGTTATTCCTATCTATTTTTTCATTTACCAAGACGATTTTCACTCTCAAACAGCACTGTTGGGGTCTCGTATAGCATTGCTGAAGTTATATTTGAACTTTTTATAATAAAGGCTAAGTGTTTATAACCTGACCTGACCGAGTTTAAGTGCATTATAACAGACACCCGTTATATCTGACATTTCAGGAATAACTGAAAGGTAGGGATAACCTTATCAGAAACAGCTTATTGTGCCATGTGTGGATTGTGTATAGTTCAACTGAATATGCAATGGTCACTTCTAAACAGGCTTTCGTGGTAATAACAGGGGATGTCTGGAACTATATTCAGACTTTAAAACCTTCTCCAAAACTGCTTGGATGCAGAGCACCATGGAGACTCACCTTAGTGTTCTCTGGAAAACTACCTTTTCTGTAACAAATTAAAACCCATTTCAAGCCTTTGCTGAACTGCATTGTGACTTTTTGCATATAGTCACAAGGGACAGTCCCTAATGTGAGTCAAGCTGGTAACATACAACATATGTAACAAATGGGTGTTATATAAATAAAGTTTTGTTATATTATATTAATTACATATTATACAATATTTAGAATGTATTAAAAATAGTATAAAATATATGTATTATTAAGAAAATAATAATACTGGGCTGGTACCCATTTCCTTAAGATGCTAATTCTCTAATCAATCACAAACAAACTATAATCACTTGGAGGAAATGGACACCATCCCTGCAGGAGACTATAAATTCATGTCAGCCACATTAAGCAACATTATATCATTGTCAAGGGAAAGACCCTCCCTTCCACAGAAAGAATAGAAGGCTTCTAAATTCTATTTGAAAAGCCAATTAAAGTACTGTAAACATACATATTTTACATCAAGTTCTACTGAGGGTAATAATAACAAACAGAAAAAGAAACCTCTGAAACAAGTCGAGAGAAAAATTGCTATTTCTTATCATTTCTCTGATTCGGTTTTCTTTTGTTAAATGAAATTATTCAGAAAACATGCTCACAGGAAAACCACGGAATCTTTAAGTCTTTATTGAATGAACCAATATATTTCAAGGGCTTTAAACAATGTTGATTGAAATCCTTGACAAACAGTATTTCATGTTAAGAAATTGGTAATACAAGACCTCTTCCAGTGATTCAACCTTAATCAGAAAACAGACCTGTACAGAGATTCCATCGCTACCACAATTACAAGATTTAGAAGAAGCAAGAATCATAACCTTTGCATGAAATTTTATTTATTATGTAACCATGGCTCCAAACCTAATTAAATCCTCATATCAGATTTCTATATGGAGAAATTTAGGATATTCCTGTTTTTCTACTATTGCAATTTTTCCAACAATAATTTTTCAGTTTGTGTCTGAGTACAATTTTTAAAACAGCAAAACAATGACAGATACTTTCATTCTAATATTCTTTATGGCCTATTCCTTATAGACTTCTTAATTTATGTGCTGTATCTTATTGCTCCGACATTACACTGAGTTCTGGCCTGATGGCGATGCTTACCTTCTATGCATTTCTATGTATATCTTTATCAGGGTAGTACTGTATGCCAAGTGCTGCATAATATGCTTACTGGGTGAATTGTATTCATTATGTGAATGCTGTGACATTGACTTTCAAAGAAATGTGTTCCGCACTCTCAAATAAATGACATCAGATAAAGGAAATTAACCATAAGACTTTTAAATTGTTGCAGTAAATTATTCTATAATTTTGTTGTGCAGAGGTTGTGCAGGTGTGTGTAGCAAAATACTAAACAGCTTTCCTCACTACTGTACATCTGCAAAATTATCTCAGGATTCAGTCTACAATATTTTGTTAATGATTTCTTTTCATCATACAAAGATGTCTTATAACATCAAATGTTAATTTATACTAAATAAAATTTTCCTGTGGGATTTGAAGCCAAAGAGGCTTAAAACAACAAAATAACATACTGGGTGTTATAAAAAGCACTTGGATCATTTTAGCTTAGCATTTTAGTACAGGGGCTGTAGGAGCCTATTCCTGGTCATACTAAAGGAAACACAGGATGTTATGGACAGCCTCCTAACTAGCATTACACTGCACTAACATTTCAGTTCCCATCTTGCGACTGGATCTGTACTCACAGATGGTAAAATGTAAATCTCACACCAATCCATAAAAAGTTGGACAAAACTGAGCCAGGAAATTATAAACCAGTCACTTCTACATGTGTTACTGGTAAAGTTATAGAAATGATACAGCTAGATAAGAAGAATACTTACAACACAATGGTAGTTTAAGAGACAGCCAACCTGGGTGTAGAAAATCTTAACTGACTATTGTTTTCACAACACGGACAGTTGATTATGCTAAAGAATACCACATGATATATTTATATTTCCAAAAAGCTTTTTATAAAGCCCCTCATAAAAGGTTAATTCTCAAATTGAAAGCCTTAGGAATCCAAGGTCACACTAATAGACACATGGGTCAAAAATGGGTCAGCGAACAGGAAGCAGCACATTATCGTAAGGGACACAACCTCTTACTAAACAGATATAAGCAGTGGTGTCTGTTAAAGGCCTGATGCTCATCCTTATCTACTTGAACAATCTATATTGTGAAAATCTATACAGAAAACAGGAAATGCTACTTTACACAAAGAGTCTTGGATCTTGAATAAGCTTCCTAGCCAGGTGGACGAGTTCTAAACTATAGGTTCCTTCTGGAAATGGCTCAACAAGATTTTATCTCTTAATACTAAACTACCAAGGAGGTACAATACAGAGACCACCTCTTATTTGCATTACCTTTTGTATTTTTTTGCAATTATTTATATCAAATGTTTTACATCAATTCAAGTACATGACATATTGTTAGCTCAATATAAAATGTTGTGCAAGGTATGTTGAATGACAAAAGAGTTGAATGATACTGGTTTCTAAAGGGGCTGGGGGATTATTATTTTTAAAAAATACTCTTCCTCATATTCATACAGAGCTCTATCTCTGTATTCCAGAAATACTCATGTTTTATAGAATGTAATGCAATAATGTTTGTTTTTCATACTTAGGCAACAACATGTACAGCATACTGTAAGTCTACCACTTTATCACCAAGAGCAAATTAAATGTTCTGGCTCCCCTGGAACTTGTCTGGGCAGTGTTTTTTAAATAAATTAACATAGCTCCCTCTTACTATTAATCAACCAGGCTTTGCCATATGTGTGCAGGCGTACATGATTGCATGACAGTTGCAATGCTATACACCTACAGTACTTCTAAATGGAGGAACAGCGTCGTGTTCTGAATGCCATTTATGAGCCCTCTACATCCTGGTGATCATGAAATTCCAGGTATTCATCACTTATTTGCGGAAACCCGACTAACATCATGTGATCCACTTGTTTTCAGAATAAAGACTATGAATGATTAAGTGATGTCACAACCAAAACTGGCATATAATGGACCCTGCATTTACATTTACATTTGCTTTACCACAAGATCCACAGTTATTCTACGGATTTTATCCTCACTTATTTATAGAAACAGAATATCTTCACAATATTTTCATTAACATTATGTTTTTGCATTCTCTGGTATGCCAAAGAACACTGTAGCTATGCAGCAGACTGCCTAAAATAATCAATGCATTAAACATACAATTATTTCTAAGTCTTTTTGTAGTAATATTTGGAATTACTGCAATAAGATCAAAATGTAAACTTTACAGCCACATTATGCAGTTTCATATCAAGGGCTTGCATTTTCCCAGTAGACTTGATAAATCTTTACTGTTGTTAACGGTATGTTTTTGGGTTCAGAGACTGGTTGCTAGACAAACATCTCCAGGAGATGTTCTAAGGACTGAATGACCAGTTGATCCTAATTACTGATGGTTTTACCAGTGCTGTGGTAACAGCAAACAATGGTGAGCCCACACAGGACTTTTTCATTGCATTTATTATAATGCCCATGTTTTCGTACATCCTTGTCAGTTTATTCCTATTCCAAGTACAATAAATATCAATTAACAAGCTAGTAAGAAAATGATCATTTCCAAAGTAAACAGTGTGGGGCTGGCCAATAGGAGACTTTAAGGCACACAAGGACACCAAGGAAATAAGTATTATATGTTTTTCTAGTATCCATGGATAAAACCAAATGAATTATCTTCTCATGGTGTTGCTTCTGTTGCAGAGGTGAGAAATGTTTTTTCACTTGGTTGAGGAATTCTAGGATAGATTAACCTTCCTCTTCAATTATATTGCATTAAAGAGACAGATAGCTGTCTTTGCTCCCTGTTTCAAATATGAAGTTTCACCATTACATCAAAGCAGTAGAATAATCCAAACTACAAAAGAAAACATGTTTGCACAATGAGTGTTAATTCATAGAGCAGTTACCATGCTGTTAAATCAATCATACTAGGGCATCTTAATGCTTCCAAAGATCAATTGGTTTAATGGACAAGACCAATACAATGCAAAAATATAAAAAATATCTATACTGCTTGTTAATATACTGAATAATGGGGTAGATTCCTAGAAGCTAGAAGACTCTAGTCTTCATATATGTCTTGCTTTACATGGCTTGGCACCTCAATACCTGTCTGAACTTTTATCGCCCTACTCCCCACCTCGCAACCTCCGCTCTTCAAATTCTGCCCTCCTTACTGTCCCCCAAGCCCGTCTACATTGTATGGGCGACAGGGCCTTCTCCTGCTATGCCCCCAAGCTCTGGAACTCTTTATCCAAGGATATTAGAGAGTCACCTTCTCTAAACTCCTTCAAATCCAGACTCAAAACTTTCTTCTTCAGTAAAGCCTTTACTTAACTGGTTCCATTCTTCACCCCTCTGCTCTTCTTAATACCATCTTCCACGGTCTCCTCTATTGTTATTGTTGTATTGTTGTAATTATAATTATGTCCTGTCTTGTGAAATTTTCTTATTTATTGTTGTAGTCTTCTTATTTTTTGTTATTGTCATCCTGTAAAGCGCTTTGAGAAGCCACCTTTAAAGGCGCTATATAAAATAAAGTTTATTATTATTATTATTATTGCTTGAGAATTTCGAATTATGTACAGTAAAGGTAACATTAAGGTAAAGACAGAACCTGCTGCAAAATAATTTGTTGTATCCAAAATTCTTGTATAGGGACATACAGTAGAAATCATTAGTTGGCCAATACTGTAACCCACAAAGTCCGCATTTATTGGAATATGATCATTTCTATTTATAGAAGTTCAATGCAGTTTAAATAAGTCCTTAAGAACATTTCAACAACAAAATGCAAAGACTTATTTCAATATTTTGCAAATATTTAAAAAAAAGAAATCTATATAGGTCTTTAGGAAAACTCCGCCTTGTCTTCATTGCGCCTCCTGTGATGACTCTGCTATCTAATCCATCTGGAATTTTCCAATGTAATCCTTATGATAAAACCATCAATTTAAAATGAATGCTTGGACTTCACTATAATAACAGCCATGCTTTTCTCTCTGTCAATGAGTATTGTGTTTGTTTGGCACACCTGACCAAAAATGGCAGTAAAAAAAAACAGTTTGCTACTGCAAAATGTGCATTCAACAAAACCAAAAATGTCGGAGTGTCAGAAAGTCATCCAGTTTTGTGATTGATCACTAGGAGTGTCCAACACTGCTGTTATCACAAGCCTTCATAAGCTGAGAAAGACACTGCTATTAATACGGAAACCTATTCCTTCATTGCTTCTGAAAGTCAGTGAATTTATCTTTCTATTATGTGCACATTTTATCATCTTTGAAAGCCATGTACAGTAATACACCTGATTGTGAAATACATAGGTGCAGACAAATCAAAATTTCCAGGCACATAAACCATCTATGAGCTGAATTTAACCCAAAATTTAAGATACGTGATATGACTGCACTAACAAAGTTATACCACACATTTTGCATTTTGGAAGAGGCAGGCATTTGTTTAGCCCTGGTCTATAAGATTAATGACTGAACATAGAAAAGCAGCTCAAATATAAATGACTGATTTATATTACACAAGACATACAAAATTTGATACAATGATCTTGTGGCACCATATTCTTACAAAATTAAACATAGAAGAGCAAATTCATCTAATTTGAAGTATTTCAAATCTTGGCAAAGCCTGTGGAGCAATTTCAGTAAGAAAATTTGCCAAATTACTGAGAGGAAGAATATCTACTTAAAAACATACATAAAATATAAAATGCACCTCATACTAGTTTGTCATTCAAATACAATGTAGGAAACAAAGCACATTCACTCTTCGCCTGGCTACCTAATGCAAAAAATAATGCAAAAGACCATCATAATACTTAATGCAAAACAATGCAAAATCAATTTATAAATTAAGGTTTCTTTCCAAAATTAGCAGTCAATTGAAAACAGGTGAAGAAACTAAAATGCTGCATAACATTGACAAGGTCAAAATGAGAGTATTGTGGAAAACAGCAATATGAAAAGAAGAAAATCCACTTTAAATAGTAAAGTCAATTATTAAATGATTTATTGGTTTCAACAATGTCTCACTGACCAGATACCCATACTTTGTATAATCGCATCGAGTGCAAAATAAACTTAATACCAATCAAAACTTACTTTTAATATATAAAAATAAACATTTGCTGCCCTGTAACACACTATAACACATATTATGTGTTGTAGTACTTTGATTCGATAAAGATAGTTCTTCTAAGTGAACAGGACACTCTTGTATCCTAAAATGTAGAAGCTAAGAGTTTTACATGATGAACTAATTGTAAATACAGCATGAGGATACTTGTTTTATTTGTTCACTTTAACCAAAGAGATGAAATCTTAAAGGACAACAGCACTTGTTAAGGGTGGCACACAGCCATTAACAAAGACAAAGCCAGGGAATGGAATTGAAAACTTCCAGGTAATTTTCAGGTAGGTTTTTCTTTAACTGTATGACCACCTACCCTCCTACACTAATACAATTAATCATCCTCTGATCTAAAAAGGAAACTATTTTTTAACTGTTTAAGCAATGCTTACACTAACAAGACAAGCTGAACAAATTGTGTTGTATGTCCCTCTGGCCATGTGCTTCTCCCAGATTCAACAACAGAAATACTGTAGTAATGGCAAGCAAATGAGGATAGCCCTGTGCCCTCTCAAAAGGAATTTGCATCAGGATGCAAAAATGTGATGTTCCTTTAAAA
Source organism: Lepisosteus oculatus (assembly GCF_040954835.1). NCBI lineage: Eukaryota > Metazoa > Chordata > Actinopteri > Semionotiformes > Lepisosteidae > Lepisosteus > Lepisosteus oculatus. Next base: position 40,298,032 of record NC_090698.1, on the reverse strand, counting down.
AAGGTACTCTACATGTTTCCAGTTTCTGTAAGGTCTTACTTTACTAGAGTATTGTGACACGGTAAATGTTCAACCACATAATGGACAGGAACAGTACACTGAAAAACAATTAAAATACACATTTCCATCTATTGTATCAGCAGGGCTTAAATTGTCCATTTTATTTATTATTCATAGGATTTCCACAGGATGTCACAGTTTGCTTAAATTCAAACCATAAATAACATTTGTGGTAGACTTACACACCCCTTTCCCCCTCTTTGCACCTGTCATATGAAACACTGATTTCTGTCTTCACTACAGAGATCAGATGGATTTGCTCCACATTACAGAATTGCAAGTTAGGAAGTCTGATGCCTCAAAATCTGATCTTTGCAGCAGTGGAACGTTGGATCAATCTGTGAATCAGATGATATGTGACAACCCTAGATTACCCTCAATCTTATGCTTAACAAGACAGAAACAACTGGCTCAAAGGGGGAGGAGGGTCACATACCTAACACAGGGATCAGGAGTAATGAGGTGTGATTAGCAGAATGTGACTGCAGACTCCCATGTACCCACATGCTTCTGGAAATTAGACAATGAACATTCTGTATGCAGGTGATGTTCACTTTAAAATATAATCTCAAGAACAGATGCTATCCATATTATAGTCTTTATAGGGATTTTAAATGCAATTAACACTATTTAAATTTCTACTTTTGTTATCCTCTGTTAGACTTGAGCCATTGTGGAACTCTATACTAAATAGTATTATGGTTCAGACTGAAGATTTCATTAAAGTTTTTCTTCTTCTGTGATACATAATTTGTAACATTTCTGTTAAAATTCAGAATTAAATTTCTGCTGTAGTAACTTTTATGATTACAAGCTAAGTATGATCGTACATTTCTTTATTACTTCTCATTGCTAAAATGTATTACTCTGCTTTAGTTACAGCTTTTTTTCCATAGATCAAGTTAAATCTTGGCCTCCACAGTTCTTGTTAAAAAAATAGTAACAAACAGCACATAGCACATTTCATTGGGACTAGTTACATACTGTAACTAGTCCCAATGAAAAAAAAATCAACAACTTTGTCTTTTAAACTCTTAACCCCTTTTGGTGGTTGTCATCTTATTTAATATTTCAGCTTCCACTTCACGGAATATTGCTTACCTAACTATCACTGAAGTAATAGCGTAAGAATAAGTAACTAAATTAACCTACTGTATAAACAATTAATAATTATCTTATGGTCTAAGTTATGCCAAGAGTGCAAATAAATTACTACAGTAACCTAAACCTTCTTATTTATTACATTTTTTCTGCAGTATCACCAATATTAAATTGCATTTTATAAACTATAAGAGTACAGTACAGGTCTCACAGTCTGAGGGTATGAACACCAATGGGAACAAAGTAACTGGGATTGAGGCAGACAGAAAGATACGTACAGTATAGGTACTATTCCTGGAAACAGAATACACAATACAGAATATTTAAACAGAATATTTAAAGATGACATGAAAACTACAACACTCAATGCTTGAGTCCACTGCACCTTACTTAGTACTGCTCACTTTAATGAATAGTGACATGAGGTGGCATACGGACTAAGTCCTCAGAGTAGTTGCAATTACTAAGCACTATAAGTATAGCATGTACGCATTATAAGCCTTGACATTCTAAATATACTGAACTGTTACTTGAAGAACTAGCACTTATATTCAGGCTTTTATTTGTGTTTACTTAAGCACCAAGTTAAAGGCATCATCTGTTTGTGAAAAGCAGCGCCTGCTTATTGTAACTCCTGCTAGAAATATTTAACCACACAAAAGATATATCTAAGATCACCTACAATATTACGGTTTATTACAACATTAAAACAGTCATGCTGACATTCAAGGGAGACCTTGACCTAGAGTCTTAAAGACAGCCACCTAATCTGCATGCACAGCCCACATTTTCAATGATTATATAATCCAATTTCAGTTCTTCTTGGTTGCAGAGATAGCAACCATACAGTATAAAGCAAAACATCAAACACTCTTATTTAGCTGAAAGCCTTTTGATTAATTCAGGCAACCCATTAGAGCTCTTTTGCTCTAATTGTATCAAATTTGTAAAAAAAAAGTAAAGTAAATAAGTTCCTTGCTTCTGTATGTTTTATACATGTCCTTGCAAATTAAGCAATGTATGCTTGGTGTCTCTTCCGTCTTCAATACCATCTAAAAACCTGGCCTATTAAACATAGTAAGTAAGCTGTCTTGAGTGTGGAGTGGTGCTCTGTTGTGAGCAATAATATAGCAACAGATGCTGGGCCCATTCTCCCTGGGATATTGTTACAAACAGCACTGGAGGCTTGTAAACTGTCTTCAGTTTGGAATTTCATTGGGAATTAATTTCCTCCTCCTTGAGGCATCTGTGCAACACCAGAGTTCAAGGAAAAATGTGTGGGGCTGATTGGGTTGTTAGGACAAATGCAGTTGAAATCAGGTTTGTTGCAACCTTAAAAAAAAAACGTAATATAATCAATACAGCTTTGTAGTTTATCGAAACGCATTGCTCACACTACACAGTTACATTGCAGGTCTAAAGCCCCTTGAGGTAACAATAATTTATTTAATCAGATAAGTTAATTGAGAACAAATTCTTATTTACAATGACAACCTGATGAGCACCCATTTAAAGATTTGACTAAAGCAACCTGAGAGTATCTTACTCAAGGGCACAACTGCAATACTTCAGCTGAGATCTGAATCGACAACCTTATACAGTAGGTACGAAATCCTAAACACTAATCCAAACTGCTACCCCATCCATGCTGCGACTGTGATAAGCTATATAAAATACCGCTTTTTGACACCAGCCAGACGTCCCTTGAAATAAAACAAAGCCACACTGCTGCTCTGTTTTCTTTTACAGGTTGTGTTAGTCTAATGTTAGACTGTTGAATGAGTGAATTCAGGCCTAAAATGCAATGCTTTTCAGCTCTTTCTAGTTGACTAAACACGTGATGTGCACACACTGTATTAGCTTAAACAGTGTCCCTTGTGGGAAAACTGCTTCATACCAGTCCAATATTTTAATAAGAATACAGATTTACCACTCAATATTAAGCACAGGTAGATTATTTGTACCAGGAACTGAAATCCCTAGCTTTAAAACAGCTTAACCAGTCATGCACTGTATGAGCTGTGTCAAATAACTTTTCATTCTTCTACCTGACTGCTCCAAGTGGTATCCCCCTGGGGACCCCCAGAAAATGATTTGAGAAGTCTCAGCTGTGCTGGTCTAAGTAAATTGTATCTGCAAATGACCCATGGTGGTAAAACCAATCTGTTGTAATTCCAATGAGAAGCAATAAGGTGGGAGGGCCAAAATAAAGTATTATTTTAATGTTCTTCAGGAATAATGCATAACAGCAGATCCTGCGAACGACAGAGAAAAAAACATAGTCTGTAATGTTATAATCTGCCAACTGGTCAGACGTTGCGAATAAAGCCACTTTTGCAGGCAGCTGCAAAAATTCCAGGGCAACGTAATTAAAATTTAACACCCACATCAGGGACAGTGTTTAAACAAGTTAGCCTACCACTGCCTTAATGAAAAAGAGTCATTTGTAGAGAAAACATGCCCCTTGAATAGTGAATAGTGTATTGTGCTGTTCCACATAGCCAGTTTATTACCAGTTCTTGCTTGAGTTATGGAGAACGTTCTTGGCATACTTTCTCCAGCACAGCTCAAGTGAAGAGTGAAGCTTCAGCAAACACAGCATTAAAATTTAATACCCTGACACTCTCCAACCCCCACCTCCACATTCACCACTTTGCCCATCTTTCATAGCTACAATTTGAGCTGGCACTGTAGCACCACTAATAAAAGTAGTAGCATGGTGATAGAATTCAGCATGCTATTAAATTCTTCTAATACCAAAGCAGAGCTAAAACTGAAGTGCAGCTGTCAAACGCCTATATAGACTCCACTAAGCCCCCTGATGCTGACTGAAATCAAGCTCCCTGCCATATGGAGAATTTACTTCATGCATATGTTTTAGCTTCATCGGACTCCATGCTGTGTGACTTAATGGATCTCAAGCGAAACATACACCCAAACTGCATGATCGGGGAGTGAAAGGGAAAAATAACCCTGCAAAACTCTCACATTAAGAGAAAAAATATTTAGAATTAGAAAAGTGAAGTCCACAGGAACAAGTGTCCATTTCAAAGTGCTGGGAGGACTTTTAATTCATTGACGGGTTCGGGAACATAAATTGAGGAGGTGGGGGTCATTTGAGCCCTCTCTAAATAGACCTTTAAAAATATCTCTGCATATCAGTCCCTTAATCGTTTTTTAAAGCTTCTGTTTGTGAAACTGTGTCCTATGTACAGAAAATATTTTTTTCATTCAAAGTAGCACACTTTAACCTTTAGTTCATGAACCAGATCAGGCCCTAAGGAAAGGAGTGGCCTTGCAATGAAACAAGATATTTGGATCCAGTCTGAATGCAAAACGTGTTTGACCACAACATTCTTTACTTTCCTGGTGTTGGCCATAGTAACTCTCTTCCAAGGTTTTACAGTTGCTTCATTTCCTCCTTCTTTAGCAACGCCTATTTTATTGTGAGCATTTTAAACACAGATTACCACACTGCAACTTATTTTGAAACATCATTGATAATAAGCAAAGCCACACCGCTCCCACAGCATTCACACAAAACATCAGGCACCGTTATTACTTCTTGTTTGTACAATGCAGCTCTGTTATGACATTAGCAAAAGATGATGTATAGCCCTTTCCTAATAATTTTAGACTTTGTTTGAAATGGAAAGATTATTTTAGCTAGGGAAGAAGAAAAAAAAGTGGAATTGCTTAATTGAGGTTTCTTGAGTGAAACCATGCATTGGAACACTGTACCCATCCCCCACGTCAGTTCCTAAGTAAATGACTTGTTATGGGAAAAAGTCATTCTGTGCGTTTTCATGTTTGCAAAACACTGCTGCAAGAGCAGGAGAGCAGCAGAGTGCTCAAATTCAATCCCCAGACAAATGTCCAGGAAGAACTGATACCAATGAAAAGGGGATTACTTTCCATGGGGAGAAAACATAAATACAATTTCATTGGAACAGTTGATATGTTATCCAAAGGGGTGATTAAAATGGGATTTATCTCAGGCCTCTATGGAACTGTCAGTATTATTTTGTGTTTATTATGAAGACAGGTGCTGTGTAGGGGACAAATGAATTCCCATAGTTTGCATTATGTGCTGCCTGATCAGTACTTAAATTAAAATCCACTGACACCAACTGTCTTTCTGCTAAAACAAAGCAATGTCAGAGCCTAGCAAACTGTTCTCTCTAGCATTACTATGCAGATAAGAGATTGAAAACACGTTTATGTCACAGTGCACATTTCAGTGTAAGCCTAGACAATGCTCTTTACAATAACAAGGGCATCAAAGAGACAAAACAATCAAGTGCAATTTGAAAACTAAACTATGTTCACTCGAAATGGTCAGGATTACATTTAGCAATGTTTAATATGTTTCAACCTAAACTGCAAACTGACCTGCAGATCTGATTGACAAAAATGTCTGCTTCGAGGTTTTGAGATATACAGTATACACATACGTGAGTATTTCCGAAGCAAAACAGTTATGTTGCATAGGCTCTTGTCCCATTAACCTGATTTATCTTGTGCTGTATGATTACAGAACGCTTTCAAGAGTTTGTATTGTTTAAAGTAATTTGTGCGCCAGGAAATAAAAGGATAACAGCTATTAAATCGCTGCCCATTGGGCTTTTGTTTCCTACTGTACAGCTGTAGCATCTGCCTGTGCTGCTGTGTGATTTGTTTCTGCTTTGTAACAGTTTGGCTGCCTGCCTACTCACTCAGTCAGAGAGGGAGATCCCTGTATTTTTGGGTGGCAGCCAGACTGGAATATCACCAGGCCCAATCCCCTGCACCTTTGCCAATTCCCCACGTCTTCCTTTTCTGTGACAGCACAATTACAACCAAAACAAAGCCCATCTGTAATAAAATCCCCCAGACCACACAAGATAACCCAAAACTCAAATCGCTTCAGCTCCTTTTATTCTCAATAAATGGGAGTATTGCCTTCCAATATTAAAAATGGAAGGTTTTCAATCCCAGTCCTTTAAAATACTGTATGTATTATTTGTCTGGAACATCACCCAAGTGTGCTTGGGTGCTACTTTTTTTCATTGGATTAATGTTTTTTATTTCTCGAAATACAACAAAACATTTATCCAGAAGTCTCAAAAAGAAAATAATTAATGTTGCCAAACTTTAATTTTGCTGTATATGTATATAACTTTGCAGTATATGCTGAAGATTCAGAGTTTAACTTTAGAAATGTATTGCATTTATAGTTTTTTTAAGCGTATCTTAAAGTTGCACTGTATTGAGAATTGAGACCCTAAAGATTCAAACAGACTATAGTGCACATTATAAGTGATAACGTAATATGGTAATATAATTTGGAGATTGGTTATTTTGATTTCATACATTTAAACCATGAATAAAATTCATTTTAATTTTTTTTATATAGCTTGTTTTGCTCCAGGAAATGGATGATTAATACTAAACATGGTTTAAGAATACATGTGTTTACAGATAGCTTTATGTTCTGTACAAATTCACTACAGAACATACAAGTTCATTTGTGACCATTAATTTCAATAAAGTTATTGACAGTTCAAGGATGGTTTAATATTTTCATATAAAGCCACATCTTGTTTCTATTTCCAGTGTTTAATTTATTGCCTTTAAATGTGGTTTAGTTCTGCAACTTTAAAACATACTTAGGCAACTGGCGCCATTCCGTCTGCCAAACCAATATTTATCCTAGACTCTCTTTTTATGTCTTTGAGCATTTCAACTGTACAATTGCAAAATAACAAAGTTAATATGATTGTCATGCTTTAGTAAACAGCTGGTTCCAAATCTTAAATAATTGGCTTCAGTATTTCAGTATTTTATACTCCAATGTACTGTAAATAAAGATAATACAGTATTCGCTTAGATATCAAAATGTACAGTATTGTACAGATATTTATACAGTTTTATAGCAATCTTAAAAAGATCCTAGATGAAAGTAATTTAAAATTATTTTGCATTTGAATAATAAAAAGATACCATCAATCAAAAACGTACAGTACGTTAAGAAAACCATCAGGAAATATATTCCAAATAGCACCAAATAACCAAGTTTATGTTGTAGTTTCCATGACAGAATGATCACTTAATATTTCCGTTAAACACGATAAATTGCATTATCCTGTATTATCCACAGATAATGTTTATTAACAAATAGTTGTGAATGTTTTAGGCTTATGTTTTCATAATTTTCATCGGGTCAAAACTTTTAAATGCAGACTTGCAATCAAGTAAAGTGTGGTGCTTTGTAAGCCGATGTCTAACATAAAGAACCCCCACCTTTCTAACAGCTCGATACTTTATTAAGAAGAAAAAATGTATTTCGTAAAAAAATCTTGATTTAAATAATATATTTAAAATATAAACCGCTGAGGTCAGCAGTCCGATGTAGTTGCGGTAAAATTACACAGAAGAGATTATTATTCTGCCATTTGTGCCCTCTATCATCAATACATTAAAATCAAATATTAGATCAATATTTACAACAATATGTACAAGAGCAGTAAGGATTTTGTGTTGTTGAAAAACTCGAAGGCATTGATGTAGCAGCCTCATGTCTAGTTTATTGTTGTTTTTTCCCATGGCCTTTAAGCACATTAAGCACTACTGGCTACTAGATTCTAATTATTGCATGTAATAATGCATCTAAACTACATCTAATAAATAATCGAGTCTTTGCATATTTGCTACTTATGTAAGAACAAGTGTATCTCTAAATGTAATAATCAGGATGTTTATCCGAGGAAAGACGAACATACACAGCAAAGAACACAAAAACATGATACCTATTAGATTATACAATCTTGAAATAACACATTTTAAAAGGATCAAAAATTGTAATAATTAATGTAAATAATTCGATTTCTATTACATATGGTGTAATGTGAAGAGTGTATAATAACATATACCCGAAATCTGAAAATGAAAATATCAGTCTGCCATGCATTGAACGGATCAAGCCAGACATTTCAGAAAGTGTTGGCTGCATTTTATCGCCTCCTGAAATAAGAAATGTCATTAATAACCCAATTCAATTTAATCCGGGATATACAACCAGTTAATCTGCACAATTACTTGTCCTGGAGGCTTTGTATGAAGCACAAGGCTAAAACCTATGTTGATTGAAACTAACATATGCAAACAATTTACAACAGACAAAAACTATTCAACGCTGAATTTAAAACTACGTCTTCGCGTAGGTGTACAAATAAATGTGAAATGTTCCGTGTCAACACATTAACCTATTCAGATGTACATGACGATATGTTCTGGCTCATAACAAATGTCAAACGCGTTTTATTACGTTGTTGTGTGTCTTTTTAAAACAAATATGAATATAAATTGCGCACCATCTACAAAATAAATTATGTCAAGAAATACACGTACACGTTTAACGCATCACTGCTTGTTCCACATTTCATGAGGCCACTGAGGGGCAGACGTCATCATTTCTGGTGTATCCAAGGGTACAATTAATAAAAAAGCATGGTTAAAGGTAAATTAATTGTATTTTATTATAGTGTGACTAGCTATATTTGATAGGAAATTAAAACAAATAACTATAGCTAGCTCATATTTCACCATTGTAAAGTTATCGTGCGCGCTTTCTCATTGGACAATAATTAAATAACAATTTGCATGACAGTATGCATTTTGAAACAGCAACTCTCAAGTTTTCTTTTGTGCACCAACTTTATTGGCAAATAGGCTTAGTGCTATCTTGTGACCTTGGCTAAACTAGATTATACTGTATTAAAGTTTTACTATTTTATAACCCGAGTATTGGAAATAATGCAAATAGAAAGATACAACCTCCTTAACTTATTTAAAGTCCTAAGACCAAAATGTGAAGAAAACAGCGAAGTACAGAACACGCATGCCTCTCTCTGTCCTGGTAACCCTCGCAAGTCGAAGGTGATCGTTCTTCCTGTGAATCCGGAGATCTAAGTAATTCAGTGTACTGTAACCATAAGGCGCTACCCAAATTCACAAGTTCACAAATTCTTCCACAGCTCCAGCGAGAGCAGCTGGCCTACTCATTGTAATAATGTATGAAGCGTGTACGAATCTACTCAACACAGCTACACATGCTACAAAATAATATGTATTACAGACATCTACAGTATATACAGTACTGTATGTTTGGAAAATTACAGACCCTCGACACCGATAGAAAGCTGTTTTAAACTTCCCCTAGTCAGTGTTGATGAATGAGGTTAGCCTTACCTGTTTGAACTGTTCCTCGTAAGTCCATTCGTGGTGCTGTGATTGTCCCTGCTGTGACAGTCCACCGGGAGATTCAGACTGTCCCGGAGTGGGATACTGAGACTGTCCGACTCTGGACAGCGTATGCGCTGCGGCTGCCTTCGGTGACTGTCCCGGTGCTGCTTGTATCGGGTGGAGAGGCTGAAAGTGAGTCAAGTCCCCTTCCATGTCTTCATCCACGACACCTTCATCTTCCAGTTCATCTTCTTCTAGGTCCCGATCTTCATCTTCCATCCCGCGATCACCCTCCAGTTCATCGTCCATATCCGAGTCTTCAGCCGGGTCTGCCTGCCTCTGCACTGCATGGTGGGGCTGCGGTCGCTCTGCTGTGCTTGAAGCCGAGCAAGGATCAGGTAGTCCTGCGGCGAATGAGCCACGGACTGCTGCCTGGTAGTGACGGAAAGCTATGGCTTGCTGTTGTTGGATCTGTGTCTCCACCATGGATCTTATCTCTTTTTCCTTCTCTGCTTGCCGGAGCTTCTCTTCCAGCGCTAGTCGTGCTGCTTGCTGCCGCTGGAGATTTTCCATGACCGCCTCCAGCTTCATGCCGCCGCTGGGCTGATGAGACTGCGAGCCGGAGAAGTGGCTGTGAGCAGAGGCAGTAGATACCAACAGGGGAAGGGTGTTCGCTGAAGAGAAAGCAGCTTGCTAGACAGGGCGAAAAGACAAGAGATCAGATCTGAATCGAGGGTAGTTGAAGACTACCTTTAAGTGGCTTGTGGAAAAAAAAAGAAAAAAAACTAAAGAGTGGAAAAGCCCTTAAAGAAGAGCTCTGGAAGCAATGAATAGAGCGCCGGAAAAAGACATGCTCTAAACGGAAATATTTCACTATGGTCATTGTTGTCATTGTCTCGTTTTAGTCTTTTGTTTTTTCCTAAAACAACTGATAATCACATGATGAAATTATATCTGATTATGTCCGTGATATTTTCCCAACAGGTAGTGATTTTAGTAACTACATACTGTAGAGCCGCTTGACCTAAACTATTACGCTGATACCCTAATAGCTTCTTTAAAAACTTTTTTAGAAGTTTTGATATCGTCTTACACTCAGAAAACAGCATTAATAATGTTGTTTGTAGTGTGGCAATATGATTAATAAACAAGTAACATTTGGCATTTTTGCATTACAAGAATAATTGGCGTTTTTGTCAACGTACAGTGAATGTTGTTTAACGCCATGTGGTTCGTTTAATAAAGATCAATTAAATACATTCCAAACTTTAAAATATTAGGAGATATATTTGCGTATTTTACTTGAAACGATTTAAGCCGGTGTATGAAACTTTATCACGAGTATGCAAAAATACATAATATTGTAACACTCGATAGTCTACATTTTTATTTAATTCGTAATGAAGGTATAAAAGCATAAAATCTAAACAAAATGCTTACCAAAGCAGATTTTGTTGCAATGCTGGTGTTATCAACCATGCTTCTTCTGCCGGTGTCTGAAACGCAATATTAAATAGTATGATAGTTTTCCTTTCGGGGGGGAAAGTTAGATGCGAGTGTATTCCCTTTTGTACATTGAGACCAGTCGAATAAATTGTTTGCAATCTGAATATGTGGTGATTCTTGAAGCCCCGAAGGTTTTGGCAACAAGTGGTAGTCAAAGCCAGAATGACCTCTTCAGCGAGAGATCAGCCCTTCTGCTCACATTTGCTAACAACACGTCAATAGAGTGATAAATAGAGAGGGCAGGGTCTACTGACAGCCAGGGAAATACAGTTTAACAACCAGAAAGAGGGAGCTCGGATAGAAGAATACAGTATCCGATAGCTTAGTAATGACAGGGGAGGGTCTTGTTACTTTGAAATGTTCTATACGAAATTATTTTATGGAACCCCTGATCGAATTAATTTTAGATTAAGTAAGCATGCACAAATAAATTACGAAATTACAAACGAAAACGTAGGTGAGATTTTGATGAAAGTGTATTAGAGGTAAGGTAAATGCTTGCCAACATGTACAGTATACCGGCATATATTTAGTCAAGCAATCAATTTTACTAAATACTGGAGAATAATCTTATAACACCTATCACCTTCACAAGAGAAAATTAATTTAAACAGATTAATCAGATGTGACTGACTACTCGCAGGAGTATCAACTCGCATCGGACTGGTCATAATTATTAATATAAGAGTTCACAAAGTTTTCTTCAGCTAATTTAGCAAACCTTACAGACAATCACCAAAGCACTAACTCATAAAAACAAATAAATACACTACATCAATACTCATCAGTCTCCAAACTAACTAAAACTAAAACCTTTAGTACATGGAAGGACTTTCTTATAATTTTGTTTTTACACTGAACTGAATCCCGAGGGTCTTGATCAAGTGAATAATGTTCCTTTTCCTTTCTTTTTGTATGTACAGTTGTTCCAAGGAATTCCAAGGAATTATTTGAGGATAAGAACATTTGTTCCTTTACAAATAAATTGTGCCCTTTTGTATGTCTCAGTGTAATGAAAACAACAATATTACAGTTCAGAATTTGTATGATGAAGATTCCAAAGACCTGCTGTGCAAGTAGTGATTTTACTATAGACACTAAACTGTTCATAGTATGATGCTGCTTTATATTGTTTTTGTGAAGAGAAAAATCCAACACCTGACCATTAAGCTATTTTGTGAAGTATGCATTAATACATGAGGAAAGTTAACCTCTTCCCTCTAGAGTAGGGGTTTCGGAGAGCTACCATCCTACAGATTACAGTATATATATCATACTTAAATTAGCAATTTGTAAATTTGTAAAGACTTAGAGTGAGGTTTCTTCCATTTAGTAAGCTAGCTGGCTACAGGAATGGCCAACAGTCGTCCTTGAGCCATATACTGTACTACAAAGTTGGCAGTTTCATTTAAAATGATCCTTAAAATACTTACTGGGACACGTCAGCTGTTTAAGTGGTCAAAACTAAAAAGTTTGAAGCATTTATAAATTGATGTTTTAACAGTGATCTATAATTGCTGAATTTAAGCTCTTCAGGATATGTTTTTGTCTGATTAGTGCAAAATCAAGTCAAAATTAATGTACATTAGAAAACTGTAAGAGTTTTCACTTGTGCAACTCACAGTGAAAGAAACGGAGTATCAGTTATGTTTTTGGTAAAATTCCAGTTCCTCTCTTATGATCCATTTTGTGTGCAAAGTACTGTATAATTAAAAGTATTACTATAGAAAACCCACAAAAGTCTAAATGATAAATTATAATATATAAACCATTGATTAAGTCTATGCCGTCTTTCATCACTGTCAGACTCTCAGATCATACTTGTAATAAATTCCCATTTGAAACAGTTATCATAAAATGGGTGACAAATACCAGGGGAATCTAACCCTCATTCAGGCAACTTGATTATTGCTGGCTGTATGATTGGTGATTTCTCAAAAAGGAACCAATTTCATTTGGATGTTGTGGGAGTGTGCTACTGCAGGTAAGGGAATATTTTACCTGCTGTTGTTCACCGCAGCCTAAACAAACCTGGTGTGTGAATAAAGCATCAATGCAGCTGTGTCTTAATGAGTAAAGCACAACAAACATGGGTGACTGCTACAGGAATGATTTCTTCAATGTTGACATATCATCAATACTAATAGTATTTTTTTCAGGTCCACAGAAATTTAGTGGTGCTGTGTGCTATTTATTATTCCACCCGTTTGAAACTAGACATAAACAAAACTGCAACACAGACACCAGGGCCCTGCCATATGGAAACTAAATAATTAACAGAGTTTTAAATCATCACTGAATGCCTCATATGCTTTATACATTTAGTGTAATTTGTTTTGGTCTTATTTCTTTGTATGATAGTGTAGTATAACAGTTTACCTTACATCCCTTTTTAGTGGCTACATACCTCTTGCTGAAAAAGAAATAAAGAGAACTATATAGAGAGACATAAAAGTAACACCAGCATAAAAGCAGATTTCTGTTATCAATGTGAGATCACTATTTTTTATATGATTACAAATATTTTTAAAAAGGTTCTGCTAGTATTTCCAGTTGTTTCAGAGGTTTTTTGATGCCCTGTAAATCAATTGTTACTTTGAAAAGTTTTCAAAATGCACAAACCTTATTCCTGTATATTGAAGAAGCAGAAGGAAAGCAAGGCGAGAGACATCAGGTAGAACATCCATTACGTCAGTCACAAGATATTACTAGATTAAATTTATTACTAGATGGTTTCATTGTAAATACCTCCAAACAAGCTGGTGACCTCATACGCAACACCTGCATACAAAACCATAATCTCCAAAAGTAAATCCTGCAGCACATTAAACAAAATTAAAGATTTTCAATGAGGTAATAAATTCATATGCTATTTATTAGCCATGTAACAAGGTTAAAAGTTACATAATGAAAGCAATCTTAACACATCTAAGGATGTGAATTACCACGGCCATAAAATGAATGGAAGTAAGGGTAATAAAAAGTGATTTGATATGATAAGTAAAAAGCTGATATCTCTTAGCATTTATATCACACAAGAAGGAACATCATGGGGCTGTAATTTCAGTTCTAGAATTGGTGAAAGTCAAAGTAAAAATAAGACTGAAAGAAAAAGAAAAATGTTTTCTTTAAATAAATGAAAGACCTTGACTTTGGAACAGTCTACCAAATTGTCAGTATGATTAATGAAAAAAGGGAAGAACTTGTGAAATGAAAAGACAGAAATTAATCAAGACAGACATGCATTCTCAATTAGTTATGCTAGAACACTGTGAAAAACAAAAATGTTATGGTCTTGCTATTAAGAAACCATAAGGTTTTATATCAATTTTATATGAAATAAAAGTCAGTGATCATCAAGCACATATGCAAGGATGCATTGTGAAAGATATGATTGACATGGATCAAAGAAGACTGCTTTTTGAGACTCAAAAGAAGGATGTGAATTCTCAAAAAACAGTTTGTGCACCTCGAGTCAAAAACTGGGATGCTCCCACTTGACCAGTACTTGCTTGGTTCTTCCAGACAGTGAAATGATTCCTTTGAGGAGCCTTGAGGAAAAAAGGAAATCAGGCTTTCTGATGTTTGGGATTATAGATACAGTGCTCCCCAACTTGTATAAATCTGACATTATCTAAAAACATCCTTCGCAGTTTTGTACAACTTAATATTATGTGCATGAGTAATATCTTCTTTTATATGTCATGTCATGAATACTGTATGTCCTGTTATGAAAAGTGTTCTGTGATGCTTAAGGCTTACGTTCTGCTCTTATTATTAAAGTATGGTATAGTACTGTATATTGTAACAACAACGACAACAACAACAACAACAACAACAACAACACTGTAATAGTGTAATAGAGTAATTTGTATTGTTTGTATTGATAACACTTGTAAATAATGTTGTATTTCTACAGTAGAGTAACTGTTACAGCAAGCAACAAGATACATCCTGAACGAGATGATAGACCAATGCAAAGGCAAAGCACATTACAACCACTATCCCTTTTCAAATTTCTAATTGTGATTAAACAGATTTTCTATGGAAGTTTATGAAGTCCTAACACAGCTCTTGCAACAGTTAATGAGAGGTTTTATCTCCTTGTGAGGACCATCAATCGGTCATCTGCAACCATGAGTCATGGTTGAAGACCATCATGACAGTTACACATCTGACCATCTGAAGTTACAGGTCCCAAATTAAAGTCTATGTTTTTGTTGTTATGATAAGCTTAAATGTCAAATCCTGTTCTCACTTTCATCCAGGAATTCATAAGGATTTTCAATTCCTTAATATTCTTTTTGCAGAGAACTTTCAGTTTTCAGAGAAAGTTCAGTTGTGCTAGCATCCCCAGTTTGAAGCTGAAAACTGACATTTTAAAGCTGAAATTCTGAACTGAAATTATTATTGCCACAATCAACTTTTGAAGAAACTGTCATTTTTAAATTCAGTATCTGGAGAGCCATCAGAGATCAAGTTATTGAAAAACATGGGCTGATTTTGCAATACTCCAGCAAAGACGGCAGGTTTTATTATTACAGGAATCAAAACGCTTACCCTAATCTTCCATGTTAGTAAATACGAGTAAATATTTTAATCTGTTTTATTTCTGAAGGATCTTATATTCTTCAATAAATAATAGATGACTCTTTTTTTCCTTGATGACACTAGTCATTCATGTCTCAGGAAAACAACATGGCAATAACAGGGAATTGTAACTTCTGCTTTGAGAACAATTGCATAGAATGTTAAATTTAATGCACAGTGTATTAATTCTTTCTTGTGTTCATGCGTATAATACTCTTAATTTTAAGACGATGGTTTTCTAAAGGACAATCTTTTATACTTACAGTATTCAACAATAGCAAAGTCACATTGTTTCCTTGACATAACCATTGTTATCCATTTTGATACATATCAAATACAGTAATCGATTCTGGTTTTAATAATTTGCCTATATAGTAATGCATTTTTATAGACGTTATTTTATTCCACTTGAAGCATGTAAATAATACAAGAAAGCAAACAAACCAATGTCCTCTAAATTCAAGCCAGGAAATTCATCTAGTTACCGTATTTCTCCACTGTCCCTTATCCAATTTTGTAAATGGGTTGTTCCTCTGGGGGCAGGCAATTTTGTCTCTCCTTGCTTTGGAGGTTTTCCCTTCAAGGAACCTTATCTGTGTGAGGATCCATCCAGGACACAGGAACCTATAGGCAAAACCTCCTAATCTAATGTGAGCACACGTTGCTGCAACATCGCAAATCAATCATTAGATCCTGCTAATTTTCTGTGATAATTGTATGTCCTTTCAAGCAACAAATTATTTTTGTGTATGTAAGGAGGATGAAGGGCTTATGAAACTGTTGTTATTTAACTATTTTCCATATCATTGCTCAGCTGTACCAGTTCACCATACAGTGGACAAATATAATGGCTCTGAGCCTGCAACTTTAATATAGAATTGTCACCTTAACTATAAGCCGCCAGAAAATCTCACTGCCATGTAAAGACAAAGATCATTATTGTTGACTAGTCATAAAAAATGTCTCAAGCAGTTACACGGTGCTAATTCACTGAGTGGTATAATCCTCACTTTACTGTAACATTTCTGAACTTCCCATCTTTAAAAGCAGTGTAGTCACAAAGAAATGACCTATTAACTGCTGACCCCAATAACTCACATTTAAAGATCTGGTGTTTTTTATATTGGAACAGTGCAATGGGAGCATTAATCAATCCCTACTAATAATCCTCTTGAATTATATGTACAAGTGGCACAAATTCAGATCTTAAAGAATTACTTAAGTGAGACTTGAGTTTAATTGTTTTGTTGAATAATTATTTAAGGAACTTGAGAAAGCTTTTCACAAGTCCACAAAAGAAAACACTATTTAAGTTTCATGGATTTAGACATAGTGCCACCAGGTGGTCATGGTTAAAAGACAAGAAGACATTTCTGCTTTACTGTATCTGAAATGCTTACTAAAAAAGACTCAATTGTAAAAATATTTTCTTTCTGTTGCAAATATATTTATTTTCGCTTCTCTTGCACACTCTAAAACTATATTCTAGATGCAAGAAACACTTAATAAATCAGACATATATACAGTACAGTAAAACCAAATCAAAACTGCCAAGTAAATGATAGGCAATGATAGGAGCCTTCTTCAGTTTATCCAAATGTACTTGTACAGTATATAAATATACTGGGCCCTCTTACCACAATGTTAGTTTGTTTTAAATTCTATACAGGCATTAAACTGAAAACTTTTCTAAAATGCTCAGCAGCAGTACACACACTATGCAGCCTTTGTAGGATTCATTAAGACACCATTGCAATTAGACTGATACCATAATTTCTTACAATTATCTGTTATAAGCAAATGTAGGGTTAACAATAAAGAAGGAAGAGTAATAGTAAAGACGGAAGAGAATAAATAACAATAAAGAAGGATGAGTATTGTACTCTCCCCTATATACTTTATATATGTGCTATTATTATATTACTAAATAGCATTTAAATCTAGAGAATGTGAGATGATATCCATGTCAGACATATTTTATCTCCATTGAGTTATGCTGAATATTTGATTAAATAAACTCAATTTACAGAATGGGTAATACTATAAATTAATCATCTCTGCTTTTGCTCACAGAATAAATATGACTCAATTAAAAATAAAAAAATGTGACCAATCAAACATCAAAATCTATTTTTTTTAATTTATTTTGAAATCATTCTATGCCTTTTGTCTGTAGTGTTAATTTCAAATTATTTTCTTTATGAAAAGCTTTAAAATAAAAATGTTCCATTGTGTTCTGGATATGTTGCCCATTAAAGGAAAGGAAATTCCCCAGTGCTATAGATTGTGCATTTGTTATAATTGTGTTTCAGTTAAAAAAAATCAAAATACACATAAATGAAAAGAACTGGAATACTTTTCAAAATGTCCGTGAATGCACCAAACTCGTTCCAAACGCGGCCCGATACTGGGGATTTTTTCTCCATCACACAGGTGGCCTCCATGTCCCACCTCAATCACCTTATCTCAAATGTTCAGGGACTGACAATACAGGAACTGCCTTCAGTCTCCACACCTATCAGTCTTTGCCACCCTGTCATGAGGCTGCATTGAGAGACCCTGTGCTGAGATGTTATTGTTTTTCCAGATTATGAGGGTTAGGGTTAGAGGGGAAAGGGGTATGGGTGGATTTTGTTGAGACCACTCATTTCATTTCACCAGTGACTCGCTTTGCTTAAGTTATATTAGCCAGGCAGGTACCAAGTTTCAATCTCTTTCCTAATTAATTATCCAGTCTTCTCTAAATAGGGTCAGCTCCTTGAAAGAGCATCCTGTCTGCATCTTAAGAGGTCACTCATATTTCTTCAGTCCTTCTGTTTGATAAGTAGGATTCAGCAGGGATGATTGTTAAGAATTCCTAAATTAGTCAGACCTGTTCTGAAACTCTGACACATTCCACAAGTAGATTTTATTATGCCGGGATCTTTCTTCTTCTCATTCTTCAGGTATAATATCTCTCCAGTGACTACCTTTGACCCATAAAAACCTTTACAACTTTAAATGTTCTCATCCCATATGAAGTTAAGCAAATTCTTATTTCTCTGTAACACTCCCGATCTTCTATGATTCCATAAGGGTCTTGCAAAGAGAAGGTCAAAAGGTTGCAGTAGAACTGGGTGAAGTCCCTCTTTTAAAAGCTACAATATCTCCTAAGGGTGTAGCTGGGTTTTACAGCATGGGTGGGCCTTGAGTAACACTACACAGGCAAGTTTAACCTTGCAGTCTTACATCATAGTCTTTGTTATTGTACAGAACTCCAAACCACAAATTTATAGTTAGATTAAAAAATATATATTTCTGATGCTGTCTCCATATTGTCTAATTAAACATTATGACTGATAGATATCACTTCTTTATGCATTAGGTAGGAAGAGGGTAAATTCTTCAATGAATGGCAAGAGCTTTCCTGGTGTGGTACTGTATTCCAGAGATAACTCAGAATAATTTTAGGTTACTTTAAATTTTACATTTTAATTGATTTTTTTTATTATTTTACATATCTTTTACTTTGACTGTGTAGAGAGAACATGCTCTCCTTGTCATCGCCAGAACTCAGCTACTTTCTGTCTCTGCCCTATAGGACCCAAACGAAAACTTGTATTCAAACCTTATGACCCTTTTGTGAAATGAACAATGATGTACCGAGACAGTACGTCATTTAATAAACTAATAACAGCCTGAGGCATTCACTTTAAAGAAAGGTCTCATAGGACTATAATTTAGGTGTGATATGCCATTTTCTATTCTGAATAACCTGATGCTGACAGGAGCGGTTAGCTCTGGACTCAAAACTAGATGGTTGTGAGTTAACAAACCAGATGGGTCACTGCTGTTCATACCCTTTCACTACTTAAAGTACTGTACCTCTCTCTCCTTTCTCTAGTAAATGAGCTGTCTAAATGAGCACAGATATACAGTTTCTTCCGATACATACAGTATGTCCCCCAGAAATTAATGACTATAAACCATTGTGTACGGTGACACTGTATTAAACTGGCAAAAGCGTAATACAGTACATGCAGATGAAAACTGAGGAGCATTTTTACTCATTCTGCATTACATAAAAATTGAGGTGCTTTTATGTATACATTAAGTAGTGAATAGTAGTAACTATTTAACTAAACTATCTTGTCTCTTTACTTTAAAAGACAAAAGAACTGCTGATGGTTAAAGTTATTTAGGAAAAGTTTATTGCACGCCTCCTACAGTAGGTAGAAATATTTAAGGTAGACGCTACTGCAAATGCAGACGTTCTAGCGATACCCAAACGTTAAATGCAATGGGTGAGATCAAAGGTGCGGTTGGGAAATCAATGTGACTAATTCATGTGTTAAAGCTCCTTAATGCAATGTGGATTCAGGGTTGGAGAATTTTACATTCATCGATTGGAACCATAACGTGTAGTAAAAACTTAAAAACAGGAACAATCTCAAACGCGATACCATTGTTGCAGCATACAGTACTGGGTATGTATTCAAATTCTATCATGGATGGTATGTATAACTAATTGTAGAGCTCCACAGTACCTAATAATGATTTTTTAAATAGCTAACGTTACAAGCACACTACAAGTTAAAAAAATAAACGTAACAGTATTAGGAAAATAGAATGTAATGGTGCCATCTAGTGGCAAATTTAATGTTATCACTCACCCCATTTGCTCTATTGACAAGGGCTTCTATTTTATTCTTCTCGAGAGGTGCTGTAACTGCCTTTCATTTCAACTTAGGTCTTACTGGACAGTTCCATACTGTACATATTTTTTAAACATAGCATTTAACTACATAAGCTACCCATTTTGCCATAAAAAAGCAGGAGTGCAGGAACAAGGGTGAACAGCTCAGTTCTAGGTTATCAAGTACCAGTAATAATAATAATAATAATAATAAACTTTATTTTATATAGCGCATTTAAAGGTGGCTTCTCAAAGCGCTTTACAGGATGACAATAACAATAAATAAGAAGACTACAACAATAAATAAGAAAATTTCACAAGACAGGACACAATTATAATTACAACAATACAACAATAACAATAGAGGAGACCGTGGAAGATGGTATTAAGAAGAGCAGAGGGGTGAAGAATGGAACCAGTTAAGTAAAGGCTTTTCTGAAAAGGAGGGTTTTGAGTCTGGATTTGAAGGAGTTTAGAGAAGGTGACTCTCTAATATCCTTGGGCAAGGAGTTCCAGAGCTTGGGGGCATAGCAGGAGAAGGCCCTGTCGCCCATACAATGTAGACGGGCTTGGGGGACGGTAAGGAGGGCAGAATTTGAAGAGCGGAGGTTGCGAGGTGGGGAGTAGGGCGATAAAAGTTCAGACAGGTATTGAGGTGCCAAGCCATGTAAAGCCTTGTAGGTGAGCATGAGGATTTTAAAGTCTACGCGGAATTTGACCGGAAGCCAGTGCAAGGACTCCAGGATAGGAGTAATGTGAACACTTGCACTAGATCTGGTCAGGATTCTGGCTGCTGAATTTTGGACATACTGCAGCTTGTTCAGAGTAGATTTAGATACCCCAGGGAGCAGAGCATTGCAGTAGTCAATTCGAGAGAATACAAATATGTTGATCAGCTTTTCAGCCACAGTTAATGATAGCATAGGGCGTAGTCTTGCGATATTTCTAAGGTGAAAAAAAGATGTTTTGACAGTATGCTGTACATGTGGGTCGAATGTTAAGCCAGAATCGAATATAACCCCAAGGTTTTTCAATTTTGATTGGAGCTCAAGTACAGAGCCATCTACAGACAGGGTTACAGGACTGGCTTTACGAAGTTGGTGGGGGGTACCAATAAGCATGACTTCAGTCTTGTCACAGTTAAGATGAAGGAAGTTTTGAGTCATCCAAATTTTTATGTCAGAGATGCAATTAGATAGAATAGAGACAGCCACATCAGTGTCGGGTTTGGTATGGATGTATATTTGAGTATCGTCAGCGTAAAAATGAAAGCTGAGGCCATGTGATCTTAAAAGCTGACCAAGTGGGAACATGTAAATGCTGAAGAGCAAGGGGCCCAGTATTGAGCCCTGAGGGACACCAGACTTGACAAGACCAATTTCAGACCTGTACCCATTGTACAGTAGCAATCAACTGCTATAGACTATCTCCCAGAAGCTTCTTGCTGAAGTACAGTAGGTTTGTGTTTGTGTCTCTTTTCAGGATGAGTAAATTATCAGTAGCCACTTCATTAAAATAATAATAGGGAAAACTCTTCCCTGTGAAATAATGATTTCTGAGTCCTCATTTTTAAACTTGATCTTTAGGTTTACTTGTATAAAATGGCATTTCTATAGATTTTATTATGTACAGTATATTATTTTTTCTTGTTTTTATTATTTTTTATTATTTTTTATATAATTTTCAAATAAATACAACCCAGTCTTTGCTTTGCTGTTGTCACCGATCCCCTTTCATATTCATCTGGGTGTCAGAAAAAGATTAATGCTCATAGTACGACAGTTGGTCAGTTTAAACTTAATCCCATGGTCAAGTTTATTGCTTTCCCTAGTCTGATGCTTTCTGTTCAAATGAATATCTCCCCCAAAGATATCTTATTTATCTTTATGAGATAAAGAGATACTTACAGTACTACATTTGTTCTTTATTTTCGCATATAGAATTATTCCTTCTTTTGTTTGGAACAATATGCACCTACATATTTTAAAATTACTCCAGGAAAGATCTAGATTGATAGGGGACCTTGATTTTCAGTTTTACTTTTGGTGCATCTAGCATTTGTGAAATTATCCACTGGCATACATCTGTCTTGCTAATATGTACAGTAATCTGATGTGACTGACAAATATTCCATGATACCTACCGTCATTTGCCAGTACAGAGCATTGATAAAGATTCATTAATGAGCCACTCTTTTTAATAAACAAATTTGATTTCTGGAAATGGAAAAGCATGAAATACGAAGACCTGTTTATTATGAATGTCACATGCGTAAGATACCGGAGGTCTCAGCAAAGGAGATTGGACCCTCTGTGGTGCTTAATAAAAGATGTTATAGAGAGAGATTAAGCAGAGAGCAGAAGAGAGCGTAGCCATGATTCGCGGTCAAAAGGAAACGTGAGTCTAGCAGCCGGGATTTCTCCTGAAGACGAAGCAAGGAAGGTGAAGGCGAAGGTTAGCAAAGGGATCGCTGTGAGGATTAACTCCATACCGAGCGAGGAGGTTGTATGTGATTAGTGGAAGCCGTGACAATACCCCCCACTGGGTGGCTGCTGACGCCCTAACTGGGTGATCTGGGAAAGTGTGATGAAAGTCCTGAATGAGGCTCGGGTCCAAAATATATTTTTTGGGAACGCAAGATTGTTCCTCGGGGCTGTATGCTTCCCAGTCCACTTGATATTGTATGGAGCCTCTGTGCCAACAAATGTCCACAATTTTATTGATGGTGGAGGCTGGGAGGCCGTCAACAAGCCGGAGAGGAGGTGGACGTGGTTGTGGTCTGGAGAGTGAGGATCTGTGGAAGGGCTTGAGGAGGGAGATATGGAAAAGTGGTTAATCTTCAGAGTCAGAGGGAGAGCAAAACAATAGGAGAAAGGCAGAACCTGGGTGAGTACTCAAAATGGGCCTATATAGCGAAGTCCCAACTTGCATGAGGGTTGTTGCAGGGGTAAGTTCCTAGTTGACAGCCAGACAAATTGTCCCTGTCTGAGCCTGGGAGATGACCAATCGGCTGCTGTCTTCTGTCGTTGTGTCGTTTTCTGAAGTGCTAGTCTGGCAGGTTTCCAAAGTTTCTGGAGGGAGGTGATGTATTCTTGAACAGATGGGACCTCGGTATCTGGGAGGGCATCCAGGAGTAGTAGTGGCTGGTATCCTAGGAACAATGGAAGGGAAACATACCAGTAGAGGAAGTGTTCAGGGGGTGTTCAGCCCAGGGAAGTAAAGAAACCCAATCATCCTGGGTTGCGGATACGTAAACCCTCAGGAACTTCAGGAGCTTTTGATTTATTCTTTCCATCTGGCCATTAGCTTCTGGGTGGTAGCCTGAGGTGAGTGAAACTGAGGATCCCAGGGACCTGCAAAAGGCCCTCCAAAACTTGTATATGCACTGAGGGCCCCTGTCCGTGACCACATCTTTTTGGATGCCATGGAGTCTGAATACATGGAGAACAAACAAGTTAGCAATCTCCCGGGCAGAGGGTAGAGGGGGAAGGGGAACCAAATGAGCAGATTTGGAAAATCGGTCTACAATGACCATTATAACAGTTTTACCTTGGCTTCTGGGCAGGCTTGTGAGGAAATCAACAGAAATATGTGACCAGAGGCGTTCGGGCACGGGAAGTGGTTGCAGGAGTCCTACCTTCTTGGTGCAAGGGGATTTAATCCAGGCACATATGGCATAAGCCCGCACGTGTTCGGTGACATCGGTTTTTATGGACAGCCACCAAAACTCCCTAGAAATTAGTTCCAACATGCGTTTAGAGTCAGGGTGACAGGCGAAGTGGGAGTCATAACTCAACTGAAGGACTGCTGAGCGGATGGGGTTAGAGACAAAAAGTTTGTCCAGAGGGCATTGGGGTGGAACTGTTTGACCAACCAGGGCGCGTCTGCCTTGGTCTTCAATGTCTCACCTGACAGCCACGAGGATCTTGCTAGGAGGGATAATGGAGTCAGACTTGTTCTCTGATTCAGGGGGGTGGTGGAGGTGGGAGAGAGCTTCGGTCTTAAAGTTCTTGGATATGTGCTGAAAAAGTGGAACCTAGAAAAGAATAGAGACCTCCAGGCCAGGCAAGGGCTTAGCCATTTCTCAGACTGTATGTAAGCTAAATTCTTATGGTCCATGAGGATGGTGAAGGGATTTTGGGCTCCCTCTAGCCAATGTCTCCATTCCTCAAAAGCGAGCTTGATGGCGAGTAGCTCTTGGTTTCCCATGTCATAAATAATCTTGGCTGGGGACAATCTTCTGGGAAAAAAAGTAAATGGATGGAGAGTCGACTTGTCCCCATGACATTGTGACAGGATGGCGCCCACACCATGGCTGGAAGCTTCTACTTCAACAATGATGGGTAGAGAGGGGTCAGGGTGTCCAAGGAGCGGGGCAGTGGTGAAAAGATGCTTAAGGTGGAGGAAAGCTTTGTTTGCGTGGGGGGTCCTTTTGCCCTGATTAGGACTCAATCGAATCAGAGTGGTAATGGGAGAGACAACAGAAGTGAAATTGCGGATAAAACTGCGGTAGAAGTTTGCAAAACCTAAGAAGAGTTGGATCTGCTTGAGATTCTTGGGGGTTGGCCAGTTCATGATGGCAGTAACCTTAGCAGAATCCATTTCAATGCCAAGGGGCGAAAGGATGTATCCCAGAAATTGTACTTTAGAGGTGTAAAAATGCATTTTTCCAAGCTTGATGTAGTTTATTTTGTTTAAGGACCTAGAACGGGATAGAACCTCTTGGACGTGGGTGACATGATCCTGCAGGTTATGAGAAAAAATTAAGATTTCATCAAGATAGACCAGAAGGTATTTTTGAATAATGTATCTGAATATGTCACTAATGAAGTTTTGGAAGCAGGGGCGTTTACCAGACCAAAGGGCATTACCTGATATTCATAGTGGCTGTGGGTGGTCATGAATGCTTTTTCCACTCGTCCCCCTCCTGGATGCTGATTAGATTATATATGCCACGGAGATCGAGTTTTGTAAAAATGGTGCCACCCCTAACGGTTCTTGACTGTAATTTCATTGAGACCCCAATACAGGGTCTCGAGATGCCATTTTTCAACAAAGAAAAACTCGGCTGAGGCAGGAGAGGTGGAGAGTCGTATAAATTCTGACTTTAAGGAGTCCTGAATGTATGTTTCTAATGCTTAGGATTCTGTTCTGTAGAGGGGGTAGATGTGTCCTTTAAGAGGTAGGATTCACGGTAACAAGTCTATGGTCCAGACATGGGGGGGGGGGGGGGGGGTGCGGAGGAAGAGAAAGTGCCTCTTGTTTACTAAAAGCTTTGTGCTGGTCGGTGTATGGTGGTTGGATACTAGGTGAGTCTTCTTGGTATATGGTTTCTGGCCGCACATGAATCAACAAAAGCGGTGAGAAAGTTTACCTTTGCCCCAGGAAAGAATTGCAGGGAGGAACAACTTGGAAGTAGGCCGTGTAAGTGAGGGTGTTACTGACCTTAGTTGTTCTGGTAAGCAAGTGTGGAGATGGCTTGGACCATTTGGCTGCACATGAAGTGCGGATATGACCAAGGGCTCCGCAGTAAACACAGCATACCCCCTGCCAATGTTTATCTTTTTCTACACTGGTAAGTCGAGAGTGTGGGACAGTGGTGTGTTTTTCTAAAAAGGGAGAGGAAGGGGGCCTAGGAGGTTCAAGTTGCTGAGTTAGTAAGTGTTCCACTTTACGCTACTGTACGCGATGGTCCAGTTCTTGCACTTGGGAGATAAATCCATCTAATGTTCGTCAGTCGAGAGGTAGCAGCATCAGGTGGTCCTTCAATTCTTCAGATAGTCCTCTGCGAAATTGGAAAATAAGGACTTCATCGTTCCAAGAGGACTCTTCAGCCAAGGTTCAGAATTCAATCATATATTCCTGGAGAGGTCTATTTCCTCCATGCTGGGAGGATAAGCGGGATGCTACTTAGCGGTCATAGTAAGTGTAACCAAATACTGATTTCAGTTTTTCCTGGAATAGATGGTAGTGTCACGGACGTCCAAAGGGACTAACCGTGGGGAGCAGGAGAGCAGAAAAAGACCCATATGCGTAGCGGCGAGACGCGAAAAAGGCCCGGGCTCATTAGTGCAAAGAGTTCAGGAATGCCATATAGAAACCTATGCCCTCAGGGAGTGGACGTGGGGCGCCCTGGTGCTAGGCGGGTCTCAGGACATCCGAACATCACTGCTGAGCCCCGGACAGAGTGCAAGACCCAGAAATATATAGCCCAAGGGAAAGAGAGGGACAGGAAGGACAGCAGACCGGAAACTAGGGACAGGTCAGAGAAGGAGCGCCCTCTGGCTGCAGAGGGCGTGACAGGTAGTTGGCTGTTTCAGTGCAGCCACCCAGTCCAGTGCCCACCCAGTTAAAAGCAAAACTACAAAAGCTATTTTTTCACGAAACGAAAAAGATCTTTCAGGGCCCTATACAGACAACACAATCCGGGGTGGAGTGAGAAAACACAGGGAAAAAAGGCAGGAGTCAGGAATGAATACAAAGGGCCTGTCCAAAGTGTGCAGGTGTCCAGGGGTGGTGAGTCAGGGGCAAACAATCCAGAAGTAATCCAAACAGGGAATCCAAAATGGGCAAAGTCCAAAACCGGGTGGTCCATCAGAGACAAAACATGATAAAAACCGGAACAGGCGGGGAACAGGAACAGAAAATAAAACTATAACGGAGGCGATTCCGGGACCCGGGCTCACACAATACGGGAATCATTGCAGAGCCCCGAATTGAGTGGGCGTCTGGCTTTTAAGGTGGGCTGAGAGGAGGCTGAAACAGGGGGTAGGTGCAAAAAATCAAGTCCAAAGTGAAAGAGCCGGAACGCCCTTAAGGGGGTGGGGGGGGACTACAATCGTGACAGACAAGGGACGTGGTTGGGTAATTAGGATGTGCGTTGGCGTTTGTGGGAAGTAGCAGGGGCTTGTGTCTATTTAGTGCGTTTGCGTAAAGCAGCAGGGCCTTGATTAGTGGAGACCATGACAACATGTCCAACTCTGTAGTAGTGCTTTTCTTAAATTAGTCGCTTTTAAATGTCATCCGAAGTTGAATAGTCACTCCTTATTGTTGGAATCATGATCCCTTGTTCTGCTGTTTCTGTTGTATTACCTATTTTTATGTTTCAATTAATTGTTAAAGTATATTATATAATATATTTAATATATTATATTTCTGGTATTGATTAGTCTAAAAATGAAACAGATAAAATAATGTAATTCCTATTTTTTTAAAATATAAAATAAAGACTCATAATAAAACAACAATTATAAAACATATATTAAATGAAATAGAACAAACAGAACACAACAACTAATATGCTTTTGTTTTGATTTAGATCTAGAAAAAATGTTCAAATATCAATCCTGCTTATTGAAAATTATGAAATTAAAGTCTGTTTTAACAATGATATTCACTAAACCCAGATACCTCTACTGTATCTTGCAAAATTATTCAGATGCCTGCACATTTTGCATTTTGGTTCTTTTGCTTGCAGTCATGATTCCTTAAATTAGCAATCAATATTTGGAATATTAATTACAATATTATAATATTGTGTAACTTTGTAATATACTCAACATATTCCCCACATTAAATGCAAAAAACAAATAGAAAAATGTAAATAGATTATATGGAAAAGTCACAGTTGCATAAGTATTCAAATCTTTTATACAAATTAGTGAGTGGCCTCAGCGATAGTGAGTCAGCAATAATAGTGATTATTTTTCAGAATAAAAACACCTGTATCCATGAGGTTCCTTTGTTAGTGAATTTTAATCAAAATTTCAATCACAAAAACAAAGGAGCTTTCAAAGCAAGTTACAGATATATGAATTGAAAAGCAAAGATCAGGGTACAAAAATGGAGAACAAAAAGGGTATAAAATATTGAAGTCTCTAAATATCTCTGTTAACACAATCTACTAAATCATCAAGAAATGGGACGTACGTACATCGTATCACCCAGACATTGCCTAGATCAGGCTGTCTCTCCAAACTGAGCAGCCAAACAATAAGGAAACTGTTGAAGAATGACAGTGCGAGACCACTGACATCTTTGATAGAACTAAAATATCACACACTCCTCAAAGCTGGAATGTGTAGCAGAGTGAAAAGCCCATCTCATATCCTGCAGTAAATTTGCAATGAAGCACCTGAGTGATCCGACAACAAATTTGGCAAATTAGAACTTTTTAGGCTATATGAAAAGCATTATGTTTGCCACAAACCCCACACATCATCACCATCCTTACCCATCCTACAGTCAAGCATGGTGGTGGCAGTGTCATGTTATAGGAATGCTTCGTCTCCACACGAACAGGAAAGCTTGCTAGGAATGAAGCAAAAATTGACAGAGCACTGGCAAATACTAGAGGTAAACTTGCTTCAGTCTGCTAAAATGGGGGTGAAAATTCTTCTTTAATTAGGATATTATTCAAGCACAAGGGCAAAGCTATGTTGCAGTGACTTTCTGTTCATGTCCTTGTGTGGCCTTTTCAAAGTCCTGATTTGAATCCTATTATGAATCCATTGAATGACTTGAAAACCTTTGTCTATCGGTGATCTACAAGTAACGTGAGAGCTTGTGCGGGAAGTCAGTAGAGACTTAACCAAAAACACTTGTGGCTATAATTGCTGCTAAAGGTGCATTCTCCAAATATTGAGTTCATGGTTTGAATATGTCTGCAATCAACATATTTCCATTTTTTCTCTAGCATTTTTTAAAGCATCTTATCTTATCCTTGGAAGTCTTCAGTTTGAGAAAAAATCTATTTACCATATAATGTTGTAATTCCACAAAACAGGACACAAGAGGAGCTGGCACTGTGAAATAGTGGCTATCATTGCTGCCTTACGGCACTGAGGCCATGGGTTCAATTCTGGACCTGGGATGCTATCTGTGTGGACTGGAGTTTGTATGTTCCTTCCATGTTCCTCTATGGCTTTCACCTTCCACCTTCTTGTGATTTTCCTCTCACAGTCCAAAGACATACTGCTACGTTAATTAACTTGACCTTTATGTGTGTGTGTGTGTGTCTGTGTTTGTGTGTGTTCTGCGATGGACTGGTGTCCCATCCAGGGTGTACCCTGCCTTGCCCCTGTTGCTTGCTAGAATAGACTCCAACCTCCCCATGACCCTGAACTGGGTAAAGTAGTAGTAAAATCCATGGGTGGATGGACAGATGGGACAACATTGAAATTTACAAAAGGCACTATATCTGTGGTTTAGATTAATCAAAGCCACATCTCTAAAATGAGAAAAAAATTAGAAATGAGATGAGATAGTTATTACATAAGCTGGCATTTTCCGCAGAATAGAAACAATCTTCGTGTGCATTAAGCTGATTCTAAGTTTCAATAAGCAGTGGAGAAGCATCATGTGGCTCTGGTGTAACTTTAGTGGCCTTTCAGTAGGATTTAGATACTGTATTTCACCATGTATAAAGAAAGTGTTCACGCCTCTTACACTCTGTATTAAGGCCCTTTCAAAATAAGTTTGCTATAAAACAAGAATACTTACAGGAGAGGTCTCAAGTACCAATTTCATTATTTTGCTCATAATAACTTCCTAATTTTATCCTTGTGAATTGTTTGTTAACAAATGTCAGTGCTACTCCCAGTTCATGACAGATGTGGACAGATGCAATGTCATCTTCTTTTTCAAGATGCACGCACCACGCACCAAGATGCAAACAGCAAAATCGAAAATAAGATGTTATATCTTAAGCTTCCGGGAAGCTATAGGGGTCACTGTTGCACAGAAAACAAAGGAAACCCTGCCCGACTTAAAAAGTGAAGCGTAGAATTGTGCCATGGTGTCTGTTGGAACCCTGGTCCTGGGCAGTTCATGACAACAAAGGTTCCAACCAGTATACTTTGTGACTGGCGCCTGCTCTATCCATAGCCCCCTTACCAATTTAACCGAATGTCTACAAATGATTATTTAAATATAAAATAAAATGTCCAAAATTTAAATTCAGATTAACAAAAATATTTTAACCTTATTTATAATATTGAAAGGTGCACTACAAAATGTATTTTCCTGTTTGATTATGTGGACTTTAGTTGCACAAAAAAAAATCTATCAGTTCTATCAGGACAAAGATAATTCCCCAAGGGAATCAATCTTCTGTTGATGGCACATTCTATTAGATACTGCAGATTTTACAAAGATTCCCAGGGGTTAAACCTTTCCTTGAAGCCACAATTTAGCAATGCTATTAGATTAAAGGAAAATAGCTGACGTCTATAGAAACCAAGTTACTTAAAAAACTCCCTTCAACTTAATATGCTTAATATGCTTAATATGTTAAATATGGCTTATGGAGACAAGGGTTGCTGTAGGACACACTTTTCTCAGAATGTTACATCAAGATCATCTGTAAATTCATTATTTTAGATAAGAGGTGGTAGAAGCTGATATACATTTCCCGATTACTCATGCATGTTGGCTAGCATCTTGATGAAACAGTCCTGGAGATGAAGGCTTTCGTAAAGGCTGCAGTCCACATCAGTTATATATCAAAAGGAATTTAATCAGGCTAATATGCAGCAGTAGCACATCAGACCTGGAGAAATCAGTTCTGATAAATAGGCTTCATTGCAAAACTAAGAATACCAAGGTCACTGACTCACGGCACGGCAATCCCTCTGATTAAGCCAACATATCCTGGGGATATGAAAAGGAAGCATTTGGGATATTGCAAAAGGTGACTCATGATTTCAGGATTTACAGAGCAAAGTGAAGTCACAGATGCAATGGAGAAACTCTTTCAAAAGTTTATTGTAACATTTGTTTTTAAAATCCTTTCTAATTGACAGGGATTCACATAATCTCAGGAATTATAGAGAGCATAAAACATATTTAGGTATCAAAACAATTTGATCAGTTACAATAAAAATGTAGTTTGTTACAGTGGGAATGGATTATGGTAATTGGATAGGACCCATGAGACTGTTATTATTAATAATATAAGTTAAGTCCAGGCACTAAAATAATGGCTAGTTTGTTTCACATTTCTAATGCCCTCAACATGGGTTATGTACAGTACACAAAGTGAGAAATGCTTGTTGGGACATACTGTACTTTGCATTTTTGTATTCTGAATTGCCTTCAGTACTTCAGTCAAATGTTATACATAGTAAAGAGATATTGTGTACACACCAAGTGTAGAATTTTGTATGACAAAACATCTACTATTTTCAAATTCAAAATATGTCTGACCTCATTAGCTAATACAGAAGTTTTTGGAAATTTTAAGCTGATTCACAGTTTCCTCATTAAGTTTTGTTTGTATATGAGCACACATTATTTCCCACAAGTTTTACTGTATATTCCGTAATTGTATGTGAAGGATGTCCTCACTTCATTCCCCAGCTATGAGTTTATCTTAGCATCACAGTATGAGATGAATTCTTACCATTATTAATTACATAATAATTTAAATATCAATAAAGACATTTCCCCTGACTATAACTTGATATTAAAAGTATATAATTTCCAGTGAGCTTCATTATTTGAAAAATGAGTGGAAAGAATACACTTTAACCTGTGACCCTTGATTTTTCAAAATGAATTGATTGATTAGAGTAAGAGATCAGAACATACAGATTCCTGGGTGTCAGTCAATAGCTGCCCAGGAAAAAAAGTGCTGTGGATGAAAAAATCAATAATGATTAAGTGTATTGATCACCTTGTAGGAAATGGAAATGTGAAATTAATATTTACAGCTCTTGTTACTATTTGCCAACCGAAATGAAAAGCAGAGCAATGTTAAAATTATTTACTTCATAATATTGTTTTCCCTGCCTTTTCTGGGATTTTAATTATGATTTCCATGTTAACATTAAAAATTCTAATGTGTTTTCTAAATAACGTTGTATTCATATTGACAGTGGAAAGTAAGCCCATTATAAATTGCTCAATATTCTGCACAAATTGAGTATATTACTTAAGAAGTTATAAGTTATTTTTGTCCTTACAGCGCACACAATATTTAACACACTGAACAAAGGAAATGTGTATTTTTTTAACCTTAGTGGTACAACATAGTGTCATAAGCAAAAATGAATTGTTATGGCACAAATGTTCATTTTTGGGGTAAAATATGAATGTGAATGATTTTAAGAGATGGTGATATGTTCCAAGGGGGTGGAGCTAACCTTGTTAAAGCAGCTCTTTAAGCTAGAAGGGGAGAGAGTTAAGAGAGAGAATCCAAGTGAGGTAGGATTCATGTTGATTATAACTCTCTAAGCATAGTTTTGATGTGTTACCTGTTTTTTGTCTTGAGGTATTTCACACTGTATATTAGGTTTTGGGATCACTGTCAAATAAACTTTCACTCTTGCACATTGCAATTTCTTGTATTAGGAATTTGTCTTTTTTGCATACCCCACCTTGTTCTCCAGACACACAGACAGGAAGAGAGAAGCCTGGGGTCAGAGTGCAGGTTCAGTCATTGGAGCAGTTGGGGCCTTGCTCAGGAGCCCAACGGAGTAGGATTCCTCTACTTGCTGTGGGATTTGAACCAGCAACCTTCCAGCCACAGGCACAGATCCTTAGACACAGAGCCACCGCTCCGCCCTATACTGTATAAAAATTTATATTATATAGCTTGTTGTGAACGCAAAAGAATGCTCTTTTTAAGTTTACATACAATAATCAATATTTTGACAAAGTGACTAAAAATCTTCGTAATTAAAAGGTCAGATTAAAATAAAATATTTGAGTAGTCATTTGAATGAATTTGTCACCTACTGTAACTTGCATTAAGTACATTATGTAACCAGGAGATGTAAATGCTGGTTGGTGGGGTTTATGGGAATTGGAGTTCCTAAGCTAAAGCTGCATCAATGACAACTGGGAATGTGTATAGAAGAAGGAAAGTGAAAATAAAAGCCCACACCCAGTTTCCCTCCCCCTTTATGTGACTACAGAATGCACTGCTACTCACCACAAGTGTTTATTAATAATTTTAAAAACTACTAATGTAATACAATTTGCAGGGCAGCAAAACCATATAAAAACTCAAATTTAGATTTTTAATTTTATTATTTAAAAATTTACAACATGTTATTTAAAATTTGCATTTAACACTAAAATCTGTTTACATGTCAAAAGCTCAATTGCGATTTCTGTTTAAAGGCATGATTAATTCCTTTGCTCTTCCCGAGCATCCTGGATATTGCTGGTCTGGAGGTTCATTCATATAATTACTTTATTGTTGACATACTGTGATATATAACATTCTCAGAAATGTGAATATAGTTTATACTGTACATCAGGCTGAGTAAAAAAAAAGTACATTTTTTGGTTTGACCAGGAGTTTGACTTTGACCTTCTGTGTACCAGGACAGCACGAAACCACTATACTTCTTGGGCTGAAACTTTAAAGGTTCTTTGAATTGCATAGTTATAATTTCAAATTTTACTGACATCCATGTGTATGACATGGTAGTGTTTCCAAAGTTGTTTTACGTATTTGTTATAAACTATTTAAGTAAAGATAGTACATAGTACCTTTTTATATGTGTGGTTTGACAGATATTTAGAAGTTCTTTGAGAATGAGAAACTTTTTTTTTAAACCATCTTCGGTTAAAAAAAGTCGACACAACTACAAAGACCTTTTTAAGAAAATGTAAATCAGCCTGCATTACTACTTCATCATCTTTCAATAGCATTTAACCTCAGGACCTCAGGATCACAGCACATCTGTGGCATATGTACAGTTACCAATTGTATCATACTGTATGTACTGTACCTGTGTGCCACACATGCAAATCACATGAAGCAATATCCACAGATATGCCAAAATTAGTGTAGGGTTTTAAAGCTGCTACAGCGCAGAATGTGTAAAATATATTTTTTATAATCAAAATCTAAATCAAATCTATATGTTTCTAGATACGAGCAGCACAAACATGACTTTTTACAGCACATTGTTTGTGGTCCAAATGTATTATCCTTATGAAATGGAATGAGCACGTGGTCACTTTAGTTATATGATTCCATATTAATAATCCCTATCATGTTGGTTTAGAAAAGCACTAGAACTTTTTTTAACAACAGTAATGTAATAACAAGTATAAATTGAAACATTTAAAACATTATAGCACTCTGTAAAGTATACAGTATAGACTTTAGTTAGAATAAGCACATCAAAATAATCACAGTAAGTGATCAATTTAAAGACTTTGATGCAGAAAATGTTTTTGAAGGTGGACTACTGTTGTGTACTTTTTGTGTTGTGTTTTATTTTTAGCTCTACCGAGCAGCTATATATAGTATGTATAATATATTTATATTTATAAATTAATATTGTTTATGACATTCAAAGGCATTACACTTCTGTTATTTTTATTGTCAGCTACCAAAATTTTCCTTTATTTACAAAATTCAGTATTAATATTAAATATTAAGTGGATTTAAAGATGATAAACAGAAGGAAAGCAGATTAAATGAAGCAACCATTTCACTAACATCTAGGGCACCACAAGCACCACAAGTGCCACTGATCAATTGTCTTTGGCCAGTGAATCACACAATGTACCGCACTGCAGTACAACCAACACGGCACTAAGAATTGACGTGCGTTCCTAGTGACTGCATCTGTTTGACGTACTGTATATATGACGGGACCCAGTGTGCTGAGCACGTTACATAAGTAACGTCACCTCATTGAAACCTAGACAGTACAGAATTCTGCTGCATGAAAACACCTAGTCTTTTACTTCAGTGGAGATTACCACTATCTATGGAATGGTGTTGTTTGTGGCCATATTCACAAAACACATCATTTTATTTTAAATATTAAATATTCATTTCATTTTCATAATTTTTAGAAAACAAGGACTCAAACTCATTTTTGGTTTAATAAAAGGTAACAGGTAACTATCATGGTCAAGGTTATTTTTTTGTTCAAACTAGTTGTCTCATCTAACATTTAACAGATTTTAGGAGAACACTGTACCATCTTTTTGAACAATTATCTCCTCTTCTCTGAGGAAATAGGTTGTTGAATGTTTGAAAATGCAATGTTGGAATAAAAAATCTGTCCCATTTCAACTTCGTAAAAATGAATTTTGTGTTCAAAACCACAAATGGGATTATGAATTTTAAAAGGATGGAAAAATGACAGCACCAATGTTGAATTCCAGATATACAGATGCTTCAAATGGCTTTTCATTTTCCATTAGAAAAAAATCTAAAAACTATTTTTCTCTGTGGCTTATTTGCCCTTTGTCAGTGACAGTCAGTCCATCACTCTTTCTCTCTTTAAGACCTTCTCTCTGGTGTGTAGTCTTACTGCTGTCTCCCCGGATAAAGTCACACACCTGCTGAGAAGACGCAAGCCATTAAATAGGGAGGTGCTCAGCTGTCAGGAATCAGGAGTGTAACAAGCGACAGTGTCAGTGTCTCATTACCTGTCTGACTGACTGTCACTATGATGTTTAACCTCTTTGTAAGCCGAAAACAATGGCTGTGATGGATAGTTGATTGCACCGGTCATTGATGATAACCTGCACTAAAGTGTCCCCATGAATGTTCACTAGAATACTTGAAGAGGCTTAATGTGCCTTGGTTCAAGCATGTTCTAAAACCTTTTTCCTGAGCACTCTTCAGTGTTTTTTTGTTTGCACCTGAAGAAGAGAAAATCACTGTACATGTGCAGGTTGAAATTCAGATTGTTTTTTTTTAAAAAGAAACTTCATGAGGAGGTGCTGTTGCTGTGCTTAGTGTGCAGACAGTCTGAAAATGAGGGGCGGCTCAGTTGAGCTCTGGTCAGTTCTGGCATAAATAAAGCACTGGTCATAATTGTGCCTCAGTGCTTGGCCCAAACAGTTTATATCAGTTTCAGGATAAAGATGAATAAGCTGTGTTCTATGGAGGGTGTCTAGGTTATCCTTTCATGAACTTTGCCTCCTTCAAAGCAGAGAGTGGTAGTTAAGATGACAGAGAAGTGCTGATTAAGTCACAGATGAAGTGGTATTGATTCACTCTACATGGAAACTTCAGCCTCTGGGCATCACTGACCCCTCCAACCCCTGCAATTACTCTCCTGAGATCTCCTGCCACGTTGCCTCGCTTAATCGATAAACGTGACAGAATTAACGCTGCTTAGTTTCTGCAACAACAATTAATCACACCTTTCGCTACAAAGTCTAAGAACCGGCTAAAATAATTTGCAAATGATGTACACAAGTACTGTATATCACAAGCACACTTGTAAACAATATGTTTATCATTTCCCTTTCAGGACATACTAAAATATGAAATCAACAAAATGTAACAGATGAAGGTCTAGTGTTAAACACTATACACCTAAATGGTCTATCAGGCAAGACCAGCAAGATATAGACCTACTTGGAGGTTAACAAAAGAAAATATAATACAATGTAATGAGCCTAGAAAAATGAAAAATGACATTCAAAGGCATGCATTAAAATACTGTTATTGGTGTATATACTACCTTTAATACTTTTTTCCCCCAATATCTGAGTTGAAAAATAAAAGATAAAGCATAAGCATTCAAATTGTATAAGTTAAATAGTTTATAAGAAAAAAAAGAAACTCCAAATGTTCTCAATAACAAAGCTGAATGGCCTCCTCTCATTTCCTCTCCTTTCTTAACTACTGTACTTCACCAGTGTCTTTCTTAATGAAGATGTCACAAGTGTATTTTATACAAATAAGCACTAAAAACTTTGAAATGGCAGAAACAGGGGTATTAACCATAATCCAAAAGACATTAAAAATAGTAGGTCATGTTTCATATCCAAGTGTTCTTAAATAAATCAGTGAAGTCATTTCTAAACTCTGAACAGAATTGATTTGCTCCTTAAGAAATTCCTGGAGCCTGGAAGACTGCTGTTATTATTCTGTCATAAAACACAAACGTTTTGACAGGTTCTAGAATGACTGAAGACCCAAATGTGATCATAAGCACAAACTGTGCTCTTTGTTGTAATAGTCGAAGTATAGTATAGAGAACAGCTCCAACGTTTCCAGCACAAACAATCTGCAACTCCCCAAATTCACCAAATTCAGGAGGCCAGCACCTATTTAAACTCCCCTAGGGCAGTGACACTAGGACAGTGGGCGAGAGAGATCTTGCTACTCTAGGAAAGACCTCTATTCGCTCTAGCTCAGTCAGTTCACTACAGTTGCCACAACAACTTCATGTGGAAACTGCTCGTTTGCCAGGGTCTGTCCACACCATGTTCCACTACTGCCAAACCAAGACACACTCACATCCAGAGGCACAACAAGACAAGGGGATGTAACAGAGAACCAATATACAGTACATGTACTAAGCTGAACCAGGTAATTGTAGAACAGTCAGACTAACATGCCATGTAAAATACCAGAGACCACCAATCTAGACATTTTACAGTAATGCTGTTACTGGAGAAGGTTAAAAGTGTTCCACAGAGATGTTTGTAAACAAAAAAAAATCTAGAATTTTTTTTTAAGAAGCCACAAAAGGAATGGACATTTGTGTAACAAACAGTTCTATCCGGACCCTATGCGGACGACACAATCCGAAGAAGTGGGAAACACTAGGAAAAGGTCATGCAGGAATACGGGGCTGAAAACAGGGGGGCGTGTCCAAAGTGCGCTGTTGCACGGGGAAAGTGTGGCCGAGGCAAACAATCCAAAAGTAATCCATAAAGGGAATCCAAAAACACAAGAATAAGTCCATAGCCAGGTGATCCATCCAAACAAGGAATTAAAACCATGAACCGGGTCGGAACCAGCGGACTGGGAACGGGAACAGAGATTAAAACCTTAACGGAACCAGGCGCTTCCAGGTCCCGGACTCGCACGGTGCGGAAACCAGATGCAGAGGCAGGATGAACGTCAGCGCCTGGCTTTTAAGGTGGGCTGGGAAAAGGGGTCAGGTGCACAGAATTAAGTCTAAAGTGAAAGGGCTGGAGCACCCTTAAGGAGGGGGGACTATAATCGTGACAATTTGGAGTGCTTATGACATTGTGTATTTAGATTTCTAGGAAGACTTTGAAGAAAGCTTCCCCATGAGTCAGTCATTCTTAAACTTAAAGCTGTAGTAAACCTGTATTGTTGATGGACTTATAAATGACTCCAGTAAAGGTGACAGAGTAGTAAGAAGGGAAGCATCTGTGTTCTGCAATGTGTGAAATCGTGTAACACAGAACTCAGTGCTGGGACCACTGATCTTCTTCAAGCATATATACAAGCTATTGATACAAATTCGTTATTTTACTAATGATAGAGAGCTTGGGGGAATGGACAACAACCAGGATAGAGTCAATATAAGAAGATTTGAATAGGATTCAGACATGGACTAATAGAAAGCAAATACAATTCAATATTTTTGACAGTAAACTTTTGCATGCATTTAAGAAAAACAGGCCACAAATTAATATCATGAAAAGTTCAGAATCCTAGTCGTTGTAGTATATCCAGCTCTCAAAATATCTAGTCAATACAAAGAAGCAATAAAATGGCAAGCAGAATAACAAAGTCTGTGAAATACTAGCCACTAGTGGTTATGCTGAAACTGTGCAATGTATTAGATGACGACTGGAGTACTGGACACAGTTCTGGTTCCAGGGCTTAAATAGATGATTAATCAGGAAAGGATGAAGGAGTTTTTTAAATTAAGACATCTGAGAGAGGATCTGATTGAGGTCTTTAAAATTTAAAATTTCCTAACAGTTATTTCAATTACATTCAGTGAGTAGAATGCAGGAATAACTGGAAGCTGATTAAAAGACAAGTTCACAATAGTATTAGAAAATAGTTTTCTTATACAGAGAATGATTATTGCATTGAATGCATTACCAGGACACGGTAAAGGCAGAGATCCTGGGAACTTAAAAGTCTAGGCTAAACACAGTAAAAAATTCAGTGCCTAGAAAAAAAAAACATTTTAATACTAACTTTAGCATACAGTAGTTCAATAACTGAAACAATGCAATGTAATAAATATATTGCAGTATGGGAATTAGTTATTACTTTTTTAATCATACTCATGTTGTTATCCAGTTGTACAGAATTTAAATATTTTTTACTCTTTAACATCCTAGCAATTCTCAGGATTCATAGGAAAGATGATACATTGTAACTCAGCGCAGACTCCCCTCCCCCTGCCTCTATCCTCCAAGAAAGTAAGCGTGTAGAAACAGATGAAAACAAGCAGGCATCTGGTAACAGCAGTGTTAGTTATTTACTAGAGAAACCTTGCGTGTCAGATAGCAGTAAACCTTCCATGTCTGAGAATAATTAAGCATTATCCTGGACATCATCATCTTTAACTGGTGTTCCAGTGAAACTGCAAAGCACAATGAAAAATAACAGACTACATGTTCTTTGTCCATTGTGAGAAAAAAGGTGTTGCTTACAGGCGCCCTGTTCACTGATCATCACAGCTTGTTTCCTGAGCTAGATTTACCCTATCAAGGATAGAGGAAATGTAGAAAACATTCTTGATTAGCACAACTGCTTTTTAATTTCCATGTAAAACCTATAATTTGCACCATACTATTTACAGTTTACTAGAATTGATAGGATGCTTAACTATGCCAGAGCAATATAAATATACTGTACCTGAGACAGCACTGCTGTTCCAATATGTGGCTTAATGTGGGAATAGATGTTAAATGACAGTTGAATAGAACTTAAATTTAAGTTTTAAATTACTGATTAAAGTGGAGAAGCAGGTTTCAGATAAGCAGGTTTCAGATAAGATGAATGCCACATTCTTTGAGTGATTCAATAAAAGCAAGTTATAGCATGTTCCTAAGGAACAAAGAGCTTGGTGCAGTTGTAATTCGAGCTTGCTGGGGTGTGGAGGAACTGGTTCAGGTGTTTGATTAACAACCAGAGTAGCAGCTTCATTATTGTTGATGCATGGATGGACTGAGCCCACCTGCTTCAAGTGAGCTACTGGGATGTATGCCATGTATCTACTTTGTGTGTTATGTTAACTTGTAACAGAGGAGATTGCAGTAAGGTCTATCGCGCCCCTCAAGGATGAGCTAGATTAATCAGGGAAAGAACAGAATGGATCCCAAGTAGAAAATCAGAGCAGTGGTCTCATCTAAATTATTTGAATGACACCATTTTCTTTTTGCAAAGTTACATCTCATACACAGTGCACAACTAGAACTGGGTTGTCCTGCTGGTTATGGCCAATATGTAAATGTTACGGGAGGGGGGATAAGGGCTCACATGCAAATGTAGGTATCTGGGAGCATTCTCCCACAAAGAGCTTACCCTCTGTGCAAGCAGGGTCGGATTTTGGTGTTCGTAGGCCCTAGGCACTTTCACTCTGAAAAAGAGGGGTAAACGCCAATTGAATTACGTCAAGTGAGATGATGCCCTATCCTAATACTAAACCATGTGATTGATGGATTGAGTCGAGCGACCATCACTTCGATACTTCTAATTTCTAGAACAGCCACTAGATAGCGTATGATTATTGATTTGGAGCACTTAGAATAGATCGCAAGCACATCATTTTTTGTTAGTCTCTAGTGTTTCTGTCCTTCGTAGTCCCTTAGCATTTCATGCCTAGCGTCTACAGTGCCTAATGGGAAATCCAGCACTGTGGGCAAGGAAGGATTGCATGGAGTTATAGTCTTCATTTATTACTGTTTATTGGGGAGGCACCAAGATGCGCTGCGGGGGGCCAATGATGTTCACCTGGAGAGTGAAGTTGAGTGGGACAGAGGGAGGTTTGGTGGTGCAGGGCTTTAGCTGATCCCCTCCTGAGTCCAGCACCGCCCTTTATTTAGAGAAACGTATTCAGATTTTGTAATGTGTCACTGCTGAAGATAGTAAAAGAGTAACACAATTTTGTAAAATGGACCCAAGAGCAAGCAGAGAAACACCTGCAAACAGGTAACCAGCAGCATGTGTAAGCATGTTTAAGCAGTACGGTGTTTTCAGCCAGCAGTGGAGACAGACAGCAGCAGCACAGGTGCAGCACAGGTTAGTGTGGTAAAGGCAAACAGAGTCTAGAGCTGTAAACAGATCAAAACACAGTGCCAGTGCCAGAGCCAGAGGAGTATCCAGAGATTGAAGTCTGGGAGAAGCACTGTCGGGAATTCAGGAAACAAACAAAGCAGAAACTCGGGGCGAAGCTTGAAACATAGCAAAATGTAGCCCTAAACAGCCTAGGTGGGCGAGGTGAATAATTGTCTCCTGGCGGTGCAAGACTTCTGTAACTATTTACCATGGTAACCGGCACAGAGTGACAGTTTAGTGTGAGTGTGGCCAGCTACTTTGTGAATACTAGCTCGCCCTCTTATTTGCAGAGACAAGCATGACAGTACCCCCTCCTTAAAAGGTGAACTGTGAGGGCTAAACAGAAAATCAACTGTGCTCCCAACTTAGAAATCATGCAGCAGAAGAGGGGCATTGAGAGAACGGGAGACAATCACAAAAAGACCCGGAGTACCCAAGAGCAAGAAATGCCACAGCACTACAATCCTGGCAGAGGGAGGGAACAGCAAGTTGTCAGGCGAGGTGTTAAGGGAGATGGAATAGGATGCTGGCAATTCCCACACAGCCTCCTTCAGCACTATGAGAGCAGCTCCAACAGCACGATAGGCAGGACGATGGGTAGTGGTTTCCCTGTAGGTGCATCAAGGACATCCATCTTGGTGATGAGCACTGTCAGATCACAGTTTATGTAGTCTTGAACCACCTGAGGCGGATGTGGTGAACTACTGTCTCCAGATGGTACAAGACTATGCCACAGCAACCAGTGCAGAATGATAGGTGACTCATCCACAGCAACGAGCATGACAGATTTATTTTACACAATACAACTAATCCTAATTTAGCAGCATCCGAAGCAGCAATAATAGCATTTGTATTATTTGCTGGAAAAAATGGTCTTATTATCTATATACTGGTCTGATGTTTTTATCCAAAAAGTCTTATAGTACATTTGCACCTGTTTAGGCTGCTAGGTGTTTTACTGAAACAACATTGAAATAATCAGTGACTCTGACCATGCTCAGAGGTACAGCACAACCTTTCCGTTATCAACCCAGAGCCCTAACCACTGCTCATGGTGAAGAATGGTAGCAAATAAGTTTACATAGACTCTTCTAAATGGTCTTTGTTAAATATTATTGTTATGTTTTTCTTGCTGATTTATTTACAACTTTCTCCTTGATTTTGAAATCATGATTATATATGACAAATTCAAAAATACTACTGTTGAATTTCCTCATGACAATGTTACCCCAGGAAGTGTAAAATCTCGATTCTTAATCCAGCCAGTGTCAGTATTCATCCTTAAATTCATAAAAGATTAGGCAGCCAAACATTGCAAATTGTACATTTTATGTTTATTATTTTAAAACCCCAAAGAGACACTCGGTTTAGGATCATTCTATTTATTTTTGCAAGTTCTTTAAGTGGGAGACAAATAAAAAATTGCACACACAATTATTGTGTATTGATGTATTGATCAATCTTATGAATACCTTAAGCAATTCTATTGAACATATTTTTTACATGTACAGAAAATAATCCTGAAGGATAAGAAGATAGTGTATGAAAAATAGAGGCAGGTAAATATCTACCAAATGTACGAGTACATTGCAGAAAAAATAATTTATTTCATGTGTATGGAATTCTTTCCCTTTTTTGTTTGTAGTGTGAGTAGCAAACATCTTATGCAATTCATTGTTTTGCTGACGGAGTTTGCTGACGTGTGATTCCCATATTTCTACACCACAATAAATGAGAAAGAATGCATTTCTGTTTTTCACGTTGCTTTGTTCTTGGAAGAAATATTCACACTATAATCACACATAGTCAGAAATAGCAATAGGAATTTTAATCAGTTCATCTTTTTTCCCTTGACCTTTCTACATTCATTGCCACATGACTCATACTTCTTTCTTCTATTAAATAATGTTTTTGGTGAAACAGGGAAATTGTTTTTCCTCAAGCAGAGTTTCCTTCTATGTTATACTCTGCATTACAGCTGTTTTCAGTTTGTTTCAAGCTTTGTGCTTAATAACTTATTAATGTATATTTAAAAATAAAACTGCAGATTGTGATTTTTAATTTATTCGCCTGTCAAAAGCATTGACTCAGACCTCTTGTTAATGTTAAATATGTTCTGAAATATGAACTCCCATGAACACATGGCTGTAAGTCCATTTTCCATCCATTTTCTAACCGCTTCATCCCATTCAGAATTACAGGGGAGCTTCAGCCTATACTGGCAAGCACCAGGCACAAGATGGGATACAGTATATCCCAGACAGGACACCAGTGCATTGCAAAGCACACACAGACATGTACACACACCAGGGCCAATCTTCCCAGAAGTCCATTAATCTACCGATATGTCTTTACACTGTAGGGCAAAACTGGAACATCTAGAGGAAAACCATGTGATCACAGAAGACAAACTCGATAAACACAGCACCCTAGGTTGAGAATTGAACCCAGGGCTCCAGTGCTGTGTGGGGCACTACTAACTACTCTGCCATCATGGCAGTTGTAAGTCTATAGCGTGATTTCACCTTGCACCAAGTGAATGCTGAGGAGGGTGGATGTGATCTGTGTTATTGAATTTGTTATTATGAGAGTACACAGATGTAGCTCTTTCATAACTTACATAATTAACACAACTCCCTGCTTTGGATTCTTAGTGTACCATTCCTCCCCTTTTATCACAAATTTTTCTTGTAATCTCCTTTAACTCTTGTTTGTAGGCAAAGGCTTTAAAGGCATAGATTGCAAACAAATTTCTTCTCCCAGATACCTCTTTTCAACCCTGCGGTCAGTATGGTAGAAAGCCCGCTTGTTGACCCCTTGTGTAGTGGCAGGATTTCTTGGACCAAGCTATAGTGATCACTACAGTGACCGGCAGCCTAGAACTTGGACTTTGGCCGACTTATGCAAATAGTTGGAAAGGATGTGGTTGAAGATTGTTTATTGTTTACTTAAGAAATAGTTTGTGTTGTATTTCTCCCCTAGTATGTGTGTTTCCCCTGTGATTGTCTATGAGCCCCTAGGACTGCTGGTATTTCTTAGCCTTTAAAGAATCGCAGGATATTGTAATTTATTTTACAATAAACTGCCTAGTACAGTTTACTTAATCTCTCAAGTGTATTGCCGTGACGTTTTCCTACCATTTTGTGTAACTGATTAGATATTTTTAATATAATTTCTATATAGTTTGTTACTGTGCTTTAATTTTTTAAATTAATATTAATATACAATAAAATTCTATCATCTTTCTTATCACTTGTTTTACAATTACAAACAAAAAAACGGAGAAAGTCCAAGTTTCTTCACACAATGTTTTAGTTTGGTTTGTAAAACAAGGGGAAATGTTTTATTTAGCAAAGCCTATTTTGTTTAAATTAAAAA
Source organism: Lepisosteus oculatus (assembly GCF_040954835.1). NCBI lineage: Eukaryota > Metazoa > Chordata > Actinopteri > Semionotiformes > Lepisosteidae > Lepisosteus > Lepisosteus oculatus. Next base: position 40,253,507 of record NC_090698.1, on the reverse strand, counting down.
GTAGACCCCTGTTTTCACATTATCTTCACTCACAGCTAAAAACAGTAATTATTATTATTAATAATAATAATAATAATAACAACAACAACAACAACAACAACAACAACAACAACAACAACAACAACAACAACAACAACAACAACAACAACAACAACAACAACATGATAACAGCAAGACACTAACTTCAGGTTCACCACTAACATTAAAAAGGAGATTTTGATACTCATTAAAAAGATAACAAATATTAAATTCCCACCACTGCAAGCTTAATACTGCATGGATAAAAAGGTAAGAAAATGGATGGATGTAAGTAGTAAAACACCTCATTGTAGAAGTGCTTTGGCAATCCCTATACCTTGCTCCATTTTCACTGATGTGTGCTGGGTCACCAAGAAACCTCTGGTTTCTTTATTTTACTCAATCTCATTAGGTATAATTTAAACTGGTTAATAAAATACTTATGCAGTATGGTACAATGATACAGGGTGGCTTAGAGCAATGGGTAAGCTTCTGGACTAAAAAAGGACAGGTTATGGGTTCAACCATTTGACAGTTCCTCTATTTTACCCAGCTGTACAAGTGGGGATCACAGCTTGAGGAATTGCATGTAATGGATTAGTGTCCCATCCAGGTGGGCTCTTGTATGCTCTCACTTGCTAAATACTATGATAATCATGGCTCTAGAATGATCAGACACTGTACCCTAGTATGGACGTTATCTTTACTGACAGCACAGTGCTAAGACTTAGACCTTTTCATTGTGGGGTCTTGGTAAATCATGTAAAATCACAGCTGTAAAGCTAAAAAAAACTTGTGCTTTATTTATACAGTAATGGAAACAAACAAAAAACCCTAGTTCTCACCTCTCAGTGTAGCTCAAGCTACACTTCTTAAGTGTCCTCTCTTTGAATACCACTGGACAACTAATCTGCTTACAGGATACAGAAATCCCAAATCAGTCTTTCAAAAAATCAAATGCTTCCGTGTACTGTTCTCCCTCTAATTGAATATATACAGTAACAGAGGCTCTGCTCTTCCCCTAGAGAGCTTAGGTTGAGGGTCCACTGGAATCCTCTGCTTCCTAGTTTTAAAATATCACCCAACCACCAATTTGTCAGTTGACTGAGGATGGCAGGTCATTCACCAGAAATCGTGGGGAAACCACAGCTTATTTCCATCTACCACCCTCTTACTCTCTCCTCCAAACCAAATGAAGTTCAGACACTCCACATCCATATCTACCCCCATTTGATGGCAGAAAACAGAAGATAGATCAATTGCACAGCTTCCCCCTCCAAGGTCACGCATCCATTGTATTTCCTTGTCTTGGAACCTTGGTGGCAGCCATACCTTCTCTGTGGCCATGGCGATACCAGAGGCAGCAACTTTCTCTCCCTCTGTGGCTCTGAAAGTGCTCCCCTTCTGGGCTTTTGAGATGCCTCAGCAGCCCCTCTTTTTCCTTCTCAGCTTCTTCCTCTTTTACTGATTTTGGAATCACTAGCAGTTCTGCTTCCTCAATTGGCTGCCCAATTACAGACTTCTATCAAGTCATCAGTAGCCAGTCTTCTTTTCTTATAGTCCTCTGTAGGAACACATCTTTATGCTATCTGTCAGTTTATTAACTCTGTTCTTTGGTGGCGGGGCTTTTGGGAGACTGATAACCTTTTCATTGCCCATTAAGCAACATCCTCTTTCTTCTTGGTCCATCATTTATTCAAACAGGGCCTTCCTTTTGTATCATTTTTGTATCCATTCTGCAAAACTGCACCAGCAGTGGACTGGTCATTTCTGTCTCTAGGAGTGCTTGTTCTGTGCCAGCTGCACCCTGGTAAACCTCAGATCTGCTAGGGATTGATTCAGCTAAGAATATGACTGACATAGCTGCATGTTTCTCCAATTCCTATCTGCATCTGCTTCTTCATCTCTCTCAGATGCTGCTGGACCAAAACCAGTTCCTCACTCTGTTGCTTGGCATTTAGCTTGACCATTTCCAGGTGGTTCACAAACTCTGATAACAAGCCCTTTAGCCGTGCCAATATTTCAGCGTAAGCTATTTTAAGTCTCTATTCCAGGTCCAATTTTCTCCAAAGGTTCTTCAGCATGCCTTCATTTTCTCCCAGAACAACCGCATACTCCTCACAATCTGCATTTATTCTGATGCTCATCTTCTGAATTTAGTTTCACCCTCAGGAGCAGTAATTCTGTGGCAGTCTGGCTGAGATTAAATGGGATTTCTGTTTGAACGCCTGCAACCAGTGCTTCTTCTATAAATATCTGAGGGAAAAATATCTCAAAAGGTTTTGCTTCTCTTTGTTTCTTTACTGGATGCCAATCCTTCGCTTGTCCCTAGCTTGTCATGATAAGATCATAGGTTTTGATCTTTTTTTGTCCAACTTTCTCTTATGTGTTGGAGAATCTCATTTTCAATATTAAAAACGTAGTTCTTGTTTTCTATTTCTATCCTCTGGCTGGCCTCCAGCTTGGTCCCTAAAGAAAGAATTGAGAGAATTTCTTCTCAGAAATGGCCTGGATGAGCTGGGATTGAAGACTCTCCACCAGTGCCCACCAATCCTTAATTTCCACCTCTGCAATGAACATCCTGAACTGTTTCTTGGCGAAGAACTAATCAACTCTTTCTTGACCTTTTTGAGTTTTACTTGGATGCAGCTCCTGTTCAGACTTCCTCAGCTATCTGTCAAGTTCCAGCTCTTTGTAGCTTTCCAGGATTTTGACTATATCTATCTGACTATTTTCTGATTTCTTTTTCTCAGGCTTTCAGCTGTAGACCATTTTGTATAGTAGTAAACTCCTGTCTTCCCCTATCCTGGACTTCCAGATCATGTTCTTCACATACCACATCCTTCCCTTTTCTATTTCTGTCTCAATGAAGGCTGTTGGGTGCATAGTGCACCCTGTAGTGCAAATTTCTTTTGTTCTTGCTTCCAGGCTATCATTTTCCAGACCACCTCTGTCATGCCATCGAGGGAGTCCATCATTTTAAGGTCTCCTTCAGAAAATTTTCCATTGTCTTCAGAAAGTCCAGCAAGTTCCAAAAGTTTCTTTTTCACATTTAGCAGGCTGGAGAAAATTCTTTCCTGCCCTCTATCTTTAGCCAGAATGGAGTCCTTGAAACACTCAAGTCCACATTTCACCCCAACAAATCCAGCATTTTCTTGTTTATTTTGATCATTTTTAAAAGAAAATTCCCTTGCACTATTGCTGAATAGCCATTGGGGTGCGCTACTCCCTAAGACTGCAACCCATGCCCACATTCTACTCCATATGTGGCATACTGTATAACTTTTATAATTTAATAAGCAGATCTTGGTTACCAGACACTCAAACACATACAGAAATGAAAAAAAAAACAGTGCTCTTTACCTGAGTTTCAATTGACCTACATCTTTCGATCAGGTGACTACACGTCATTCCCTCCAGCTTTCTGGGAATGAGGTTTTAACAAGGACCCTGATCTTGTTTCCATCTACCACCCTCTCCCACTAATTCTGGTATGGGATGACCTTATTCTACCCCACTGAACCTGTGTTTATATAATTATCCTTCCTTTTCACCCATTATACCATTGTTAAATATTTAGAATGTGGAATAAAGATAAATAAATGCATATCCATGCCATTTTCTCTCATGATGTTTTTAGTTTTTTGTTCATTGGAAAGATGTCTGTGTTTGGGGAAGAAATCCCCAAGTGGATCAATTTTATACCATCTCAAATTATATTACTTATAACACAATATCTGTGTTTACACATATTATTGTGCTTTTCAAATGTGTTTTGGAAAACTGTCTTAATGGTTTTGCTTTGTATCCTGAGAGTATACACAGCTGCACCAAAACAGCAAAAAATACATGATTGGAATAGCAGGTGGCACTTCTTCAGTTAAGTTCATTTACAAAAATGTGAAAGATGGATATGCATTTTTTAAAGTTGAAAAAGAGTAGTCAGTCTTGTGTTAATTAAAGAAAACCACAAGCAGAGAGGCAAGAGCAGGTCAATGCTGTCATTCACATGCACATTTCCTGAACAGGACAGAATGGTACTGTTGATTAATATTCACCGGCTACTGGAAACCATGACTTTGCAGACCAAGAGTGAAGGATAATAAATTTGTATTAAAAGCATTAACGTAAAACACACCCCTTTCGCTCAAACAGACAGATGGCTTCAATTACGTTAGCACTTTAATAGATGTAAAAGAGCAGGGCTCATAAACTGGTCCATTTTATTAGATTAACAAACCAAAGAACAACCTGCTGTCTGTTTCCAGGTTTATAAAAAAATCCAAACACACAACTTCGCAAAACCGAAAGGGTATAAAAGTAGTTCTGAAGAGTGATATTAAGAACTATACAAGCAGACTGTTTCAAGGTTGTATTAGAAAAAAAAAGTGCATAAAGAAATCTGTTCTCTCTACCATTCTGGTCAACAAAATGAGAAATATTTATCCTTCTTTTAAGTGATTACGTTAAAGGCAATAGAAACTCCACCCATGGCTGTATGCCACCTGAAATTAAAGTAACAAAGTACCTAATATCTTATTTTATTTTGGAATAAATCAGTAATTGCGTAATATTCCAAATTGCCTCATTCATGTAATTAGAAGGGGATAAATGACTACTAAAGACGCATTCAGTGAAGATCTGTGTAACAGATTTAGCCAAAAATGAATTATTGCTCCCTTAATCCATTAATGGTTTTAAATGTGCTCAAAATTGCAAAACTGCAGGGGTACTTTATAAGCAGGTAAATTACACTAGCCACCGAGAGCATTTTATAAAACCAGTCTGAAAATAATGTTTGCTAGTTTTACTGAGTTCAGTGTGGCATTTTTCAGTCCCTCAGCCGCCTATACTGCTTTAAATATAGCCAAGCACTTTTCTCTGTCACCTTGCAGTATAGCCTTTAAAATATTAGAGGTCAGTGCTGACTGACTTATTTGCACATAAGCAGGTTCTCCAAGTACAAAATGAAGAAAATCCCTTTTCAAATGCTGTATAAAGTGTAAACAACAAAATGTTAAAACCAAAATAGCATTTTTATTATGACAGCATGATACTATGATGAATACTGATTGGGAATTTGTTGTAGTTAAACACCAGAATGTGAAAGTCATCAGAACTTTAAAATCCATGTGAAGTATTAAGAATCATATTAAGTATATTAAATGTAGTAATTATATCACTAAAAGAGATATAATTCTAATTAGAATTATAAAAGTTAAACCAAAAAATATTTTTTCCCTTTAAACTATGCAACTTTATTTAACATGAAGTCAATAGTAATATTAAAATCTGTTGTTAAATACGGGCAAAAGGACAGAATTACTGCTTTAAAATATAACTGGCTAAAGTAATTTGCATTACGATAGTGATGATCTCCTTTGTAATTTCCATTGATTCTTAACACACAATGGAAATGACAACTTCAAATCAAATGCCTCTTTCCCAAGGTCGTTCATACCTGTTGTGTTTCCTAATGCACTAAGCCTGATTCACTGTTACACCTGCCAGCAGTTATTAGAAACAACCATGAAACAGCCACCACTCATGTAATTTCAAAGACAATTAATACTGACAAGCACAACATTCATTTGGTATATTTGTTAAGCTGAATAAAACAATAATGGAGGCTTAAAATTGCTGGTATTTGGGTTATTTTGTGCTCTTCACACATCTGGATCATTTATTTTGCTGAACAGGTGGGAAATACTAGGTTTACATTTCTCTGAAATCAAATTTGAATTATTTTTACAGGGACACTGCCACTGTCCCAGGGACACTAATACTGTCTGTAAATCATCTAAACATTAGTCTTTTTATATAGTTTATTTCCTATTAAATATATTTTATAGAGATAATAGAGAAAGAAAAATGAACTACTTTGATTTCTATTTGAATGCATGATACAATGGAAGGGTAATACAACAAAATGTTTGTGATCACACTTTCACTTAATGCCGTTTGGATTATGCGTCTAAATTTCTTACATTCTTACAGTATATTTAGATTTAAAATCGGTATAACCATTGACTGTTGCTAATATTTTTTTCCTAACCTAATGAGAATAGATAATCGCGTGGTTCTTTTTTGTTCGTAATATGATAACCTAAGCAGGTATTATACAATATTTTGTTATTGATACGCGTTAGTCAAAAAAGCACACACCATGCCAAAATGAATTATACCACTTTTTATCATTGTGAACGCATTTGGGCAAGATCTAACAGATTGTATGTTCTCTAATTGCAACTCTAATTGAACAGACATTTGTTTCATCATTCTCTCAGACGAAACACAATTCTAGAGACGTACATTATGTAGCATTTCAGGATAATTATTCATGCAGACGATTCACCAACAGAGGGCAGTCTGCAAAAGCGTTTCAATACAATTTAACCTTTTTTTCCGAATTTAACATCGCAAAGAACGGTCAAGAGAACGCGCTGATTGATTATGGTATTGTTGTTAATAACGTTAAGTCATTAAAACATAAAAGAGTAAAACTTAAATACCCCCTAATGTATTAATGCACAAATCAAAGAAAAATACATTTCAAAATACATTCCAATATTGTATTTTTGTGCAATGCAATTTCTTCCTAAATGAAAACCATTCGTTTTTTAAAAAACGTCGCAATCCCATAAGGGTCATGAACAGTCGTCTTTACTAAATCGAAAAATGTAATTCAAATACATTAAATACATAAATAAAAAGCAAGAAATATAATTGCCATAATAGTTTAAAAATACATCTAAATACCTGTTGAAATTCTTATTAATTCATTTAAAAATTAATACTTTAGCCAAATTCCTGATAATTTAATTTGATTAACTTTCTACCTTCGTCTTCTTTTTAAGATGGATGTCCATCTATAGAAAATACTTGAAAGAAGTGATCACGCATTCACACGTTGCTCAGTACACCCAGCTTTAACCTAAACATAATATGTTAGGTAAATGAATATGTAAGGTGCTTGTGCGTTTTCTTTCAAATTGAAGTTATGATGAAAAGCTAATATTAAAAAGGTTACCTGATTTTTAAGTCAAATTCTAAGGATATACTGTAACTATTCAGTGATCACTATTGTTGAATGCTTTTTGGTGCTGAAGAGGGCATGTTATTACATGTTATACTGTAGCCGGGGGTTTCAGCAGTATTTTTGAAAAACAAAATCTTAGTGTTTTATGCAGTTACTTGAAAATCAAAGATATTTTAATAGTACAACTGAACCCAGTCCTGACATCACTATTGTCATAACTATGTGTTACAAGTACCAATTAAATTTGTGTTTTTACTTACATTTCATTTTCAGACTTGTCAAACAACGTCGCACGGTGTACTGTAGCTGTTATAGTGTATACTGTTACCAGCATCAAGACATTTTGTTCGAAAAAAAAGTTTTTTAAACTTATCTTTGAACGTGCGTGGTTTGAAAGCGGTAGCTGCGGCTTTAAGAAGGAGGTGGAGTATTTAAGAATGACGCAGGAGTAAGACTGAAAAGATGCTTCAAAATTCCTCCCCGAAGCCACTCTCTGTGTGGTAACAGGCTGGGCAGTTACCATATTTAAACAACAGGAATTATTAGGGAAACAGAACTATTAGTAAGGGAAACAGAAGGGGATTTTTAAAACCAAGTTGAGACGGTTTCAGAAGATTTAAAGTGCAGGATCCCTCATATCACAGATTCGCTACCTTTTGAAAAAAAAAAAAGAAACTTCTTAAAAGTTTTAAGACGAAAATCTTAATTTCTCTGAGAGTTTGTCAATTTAAAGAAATAATATCGGAAAGCCGAAAAGTAAAAAAAAAATGGTAGAGTTTTTAAATTATATCAATATAGGAAACGTAATACCCGTCAAAGGTGCCAATATGCCATGCTTGCTGTCATGCTGCCTATACTTATGGCTAATCTTAATACCTGTCAAGACAAGTGCACAGAATGAAGACAGTGTAATTGAAGTCTTAGTTACTTTGCCAAAAGACAGCGCATACATGTTCGCCATCCCAAGAGTAAAACCAGCAATAGAATATGCATTGCAGCGGATCAGCACTGATGAACGGCTTCTTCCGGGACTCATTTTTAAAGTCCACTATGAGGACTCAAACTGTGGCAATGAAGCCCTCTTCAGCCTTGTGGATAGGTCTTTGAAGAAGAAGCCAGATTTGATTCTTGGTCCCGTTTGCGAGTACGCTGCAGCACAGGTGATAAGGATGGCATCCCACTGGAACATCCCAGTGATTTCGGCAGGTGCTTTAGCAACAGGCTTCAGCGATAAACTAAAGGAATACACGCACCTGACCAGAGTTTCCCCTTCTTATTTAAAAATGGCGAAGACATTCTCTGCAATGTTTAACTATTTCAGCTGGAAGAACGCAGTTCTTATCTATGATGATGACAAAGAAGAGCGGAACTGTTACTTCACAATGGAGGGGGTCCACGAAGTTCTTAATTCGGAATCGGAGGTACATCATCTATTGCCTGTATCCTTTAACTCCAAAGGGGGAGTGGATGTTGACGAGATAATCAGGTCGATCTACGCCAACGAAGGTAGTACGCCCCTTTATTGTTTAAGATACATTAAATATTAGCAAAAGAAAATGTTCTTCAGGATAACTGAATAGTCGTCTAGTTAGTCCTGGGTGTACTTTTACTGTTTTAAGGCCAATAAAATATACAGAATATCAGATAAGTAACTAAGAACTGTGCGGCCAAAATTGCCGGAGCCATTGAATCTCCATGGTAATGAATTAATGTACAGTACATGGTATATTGATACACAATGTGAAAGTGTTTTAGCCTTTACAGTACCCTTTTAAATCTATACAGTATTTATATCAAGAAAGTAGTCCTGGTGTTATGTAGAGGACCAAAATAATGTTAAATGGAATCCCTTTGATAAGCAGCCGAAAAGATTTTCATTTAATCTTCTGGAGGTGATTTATTGCATTTTTATTTTTACATTACTGTGGTTCCCGCGACTGAGCTTTTCGCCGCTGTTAATTTTCTAAAAATGTGTAAGATTTCTAAATTGGTCATTTAAAGATATTTCATTCTTTTGCTTTCATTGAGACAGACAAATCCTTTTTTAAAACAAATTCAAAAGAATTAGGGTTCTGCAGATTGCTGTTGAATAACGTTGTGTAATACTTTACACTTGGGAGGTAAAATAGGAGACGAATGATGGAGACGAGAGTGGTGGATTGGTGACAAAGAATTTTACCAAAGAAAAGAAGACGCTTCTGAATACAACTGGCTTTGTTATTAAAATGTACTGATGAAGTCCTGCCATCTGTGCGCTTTTATGTACTCCGTTGCAAACGGAAACGTATCTCAATACTGGTAATATAGATTAAAGAGTAGGTTACTATCCATTATATCCCACTACGCACTTGACATTCCAGAGCATACTGTACCAAATTTTCATTTTGGTATTTACTGTATGTTATCTCTGATTTTACACTAATGAGTTTGGTTCTGTGAACTTAACATATTGGCAGGAACTCGCCAATGGGCATTTTAAAAGCAAATTGTCTCTGGCCATTAATTAAAAATGATTTAATTTGATCCAAATTGTTTAAGACAACTTATTTACAAGTTGCATTCAAAGGTTTAATTATCACTGTATTAAAAAAGATGAGTCCCTCTGGTAAATCTGTTAGTTATTAGTATCTAGAGCAACATGGTAGATACTGTTAATCTTGGTAGCCACACAATTTAATTTAGCCCCTGAACTGAACGCAGGCATCTTTTGAAAAGCAAGGAAGACTGAAGCTAGGTTAACAGAAATCATACATTTTTAATGAATAGTCTGTAGGTGTACTAAGAAGTCCAGAGTGCAATATGTATTTGATAGAGAAATATGCACAGTTATTGTCATCATTACTTTTTCCAGACATCACCGAATATTTTTAGGATTTACTATTTGTGTCTTGAACATACCAGCCTATTTTTATTATAGCTTCCTTTTTAAAATCCATGTCGCTCATGGTTACATTGCAAAGAGGTTCGGAATAGGTATCACCATTTAGCTTAATATCAATGATGCAGTGTGAAACACCTAAGATATAGAAAGTTTTACTTTAATGTGAGGGATTTCTCATTTCTCTTGGTTGATGAGATCATTTCTGATTCACGTGTTGTTTCCATTTCTACTATGCATTGAATGTGTTCTGTAACATAGCATTTCACCTAAGGCCTATTGTGAATGCTACATACACAGTATTGTAACACATACGGCTCACATATGTTGTTTGAGCCGGCTTGCCTGCATGGTGATGTCACCGCCCTTCCCTGTGAATAGCAGGGACCTCAGTCACGGGGCTGATGGGAGATTTCCCTTTAGCTCAGCTGGCTGGTTACCCAAGTGAACCCGAAAACACTACATTGGTGTTAGCAGCGGGATGGCATAGCCCTTTGCCGAGGACGGCGAATTAAACGGGGGAGAGTGTAATGCATATGGCCGACATTACAGGTTGTGTGAGCCAGCTTTTCAGCACAGTGACATCACCGCCCTTCCCTGTGAATAGCAGGGATCTCAGCTGACGGGAGATCTCCCTTTAGCTTAGCCGGCTGGTTCCCTGTTGACTGATGCCGGAGGACCGGGTTCAAGTCCCCAGCGGTGGGCCAACCTGAGGCGGCAGCAGTGAGGGCGCATACCCATGTGAACCCAAAAGTGCCACAGTATTATGAGAGTGGAAAAAAATGGTTATACAGTATATACTGAACTTAAAATCATGACAAGAACCTTCACCAGACATTATATATTTGTTCAAAGTTATTGCAAGCCAGAAAATATAGGTTACTATCAGTAGGGATTGTTTTTTACACAATAAAATGGTGACTCCTACTAAAGATTGCTGAGGATGAACTTATGGATGGTTTTTAACCCTTAAAGTGAAAATTTACATTTTGATTGATTTTTATAGTACACTTACCTACCAAAGAACAAGTAAAGGATAATTCCATGCTGAAGAGCAGACAGAAGAAACAAAATATTTTGGCTGTTCTTCTCGTGTCACCTGCCAATGAAGCCTGACTCGACTACTCACAAGTCCACTTTCTGTCATTTCAGTGCCCAGAACTTCAAAATAGTGAACACAGAAGCTGTGAATAGAATATAGACATTTCCAGTTACAGAGTACATACAACAGAGTTACAGTGATAACGCTGTCAAAATAAGTTTAGGGGTTGTTGATCAATTATGGCAACCTGATCACATTGCTGTAGTGAAAGGGACTCACATCTTAAAAGTTACACACACTTCACTTAATGCTTCTGAAATTGTCATGAAACAGATTTTGCACGAGTTTTGTCAGACAACACCATACGCTCTTATTTCAGTTATGTTATTATTAAAAAAAAAGGGTCTGGAAATAACAGTAATTTTAGTTCAAATGTCAAAATGGAGGCTAAAGTCCGTTAAGATTCTACTGAAACTAAGATAATATGTTGGAGTACTAGAATGGTAAATAAACAGTGCATTTGTGCTTATCATGACCTGATGTAGTATTCTTATAATAATAACAATAATAATAATAATAATAATAATAATAATAATAATAATAATAATAATAATAATAAATAATTGCTTACTCATATATAGCGCTTTTCTGAACACAACACTCAAAGCGCTTTACAGGTAATGGGGGCTCCCTTCCACTACCAGCAATGTGCAGCATCCACCTGGATGATACTAATGTCACTGATATTACCTGACTTACTAGAACACAATTGGATATATTTGCTATATTTTTTACAAAGGAAAGGAAAGATTACAGGAATCATAGCATGGTCTGAACAAAGATGTAATACCAGATTCCATCTGATGATTTTAATTGCATACACAACGTACATGCAGATCATTACTAAATTTAACTGTATACTATACTGAAGAATATATATATATAATTATATAATTCTGCAGATTTTTATATCACATTATTTGCTTTTTTGACATAATTCATTTATTTGCTACCATGATTACAATATATTTTGTAATCATGGTGCAATACAATATATAATACAATATATTTTGTAATCAGTGCCTATCCCAGCAATCAAGGGTCACAAGGCAGGATACACCCTTGACAGCATATCATTCCATTGTAGGGCACACACAGACAGACACAAACACAAACTCACACCTGGGCCAATTTTGGCAGAAGAAGTTAACCTACCAGTATGTCTTTGGACTGTGAGAGGAAACCAGATCACCTGGATGAAACTGGGGAGAACATACAAACTTCACACAGAAAGTATGCCAGGAATTAAACCCAGGGACCTATAGCTACTCTGTACATTAGCAAAAATTGTATATGCTGAAAGGTACAGTGTGTGCTGAAAATTGAAAATTCCAGTCGGCAACGGAATCGTTATTTCAGTCTCGTAAATTTTTTGTTGTGTTGTTAATAACCACAGGAATAACCACACATGACAAATGTTATGGCTGCAGGGAACTGATAGGGCAGGACTTGGAGACCAAGAACTATTACACAGCATTTACACTGTGTTCATACTTAACACTGATTAAAATGACATTTACTATCAATATACATTTAATCACAAAATGTATTAACCTATGTATTTGATGATGAAGTACAACATTTTCTCCTCCATGTTAGAAATGCATCTTTATGTATTCCAGAATAACATTAAACAGTATACATTGTTAAAAATAAGTACACCAAAGTTGCTTTTAAGATTATTAAATGAGTTGTGTGAAGTTCAGCAAAAATGTTGTGTATCAACAACATTGATACCCTTTTTGATTCATTAATTTCTTCAGCATTGCATGATAATGATGTGTTGGAAGGATGTTTTTCCTATATACATTATGGATGAATTAATATAGCCCTTTAATTTATTACAATTTATTACAATTTATTAAATGTCCAGAGACTTGATTTTTCTTAATAATCTGAATAGGGCTCATGGTAAAATGTACTCTTTGAGAGTAGTATGAAATAAATTATTGGATTATGCTTATTATAAAGTTTGCTTTAAAACCCTGTCATCTTCAAGGTTAGAGCAAAAAAAAAAATCAACACAGTTCGTGTATTTCTGATTTTGCTGGCGGTCATGTTCCTTATTTATCATATAATTTATTTCTGTTGAGAGTGTGACTGAATTGTTTCATAGCTTCTCCTGGCTTTAATTTAGTTCAAAACCTGAGCACACCAAACATGTGTACACATGTGTATATTGTATATAAATGTATATCATTTTTCACATAATAATGTTAATAATTTCTACAAAAATGTACAATTTTGTGTCTCATGCTGGTGCAGTGGTTAGTATTGCTGCATCTCAGTGTTAATATAAGATAAGGTCACTTTATTGGCCATGTACAATTTCTTGTATTAGGAATTTGTCTTTTTATTTAGACCCCAACTTGCTCTCTATTTGACACAGAGACAGGAAGAGAAGCTTGGGGTCAGAGCGCATGTCAGCCATTTATATGGCGCCTCTGGAGCAGTTGGGGTTAAGGGCCTTGCTCAGGGGTCCAACGGAGTAGGATTCCTCTGCTGGCCATGGGCACAGCCTTAGTCACAGAGCCACCGCACTGCCAGTGTTTGGGCCCTGGGTTCAATTTCGTGGGTGCTATCTGCATGTATGTTCTCCCAGTTTTCCCATCTGTTTCATCTCGCAGTCCAAAGGCATACTTGTAGGTTAATTTGGTTCGGGAAGATTGGCTCTAGTGTGAGTGTATTTGTGTCTGTGTCTGTGTGTGCCTTTGATGGACTTGGATAGGTTTTGGCTCCCCCATGATCCAGTACTGGATAAAGCGGTTAGAAAATAGATGGATATTTATAATTTTCAACCTGTGACTATCCAAAGCCTAGCAAGTGTCTTCATTGAAAATATTCCTTGTGCTACCTCTTCCTTGGAGGAGGTTGTTTCAAAGTCATCGTTACATACATTTGGAAAGGACTGATTAAAGATATGATTACATTTTACTGATACCTTTGAGTAATCTATCATATTATTTTTAATCACAAACCACAAAAACTTGAAATGTTGGTAAATAAATTAGAAATAAATGAGAGAGTTGCAGATTATTTAACAGTCTGTGTTCCATGTCTGCATGCTGTTGGCTATAGCCCATTTGTCATACCTTTTAATGTGAACATCTTTTGGAATCTGTTGGATGACTGTACGGTACATTAGCCATATTATTTTGAAACCTGAACCTTCTTAGTTATAAATAAAATTGCTTTTGGGAAAATGTTTATCAGTACTGTTTTGAAATGCATTTAGTATATTTTTAACTTGGTCAAGGGCAGAAAAGGAATTGCAGAGATAAAGGGCTGCTGTAGGTGTTGCAGTGTGTTATGAAGTTTTCTGCAGATATCTTATGTAACAAAAAGGGAAACAAAAACCCTTTTTGTTACATAAGACCTACTGTAATAGAAATACTCACAGTCTGACCATTGATTTCATGGGCTTGAATGTGAAAATTAAATATAAGTTTTGTATGCAACATTTGTAGTAGCATCAAATGAGATGCTTCTGTAGGTGTCTGTTCAATGTATGCTTTGAGGTTCTGATGCACATTTGCAACACTCATTGATGTGAGGGAAAAATTAAGCTTTCTCTGCTCCTAGTACCTAGTCTGTGATACAGTGAAAGAAGATGCATAGCAACTGATTGCTATGTTTTCTCTGCCAACTAGAAAATGTGCAGATCACCTCTTGGTCTAATCATTTTTCATCTTGAGTACAATGCAGTGAATAATGTGTTCTTCTGAAACACTGTTTTGCAAAGCTGGAAAAAAGTGTGAAAAAATGTTGACAATTAAAACTATAAAACTCATAATATAAATATGAATTTGTTAAAAGCTGTTTTAAAAAGAGTGGATCAAATACCAATGTTCTCCCTAAAGTGGGTTTTTCTGTGAATATCCACTCCAACATTATTTGTAAAGACAACATACAGTATCTCTTACAGTTAATAATTTATGGGTACTAAGTGACATATTTACTATACATTTTCGCCTTGTACTGTATGTGCTCCTTTCCTTCAACTGAACTGGGGCAATTATCCATAGCTAAAAACAT
Organism: Lepisosteus oculatus; assembly: GCF_040954835.1. Classification (NCBI taxonomy): domain Eukaryota; kingdom Metazoa; phylum Chordata; class Actinopteri; order Semionotiformes; family Lepisosteidae; genus Lepisosteus; species Lepisosteus oculatus. The sequence continues at coordinate 40,238,435 of NC_090698.1, read as the reverse complement.
TAAAAACATTTTTAGATTATAGGTAAATCCAATCCATATTACTCTCTTGAATGATATTCTGTAATACTGGCATGAGTTCATTTTTTAATGAACAAACCATTCAAAAAGTTTTATAGATATTTAAAAAATGCAAATGAAGCTCCCAAATGTGTCATGTACAAATCACATTTTGTTGGGAACATCATTTTACAGTATAGATGCAAACCCCTGCATCTATACTGTAAACTGGTGACTCTGCAGACTGGCAAAGTTGAATAAAAATGTAATTTTATTAATCTATAGAGCTATGCACACTCTGGATAAAAATGATATTTGAAAGGATGGAATTTGTTTTTATAATCAGCTTCAGGAGAAGGCAAAGAATTTCTTGCAATCTGTTCTATGGGTTTATGTAAGGTGCTCTCTTGAATGAAAAGACCAACTGACAAGCTGTTGAGTATTGAAGGACTTACTGTACCATACAGTATTCCAAGGGTCTTTATGAACTGTATGCAGTAAATGGTATAGCTCTGCTTTCCTGCTTTGAAGTTGATGTTGATCAAGCTTGCTGGCAGGCTCACAACTGGTGGGTGAGTTCAGCATTGTCTAGATTTGAAGGGACTGATGTCACATTCAGTAATATACATTAGGAACTCAGTGCCGCTTTCATAACATCTTATTATGTGCACAGCGAAACAATCTAAACTGAATTATACAATAGACATCAGCATTATAGAATAAATGAATAGTCTTTAAGGAAATTTCCATCTTAATTTCAGTATTATGTTTGGGAAGATTATGGTTACAAATTGTTTTTACTTTATTACTGTGTCTAGCAGCTATGATAACACATGTCATTCCTTGCTGGGCCACTGTGGTGGTCTGTCAACTTCATCCACTTCAGGATAGATGGAGACACAGAGTGCACAGTGGGAATACACACTTAGTTGGCCACCAGTCCATCACAGGGCACACATACATGAGCATTCAATCACATGTGCATATTAGTGGTGATATAAAGTTGCCAGTTGACCTGGAGAGTGTGTTTTTGGACTGTAACAGAAGCACCACAATGACCAGTGGGTAACATGAAGGCTCCACATAGAGGGTTCCTCAAACCAAAATCAAACTCATAATGACTTACAAAACAGCTTCAAACTAGTAAACAAATAAGAGTTGTTTTCATGTAGAGACACTTTTCACATTTTGAATACTGTCTTATATGCTTGGCTGTACCAAGCTTAAAAGGTAATTTAAAAGATGTGAGTTATTCTGCAGTTTATGCCACCTTTTTAATCTCTTTCTTCACAAATAATAGTAACGACCTATAAGTTCAGTTTTAACTATAAAGATTTGAATTTTTTTTGTGGTTCTGTTTGTTTTGAAGCAGACTTTTTCAGACCTTTATTAAATTTTACAAAAAACATGGTTTCACTACAGATTAACTATGTTAGCATACTCGCGTTATTAGCACATACACGTACAGTATATTTTTATATTTATCTAAAAGCACATAAAATACATTTTAACCAGTAATAAGTAGACAGTGTGTTCCTTGCATTCCTGAGTTCATTTGTAACTAACATCAGTACTCTACAGAGAGGGAAAATCCAGATTTTTTAAATACTGTTGGCTGGAGTTTTACCCCATGGAATCACTCAGAAATCAAAACAGGGCTTGTAGTGTTATGCTTTCTCTAATTAAAGGGTGCCATAGTTGGGAAAACTGAAGTGAAGTTTGTCCCAGTCAAGGTGAAGATATTTCAAGAAGCTGCTAGGATAGCTAGCAGGATTGTAGAGAATATTCCAGTGTATATATTTTCAAACTGCTTGAAAAGTGTGCACTTTCTGAATCTCTTGCTACTTTCCTTAAACAATTTTAAGGAAATAATAATTTATTTATTCACAAGGGAAGAACCAGATGAAATCTGTGATACTTTGCTTTGGTTTATCTTCTACTCCCAGTTACAAGAGTTGGTAATTTACCATTTTATGGTATGTCATTTTGTATAAAGCAAGAGGATCATATTTTATTGTGCTATTTTAGTCAATTATTTTTTTCCCATTGTGGCAAACTGCCCATTTTATCATACTGAATGAATTAGATGGGCAGCTTGCCAATAGTTCAAAATCTTTTCATTTTTCTGTCATAAACAATTACGTTATTAACGCTTCTTTTGCAGTGTCATTCACTTAATTATCGCAAAGAGGCTATTACGAATAAAAGTATTTCTACCAATAAGTTTGATGATCACTGCTAAAGTACATGGTAAAGTACTAAATTGTAGTTTACTTAAAGTTTTGATTTTTAAAAAAATGTACTCTAGGTGCTACTTAGTGTCTCAAAGGATCCTTGGAGTTAAGTTTGAGCCCTGTAGTTCAGAGATCATTGATAGGGCTGGGTTGTGTCGTCTCTTGTCTGAGATTGGAATTCCCCAGTCCATGGTTCGTAATTGGTCTAGTGTTGCTGCAGCTCAGTGGACCGCAGTCAGACAGGGTGTCCTCAGTTTGCTGTGTAATGGTGACTCTTGGAACTTGTTTTTGGCCCATGAGCTTGCAGAGTTGGAAGTGAGAGATGCATATTCACTGTAGTTGGTGCTAATTCATTCATAAGGCACTGCCGAGCCCCTGATCTAATACACTGCAGGCATGTGTACTTCTGTCTAGAGCAGCACATTACTTATGCTCATTAATTACTCAATATAGGATGTAGGCCAACATTTTTAGAGCAGTATAACCTAAATTAATGGTTTAGTGACATATTCATTGCCATGCCATGGCGTGTTATTCAAGAGCGAGTTGCCAATATGTTTTTTTTTCTGTGCCATATCCTGTTGTGTTACAAAGTCTTGAGGGAGTTCTGCTGTAGGGCTAAGCACTAAAATTTGATGAAAGGTTAGATCTCATGTGCCAATAGCAGTGTAGAGTTGAAGCAGAGGGATATTATATACTGTGAACTGGCTAATCACAACTGGTTGAGATGGAGCTTATCTGATGTCATGAGAACACTGTATTGACAGCACTACCATAGGCACCCCCAGAAATGATCAAATGAGAAAGTTCCTTGTTAAAAAAGGTAAACAGGCTGTATAAGGTCATGATTATGGCAGTGTAGGATTCAAACTTACAAATACTTTAGGCAATTGTATTCTGTAGCTTCACCTACAGAATACAATAATAATAATAATAAGCATTCATAATAAGCATTATTACTACATTATTACTACTAACCGTGCTCATTGGCCAATTGGACTGGTACCCTTTGCCTCCAGTCTTGAACTTGCAAATTACAGATTTCTGTGCATGATTATTTCTAGAAATTACAGAAATTTTATTTAACATTACAACTGATACATTTTAAAGTTTTTTTTTTGCCAGGATAGAATCTTTTTCTGTTTATTTTACATTACTGTTAAGTAGGGCTATATTATTTATAATGGGTTTATTACTGCAGGAAAATATATTTGTTCTTATTCCTGGATTAAAACCAGGGGTGTATTTAGAGGTGTGTAAATGCTAAAAGTTCAACAAAGAACCAAAGTACACATGTCAACCTTAATATACAGTACAGTGTGTATAATTAAGGTGGTTCAACATTTTGTGCAATATGTCAATGTTAAAAATAATTTTATCTCCTTTAGAACTATTGACTGAAAAAAGTATGCCCTTGTAGTAATCATTGCCTGGTTTGAAAGTGTTTTTGTAATGTCATTACAATACAGATTTTAGGGAAATTGTATATTTTTAGGGTGGTATGGTGGCACAGTGCTTAGAATTTCTGCCTTGAAGCACTGGGGCTCTGGGTTCTGTTCTTTACCTGGGATGCTGTCTGTGTGGAGCTTGTATGTTCCCCCCGTGTTTGTGTGAGCCTCCTTCTTCCTTCCAGAGTCCAACAACATACTGAAAGATTAATTGGCTTTTAGTAATAATGGCCCTGGTGTGAGTGGGTGTGTCTTTCCATGATGTATAGGATCTTGCCCAGAGTGTATCATTGAAAAAAAGAGTAAAAAAAACAATGCTCCATAATCATAGTAATAATGAATGTGATCCTTTATCTTCCTGGACTATCCAAAAATTTAACTTTCACATGAATTCCAAGATAAAAATTACTTCAGATGAAAATTATTTCATCTTTATGATCTCATTCAACACGGTACGGTGCATGAATGGTTATATTATATATTATACTGTATATTACTTCATATTTAGATTTTCTGTCTAATATATTTTTCCTAAGGTTAAGGGTTTTGAAGGCTTCATATTTTGCAGATTAAGAGTTTTATAAATATGGGCCTTAATTACAGTTTAATGAATTGTTTCCCGGTCCATATTTGCTTTTTTCTACCTTACCTTACAATGTGTTTATTATAGGTCCTCTGTGCACCTGAAATATTTTTAAAAAGCATGCCAGTTTTCTCCTTGTTTTCTTTTGCTGTTTGAGTGTTTCACTGTTTCATGAAACAAAGAGGGGAAACTTAGACATGGGAAAGAATGTATGATTTTAGTGGCCTTCAAAAGCATGACCAGTCAACTACATTACTTCCCTTGTCTCGACAGTGTCTAATTTTTTTTTCAAACTTTTTCTGCAGTTGTTATAATGTGTGCTGGCAGTGACGTAATCCGGGAGATCATGCTTGCAGCCCATCGGAGGAAAATGACCAACGGCAATTACATTTTTTTCAACATTGATCTCTTCAACTCTTCATTTTATGGTATTTTCCTTTTTTGATTGACAATATGCAAATATTTTTAGGCAATATTATATATATTGTTTGCCAGTTGAAAAGCGCTGCCTCTTAAAAGTAAGAGTGCATATCTGGTCAATGTCACACACAGTAGTTTATGGTTCTACAGTTTACTCTTTCAGAGAATCTTTAAAGGAATGTGAGAAGTAGCATTAACATGCTGTATATTGTGAACTTCAATTTGATACAATACTCTAAGACTAAAATACATTTTATTTTGCTGTATGTTTTGGGTCATCATCATGCTTCGTGATGAAACATTTTCAAGTGAGTGGACAAAATGTTTTAGTAAACTTCAGAATTCAATCTGCTACTCACACCACTTGTTACAGTACATCGTCAATAGAAATGAGTGAGCCAGTTACCAGAGACAGCCATACAGCATGTACCTTTTATGAAGGGTATAGAAGGCACCAAGGCAGAACCAGTTATTAATTCTTCACGTGATTTGTTTAGATCATTTCGATATGTTATCAAACCTCGTCTTGATATTTACGGTATTCAGGGACATAAAGCATATGGGCCACATTGGTCAATTCATTCTTTCTTGATGTCTTTTAATATAATGTTGTATAGTCCTGTTACTTTTCAATTCTACTGTTACAATGCAGTGTAAAGTATTAGTTATTTCTGTGGTTATTGATCTTGAAAACAAAGTGTCCCCTAGGGTATACTGATTTTCAAGAAAATATATATCACCACTATATCAATCCTGTACAGGAAATGGATCCTGGCAGAGAGGAGACAAATATGATGCAGAAGCCAAGCAGGCATATGCTGCCCTCAAGACTGTGACATTATTGAGGAGTATCAAGCCAGAGTTTGAAAACTTCTCAGTAGAGGTGAAAAAGTCACTCCAGAAAGTTGGACTGGATGAAGAAGGTGAAAATGTGCGTAAGTTGTACAACAGGTTTCTTTGGCTGCTTTGATTTGGGGTCATTTTCACAACTCTTACCATTCTATTTTAGACTAGATCTCCGTTGCATAACATTTCTATTTGTTTATTTCACTGTTAGACCAGGAAATGCAAATGGGTGTTGTTTGTGAAAGAAAATGATTGAAACTAATGTTGTGCTAGTGCACTGTTTATACAGCATTGTGTAATATATTTTCACAAGACAAACATCTGCATTAGAGTCTTAAGTTAAGGCATGCTCAGGATTTCATTTGAAATGAGAAGCTATTTATGAAAATTAGCTGTATTTTCTTGTGGGAAGATGAAATGCAAATGATGGAGGGCTGCATTTTCCACGTTTGTGCTTGTTTCAGACAAGCCTTTTAGTGGATGATGTTTAATTTCCTAAGGGTAATTGATCGGTTGCAGACACAGCTTAATGTAGCCTGAAGTCAGAGACCAGCAGCCCTCTTGTTTGTGTTCCTGAATGGCACAACCAGGGGTTCCATACAGTTTTGAAGTTACCAGCCAGGGAGACTGTTAAAGCTTCGCCTTGGTTATTGTTCCTTTACGTCAGCCCTTATTGAAAAGCCATCTAGGTTTTGTGACAGGGAATAGCAGGAGCTGTCATGTTGAAACAAACGATGGCTGATGAATGGACTGCTGAAGGTTAATAGCCATAGTAAAGGCCTGGATGTTTGGCTGTCTGAAACTTGGGAGAAAATTCATTAAAACAAGAACAGAACTGGCCTCTAGAAGATTTGACACAAATGAAAAGCAGACTAGCTGTAGGATTCTAAATCATTTGTGAATATAAATGTTGAACTTTAAATGTATTTGCTACAATTTCTCTGTTTTAAAGGTTTCTGTACACACATAGAATACTTAATTTACAATAAATCAATACAATTCTGTTTAATATTTATAATTCATCATGATCATGACACATAATGAATAAATGAGAGGGATAATCATCATCATTATATTATACAAAGGGACAAGTAAACGTTCTGTTTCCTCTCTTCTCTTTTCAGCATGGAATAAACCTATTACTTGTTCCTTTGCAGACTATGCATGCTGACGCTGCTACCCACCTGAATCATTATATTATATATTGTATATTGAAATATTGTTTTATCTGCTATTTTCTCTTAAGATTAGAACAAGTCTTGAAACACACTTACTTTCATACAATTATTGTGAATGTCAAATTCATGTTACCTAATGAAAAGATGTTCTGATGTTATTATACTGTATAACAGACTTGAGTCAGGGTTTTATGGACACCAAAGTTGATATCTTATTTGTAATTAGTGGTGATGAAAAAGCAATGCAAGGTGATGGTGGTTCTAGTTTGCTCTACAAACCACATTTAGGATAACTGCAATATTTGGTCAATATTATCCCTCAGTGTCTTAATGGAACCAGAAAACAATAGCTCCAGAAATGAATTGGAAAACAATTAAGATCAGTTTTTTGAGAAGATGTAGTTCTGTATCTTCTCCCTAGGTACAGTACTTTAAATGGGCTGGTTGCTCACAAAGAGAGCCAGGCTTGAAGTATAAACACAGGAACTAAAAGTATAACATTAAAAGAAATGGAGATGAAAATGGGATTTACACAAAGGTACAAGGAAATAAATCTACAGTACCCTGCAAAAGTATTCAAACCCTTGCACAACTTTGGAAAAGTCGTGATTTCATAAATTTTCACATTTGTTTGCTATGGCAAAAATTAAATTAAATTAGGTGCACAAATGAACTTAACAAGGTACTACCCAGACACTGCCTTGATCAGGTTGTTCCTCTAAACTAAGCAGCTGAGCAAGGAGGAAATAGTAAGGGATGCCACTCTGGGGCTAACAGCAACTTTGAATGAGTTACAGTGTTTAATGGCTGATAGGTGAGAAAATCTACATACAGTACAGTAGGTCAACAATATCCTGGTCTCTCCACAAAACGAACCCATATGGAGATTGCAACACATCAACTACTGTAAGTTATGCTGCAAATATGTGGCAAAAGGGTTTAAGGTCATATAAGACAAAATTGAATGTTTTGGTCTAAATGCAAAAAGATACTGTATATCTGATACAAATGGAACATACAGTATTGCATCCCTCAGTCAACATCATCCCTACTGTTAAGAATGGTGGTGGTGGCTTGATGTTATGAGGCTGCTTCTCATCAATACTGATGGCAAAGTTCTGGCAAATCATAGAAGAAAACCTGGACAAAAAAATACCTTTCAGTAGGACAGTGATCCAAAGCACACTGCAGTGGTTTAATACTAAGCAAGTCAATGTCCTAGAGTGGCCTTGTTGAAGTCCTGACTTGAATCCTATTGGGAATCTGCTGTCCGTAAGTGATCCCCAAACAACCTGAGAAAGCTTGAGAAAATCTGCCAAGATGAATGGGCAAAAATTGAAACTGCCAATGAAATTACCCAAAAGACTGGCTGTAGCTGTTGTCAAAGGTGCTTGCACCAAATATTGATTTCACAGTTCTGAATACTTATGCAGTTAGCATATTTAAGTTTTTTATCTTTAGCTTTTGCAGATATTTACTGTGACTAATCTTACACTTAAAGGTCTTTGAGCATTCAGGTGTGAATATAATATAGTTTAAAATGTTGTGCAATTTCACAAAATGCGAGATCATAGGAAGGGTGTGAATAAGGCAAATCATATGATTGCATATTCTGTAAAACAGCAAACCCAAAGTTCTTTCAAATATTCAATTTCGTACATGGTGCTAACGTGATTTCACTTCAAAATGCTCCACATTGGACATTTCCAAGACCAAGATTTTGAGAAGTATCATAAGATTTAGTTAGGAATTAATCAAGTGCAAGGTATAATGTGTAACTAACAGTTCTTTCCGGACCCTATGTGGACGACACAATCCAAAGAAGTGGGGGAACACTAGGAAAATGTCATGCAGGGATACGGGGCTGAAAACAGGGGGGCGTGTCCAAAGTGCGCTGGTGCACGGGGAAGGTGTGTCCGAGGCAAACAATCCAGAAGTAATCCATAAAGGGAATCCAAAAACACAAGAATAAGTCCATAGCCAGGTGATCCATCCAAACAAGGAATTAAAACCATGAACCGGGTCGGAACCGGCGGACAGGGAACTGGAACAGAGATTAAAACCTTAACGGGACCAGGGCTTCCAGGTCCCAGACTCGCACGGTGCGGAAACCAGATGTAGAGCCAGGATGAGCGTCAGCGCCTGGCTTTTAAGGTGGGCTTGGAAAAGGGATCAGGTGCACAGAATTAAGTCTAAAGTGAAAGGGCTGGAGCACCCTTAAGGAGGGGGGACTATAATCATGACATAATGTACATTAATAAGGAACAGCTTGGTTGAAAAGGAAAACACATAATTGAATCAAAGCAAAGCATTAACATACAATTCTTGAGTTGGTTAGTGTCACATGCTACAAATAGGTCTAAAGTCACTAAGAAATATAAAGTCACTTGGTATCATCTTCATCATATTATTGCTGTTCTTTTGTTATATCACCCTATCTCACTTTCTCCTTTAACTGTTCTTTATAGCAACGCAATTGAGATTTTTTTTTTAAATGTATTTTATTTACTCAATATGCAGTTTATTAGAATTCAGTGTATAACATTTTTTAAATTCAGTCCTTCTTTTGCTCATACTGCAGATGCATTTCAGTATAGACCTACATTACTGAAAATTAAAATGGTTCCCAAAGCTGAATAATAATTATATGATAAATTATACAGGGCTAAGATTGTAATATACCTCAAATGACCTACAGAGCCCTGTGTGATGCTGAATGGAATGTACCATGCGAACAGAAAAGACTACCAATTGATAAATTAAACACAGGCAATAAAAATGCATAATCTATTTCTGTTGCGATCTATATGCTTATCTTATTAATTCAGAGCAAACAAGTGCATGTTTTTCAGCTATGGATACATTATGTATTAGAGCAAAAATATGTCTGATGTTTGTACCACAGATAAGTGGATAGGAAAGGATTGCGATTAAGTTTCAAAGTGCAATCCCTCGTAATAGGCACACCTTATAATAAATAATAACACCTTAATAATAAATTAATAGTTTAATCTCACATGATTTGCAAGCAATAAGTCACAGTGACTGAAATTACACATGTGTTTAGTGAAGACGTGGTCCAGGAAATGGTACTCTTCTTACCACTCAAACAAAATACACCTACACATTAGTTGGTGTAAAATATCTGCTGACTGCATTTATTTAATTATTATTTTCTGCATGTCTTTCCCCTGCAAAAAGCATTTTCAGTGTGAAAAAGAACATAGAAACGTATAAATTATTACCTATAAGGATTGTACTTGGGATTTTTCTGTAAGAAATACTAAACAGTTCTGCAGTGAATAACTTCTTCCCAAAATATTTATATGCAATGACAACCAGTAGGTGGGTGTGTTGGATTATTGCACTGTTAAATTCATTCAGGAATGCTGGAGATGTAGGAGCAGAGGAAGAATTATTTTTAATCTCCTTGAAATATTTCTCTAAAATTGTTCTCCTTTCCAGAATTTTTAAAGAACTCATTAAATCTGTCTGTGGATCTGCAGATACCAATCCTGTGAGATAATGGAAATAATTAGATTTATTAATGAAAGTAGCACCTCATCATCAGGGCAAAAGTGCACAGGGGAAAATAACACATCTTTTCATTCATCTGGTTAAAGGGATGCCTAAGTAGACCAGAAAAGATGAACAATTGGTTGCTTTTCCTTGAAGTGTTTTTGAGACTAATGAAAAGACTAATTTATAGTCTTGAACCATAAATACTGAAGCAAGAGACCAAAAGGTTACTTTTAATTGCAAGAAAGCAGCCAGTTATTAAGGCACCCTCTAATTTTCTTATTTTTCTTTAATTTGTTTGAATATATCTTAGAATATCTTTTTTTAGGTTGATGATATACTGTTGGTGAAGATGAATTTTGCAGGAGATAATGCAGTGCACAGTTGAGGAGACAGAAGCAGTGCTGAACAATTTCTACTAGCAGTGATATAATCCTTCCACAATGATGCTACAACGTGTTGTGTTCTTACTTGTGTGCCCTAGAGGCAAAACCTACAGTAAATTCCAGTAATTGGGTTTAAATTGTTAACTTAAATCCTTTCTACCTGACAGGCAGATCATCTCATCCATTTAAATGCTGCAGAATATTGGCCATTTTAAGCATTTTGATGGCTTAAGATGGTGTACTTTTATGTACTTTCTTACCTCGACTTACACTTATACTATGTTTAAAGATTCAGCTGCACTGCTTGTCCATTCTTTCATTTTTATTGTTTAAACACATTTGAATTTAATGAAGCAGTTACAGAACCTTAGTGATAAAGTCCATCTGATATTCAGTTATTTTTTGTTTCCCAATGTACAGCACGATAAAAGACAAATGTGATACCACTGAGACTGATCTTCTTTATTGGGATAATCGTGGCTGGGTGCAGTGAAGTGAAATGGCCAAATTACCAATGTTACCATACCAATGTCCAAGTCCATTTCACTAGATTAGTGATGAATGTGGGGTCACCCTTGAATTCCTTTTGTCTTTGTTTTGAAGACCTTCATCTCAAGTGATTACTTAGGAACACTGAAGCAAGAATGCAAACCTTATAGAATTTAAACTCAGCTGAAAGTCAGGTGCCAGCTTGCCAAGCCAGTGACAGCTGTATGAGAAAGAATAACAAAGAGATCTGCACACCCAGCATTATCAAGGATTGTTAAATCTGTTGCATTTACTTCAATGGTGTAAACAAAGGATTTGGCTGCTTTGACAGGACTTTCATATTCTTCATTCTTACACAACATTGAAGCTCAATGCTCCAGTCAAGGGAAAGCTCTTATGAAGCTAAAGCAAATTTTTAATTGCCACACAAATCCTGTTTTCTCAAAAGGGGGGAGCATTGTGTAAACAAAAAACCTGTAGGTAGCTCTGTTGCAATATTTTTGTGTGGGGATAACTATCCCTAACTTAAGTCATTAGGGCTATTAAAAGAGAATGCATTTCTGCCCCAAAATAAATGTAAAAGTAATCATGGCAACAAGAAATATATTTACAAGGATTAGAACAGGAAGGTCTCCAGTTAGCCAGCTAGGCACTAATAATGCAAGAATCTTTGGTTACATTTTATGGTAGTTTCTGGGACCATCCCTTAACTCCTTCAATGTGCTCCCAATTCAGCTTCAGGCACTTTTTACTCTTATTTTAAATCTTGAAGCAAATAATCCTTTCACAAGTGTAGACTGGATCATTTTCAGCAGGAAACAAAACATAATAACAGTCCTGGAAGCTATTTTATAGTTTTAATGTAGAACCTATAAACAGTGTTTCAACATGCATCCAGAAATTTCTTTTGCTAGGAAACTAAATGGATTCAATAGTTGAGCCTCACATAACAATCCTCTAGTAAAAATCAAAAGTATATTTGCAGCCCCCTAGTGCCCCCAATTCACACAGACTTTGCCTAAGTATATGCTTCAGTAATTGTAGTTTAATAATATGAGTAAATAATGTTCCTGACATATTTGTGTTAATACCAGTTGACCTTAGGAGAGTGAACACACTAACAACTACAGTAAATAGAGAAGTTCTGCAAACCACGCATAAATATGGATTGCACTCCACATGTGAAAACCTAAAAGTGTAATTGTCCACAGGGGACAGTAAGGGACAGTAAGGGACAGACTCAACTGACCTTGCAGGAAAATTGATGGCAAACAGCACATCTTATTAATGTAGTGGGGTGGGCAACTTGCCCTAGGTGGTCTAGAATCAAAACAAGCACCAGCATCACTCTTGACATAGAATCTTATACTCAAAATACAGAATAAAATGCAATTAAACTTAACATGGAAATAAAAATGGAAAAGCACAGAGAATTTGTTTTTAAAAATCTCTCAAACAATGTGCTTTGTGATTTGCAAGATTCAGATTGTCGTGTACACCAGTGTAATTAATTTATTGTGATTCATTCAAAAATAAAAATTCTTTTAGGTTTTCACTGTTTTCTTTGAATTTACCATGTCAAGTACAGATGTCTTATAAAAGATAAGTTGGTTCATAACCCAAAATGTCAAGGACATCAAGGACACACATTGCTCAAATATTTTTATGATAATTCACAACTTTAGTAGGCATACTGTAAATATAACTTACATTTTATATTAAAAGTAATATTTAATTATATACATTAAGTGGAACTGATTTGTCTTAGAATTCTACTGAAATTCAAATTCAATTTGGTTCAACAAGTGGTTCAACTTCAAATGAGTTTTATAGGAATGTCAGTTAAAAATAAACCATTTTAAAACATTTTTATAGGGGCTTAATATTAAATCATCACATAACCTTATTATGGTTATGTGGGAGAGTACAACATTAACCAGGATTTGATTAAATTTTAAATTTTATTTGTTGATATGAGGTAAATGGTGTTTCTTTTTGGCTTCTGATATTTTTGCTTTTCTGAACACTGCCTTCATTGCTTCTGTTACAACCCTTGTAAAATCCCAGAAATGCATTGCAGGGTTAACAAACATCCCCTTTGTCCCTGGAATTCACTAGAGCATATCTTATAGACATATAACATGCCATTTTGATTGTCACATGAATGAAGGAAAAAAGATGAGTCAACATGTTTATACACAAAGGGGTGCTTTTAGTCAGCCTTGGAAAACGCTTCTATGTGGGGTACCTTTCATTATAAATTGTCTACGCTCATCCCAATTACTGTGCCAGGAATTACATCACTCTTTAATTTCACATCTACCACTGCTGACATGGGAAAGCAAAGCTCTGGGTGTTCACATACTGTAGACTGGTATATCTCTTAAATAACATTTTAGAATTGTATTGATTTTTGTGTGCATCTGATTATATCTGTGTTATTTATTTAAAATGAGGAAATCCTGTATGTTAAGTCAGCTGAGAATTTTACTACTGATACTGTAGGCAACCTTTTGTGTCTATCCCACTCGCTTTGCAATGGAGGAAGCATATTTCAATCAGCCAGGGAGCAATTTTCCACAATGAATGGCTCTATTCTCCTGCCAGAGCCCTTTAAAATCAGGGCAACAAGTGACAAACTGCATTCTTTTAAAAAAAAAGAATAGAGTGATCTAAAATCACATTCCAAAGTATCTGAACTGACCCATGGCCAAGAGCAATACAGTGTGCTGTATGGCAGTGTGCTGTGAGGACAACAGATTGGACATGGATTACATTTGTGTTCTAATGATTATTACAGTAAGACACCTGTGCTCTGGGCAGATTTGGGGATTGGTTTTAAAACAGATGTATTTTAACTTGCTCCTTAATCCCAATTAGAACAGACCAAAAGACCTAAAACTGCTAAAGGCATAAAATGATCTTAAATGCGAACTGTCAGTTAATTAATAAGAAAATTTAAAATTATTATGGTAAAAGGTATAGTATGAGTGATTATCAGGGGTATCCTCTGATCTTTAAGTAGCAACATTTCACATACATTAATATTATTAACTAACGTCTTTCAGCAGTTTAATGTGGATGACTCTTTATTGTAACACGATAGTTTCTTCCTATTATTCTAATTTGCATCTTAAGCTGTGATTAACAAGATTGTAACAAAAAAACTTGGACATACTGTTGAGCAAAAATGTGCTACGATTGACCACTTCTTGGTCAGAATTACTACCTAATTTGGATTTAGGGTTATAGCTAATAAGATTAAGGGTAATTGTCTCTCCCAATTACTGTACAAAGTTGATTTGAGATAAGAGTATTGAGGAAGTGGTGGTGTCCAATATAATTGTATTGCAAACTCTATTTACATTTACAGTTATCACTTTATTTAAATCAGATCTAGGCTATCCTGGCCTGAAGGCCTGCAAAAACACTGACTCTCCTGAAACAGTGCTGCCTGATCCCCAATATGATGAAAGTAAAATGTATAGTAGTCTCATGCTTATGTGGAAAACACAGTTGGAACCTAATAACTGCTGTTGCAAACACATTGAACATGCAAGCTGCAGAGCCTAAACAATGGTCAAATGAATTATAGACCCAGTATCTGGTCCACTAATGAAAAACATTTAAATGTCTCTAAGAGACCAGAGGAGTTCTGCCATTGAAACAGACTTGGTTTGCATTTTGAACTGTATTACACTCTAAAGCCAGTGTCAACCTCACTGATTAGTAGGCTTCAAACTTAGTTATCTGAATCTTAACACAGCTGTGGCTTAATTGTATGTGGTTAGCTATTATTACAGCAAACAAAATACGGTATTCTTCAATAGTTACAGTAGTTTTATGCTGTTTTTCTTTTTTCCTACTGCTTATAAGAGCCTTAGAAGAAAATTAATTTTGGAGGATGCCTTGTTCATGACTTTGTTTTTGCAATGCTTTCTTGAAGTAAATGGTGCAGATCTGTATCTTTTCACATGCAACTTTTTCCTGAAGTTGACGTTAACTATAAAGTTAGTTTATACTATTAAGAAAATGATTACACCATTATGTATATAAATGCAGGTTCACAAGATGAAATCAAATGTAAATCCTACAATGGAATATTATACAGAACCATGGGGAATGGGTTTTAAATTCCTTTATGTCTCATGCTTTCCTCTAGAAGACAAATAGTGTTTAAGTGTTTGTCTAGGAACAGACTTGTAGTCTAATTATTTTTGGGGTATTCAGGCAGTAAACCGTCTGTAAATGCTCACTTTTGTGTTCTGTGTGGCATTCTTTTGATGGCAGGCAGGGAAAGGCAATAGCTTTGGATAAAGAATGTCTGAATTACTGAGTTATTGATGTTGGGAATGCCTGTTCCAGGCACAAACATAAGAAATTCCCAACTGAAGATAATATTACTCCTGTGTACCACCACAGAACCTCAGTACATCCCACAGATTGTTTTATATTTGCTCTAGAATTAGAGCCATGAGGCAGACTGCACAAAGAGATGACTGTACTGAACTTATTGTGGAACTTTTCTCCGTGCTCTTAAAATGGTTCACAGCAATTACGCTTGTGGACAATGAACAGGTGAAACCAGTTGAAGCTGAAACATGTGTTGTGGAATTGCGGTACCTTTACTGTATTTCTTAGTATGTCAGAAGTCTTCACTTGTCTCATTTTATTTGGGTGGGTCCAAAATGCATGACTGCTATGATGACCCCGTTGCTAGGCATATCAGTTTAGCATATTCGTGGTACTAGATACCTCCTCTCTAGGATGTGTTATTATTGTATTTGCAGAGACTGTTCTTGTTACATATGGATTTAATTTAATTTTATCATTGGTGTCACTGGTATAGAAGTCCTTCCCAGTTCTTGTTCTTCAATAATTATATCATAGCAAATAGCAGAAAACTACAGTATGTTATACTGCTTTTCCATATTGATTTTATTTTTATGATTATTTTTCATGGATGTGCGGGGGTTTTATTGACCTTGGGATCTGGTGACAAAATTAAACCTATGGACTTGTTCAGAATCAACAGTGAAACTTGAACCAGAGAATATGAATGGAAAATACAAGGAAGTATATTTTAAAACTGAGAACAGGGGGTACTTTGTGTGAGTCTGGAACAAGCCATGTTGTTGAAGCCAATACCAAATGGTTCTTTCAAGAAAAAGATGGATGAGAACCTCAGGTCACTTAGCTAGTAAAAACCATATTAGTTAGTAGGCCAAATGGCCTCCTTTCCTTTGCAAACTGTACAGTATGTTCTTGTGTGGGATTGCATGCTTCTGAAATGTGAATACAAAGAAATACAAACCTTTGGTAACAATTCTAACTTCTTATTGTGCTGTAATTCCACTATCTCCAGTTATATTATTTAGCCACTGCTTGCATGTTTATGACTTTCAAATACAACCTTATTTTGTGTTATTTTCTAAACTTGTTTTGAGGACATCAGCTGTTCAGGGATATGGAGGCTTACACATCGCGATGAGGTTCTGAAATAATAAAGGTTAAAATGGTGATCAATCTCATGTGATATGGAAAGACATAACATTATTTGTGTGCTGTGTTTTGTGTTTTTGATGTTAACATTTCAATTTGATATCGAAATAGAAATGGGATATAAAACTTGCTTTATCAAATGCATTTTACATCTGTTGCTGTTGAAACATGTTGTTTTTTAAAAGACCCATTCCTCTTGGATAGATCATATCTAAACATTTTGCAACAAGAAATGAAGAAATTGTTTGTGTGCAGAGCAGTGACAGTTGAGATCACCAGGACAATGCACATCATTCTTAATGCAACTTATTTCTTTTCCATGCAGATCAATATGTTTGTGGAGGGTTTCCATGATGCTCTGTTGCTTTATGCCTTAGCCCTTCACGAAGTGATGAAAAATGGTTACACTAGGAAAGATGGAGCAAAAATTGTACAGCAAATGTGGAACAGAACTTTTGAAGGTAAGTTATTATGGGAAAATCCTCTCATCAATACTCCCGAAATATCCCAAAAGGCCCGAAATATGGCCTTGATGATGTGTGGGCTATTCACCCCTCCATTTAACCCCATTTCAGCTTCACCAAAGAAAAGTGATCAGTTTGAACATTCACTTTAAAAGATGTGTGTACATACTGTAATTTGTAATTCATCAAAATGGGACATCTTTGGAAGGTGGTAAATACTTTTGCAAGGCATCGTTTTAAGGTGAGCTGCTTTGTTTTCACACACTGATCTATAGCCTAAGAAACCAATGGCATTTGGATCATACAGTATTTCTACAGAAAAAAGGTGAACGATCCAGTTTAATCACATATATTTGTGCTTTATTGTTGAATTATTAATAGCAAATCTTACTCAATGTGAAAAATTATTGGGAATAAACTTTTTAAGTTTACAAATAAAATCCTAACACATCAGAAAGGAGGTTGTTGAGCATTAAATCAGAAGCACATCCCATGAGAATACTGTAGATTTCAAGGTAAGATTAAGAGCACATTACTGTGGAAAGAGGAACACTTTAAAATATCCCATCAAATCTAGCCTGCATGTGTTAGAGATGGAGGAAAGTCACCCACAGACAGCTCATTCAAATATGCAGAGAACATGCAAACATCTTACAGAAGAAGTATCCCAGAATTGAGCCCAGGTTTGCACAACACCACTGTGCTATCCATAAATAAAAGTATTAAGATCAATTTTGTAACTGAATACTACAGTTGAAATAAAGAAGACTGCTTCCTGTGTGTCATGCAAGACACAACCAGCCATTTTAGTTTAGCATTTTTAAGCTACTCTTTGCCATTACTGGAGAGCTACTGCTCCTCTACCTTACTACTCCAGAGATTTAGTATTGCATACTTCTTAATACAAATTCAATAGTTGAATTCAAGATTCCCATTAAGGAAAGTAATAGCCAGGAGTTAAATACACTTGCCTGAAGATTTAGTTAAAATTGAAAGTGCTGATTTGTACATTCCAGAATTCACCATCTTTTTTGAGGATTTCTAAAAAATGCAGTAAAGATAAGGCATCACTAAATAGCTAGTCACTGAGGTACAGTTACAAAAGAATATGCACCATTTAAGCCATTTATATGCTTAAGTGACTAAAGAGCCACATCCAACATGAAATAACAATGTTTTGTTCTGCAGGATCCCTAGAAAAACAAGGTCATATTTTCTCGTTTAAAAAAAAATAATACTTAAAAAATGTCAAGAATTTCGGAATGCAGACACAAGGATGAAATTACAATTTCTTGAGGGAAAGCCAACAAAAATGCTGGGAGACTGATGAGATTTCCTGTTGTATTGGCTGTCCGGACTGTGTTGACTCTTGCTCTTGTTTTCCTTGGAATGTACAGGTCTTGTAGCTAATTAATTTTCACATTCCCTGCATTCCATTCCTTAGGCATTGCAGGCCAGGTGTCTATGGATGCCAATGGTGATAGAAATGGGGATTTCTCTGTGATGTCCATAACAGATACTAAGGCAGGCACCCATGAGGTAAGCACACCTCATGTTCTTTTTTTCATGAATCATTCTACAAGAAGCACAGTGCCCATGTGTGGAAATTTTTAACTTTTTGACAGCTGTAGATACAATGTTTTCATCCTTACAGAAACCTTTTGTCTAAGCTCTTCATGCTGTCTGTGTTTTAAGAGGCAGATCTACGTTAGCTATTTAAATCTATCAAACTCTCGTATTTGATGTCCTAAACAATGTAGCACAGTATTTAAGCATGGCAACAAAAACCTGTGATATGCATACCATTCTGTGTTAGAAAATATCCTTTACAAAAACAACGGCATGTATTTGTTGCCAGTTGAATCTAAAATGCTTTATATTGCTGTGGAAATAGAGTTCAGTTACAAGACTTAACTGTGGCTATTTGTAAGCATTTTATGTACTAACAAATACATACTGTATCATGAATGTAAAAGCTTGCAATAAAGGCTGACATTAACAGTACAATTTTTACTATGATATACAGTACCATCCACTACCAAATGATATCCACCCATGAGAATAAGAACCTTAAATGGTATTCAGTAAAAGCACAATGTTTTAAATTAATAGAACCCTTAGATATTCAGAAAGTCATCATATGAATTAACAGTGGAAGGAAACCAATTCAGGAAGAGAAGACATGGGCAATTACTGCCATGGAGTCATTGATAAAGGCACTGACTTCTGGGAGTTATGACCTTTGTGCTCTTTTGTCTTTCTCCTTTAGGTTATTGCTAACTACTATGGCATAAATGGAAGCTTTGAAATCCTGCCAAATATGAAGTTTGAACTTTTCCCTGCAGCAGGCAGACCGCGAAATCCTGAACCCCCAGAACATCCTGACAAATCATGTAAATTATTTCTGCTGTTTTTCTTTGTATTGTTGACCTTTGTCTAGTATTAAGCCTCAAAAGGCTAAGAAAGCTTTGCTGATACAGTATGTGCTTTTCTATCTAATTTTCAGTGATCCGATAAACCTAGTTTCTTGCAAAGGAAACTGAAATGAATGACAAACTCATTTACACAATTTACTGTGTAGTATGATGAGGAAATTG
Organism: Lepisosteus oculatus; assembly: GCF_040954835.1. Classification (NCBI taxonomy): domain Eukaryota; kingdom Metazoa; phylum Chordata; class Actinopteri; order Semionotiformes; family Lepisosteidae; genus Lepisosteus; species Lepisosteus oculatus. The sequence goes on along the minus strand of NC_090698.1, from coordinate 40,218,772 downwards.
GTATCTTTACCAATAGTAGAATTTAACATACTGTACATGGTATTTGAAAATCTAGAGACAATTTTTTTATTAAATACTGTAACGCTTACGGCCGACAGGCACTGTGTAAGAGCCGGTGTACCAGAGCAGGTGATGTCACCGCCCTTCCCTGTGATAGCAGGACCACAGCTACTGGGCTGTGGAGAGATCTCTCTTTAGCTCACGGGGCTAGGTCGCTGCAGAGAGATGCGGGAGTCCCGGGTTTGAGCCCCCGATGGTGGGGGGCCGACCTAATGCGGCAAGGGCGCCCGCCTGAGCCCCCGTTGCGTTACAATATGTTTGTTTACTAAATAGCACTGATCATTTTTGTGTTGGAAATTCCACCTTTAAAGTACATGTAGTACATGTACATGTAGGAGCAGTAAATATTTATTCCTTCTTACCTAGGACCACATTTGGAAATCTTTATCTACTGAGAAGTGGCCATTAGAGTACATGGCACAAAGTGCACTGGTGTGTTATTGCTAAACACTAGTGACCTGCTGTGGTATTATAGTAGCTGAAGGCATCTTCATCTGAAGTCATGATGATTACTAATAGCTTTCTTTTGTTTCCTAAGCAGGTGGACTAGGAGTATCTGCAGTTACTGGTATTATAGTTGGAGCTCTTTTGGGAACTGCATTGCTAATGGCTTTCTACTTTTTCAGGTTAGTGATCCAGAAACAAAGCACTTTCTTAAAAACACACCTTCTGTTGTGTTTTTAAGAAACAGAAGCATATAAAAAATCAGACTTGGTTAAAATACTTGTTTAAACAAGGTTGAACCTTGTTTAGTTCATCTGTTTAGGCCTTACAGAAGCTGGTGGCACTTGTTTTTAAATGGATTAAATTAGCCATTAAAATAACATTTGAAATGTAGTCATTTGAAGTGTATGTGCTGCAGTCACATACAGTATACATAAATACATCAGGTTTTTATATTAATACTGTAAATACTTATACAGTACTTAATATATACTTTATTCTGTATAAGTATAAAATTCTAAATTCTTGATATATTTCCAAATACATCCATGTTAAGCTGCTTCTCCGCTTACAATAATTAAGAGACTGTAGTAATAATGTGATTGTTTATGGATTTAAGCATTATGTGTTCTAGTAAAAAACAATGCATGAAATAAATGAATGCAAGACACGTAAAACAACTTTTTAATTATTAATTTTAGAAAACTGAACTAAAATTATTTTTTTACACTGATTACAAAGAAAATTGCTGTATTTCAATTCAAACATTTGGTTGTAGTTTCTTACCATTATAAGATGTTACTCATTTTTTAAACAGATTTGAGAAAAAATGCCCAATTAGAAGGAAATGGCACTGATATAGACATAAACCTACAGAATTCTAACAGTACAAGTACACCTATACTTACATACTTTAGGGGTCTGGACTTATGGTATTGGAAAGTATCTTTATGTGAAATACATCTACCCTTTTCTTTTGCAAATTGGCTGGTGTAGTCAGCTTATATACCCATAGGCATTTGAAGGTAAAAAAGCAAAGGTTAACACACCAATTCCATTGATCAGCCCGAAAGGAAAAGATAGAGAGCAATTTCAAGTAAGTTCAAATATTGGATGTGGTGTATTTTGTGGCAATAGACTGGGAATTGTTAGACAACAAAGCAGAAGAGGAATGTGGGGTTAAGGCATCCCATTCCAAGGGTGAAATGCTTTAATCTTTCACATCTGAAAAGGCTTGCATTGAATTCATCTTTTTTTGCTAGTCGCCCAAGGCATTTTCTCTAATTAAATTTGTCCTCGTTATGGCGTAGACCCTTTGAAAAAAGCGGTGTACATAATTTCCCTTTTCCTCTCTTCATATCTTACTGATTGCATTTTCCTCTTGGGTGCTCTGAAGGAGTCTCTGTTGTTGATTCTGATTAAAATATAACCTAGTTTGTCGAGCTACTGTAAGCTTTTATTCCAAAAGAGACAGTTCCTGACTCTTTGAGCCTGCTTAGCAGGCAGCGTACTGAGCACTTAATCATTGCTACACAAAGCTGAACTGAGGACTGCATGGGCTATTCTTATGACCTCTGTTGTTTTCAGAAAAAACTACAGGATAACCATTGAGAGGAGAACCCGGAGAGAGGAGTGTGACATAGGGAAGCATCGCCAGTTGCGAGAAGACTCCCTCAGATCCAACTTTTCAGCAGCATAGAGCAATGGAAAAAGTGCACCCAATTGGGGGAAAGTTTTCGGTGGATGAGACCAAAGACTCTGCAGGCTGTTGAAGAACTCATTTTATTTAAGAAGTAGAGTTATTTTTGAATCTCAATTTCTTTGACTTTCGGAAACTCAGGAAAGTTGTATCGATCACATGCTGCCACTTCAAAGCATTTCATCTCTGTAGAAACAAGGATGTATTTTTAAGCTATAGGGCTTTTTTTTTGAGGCCAGTATTGAGTCTGGGGGTAGTGATGACACTCTGTATATAACCTCAGATTGGCTGAGAAAGGCTTGTACTTCCAGCAGCCAATGTCAAAAATAAGGTTCATAATACAAGTCTAATATCTCTAGTGGCAATAGAGGAAAGTGTGGTCCTTTGTTTACAACAAGGCTTCTTTTATCCAGATATTTCACACACCTTGTCATAAATGCCAGGAAATGAGACTAGTGGAGTTTTTCGACAAAGGAATGTAACTTTTTTTTGTAAGATCAGCATCAAGGAATATGAATTGTGGCAAAGGGCACAATTTTGTTCTTCTTCTTTTGAGGTGTGATCTATACAGTATGTGGAGTCATGTCTGCATGATGAATTATCTATGTGATAGAAAATTTAGGAGGTACTGTTACACCACTGCATGTACAGCTTTTGAAACATTTGTATTCAAAAGACAAATTTTAAATTTTAAAAACTTCATTATAATTCAAACTTCTTTGGCTTAATGAAACATACAGAGAAACAGATAACTGTGTATATTTTAAATTGCTCTAGCACAATGCAAAACTCTACAACATATTTGACTTCAAGTATGTGCTTGAAAGTGGATTTAACCTACAAAACAAAAAAATCAAATAAAATGGAAACAATTTAAAGTAGAAGATCTGGATAAATGAAGCTTCTATAATCTGCTTCAATGTGCATGAATGAAATCATTTGAGGCAATACCTTCTGATTTGCATTTTTCTTTAGAATAATCTAGACTAAATAATAAAATTGCGTACTTTTAGAATTCTGACAAAATGTCACAGAATATTTACAGAAATTATTCAGCCAGCGTAGCATACTTTTTTACATTTATATTCAATGTGAATATTGCAGAGAAAAATGTATGTATTAGATTTAAATTCTTTAAGGCAAAGAATATGAAAAGAAAATCAAAACATTTTTAAAAACAAAATCAATCTAGCAAAAAGAAAATGTATATTTGGACCCTACGTTCTTGATATTTAAACTTTTTTGCGTTTAAATATCAAGATCTTTCCCTGAGCTTTTTTCCCAGATTTCTATCTAGCTGCCATCTGTTGTTACAGCATATGCACATCACAACTGTAATGTTGTTTTTTTGCATGTTAGGCAGAAGACAGTCCTCACAAATCTGAGTCACAATAATTAAAAAGAAAGTGTAGGGATTACAGTATCTCACCAAATTCTGTTGATGAAAATTCTTTGACTTCCCTTTTCTATTAAATGTCATACACAAACTCCTCATTATGTTCCTACATGTTAAAATGTAGATTTTGATTTATCAATTTAATTCTTTAAAGGCTAGGTAACCATACCTGTGGTTATTTTTCTCCACATAAGGAACACTCAGTAGTGAGTTCTATGAAGCTCAAAGTGAAGGTTACAGGCTGAGTGCAAACTATATAATTAATGAGAACTAAAAACAATGTGGAGAAAAAAAATGAATTTATGATTGACGTGCTGGTGAATCAACACAGAATAAGTGTAAAGGATGATGAAAAAGGATTCATTATATTCATCTGGCATTAGAAAAGACATCACTAAAGAAAATCCATCTTTTTGTTCACTGTGCTGGTAAAAAGCTTCTACCAATCTGGCAGTAAATGCATAATGTTTTATTCTTTCTTAACATTTGTGCAGATGCTTTTACACCACATTATTGATGGACTGTAAGTGAAGTACTGTTTTCTCTTTTTCAGTCAGAGTATGTTCAGCCCCTACCTGGCATACAAAACATTGTAAAACCCATAATAGAGATTTATTTTTTTCAGATTGCAGAAACCTACAGTACAAAGTAAAAGCCAATTTCTTTAGTAATGTGTATAGTAAATAATATACAGTAGTGTTACTGAACACCTGTTGCAGACACTCTGCTTGTTTCCTGGTATTGAAATTATACTCTTTCAGAGTGTTCTTCAATGTACAGAAGTCTTTTAATTAGCTTTTTATTGGATTAATCATGTAGCAATGTTAGAAATTGCACAGACACAAAACACTGGGAATTAATTAAATATGAATTTAGCCATTATTTAAAGTGCTATTAAAGTGCCAAATGTACTATTCGTGTATGCTTCAGTTATTGTGTGATTTGAGCTGTATTTTTGCATAACTACACTTCTATGCTTTTGATCGATAAATTTAAATCATCTATATTATCAACATCTATTTTTAAAAGTGAAACCTTTTGTAGAAAATTCAGAAATATTGATGTATACATTATAGGATATCACCTCTTAATGTCAATATAATTTGGAATCATTTTAGATATTTAATATCTAATAATATCTAATATCAGACCATTTAATTCTATATTGTAGTTTTTGAGTGACAGAGGACTACTTTGCAGTCTATATTCAGGCCAGGACTACAGTGTTATTGGTGAGATGTGAAAGCTGTAACTTCTGTTTTGCTGGCAGACCTTCTCACTTTTCATTAGTCCTAGATTAACTAATCAACAATATGTAAAATCTCCCATTATTATTCAATCAATATAACATGGTTAATATTTAAAAAAGTCTTCCCCTTGTAGGGTTTTTACATTGTTTAGGTATTATTAGGTAATAGTTTTAGGTATTATATAATTTATCTTGAATATTTTGTTCTCTCTCACAGCTGCAAAACCATGTACCATGAAACTCTGTCTTACCTCGTATCTTAGCAACAGTCTCGAACTGAGAAATTAGGTATGGTTTGGGTTTCAGATTTTTGCATAATCCATCTAAATTAATCGTGAAACCCAAAACAAATGAGAACAGTATTAACACAACTACTTTAACTAAATTACTTTAACAAAACATTCCCACTTAGAAAATTCATGTCAGTTTGTTATCTAAACATTTGAAGGTATATGTAGGTTTCCAGATGTAATAGTTGTAATACTAGAGTAGGGAATTAAAGGAACTCTACAAAAGTCTTTCTTATGATTTTGCCATGTGTCATGAGGATCAGTATTGGTCCTTTATTTCACAATTGTGTGTCAGAAATCCCCTTATGATGTCCATGTAGCACCTGAAATATGGATATGATGAAGAAGACATTAGTCATCACCCTTATCTGGACAACCATACCTATATGTTGAGGGTTAGAATTGTAGGGATGCTCGTTGCCTTGACCAGTAAAGATGTCTATTCTGAACTCAGTCTGAGCCCTGTAGTCCACACATGTCTTTCCTGAGACACTATGGCTGGGTCTCTGCTAGTGGTACGCAACTGGCCAAACTCTGCCAGGCCTGGATGGGCTTGAAGTCAGTTGTGTGGTGTGGATTATTAGCCAACTGTAGAAATTACACATTTTTGCTTCAGGCCTGGACTGTTTGTCATCAGCCAACCGTGAAAAGGATTTTCAAAGAAGCAGCCCACTACTGGGGTCAGGAGGGAATGATTCAGCCAGAGGTTCAGGCTTCTATAGAACAGCCGTCCCTATGCCTTGCCATCTGTAAGCATGCACAGATGAGAGGAAGTGAAAAAAGATCCTAAAGAGTTCCTAGCCTGCCAAATCACTCTTGTCACTGGAACAAAATACTGACATCCAGTCATCCTATGCCTTACATACTGTAAAGAAGTTTTCCAACTGTTAGTCATGTCTCTTAACAGAAAGTGTACTTGATGGCTGGCATTTTAGAGCTGAAAATGGACTCAATTTTTAATTGGTTTTATACTGATGGAAATAGCAATAATAATCAGATTTTACAGTTAAGATACACCATTAAAGAATATTACGTTGAAGAATGGAGAGAGAAAAAAACATCTACAGTAGGCTTATTTCCACAAAGAACTGAAATCACAGAATTCAACATGGCTAAGGTAGACATAAGCCTTTTAGCACATACTTAATCCACTTCAATCTCACAAAATACTTGGAACACTGTCAATGCTGAGATTAATCTCTTCTCTAGCCAAGAAACACAGTTTTGCTTTCAAGTGAAAATTGGCATCCAAAAGTAGATTTTTAACTTTTAATTATCTTATTTCACTTATGTATTTCAGTTGTTGTGTTATATTTAATTTGGAAAAAGTTTTGCATATCTTTTCTGAAGAGTCTTAACTGCCATATGCAAGCCAGTCCTTATAATATTGAGAACAGACTAGGGCGGTGTATGTTCTACACTAATACCTTCCATTTGAATACAGAAGCCTGGCAAATGACAATTTCTTACAAATAACTTACATATTTAGAGTAGGAATAATTTAGTGAAAACCAAAATGAATAATTTAATCTGTCTATACTTGTAAAATGTACAAAGTGTGTTTTTTACACAAATGTCAGTTTTAAGCACAGCTTTGCTTTCATTTAAACCTGGGCCTGCTTCCAATGTATAACATACTGCCAGTACATGTCTCGATTTCTTTTTAGAGTAACGTAATTATATTATTGATTTTTACTTAACGGAGCTGTCTGCCAGTACAGAGAGGTTGAGTACTGAATGCTTCTTCCCACGACTTAATTTTAGATGCAATGTAATATTAGTTGGGCAAGGTGCTTATTTAAAATAGATTAGATAAGATATGAGTTATATAAGTATATAAAATGAGAAATAGGTAAGAAAGTTGTAATAAATTAATATTTTTCATCTTATGAGCTTATTACATTAATCCACCCTTTTTGTTGTACTGCTAGTTACCTGTGTTATCTGTGAATTACCTACAGTATATGAGTTGAGACCTTGTCAATTTACTTCCACTACTAGTTTTGTTCACTACTACTAATTTGGCTGTTGCTTTTATCCAAACCAATTTACATTTGTATCCAATCATACAGGTGGATATTTTACTAGAACGATTTTGGTGAAACACCTTCCTGAAGAGTACAACAGGTGCATTAAAATCTACAACTCAGTTGTCCTAATGAGTGCTTTAATCAGTCAGGGCAGTTCTGTCTTGCACTATAATATAGTAATCCTTGTAGAACCATAGGTTCTTGGCATTTAGGTCAAATCTGAATGCCCATTTAGAAGACTTATAGAGTAGTTTTAGCTTCATGCATTTTCTGCTGTTAATATGTTTCTCTGAAATGAAAGCACAGCCTCATCAGCAATGTGGTACTGTGTACAAATGATCAAAATGAACGCAAAGAAATTAAAATATTTAAATTCCATACTGTGCACTGTGCAATATATAAATTCTGATGTGGAATATTTGCTAAAAGGTGCAAACAGTTCAAATACATAATAAGCTATTGATTTTATTTGATAATGGGAAATGTATTGTCTGTACATGGTATCTTGAAAGTAAGCAAAATTGTTAGGAATTTACATGAAGGGTTTGTGTACATACATGATAACTGTTAAATACTAACTTGTACAAGAAAGTCATAGTATCTAGGCCTTGTTGCAAACATATTTCAATCACATACATATTTGCAAATCTATGGGCATGAATAAGGTATATCCATGTTTATTTTGGGATTTCTATGTCCCAAATCATCATTCAGGGCTTTTGTAAATGCTATGCTGGTCTCAGTTGGAAATTTGTGTATTTCCAGAGAGTCAAGAGGGGACATTAATACTGCACAAGCTATAAAAATGTTCTGATGTACAGTAAGTAGAAGTATCTGCATATAATGTGATGTTATTTATTGATACATTCTTTGTAGAAATTTAATATTTCTGATTGTAGATATAACCTCTTGTGTAATATATTCGAGAAGAGGTTGGTCATTTTAAAATGTCACCTGCCTTTTCCAAATGCCTATTAAATAATGGTTATGTGTACATGGCTTTGTAAACATTTCCTGCAAAACAGAAATGTGAGTTACTTAGACTGCTATGGTATATGGACAAATAAAAAAATTAAAAGATACTGTATGCTTATCGTTGTCTATTTTTTATCCAGTATTATTGCCAGTCATTCAAATAATTGGCACCTATGGCATTTATGGGAATGTACAGTAAATCCCCCTGATGTTCCAAAATATCTCTGCAAAACCTTGGGCTTCAGATTTTTAATACTAATTTATTAAGTTGGTGGAACCTTGAATCCAAATAACAGAGAGTTTTGTTCCTGGTTAGTGAGTGAATCAGTGCCCTGCAGTGGGACCTTTTTTCCTGCACTGCTGTATGCCCTAGCCATCCATCCAATTTCTAACCACTTTATCCAATACAGAAACATGGGGGAACTGATGTCTATCCCATCAAGCAATGGTCATGAGGCAGGATACACCCTGGACAGGACTCTAGCCATCAAAGTATGCCCTAGCCAAGATACACAAATAAGTATATGGAAATAATGCTATATGTAACAACATTTTTCAAATGTAGAAATGTATCAAAACAACTATGTGGCCAGGTATATTACCCTCCAAATCACAAGTGACAACCCAGTAAAGCTAAGCAGGTGTGAGCCAGGTCAGTACCTGGATGAGAAACCTCCTGGGAAAAACTAAAGTTGCAGCTGGAAGAGGTGTCCCAAAAATCCCAGACTGCGTTACTTGAAAAATATCTTGGTGGTATTTCCCCCCAGGTCTTTGCCAATCATGGCCTCCTAATAATCCCCATCTATGAATTAGCTTCATCACTCTGTTCTCCTCCCCACTGATAGCTGATGAGCTGGCGCACTATGGCTGCCATTGCATCTTCCAGGTGGGTGCTACACATTGGTAGTGGTGGAGAGAAGTCCTCATTATTTGTAAAGCACTTTGCATGGAATGTCCAGAAAAGTACTATATAAGTGTAAGGATATTATTATTATAAATGTAAGCATTCCTGAGATGCTGACTTACCATATAACCCAATCAATCACACCTGTGCACGTTTTTAACCAGGTGGTTTAATATGGCTTGCTGACTTCACATCTTGATGAGATTACGAGAATCAATTCAAATAATCATGCTAAAAGCCAATATCCAATTTTGATAACATGCTATAGGTACTTAAGCAAAGATATTTTAGTGTGTTGCTTGTGCTAGAATCTGTATAACTACTGCATGCTATTGTAATGACCGCGGGCTTTGGTTATGGAATGGAGCAGGCATAGGACTCAGGGAATGGGGTTGAACAACACATTTAATAACTCGAACTGGGGAAAGGTACACACACAGGGACAAGAGTTACAGCGTTCCTCCTACACTAACATACACACACGAAGGGAAGAGAGCGTCTCCCAGCCTCTGCCCCACTATATACAGGCCCGTAGTCCTGCCCCCAGGCACTGTTCTCAGCCTGCCTTGCATGCGCGTGGTGCTACACTACACAGTAAATTTACATTAAAATTCTGTACCTTCTTTGAGGACAGTAATATAATCAATTCTAAGTGTATTATTTTTCTTTTTCTTTTGGGTGCTTCCCGGTTTCCTTCAACAGTTCAAAGACATACTGTACTAATAGGGTAGTTGGATTGTGGGAAAACTGGCCCTGTTGTGTGTGTATGTGTGTGTGTGCCTGTGTGTGTGATCTACGTTGAACTGACGTCCTTTCCAAGGTGTACCCTACGCCCCTTGTTTGCCCGGATAGGCTCTGGCTCCCCTGCCACCTTCTATTGGACAAAGTGGTTAGAAAACAAATAGATGGATTATTATTATTGCAATTTTACTTCATTTTATTTTTTTAAAAGATTCCAAAACCAGTTCTGACATAATATGCTGGATCTTAACAGGACATAGTACGCATTTCCTTTTATTTTTGTTGTGAATTATGTCATGCTGTTTTACAATGTCGTGTCCTTGTGCTGGTTCAGTTAAACTATTCACTGGGTCACTGAGTATCAGGAAAGAGTAAAGCAAGCATAACATACTGTCATCTGGTGAGCGTAAATAAATTATTTAAATAAAGTTGATGTTTTCTTTGTCATTTTATTTGCTGATGATTTCTGCAAAGACAGAAGATTTAAAATCTTCAAAGAGTCTTCAAAAGCTCCGAGAGAGCTCTAACTAATGGTAGAGCTATGATGATCACAAAAAGTCCACTGTGAGGTTTAACCCAAGGCTACTTTCATTTATAAAACATCCAAAATGTTTTAAAACTGTATTTAAAATACTACCATTCCCACACGTCATTCAAGAAGAGTTTTTTGCTTAATGTTATTGCTAAAATCTCTTGATTTCCCCTTTCTTAATAACATGAGGGCTTTCCCAAGAAAGTGCATTGGAAACTATAGAAAAAAGCTGCTTGTCTGAATTCATTTTTTTAATCAACCACAGTGTTTCCTATAGCTTGAGGTAGTTCCAGTTTGCAAAGAAGGGATTGAAGTGGTCCAAAAATAATGTAGTTTATCCAGTCCTTTCAGTATTGTGGAACCAGTATCATTTCAAACAGACCATCACATTTTTAGCCCACAAAATGCAAATTTTCATCTTCACTCATTTAATTCCCACAGGTTAAAGATGTAATTCAAAACTGTACTGATAGATATTCAGACTTGTGTCTGGTATGTAATGATGCTGTTTTAACCACTTGAAAAAGCCATGATTTAGTTGTCACAATTTGCCTACTTAAAGGCCATTTTGCGAAATGTGCTTCTCTGGCCAAATTCTAAAATTTGAATTGAAAGATGTGATTTAAAAATTGGAAAGGTTAGATTTTAAGTCTGATGAATAGACTTGGGTTTCAGCAGAACTGGCACTTTTACGTTAATGACACAACGTAATGAAATAATATTAACAAAATGATCCCAAAGTAAATATCCTTGTGTAAATAAGTAAGATTAAATAAGACTATTTCATATCATTGACAGAACCATGAATTCAGAATTATAACAGCAATTTCTGGAGGAGAATGTAATTTAAATTGCCAAAAGTGTGTTATGCAGGAAGACAATGGTCCTAAAAAATCCTAGCAGATCAACCAAAACAAATGTCTAAAGAAGAAATTTCACATCAGTGATTGTGATTGGGCGAGTCAAAGTCTGGACCTAACACCTATAGTAATGTTATAGCAGGAAATGAAAGGAAATCCTCAAATGTCACCAAATTGTTGCTTCTGTAACAAAGCAAAATAATAAATGCTGAAACAAAAAATTGCTAAACAGTTACAGGAAGCATCTCCTATAGCTGAAGTCCTTGCTGCTTAGGGAGGCTGTGCTATTTGGCTAATCTAAGGGTAAACATACTTATTCTCACAAGCATATATATTGTTGGATCATTCTGTCAATTAAAATATCCAAATTTATCCTATGACTTTGTGTTATATGTTTAATTCAATTTTCTTCAGCTTTTATTAAGCCTTTCATGAAGATCAAATTACTTTTTAGTATTCAGATACAAGAATGTAGACCGGCCTAAGAGTATACAACCCTTTTTTCAGCACTGTACTGTACATGGACTTGGTAAGCAAACCTCCTGCAACATCTGATTAAATTGTAATTCTCTGTTAGAAATGGATTACATTGCTGTAAAAAACGATTTCCAACCCTGCTGATATAGAAGTTTCAACAGACAAATCACTGATTCTGAATGTATGGGAGATTTAACTTTGAGTTATGCTTCCTTCCTTTGGAAGCTAATTTAAACAACAACAATAATCTTTTATTTATATAGCACCTTTTAAATTGGCATCTCAAAGCACTTTACAATAAGACAAAAAGCACACAATGAGAGTAGAGTAGCAGAGTTAAACAATTACAGTAAGGCAGTGGTTCTCAAACTTTTTGGACCAAGTACTACCTCTGATCATACCAATGTATCCAAAAACCACCTACAAGTCATCTTCTCAAAGGAACCACAGAAAAACTAAATGACCAACATGAGCGTACACACACTCACACACACATATAAGAAAATAATACTGAACACTTAGATAATTTGGATCGTACCACCTTGTAGCTGTTTTCCAGTGCTTGTTAACACTAGCAGTGCTGTCTGTGTCAGGTTCAGCAGAAGAGATAGTGTCAGTGGCTGATGTATAATCCTCCTCATTCTCAACAGGTGTGTGTGAATTATCAGAGCTGGCATCAGTACTCTTGGTGTCTATTCCTTTCAGCCATGACATTGTAGCAGCAAGGCTTATTAAAAATCAAATTCAAATTCAAATCAAAGTTTATTTATCAAATGCACAACAATACAGCGTGCAACAGCAGATGCTTGAAATGAAATGTCTTTTCTGCGAGCTCACAAAAATCACAAGAATCACAAAAATCACAAAAACACCAAAATCACAAAATTGATGTTATGAAAATAAGGTTACATAATAATTATGTAATAGAAACAGAATAAAACTCAATATGAGTAGAGCTGCTATGTGTCCATGGTGTATGCAATATATACAAGTAGTGCGGTTATGCTGAATACAGTGAAAACTGTGTGTCCATGTAGCCATTACAGGTGATTTGCTAAAGGAGCTCCAGGTTGTCTTATTGCCTGGAGGTAGAAGCTGTTCCGTAGTCTGTTGGACTTGGACCGAATGCTTCGGTACCGTTTACCGGACAGTAGGAGGGAAAACAGTTTGAGACTGGGATGACTGGGGTCCTTGAGAATGGACCTGGCCTTCTTCAGACATCTAGCTGAGTAGATATCCTGGATGTTTGGTAGCTCACAGCTGGTAATGAGGTATGCTGACTTCACCACCCTCTGCAGTACTTTGCGATCCTGGGCAGAGCAGTTCCCATACCAGGCAGTGATGCAACCAGTCAGGATGCTCTCAATAGTGCACCTGTAGAAGTTGGCCTGAATATGTGATGGCATGCCAAACCTCTTTAGCATACGGAGAAAGAACAGGCGCTGCCGTGCTGTTTTGACCACGGTGTTGGTGTTTTGGGTCCAGGTTAAGTCCTCTGAGATGTTAACTCCCAGGAACTTAAAACTGCTGACCCTCTCCACTGCAGTCCCACTGATGTAGATAGGTGTGTGATCTCCTCCCTGGTGTTTTCTATAGTCCACAATCATCTCCTTAGTCTTACTGATGTTCAGAGAGAGGTTGTTCTCCTGGCACCATACTGCCAGGGTTTCAACTTCCTCTCTGTATGCAGACTCTTCACCATCTGTGATCAGGCCAATGACTGTTGTATCGTCTGCAAACTTGATGATGGAGTTTGAGTTATGCCTGGCGACACAATCATGAGTAAATAAGGAGTAGAGGACAGGGCTAAGCACACAGCCTTGGGGGGCTCCACTGTTTAGAGTCAGGGTAGAGGATATGTTGGTTACCCTCCCATCTATCCAGGACATTTATGACAGACAGTGCTTGAGAAAGCTCTAAGCATAATCAAAGACCCCACACACCCCAGCTACAGACTTTATGATCTGCTACCATCTGGAAAATGGTACCGGAGCATTCGGGCCCGGACTACCAGACTCAGAGACAGTTTTTACCCCCGCACTATCAAACTATAAAACTGTTAAATTCCCAGCCTCTCTCACTCTCACTCTCACCTCACCTCTCACCGATGAACCTCACAGTGCCTTCTTCCTTTCTTTCTCACCAAAAACCCAAACACACATTGAAAATCTACCTCTACCATACATGTCAAAAGCTCACTCCCCATAATTTCTATCCCTTTATTTTATTCTGTTGATGCATATTTTTGCACATAACCTGTTACCTTTTTGTTATTTTGCATATTGCCTGTTGTTGTTTTTTTGCACATTGCCTGCTGTTATTTTTTTTGCACATCGTCTGTTGTTGTTTTTTGCACACTGCCTGTTGTCTCTGTCTTTCTTTTGCTACACAATTGTATTGTTGTTGTTGTTGTTTTTTTTTCTCTTTGTACTTCTTATGTCCGAGAGCTAGCTAAATAGCATTTCATTATACCATATAGCATGTATATGAGTGCAATGACAATAAACTTGAACTTGAACTTGAACTTGAACTTGAACCACCTGCGGACGTTCTGTCAAGAAGTCCAGGATCCAGTTACAGAGGGAGGTGTTCAGTCCCAGGTCCTGGAGCTTGATGACGAGCTTTGAGGGCACAATGGTATTGAATGCTGAGCTGTAATCAATAAACAGCATTTTCATATATGTTCCTTTCTTATCCAGGTGTGAGAGGGCAGTATGGAGGGCAGTGACAATACCATCTTCTGTTGACCTGTTCTGGCGATATGCAAATTGCAGTGGGTCTAGGGTGTCAGGCAGTGAGGAGGTGATGTATGCTTTGACCAGCCGCTCTAAGCACTTCATGATAACTGATGTGAGTGCAACAGGGCGGTAGTCATTTAGGCAGCTAACTCTGGGTTTGGGTTTGGGTTGAATATGTCCAAGAAGACATCTGCCAGCTGGTCTGCGCATGCCTTCAGAACGCAGCCAGGGATGGCATCAGGGCCAGGAGCCTTGCGTGGATTGGTCTTTTTAAAGACTTTCCACACATCCGCTCTGGATATGATCAGTGGGTTTCCGTCTTGAATTTCTGGAATCTTCCTGACTGGATCTGCGTTACTGACCTCAAACCGAGCATAGAATGAATTTAGCTCATCAGGAAGAGAGGCAGACTGTTGTGCAACATAGCTGGGTTGTGCTTTGTAGTCTGTAATGGTGCATATACCGCTCCACATGGTCTGTGTGTTGCAGCCGTGATAATAAAAATACAGGAATTAAGTTTGCTACTCCCTTGCCAGTCTCTCTGTCTCTCATCTCAGTGGTGCTGGATACAGAGAGGCCATTCCATTTGGTTCACATTTAAGGTGCTTTTCTAGCTGATAGAGTGTCCTGATAAGGAACAACTCCCAATGCTGAGATTCTCCAGCCACCCTAATAAATGGTCATCTCTGGCGCCTTACTGTCTGGGAGATTCCTTGGGAGAGTCTCATCCCAAGGTTTACAACCCTAAGGTCAGAGTGCATGGTTACTCATCATCCACTTCGATCAGCCAATCCGGAACTGGGAGGGCAGAGAAACCCCACATGGGTCTCTAATCCCTGCGGAACTTTAAACCAATGAACGACATATTTCCTCCAGATAAAACAGGGTCCTCCAAGGCTCCTCCAGGACATTCCCAGACTCATCTCAGGCAATCACATAATGGCCAGTGTATCCGAGTGCCAGGACTTTACTTTGTTCTAAGAGTCGAGAACAGAGGTCGCCGCATGTAACCAAAGGATCCGCCAGAGGTTCGCCCAGCAGCAAGCCTCGTGAACCCACCGGGAACGCTCACCTGATCAACAAGTGAACTACGGTTAGAACTGTGGACAGCTGAATCTCAGGATTCAGGACTAGCACTACATCAGGAACAAACCGGTCTTCTTCCCATCTAAAGATTGTGACCTGCTTGGACCCGCAGTCACTTTCCGTGTGCAAAATCTCTGCTAGTTTCAGACAGAATTAACTAGCTAGTCTTCAGAGAGTCTCTGCTAGCACGCCACAGCAGAAATCTCTCCTTCCTTTTCTCCTTCTTTCCAGCCGAACCAGCACTGCCTTACACTGGGCCAGAGAATGCCAATTGTATTGTATTCAACCTTCTACATTACAGCTCAAGAATTCAATTGTTACCTCAACGCCAGTTAATATCAATTTAATTCCTGTTAGTGATATACTTGCTTTTGAGTATCTAGTGTAGAAGTTGTAATCCAAGTTCATTTACGAAACAGTCTAAATGAATGGTATGCTGAATGTATGTCCCTCTTGGTTTGTAACTTTTCGTGATTTAATATATACCTTTTGTATTCTGCTAACCCTCACTCTTAAGATCTGTTATGTTTATATGCACATTTTATGTATTAATAAATGTATTGTCGGGTATTAGTATCCGTGTGTGCGTTGCTGAGTTATCCCGCAAGGTCGGTTTTCTAATAGCCATCAAATAATCATTTTGTGACTTACTGCTACAACTAATAATTGTCCCAGTAAATGCACAAACCCCCCCCCCCCCCCGTTTCCCCTTAAAAGAAAGCCAAGGATCTGTCTCAGAAGTTAAAAGAAGATTTTTTTTTATGTGTATGGGAGCGAAACACACAGAGATGCTTGGTGTATTTTTCTCAAAGTAATTAACCCAGAACAGTCTTTAAATATTCTTCTTTTATCTATTATGCTTTCGTGTGCTTACAAAATTGACAGTGTTCAATGTAGCTACTGTAAGTACGTAGGCTACGTATTTGACACATAAACTAATTTTATTAAAATAGAAAATATGAAAACCCGTCTCAAGCTTTCTGAAACCGATGAAATATATTACAGTTAAAAAAAATTACATAATTTTTAATTATTTAATTTTTAATTCCCATTTTGTCAGTGCACAGGGTTATCTGACGTACCACCTGGGAGCGCTCCACATACCACCAGTGGTACGCGTACCACAGTTTGAGAACCACTGCAATAAGGGTTTGGAATACAGTGGGAAAGCACAGGTACAGACACAGAACCAGCTAAATAAAAGGTTTTGACTTGATTTGCATGTGCTCAGGAAGATGACACTCTGATATCCTTAAGGATAGAACTCCAGAGCTTTGAGGGATAGCAAATGAAGACCCTGTCACCCATGGTATGTAGAGTTGTGAGGAGGGGAGTAGGACAATAGTAGGTCACACAGATATTGAGGTGCCAGGGAGTGTAGGGCCTTATTGGTGAACATCGAAGTCCTGATAAGAAGCCCGTGCACGGACTCCAGGACAGGAGTAATGTGATCAATTGCACAAAACCTGGTCAGGACTCTGGCTGCCGAATTCTGGACATACTGAAGTTTCTTAAGTGTGGATTTAGATACTCCAGCTAGAAGGGCATTACGTTAATTAATTCATGAGGAAAAAAAATGTTTTTTCAATATTTTGCACGTTCATTACAATGTCCACATCACAGTACATTTTCTGGCTTCAGGTTTTGTTGTTGACATCTACTGTATATTTAAAGAAACAAACAAAGCCTTTATTTTTAAATAGATTTGTCATTTAATTGATTATTGCATAACACAAATAATTTGCAAAATAATTATTGCATGAAAATTGTATTAATTAATATGATTAAATCTTGATTAAGATATCAATATTTATATATTTTTACTGGTTTATTTTGTTCTAAGCTTGTGGAATAACATGAAAGTTGAAGATTCTGGTACATTTAGATTTAAAAAAACAACAGCACACTAATAAATAGTAAAAAGTAAGAAGTAAAATAAGTAAAAAAGTAGAAGATTCAAAATGACTTTATGATACATTGTTCTTATTGTGTAACACTTTCCCTCTTATTGTACAACAGGCAATGGAATTATTCTTTTACATTTGACATAGGAATGTTTGGATCTGTGTATTTAAAGGGAACGGTGCTCTTGAGTGGAAAATTATCTCTGTGTATCTTGATTGAGTGACTGTGGTTCTTTCACCTTCTCATTTGGTACTATGACTAACGTCTCTCTCAATCCCTTGAATTTAACAGCTGTCTCTCTACTTGTTTCAAACTTGGATCTCTAATGACCTTGCCTTTTTGTTCTGACTAAGTTCCTGTCCGTCTTCCAAGTGGGTTTAAGTTAAGAAACTTCAGCATTTTCTTTGTATACTATATTGTTTTGTACCGTACCATACCAACTTCTTGCTAGGAAACAGAAAATATGTTTATTTCTTCTTTTGATTTTGAAACTGCTCGCTAGATTTGCGTTTTCAAGGTATCTGGTATTCAGTGAAGTTCCATAGTTTAAAGATACATTTTCTCTACAGTAAAAGCTTTCTTTATATACAGTAGTTCCATTACATCAAACAGTATTGGGTGATATAGCATGAATTTATGTTTGACGTCATTTCACACGTGGAGTGTCAATGATATATTGTATTTCAAATGTTTTATTGTGCATTTAGCCAAAATATTTCTAAAAATGAATATTTAGATGAATTGAACGTGGAAGTTAACATATTTTAATGGAAATTATTGTAACTTCATGCCTGGAATAGCAATGAATTGCAAGACATGCTTTAAAGGTAAGAGGTTTGATGCATTTGACTTGGCATAGAGTATTATTTTCTGTTTCTAAATTTTTTTCCATGGTAAGCCTTGGATTTTTAAATGACCTTGAATACTATATACCACGTTAAAGTCAATAAAACTCAGCATATTAACTGCATTAATCTAGAGAGTGATTGGAAATATCAAATGGATTCAATGTAATGTGCAAGTAAAGGAAAATATGCAAGACCTCGGCTTTTCCACTTTGCTTGACAGAGTGAGCTGCAGAACATCAATCTCAAACTGAAGTAAACTTAATGTGAACTGATAGATTGATAAAAGGTTACAAATGAAATTGAAAGCAATTCTGAAGTAAATGTTGCATCTTCTTATTTATTTTTTCCAAGGTTGGTGATACATCAGTGTATTTTATTTTTATTTATTATCTCTCTGAAAAAAAAAAAGAAATATGTTAATGACTATTTACAAATATGCTAGTACACATTCTGGGAAACTGACAGCAATTCAATATACAGTAATTTTATTTTTAAATCTCTGTATGTAAAACAGTCTTTAGTTCTGCTTTCATCTTTACTGGGGAACTTACTAACTCTCATAATTGTATTTTTCATTGCAGTCTTAATATTTCACACATTTAACCTACAATACACTATCCACACTAAAAACAAATATCTACTGCAGGATTTTTACCAATTCAGGAAAATTGAATGGTGAAAAATATGATATGTAACTTGAATTCACATATTTTGAAATATGTATTTATTCTTGTTCCTCAAGAAAAGACTAATTTAAAATATTCTTTTCCCAGAAACATCTAAAAAAGTTTTTGAACTTTAAGAATGTACAAAACACAAAAACTGTTTTTGCTGATTCTATTGGGAATACCTTTTCTGTAGATGTGATGCCTCCTTAAACATGTTGAGGTATCAGTAAAGCCCATTTTCTTGCGTGTAATTAGAGATATGACAGAAGAGAGCCAGGTTAAGTGCACAATCCAGTGCTTCCAGAGCTGTGAAGAGTGTCCATCTGATGCTTCTCGATCATGAGTTGTGTGGTGTAGCACATAATTGATAGTCAGAAGTAGAAGTAGAGCTGAACCTACCTACTGTAACTGTTCTACAGATGCAGCCATTCAAAATGCGCAGGCGATACCGCATTATTTTGTGGTGCGCTTTACGCAGTGTACCGCGAGTTACCGGTAAATACTGCTAGTTACCGTAATTTCTCCTATAATACCGCAAGCAAAATAATAGTATCCGGAATTTCCGCAAGGTGGAGCTAATAAAGTTCAACCTCTCATGTTTGAGCTGTCACCATCAAAGTCTTTAACGAAGATATTACTAATAGTATTAATAATGAATGACCTTTGACAAGCTGTAAACTCAAAGTATTGCCCTGGTCCACATTCTTTTTTTCATTGACCGTCTTTGTAAAAGTAACACCACAGCATTTCGCAATCACGCATTTGTTTCCAATCATACAAAGTACAGTAATTTTTGAGAATCGATTCTACATGCCTTTCACATGCTCATAAAAGCGATTGATTTAGGAACATAAACATATTACCGTATGCAAACTGTACTGTATACAGTATGTATATGTATATTTAATGTCTTAACTGTGCCCGTTTAAGTATTGAATATGTATATGGAATTTTACCACTGAAGGGAAATCTTAGTACCTGAGCATAAAAAGAATAGGAGCATACTGTAACCCGTGTGAAGGCCATAAACAATATTAATTTTGGAACTTAAACATACAGTATATGGCTGGTCTCGGTAATTTAAAGAAAACATACACACCAGTAATCCATTTCTCCCTAAAAATTTTAAGCATTGAAGTCTTTAACTAATGTGAGACCGGAGGCAACAAGCATACTTTTAGAATTTGATTAAAAGGGAATATAATATGGAATCGCGTATCTAAAGAAATTAATAACGATATAATTATATTCATGTTGCAAAAAAACTGCAAGGGACATAAAAACTCCCTTGCATTTAACAGAGCGTTCCATAATTTCTAACTACGAAAATTATTTAAACTGCGACACTTATCATTCAACCAGAGCTCGAAATATCACAAGGATCCCCAAGAGCACAGCAAAGACTGTATTAAAAGAATCGTGTATCTAAAGAAATTAATAAGATATAATTATATTCGTGTACTGCGACAGGGCTGTGTAGGGCTGTTTCGCCTCTCTTTTCATGTGACTTCCCTTGTAGCCCACTGGTCTATGTGCCTGATTACTAACTCATGGGTTGTGTGTTCAAATCCGGCTAGCACTGTGACTTTTCTTTCAACAAACATTTCTTCGAAAAAATAGAATAGCAATATTATGGACAATCAATTGACTTTTATATTTCAAAATATCACAACATGATCGAATCTAAGTCATTTTTGATAACAATGAATAGTCACCTTCTTCCCTTCTGACAACGGTCCCTGCTTCTGCTTCCTGGTTCTATTGTGTGTGTGTGTGGGGGGATCCCTTCAGATCTCCCTTCAGATTTAAAAGGTTATTAATCATATCTTCGGTGTCGCATCTTACCAGTGCAGCTGATCTTTTGCTGCCTGGGTGGGTCAACTATCACAAAGCTTTAGAGAACCTAACATTTCTATTATCAACAAATTGTAAATTTGTAATAGAGTAAATTTTTATAGAGAAATGAAGGCTGGACAATATGCGTTACAATATAAACATTTATATTGATTTAAATCGCGTTTTGATTTAAATCTCAAACGCGTGTTTAATTATATGTGTTTTTTTTAATCATAATCAGACAAATGCAACATAAATTGATACAGTATCTTTGTCTTCTAAGTATCTTAATAAACTTTCAGCATAGCTTTCTCCCCGTTTAGATTTATTTTTCTTGGGATTTTGGGATCAAACGTGGAAGGATTAGATTGTAATCGTTTTTATTTTTCAAATACGTTTTAGAAAAGTGTAATCTATACCTGCTCAGACTGTACACCCGCTTCATTGTGGGACAGCCACACTGGTCGGCGGCCTTCCTAGGGGTGGGAGGGGGAGACAAGCCGATACATACTCTTAGAGTTTGATTAATAGGGAATATAACACAAAAATATAGTACTAAAAATAAGATACACTCTACAGACATTCACAACGGCAACTGTCAGAAGATAGGACACAGCAGCTCAGACACCCGCTGAATGGAAAGGGGGCACTTTAATGTTCTGTATGGCTAATACTAAAGCCAATACTTCAATACTTTAATATTATTTTCTGTATGTTTAACAATAGTGGGTACTGGCCTAATTCGTCCCTGCTCCCGTTGTTAGGTGTTAATGTGTTGTTAAGTGTGAATTTGTACCTGTTTCCCTGAGGTCTGGCTTTTTTTCTGGAAAACCATAACTCTGGTCTTGTCCAGATTGACTGTCGGCGCCCAGGTCTGACAGTGCTGCTCCAGCAGTGCCAGGTTCTGGCGCAGCCTCTGTTCTGTGGTAAAGATTTAAATAAAGATTCGATTAAATCTTTATTTAAATTTTGAAATAATCATATCATTTAATGTCTTTACTGTGCACATTTTAATCCACTTAGTTTTGAATATTTACATGGAATTTTACCACTAAAGGGAAATTTTAGTAGCTGAGCATAAAAAGAAGAGGAGTATAACGCATCTGAAGGTCATAAACGATATTAATTTAGGAACATAAACATTTCTGTATGTACGTAAACTGTACTCTGTATGGCTGGTCTTGGTAGTTTAAAGAAAAAATACACACCAGTCTAAAATTTCTCCCTAAACATTTTAAGCATGAAAGTTTTATGAAACGGTACCCAAATATGCAATTGCTGTATAGAATGAATTTTAATTTAAATAAATTATTTAACACAAAAATTAAGCTGTTTACATCTTCCACCTGAGAACAGTCACCCGTTGCTACCCAACGCAGTAACACAGCCACTAACTAGCAAAGAGAGGACATTAGCTAGCCAATATAATAAAGAAATAAATGATTATTTTGTTTATTTCTTTTGCACATTTATTTGAACATTTCCATCAATTGTACAAGCACTTGAAAACTGTCCAATCCCTAGTTCATCAGGCATTTTCTTTTACGCTGCGGGCATTCAGCATTTACATGTTCCCGCTTGGTCAGCTTTTAAGATCACATGGCCTCAGCTTTCATTGTTACGCTGACGATACTCAAATATACATCCATACCAAACCCGACACTGATGTGGCTGTCTCTATTCTATCTAATTGCATCTCTGACATAAAAATTTGGATGACTCAAAACTTCCTTCATCTTAACATTGACAAGACTGAAGTCATGCTTATTGGTACCCCCCATCAACTTCACAAAGCCAGTCCTGTAACCCTGTCTGTAGATGGCTCTGTACTTGAGCTTCAATCAAAATTGAAAAACCTTGGGGTTATATTCGATTCTGGCTTAACATTCGACCCACATGTACAGCATACTGTCAAAACATCTTTTTTTCACCTTAGAAATATTGCAAGACTACGCCCTATGCTATCATTAACTGTGGCTGAAAAGCTGATCAACATATTTGTATTGTCTCGAATTGACTACTGCAATGCTCTACTCCCTGGGGTATCTAAATCTACTCTGAACAAGCTGCAGTATGACCAGGTCTAGTGCAAGTGTTCACATTACTCCTATCCTGGAGTCCTTGCACTGGCTTCCGGTCAAATTCCGCATAGACTTTAAAATCCTCATGCTCACCTATAGGGCTTTACATGGCTTGGCATCTCAATACCTGTCTGAACTTTTATCGCCCTACTCCCCACCTCGCAACCTCTGCTCTTCAAATTCTGCCCTCCTTACGGACCCCAAGCCTGTCTACATTGTATGGGCGACTGGGCCTTCTCCTGCTCTGCCCCCAAACTCTGGAACTCTTTGCCCAAATATATTAGAGAGTCACCTTCTCTAAACTCCTTCAAATCTAGACTCAAAACCTTCTTCTTCAGAAAAGCCTTTACTTAACTGGTTCCATTCTTCACCCCTCTGCTCTTCTTAATACCACCTTTCACGGTCTCCTCTATTATTATTGTTGTATTGTTGTAATTATAATTGTGTCCTATCTTGTGAAATCTTCTTAATTATTGTTGTAGTCTTCTTATTTATTGTTATTGTCATCCTGTAAAGCGCTTTGAGAAGCCACCTTTAAAGGCGCTATATAAAATAAAGTTTTTTATTATTATTATTATTATTATTATTATTTAGGGCTAGAATATGTTCATTGTCTTCCAATCAAGTCGAGTTGACATTAGAAGCTTGCCACGCCCGGACTGTTACACCAACGCATTAGCATGTTAAAGCGATTTCATTGAGGAGCCTAGCTTTCTTAACTAGTTAGTACTGTACTTCCTTGGCTTTGGAGGGGGGAGGTGTCTTTCGCTGGAAATCTCGCCCCCTTCTACTTTGAAAATACCTGTGAAATGGGTTTAATTCGTCACAGCCAGCACTCCCGCAGAGAGGGGGGTTGTACTCGTTCTTGGCAGAACACATCATTATATCTCATTTTGTATTTCTATAAAAAAAAAATTTGCCCAGCTTAACATTATTGTTGTTATTGTTTTTATCCTGTAAAGCGCTTTGAGGAGCACAGCTTTCTCACCACTTAGATTACTTTTTGAAACCATCCTTACACAAAGCAGAAACGTCTTGTATTTTCCGATGACATACAAGTGGAAATATTAAAGTTTTTAATCGTCTTTTTTCTGAACCAGGGAAAATCTGATCATGTTTCTCTATAACAATAATAAAAAACTTTATTTTACATATCACCTTTAAAAGTGGCATCTCAAAGCAATACAGTAGATGTAAACCACAGATTACAAAGTAAATACCCAGACAAACACAAACGCATTTTTAATAAAATGTTTTTATTCATTCAGCAGAGAAAGAGCGTAAAAAACCTGGGCGTAACAGCTGTTCCTTTTTCTGATCACTTGCTCTCTGGATAAACGTCTCACCTGTCCTGTTCTTTGTTTTCCTAATTTGCTGATTATGCCTTCTGCGATCCACTCCTGCCCTCACACCTAAAGAAGACTATTTTAAATTTCTTTGCGTGGTCCATTGTGCAATTAATCCTTGTATGTGCTGTCCTTTAGGTGATATCACATAAAGGTGATATGTAAAATAATGTTTTTTATTATTGTTATAGAGAAACATGATCAGATTTTCCCCGGTTCAGAAAAAAAGATCTAAAGTATACTAGTTTGTCACTAGTATACTTTTAATACCGTCTTTGCTGTGCTCTAGAGGATCCTTGTGATATTTCGAGCTCTGGTTGAATGATAAGTGTCGCAGTTTAAATAAATAGTTATGAAACGCTCTGTTAAATGCAAGGGAGTTTTTATGTCCGTTGCAGTTTTTTTGAATCCCCGGCAGAACACATTCCATAAGAATCAGCGCTTTTATATATCGCCTTTAAAGGTGGCTTCTCAAAACGCTTTACAGGATAAAAACAACAATAACAGCAACAACAACAATATTGTATTTCATTGCACTTTGAAAACCAAGTAATAACTTAACTATATGTGTAAACGTTTTATGATATGTCGCTGTTGTGAATGTCTGTGGAGTGTATCTTATTTGCCTGTCTGTCCTGGCTCTCTCGCTCGCCCTCCCCCCCTCTCTCCCTCATTTCAATTCAATTCAAGGTGCTTTATTAGCATGACAGATGGGTACAATCAGTGTTGGGTATTTACTTTGCTTTGAGATTCCACTTTTAAAGGTGATATATAAAATCAAGGCTTTAACTTGCTTTAACTGAGTTCTCGTGTCTGTCCTATCCGAACCCGAAAGTATTACAATATGTATCTTTATAGCAGGTGGTGTACAACTTTTTAGCATGGATTACAATTTTATAAAATGTATTTAAAAAATAAAAATGATTACAATCTAATCTCTCCATGTTTGATCCCAAGATCCCAAGAAAAATAAATCTAAACGGGGAGAAAGTTATGCTGAAAGTGTATTAAGATACTTAGACGACAAAGATTTCAATTTATGTTGCATTTGTCTGATTGTGAATCAAAAAACACATATATTTAAACACGCGCTTACGATTTTAATCAATATAAATTTTATATTGTAACGCATAGGTGACTATTCATTGTTATTAAAATGACTTAAATTCGATCATGTAGTGATATTTAGAAATATAAATTTGTTTGGTGCGAGTGAGGTTGTATTTAATCTCTGACCAAGGGAAACGTTTCATTTTTTCAAAGAAACGTTTGTTAAAAAAAAGTCATGGATCCAGTGGGATTCAATCACAGACCGTGTGACATGGGAGTCAGGAACCTAACCCACAGTGCCACTGGCAAGGTCACATGCAGAGTGCTGAAAAAGCACTACAGAAACATTATCAACAGACAATGTACTATTCTTGTGTTGCGGTACATTAATATAATTATATCGTTATTAATTTCTTTAGATATGGATTCCATATTATATTCCCTTTTAATCAAATTCTAAAAGTATGCTTGTTGACTCCGGTATCTCGTTAGTTAAAGACTTCGATGCTTAAAATGTTAAGGGAGAAATGGAATACTGGTGTGTGTTTTTTTCTTTAAAGTACCAAGACCAGCCATATACTGTATGTTTATGTTCCAAAATTAATATCGTTTATGGCCTTCACACGCGTTACAGTATGCTCCTATTCTTTTTATGCTCAGCTACTAAGATTTCCCTTCAGTGGTAAAATTCCATATAAATATTCAATACTAAAACGGGCACATTAAAGACGTTTACTGTAAATCTTTCTACGACAGACCAACGGACCACGAGTGCCCCTGCCGGTCAACCAATCACGTACCGCGGTACCGCGCGTCATCGTGCATCACAATGCGTGACGCCGTAGCTAATTACCTCCGGTACGTGTCTGTACCGCGCACTTTGAAAGGCTGCACCTGTACCATGAAGTCCATCAGGACAATGTATAGTGTACTTTCAAGATCCTCAGTCATGGGTTTTTCAAGATTGAAGATTCAGATTTGGAATATAGTGCCAAAGAACATCTATGACCAAAGTGGCTTACATAACAGATTGAAAACAATTATTTACAGTATTGTTTTCACAACCCCACACTTTTTAAAATATGCCAAAATAAATAAGACGATCATTGCTTTGTTGGAGATCCTGTATTTTCACACTCAATCAAAATGAGCAAAATGTACCTTATTTATGTTATAATATGTAAAAACATATTTTATAAATGATTAACATGTTTAACTGAAATACATCTTTAAGGTTATATATTTAAAGGGTAATATGACAATTAATAAAACTGTTTAAATAGTTATTATACTGAATTATTTAAATGTGTTCTGTAAGATATACTGTAGTGGGTATATGATAAAACATACACATACACATATATGATTAAAAAAAAACATAGATTCAGAAGCTTTGCATCATGGATCTGCAATCCTTTGTTTACATAAAGCATGTACAGTACTGTTGACTGAAAGTCTTTGTTTCAACTCATATCAAATAGAAACAAAATCCTAAAAATAATAGGTGAGCCAGACAGCCTGGAGCCTGTTTTCGAATGATAACAAACGTTTAAAAAGTGATTGTTTATGTGAATATTAATTCCCCTCTGCAGCGACAAAAGGTAAGACAGCAGAGCTATTGGCTACTATTCCTACTGCAGTGACATTTATATGCATTGGCTAGAAGCACAATGATTATATAACAAAAGGTTGTATGTTGTTAAAATAATATAACACCAAACCCTTCCCGCAATAACAGTGCACTGAAGGTCTTTCATAAGGTAGGAAACTGTTGAAACAATTAAAGGCATATTCCTGTACAGTAAGAAAACACAATGGGAATGCCTTATTTGCCACTAAAAATAAAATTTGAACATTGTAATGTAAATTACATTACATTTTTTTTGGTCTTAATATGCATTTTCACTAGAAAATAAAAGAGCCAACTAACAATATTGCTATATTTGCTGTACGGAAAAGGTGTCTAAATGGATTGTTTCTTTTAAAGAAAAGTAGTAGTCATTCCTATATGTCTAGTTGTGCTTTGTTATCATATGCCTTCTCATTGTGCATTACCTAAAATACCATCAAGTGCTGCAATCCTTTACCATTTAACTCCCTAGCACTGCTAAAAGATAGTTTCTGATCTGACCATATTTTCTATGATTATGTAATGCTTAAGGGACATAATCTTTGAAATAATATAACAGCACTAGGATAACTCTGAAATCTTTTTAGTTCAGTTTAGTTCAGTGCATCCTTTTATCTCCAGTTTTAGCAAAAGCTTTGAAATTCAGGCTTTAGGATAAAGTTTAAGGATAAAGCTTACATGCATGTTCTTAACTAAATCAAGTTCTCTAAACCTGAGGTTGATACAAATAAAAAAAATAAACATCAGTACCAAATATTGTATTATTAATCAATTTCTTAAGAATAACATTATTTGAGAATGTTGTTAACTGAGCTGTTATCATCTTAGTTGATAAGTTGTACAATTTATAAATTAATTTTAAAAAGTGTTTTTAATGTTTATTTCTACAACTCCACAATCAATTTTTTACAGAATGTAATTCCTAATGGTTGATTCTATTTTCTTATTAGATTTATTACTCAGAAGACATTCAGAACAAAACAATGTACAGTATGTAAAAAGGATATGAAAGCCGGCCAAGTCATTTCAGTCATTGTTTATTCATTCCCTTTGAAAAAATACCTGAATCTTGAAATACAGAAGATTATAGTTGCTGAATTATTTGAGTGGTATGCATACCCACATACTGTACATACAATAATGTCAATGCAGATTTACTTAAATACAAAATTTTAAAATATAAGATGAACAAAGAAACAGGTAGTAGAATGAATGAAGAATGAAGAAAAAAGGTAATGAAAATTTCTGTGAACGCTTCAGTGAAATTTCTGATCCAACTAGAGAGTGGAGAGTTTGGGATGTGATCCTCTAACGAGGAGGAACAAGGAATAGACACTGTCAGTGATGCATCACTTTCAGAGCTTGACTAAAATGCAATATGGTACAGATTGCTTAAAGGGGAACTGCAGTCCCAATTTCTTAGACTGGTTATTAAATCTCGGTAACAAAATACATTAATTTACGGCATAGAAAGATTTAACAAATTTCAAATTACTAATTTTAAATTAATAGTGAATTTTGTGAAAGTATTGTCAGTCGCCATCTTGTCGCAAACCCCTGGTCTTGCCACAGATGAGAGCGAGAGTTTACAGGAATTACAACGTGATGTGGCCCTTCCACCTCACTAGTCACTGTAATGACCAATGTAATGTGATGTACTGTATGAGTGAATTACATACAGGTGTGCAGCAGATATTTCAGTGTGGAAAGTTTCCAACCTGATCTACATGCAGAGGTCACAAGTAAGTAGTATTTGTCGGTAAAACTGTCTCAAAGTCGAGAGCAAAATTTCTATTGAATTAAAAGAGATGTATACAAAAGCCTGCTTGTTTTAGAACATAATAGGGCCACATCACATTTCCGGCAGTTTTGTTGCCCCGTTCTGAGTTGTTCAGATTGGTGTTGTGCATACCTGGAAATTTCCACTATTTTGTAATGTAAATTGGAGGTTTTATATGTTACTGTGTACATTTACCATAATTGTGGTTTGAAATGTACTCACCAATGCTGATTCTTTATAACCCAAAAATATAAAAATGATGTTGCAGTTCCCCTTTAATGCTGAAGAGGAGCTTAAAAATGTGTGATGTCAGGGGGTCAGAAACCTTTTCTTCTCTGTGATTGTATCCAGGGAACAGGGTAGGCTTTGTGGTCTTGAGTGGAAAAGTTTGGGGGAACAAATGTGGAGGATGACTACACCGTTTAGAACATCACCTCACCTCCGTTAACATCAGAGCCATAATCAGGTCAGCCGTCAGCCATGGCTTTGGCATTGATGCTGGTGACTCACTGCTTGTGAACACTTGTGAAAATGTCAGTGGGATTTGGGAGATGGAGGGTTGCAGGATGAGGCATGGTGTCAACTTCTGAGGGGACTGTATGAAGGGTAAAGATTTCAGAGATAGAGCAGTGGACGAGGTGATCCTAAGGCAGAGTAGGGGAAATAGCAGATTGGAGTTGAGTTTCTCATGAATGTTCTGGTAAATTCTGGGAGCAAATCTTTCTCTGAATCTTGCTGGAATTTCAGTCTGCTGAGTTGCTGGAAATGTGAGAATTTGGTTTTCAAAACAAAGAAGAAAAGGTCAATGGAGAGTTTGCAGGGTAAATTCTGTCACCTGCAAGATTTTGCTGCCTTCAGTGAATAACTATTTACATTTTTGTCTGGCATGTTATAACACTAAAATATAAATATGGATCCATATCTTAAAGTAAAACAATTAGGACAACTCTTTGTATAATTAGGATGAGATCTTGAAATGTTTGTTTCAGAAATTTGGGCATTTATAAATCTTCTTCAAGATGAGACAGCTAAAATAGACATTGCCGGAAAAAGGAAAGTGAAGGCAAGGACGTGGTGTGTGACATGATTTCAGAAGAAATAGCGTAGTCCAGTGTCTAAAGGCATGTAAAAGAAGGTGCAAAGCTTCTCTCCTCCACCTGTTGCTCTTCAGCATATCATCAAACATGGTTTGCAGATAATGAGAATCAAGTGACTTTGCTAGTACTACTTTAATTAATCAAATGGTTAACATTTGGTTGAAATCCTGATTATCAACAACATCGTCAAAAATAAAAAATGAAAATGGCATTCCTTTAAAAAATCTTGTTTGACAATTTCTTCTCTGTTGAATTTTATGGCTGACTGATATGTATAGTATGGTTAAATTATATTATAGTTTTTGTTTATATTAAAGTTTCACATAGTTCATGCAGGGTTGAACAAATTTATGTGTATATATGTTTATGTGTGGACAATATAGTTCTTTCGTGATAGACCAGTTTATTGCTAAGTCAAACTGCAAACTGCAAATCCTGGATAATTCTTTAAAATAAACACAATGAATCTGTTTAACCTTCAGTGGAATATTGAAGCAATAACACCTGAACAGCACATAAATGCCATGTGAGAAGCATGTGAGAAGTTTTTTATCCTCTAATACTGGAAACTATAATAAACCTATTGGGAACTCCAATGGAACATCACAGAAATAACAGCTCTTATTTAGATAGGTTTGCAGAAAATGTAACAAATCATGTTTGGAATAACTTGAACATAATCCAAGAGCAACTATTTTGGCATGGCACTGACTACCTTGTAACAAGACATAAAACAGAGTTCAGATTAGCCTGGGATGTCCAGAAGTCTTAACTCATTCGAATCTTGATCTGAGTTATCACAATTTCTTCTTTAACACATGCTCGTATAGTACATACAGTAAATACTGTATATATATATATTTAATATTCCAATTCAACATGGATGACTTGTGTACACAGCAGGGAAAAATGTTAGGTTTTAATTACAGATATTTCAGAGCACAAGATGAGTTAGCATTATCAAAACATACTTAAGAGGTATCTGGCTCAGTAATTTTCTTTTGGGCTATATGTGCTTTTGGGCTTTCCTTCTATAAGAATGGATAAATGTTATCCAAAATGTAACCATCTGCACGTGTTTTCATGTATGTACAAGCTGAGACTGATATTGTAAAGAACAACTAACTCAAGAAACAAAACATAACCCTAAGATTATTTGCTGAAATTAACATTTCTCTTTCACCTTCTTTTCAGTTAAAAATAACAAAACATGTACAGTATATATTCATTGAAAAGATGTGAGATTATGAAAACCTAGTTAAGAAACTAGATGGCTCACAGTAGCTGGAAAATGTTCCTTTACAAATAGATAGATAGATAATACTTTATTAATCCCATAGGGAAATTGATGTGTTATAGCAGTCCAGCCCAAGACAAGCAAAACAGACATCTGAATAGTTATAAAACAAAAGCCAACAAAATAAATAAAAATAAATAAATACATAGGTGTGTGCAAAATGTGCTGATCATAATTACTGTAAAAACAATGAAATATGGTTTATACAGACTGATTGTCCAAAAAGTACAATGGAGTAAATATGCTGTCTATAGAGGAGCAAATGAAGGGCTTACAGTCCTAGCCTAGGGCAGCGTTATACACCCTGACAGCCGCCGGTAGGAAAGACCTGCGGAAACATTCCCTTGAACACCATAGCTGGAGCAGTCTGTTACTAAAAGTGCTCCTCTGCCCAGTAACAAATGAATGGTATACTAACGGTGAAGGGTTTTGTAACTGCAAAAAGACATCTTCTAAAGATGAATAAAATCTGCTGTATCAAGTACCAGTGTTCCATCAAGAACATGAAGCTTTACTCAAGAATTCCTCATGGACTTCTAAGTTGCTGTGGGGATATGATTCAGGACTGTAAACTTGCGCTGTGTACACAGGTCACCTTGCCAAAGCTAATAAAGGCAATCAAGTAAGCTGTCCACAACAAAAAGGACCCTCACTCAAAAAACCAGAACTATCCGGATTCTGACTTGCTCTGTTAATTGACATCCAAACACAGCATGCCTTGAGAGAATCTTACTGCAGGCTGTGAGGCAGGACAAGGCTCTGTGAGTTCAGACACCCACTCAGTGTGATTTATAATGGCCAGAGACATAAAATTCCACAGCAGATTTTTTTAATGCTATGAACAAAAATGTCATACACTGTAGGTGAATTTGAAGGTACCTCATATTTACAATATATCCTAGATATTTAAAAAAATAAACCTGGGTGTCTGGTCGCTCAAATGCTTTTGTCATTGATATTATAAAAATTAATTATAAAATAAAATATTATAAAAAATATACTTAGTAATAAAATGTTCACTGTTTGTACACACATATTAAATTTATGTCATGTCTAGGAAATTAGAATTGTTAGATTTATGCAATTTGTAATACAATTACGAGATATAAAGTTAAAATACTGGAAGGGTATAACTGCATGATTTTACAATGTAAAAATATATTTTTTTGTTTTGTTATAAGTTGGCTGTATCACTTTGCTCCTCTCGACTGATGCATGGCGGAGGAGAGTGCCCATTACCTGAAAAGCACTTTGAGTGAAGTTTCTAGAATAGCACTATATACGTAAGGAACTTCTATGAAATTCTCACATTGCAACTTTGCAACTGCAGTACATGCTATATTCTGATTTATCCTCTAAAAAAGTTTTCTCTTGTAAATTCAGTTTTGACTTTTATGTCAATTCTTATACCATTGATCTATATTAAAAAATGTTTCCACATTCAGATTTATAATGTGCTGAAATACCAAATATTTTAAAAATACCAACATTCATTCATTTGGTTTAAGGAATTATATGTAGAATGGGGGAATCACCACAGACAATTGACTTCAACTTTAGTACGTAAAAAAGCCAGACCACAAACATGTCTGAAATCTCTGGTGATCCCCAGTATGTACTATAATTTAACTTTTGTGATTATATGCCAGTTAAAACACTGGAACATTCCTCCATAGAAATCAATTTTTTTTTTTTGCACTTCAAATTATGTAGTGTTTAATTTCCATTGTAAATGTGATACAAAACTCAAAATATTACATGATTGAAGGTACAGTAGTTGTGTGGTTGCTAGCCAATACATAAGGTCTGAATACTCACATAATTTGTTTATTAATGAAATATAGATTTTTGAATTTGACAGTCAGAAACAAATATAACAAATATCTTAAACTCAAGAATAAGATTGAAGGTAGATGTCATTCAACACCTGATGTTTTGAAAATATATTAAGATATGATTGAAAGAAAATATAATCCATTTTCTAACCACTTCAGGGTTGCGGTGGAGCCAGAGACTATCCCAGAAAGCTACTGATGCAATGCAGGATACACCCTGGACAGATGCTAGTCTTTATCACAGAGCAAACAGACACATAAACACTTGCACTAGAGCCAGTTTTCCCAGAAGCCATTTAATCTAACAGTGTGTTTTTAGACTGTGGGAGGAAACTGGAACACCCAGAGGAAACTCATGCAAACACAGGGAGAACACACAAGCGCCATGCAGCTACTGTCCACGGGTCACACAGGGACCCAGTGTAGCAAGGCAGCAATGCTAACCACTGTGCTATCATGCTGCCCTGCAAGAAAATTAAAATGAAATAAAACAACACATTTTATTCCTATTTAAAGTATCCACATATTGTGTTTAAGTTGTCATCCTTATTTTAAAACAAGTAAATATAATGGTAATAGTCTGAAACATTTATTCGCTTGTAAATGGTGA
Source organism: Lepisosteus oculatus (assembly GCF_040954835.1). Taxonomy (NCBI): domain Eukaryota; kingdom Metazoa; phylum Chordata; class Actinopteri; order Semionotiformes; family Lepisosteidae; genus Lepisosteus; species Lepisosteus oculatus. The sequence continues at coordinate 40,185,308 of NC_090698.1, read as the reverse complement.
GGAAACTGACTTTTTTGGAAATACTGTCTAATGTATTAGACAAATATAGATACTGTAATTTAGACAAAATTAATTAAACTGCTAGGCCCAGTCTCCATTCCCATTCAACAGAATGGGAATAACATAAAAAACTGATTTTGATGTTTTAAAAATCAGTTTTGTTGTTTACACTTCTAGATTGTTAATGCCTGGACCCCCTGGACGAAGTGGCTGAGAGGAGAATGGTGTCCAAACTAGAGGCCATCATGGACAACGTCTATCATCCCCTCTATGACATGCTTGTAGAAATAAAGAGCACGTTCAGTAATAGACTGATCCATCCACGGTGCGACAGGGAGCGCTACAGGAGGTCATTCTTGCCTTCTGCCATAAGACTGTACAACGCCTCCACCTTGCATCTGGACGGAGGCAACATTGGCAGTGACCTGTTTCTGGACTGAACAGTAAAGTGATACATGTGTTCTTTTTCCTTTTCCTGTTTACAACCGTTTTTGTGTAATATATGCCAGGGACTTGTGCAATACATTTATATTTATATTTATATTTATATTGTGCAATACAACTCTGCTTAGTGCCCTTCTAACTGTACTGATTGTATTGTATTATTATTATTATTATTATTATTATTATTATTATTATTATTATTATTATTATTATTGTATCAATCATTACACTGTTGTTGTGTTGTCTGTGTTAAGCTGCTGTTGCAGTGCAATTTCCCTCACGGTATCAATAAAGTATCTATCTTTCCCAACTGTGGTGTCTTACACAAATTCTTATACTATTCACAAGGATGCCAATGATATTTTTTAAAATAGGCTTTTATGTGACTTGAGCAACACTTTTATTGCATTCTGTGTTTGCAGAGACCTTCATACAAAGAGCATATCATGCTGATTTGAAGTGATGATGTAGAAATATTTTAGCATTTTCAATCAATGTGTTCTCAGCCTTTCCTGCCTTTTCTAGAGAGAATCGTAGATCCTACCCATCTCAAACACCTATATCACACTATAATGTTGTTTTTGAAGTTCTTGTCACTTTTTGATCCTGGGGTCACTATGAGTTCTAGTATTACCAAAGCCCCCATGGAACTACATCTGTTCCCAATTCTTTCACATATCAGCAGGGGTCTGTATTTGTACACAAACCTAACATAGCTAATTTTATTTTATTGGTGTCAAGAGAAAAATGTCCTTTTTATTTCATAGTTCTAGAACAGAGAGTATACCAAGACTAGAAACATAGCTTATATACTGAAGGTCTTCAGTACAAAAAAATGTTCATCTTAGTCAATAAGATTTTATTTTATACATCATGTTCTGCCAAATGTGTTGTAGACCATTCTCTGTTTAATCTTTCAAAATTGTGGTGGTGTATATTGTTGTTACAGACAGAACTATTGTGACACCGTGAACAATGAAAACATGTCATAAAGTTTATTACCATAAATAAAATTTAAATCAAATATATAATCTAAGAAACCTTAGTTTATTTTTGCGAAATATTTTCCTTTTCCAAATAATTAAGACGTGTTGCAAACTTTAGACATTTTAGCTTGTGTTTCAGATTAACTGTAGAATACCTTCTGTAGGTCATCAAGGAAAATACTTTTACAAAATGTGCTAAATGACCGTTGTGATTTGGTTCAGTTTTAGTGAAATTCAAATTCTCTACCTGTAGTTGAATCTAGCTGACAGCATCCAGGAGTGGTTTGGATAAAATCAATAATGGTGATGCATTTTAAGTTTTGGATGAAGAAATGGACCCAAGAAGAGCTTCTAGAGATGAAGGAGCTGGCAAATCTAGAATTTTAGACTACTAATTACCCAAACGCCAGCATGAAGACACTGAGAGGGTTACACCAATGGGTTCAAGCTGTCAGAGTCTCAACCAACAGATGACACATATTATGAAACATTTGTTTAACTCTTGACCATGGGAAAATCAAATGTATACATTTAAAAGTGTGTGGCAGTCCCAAGCCAACCCTCAGCACCAGCTCTGAATGCCTTGCCCCTGTTGAAAGACAGAGAAATAGAAATGAATACTTCAAAGATAAAAAAGACTCCAAACTTGAGGCATCTGTGTCTCAAAAACTATTTGAAAGAGGGAAGAGAACGTGTGGTACCTTCGGTAGGGTCTCTGTGAAGAACAGCAAATATGATGTGCGACCAAGGCACTGTCTAAGATTTTGCTGTTTTAAGAAGCTAAGGTAGATGACATGACTCCAAAAGAGTCCAGCCTACAGCAGGTGAAGATTTCAATACAGTTGTTAAGATTGAATGAAACAACACTGGAAAAAGCTGTACATTACCAATAGAGAAAATACAAAACAGTTGAGGATGGGATGAGAAAAGGGACAATGGTATTTTTGGGGATTCTGGCTGCACACAAGAAAGAATTACATCTGTAGAGATTAACCCATAGCCAGAAAACAGATTCAGGAAGGTTTCAGTTTCTTTGGCCTTATTATGGCCTTAATATTGGCAAGTATGGAATTCTTTCTACAGCAAGGCTAGGGAAGACAGCTATCAAATAAACCAACTATCACTGGGGAGTATGAATTTTGGGGAGAAAATTATAGAATTACAAGCAATCACATTACCATATTATGTTTTATATGCAAACTGGCTGAGGGAGAATTATTTGGATGAAAAGAGGAGGTGGTGCAGCATTATACTGTACACACTGATTAAAATGGGCTAGCTGTATAGAGGTCCACAAGAATTTTGATTTTTCATTAGTATGTGTGAGTTAAATGTTTAGAAAATGAATTCACTTATCACTGTCACACCCTCTACAGCTAGAGGGCGCTGCTCTTCTGTCCTGTTCCTAGTTCCCTGTGATTATTCATGTCTTTTCAGTTTGTCTTGTTGTGTAGCCTATTTACTTCCTGTGTCTGCTCTGCTCCTGACTCAGCATTGAGGGTTTGGATGTATGGAGATCCGTCTAGTACCAGGTTGCCTCTTCCGTGGCCTGAGGACATACACCGACATTTACCGACATGCTCTGACCCCCTGAGCCTGGGCTAATCTCCCTGTTGCCCCTTTCATGGCTACGCATAGAGTCCCTACTGCTCTCCTTGTCATTCCACTGCATACCCTTCCGACATCCGTGATAATCACTGTCCCATCTGGCAAAGAGGAGGAAAGAACAGTGTGCAAAATGGAGGCAGTGTAGAATGCCACAACCCCAGTAATCAATATGGAATGTGGATCATAAACTTTGGTCTTACAGGCTAGTTCAAAAACTACAATATTAAAGCTCCATTGCATTGGTAATCCAAGGCTGAAAACATGATCTCCAGGAACCTCAGAAGCCTCAGAAACAAGTAAAGGTTTATTCCATGCTGAAAAGAGAAGAAAGAAAACACAATGTTTTTGACTGTGGAGCCTTCTGCAGGTGTGAGAAAGACAGAGAAATCAGCAGAGATTATACAGCATAGGAGAACAGAAGCTGTGAGTGTGGAGGAGGCGGGAGAAGGAGGGAGGCAGAGTGGACACTCAAGTCGAAACCTGCAAATGAATAGAGAAGATTTGAAGGAAACAAGTCTGTCGTTGAGGGGGAAAGGTGTGAACCAAGTTTCAGGATAATTTTGTTTTTCGGATGTGTTTCAGCAATTGGAGTTAAGAGAACCTTTGAGAATGCTGATGGAGAGATCAGTGTGATCATGGCCATTAGAGGTGAATGAGCAATTATGGGCTTGGAGAAATCTTTGATCCTCACACCCCTAACATGTTCTCTAAAGCAGTCTTTACTTGTCATTATACTTACATGGGTGCATAGTATAGTGAAAAGTATTTCCCATTAGTCTCTCAGGTGCGGTATATAAATAGAACAGCAGACAAGACAATAGACAGAAATACAATAACAGTGTAAGCAACAGTATTGCCAGTGCCAGTGCAAAATTGACAAAAACTGTGCAAATACGCAGAGAAATTTTAACAGAGAAAAGTATACAAACAGGTCAAAAACAGTGCAAAAGTAATATGGTGAACAGTGCAAAAATTATATGGCAATTAATAAATAATACAACTAGTACAGTTTTAAGTACAATTTTACTTACTGTACATTCAGTTGTCGTGTACATAGTGGTGTTGGAGTACAGTCATTGTGGGTACAGGGAGAAGTGAGGAGAGATCATAGTATGATGGGAGAGTGTGGGGGCGTCACCAGCTTGACGGCTGTGGGGAAGAAGCTATTTTGGAGTCTAGTTGTGTGCGACTGGAGTGTCCAGAAGCTTCTGCCAGATGGTAGGGGGACAAACAAGTTATGACTGGGGTGAGTGGGGTCAGAGGTAATTGTGGTGGCTTTTTTCAGACACCTGGTGTTGTAGATTTCTTGGATGGGTGGTAAGGCACTGTCGATGATGTGTTGGACAGTTTTGACCACCTGCTGCAGTGCCTTGCAGTCGGATGCGGTGCAGTTGCCGTACCAGACTGTGATACAGCTGGTCAGTATGCTCTCCGCATCTGTCCTTCCTGTTTCCAAAATGTAGATAACTGGGCAAGAGATACAGTAAATAAGGTTGCTGGAGGTACAAGATCTCAGTGATCCATCTCAGTGATAAGGATCACTGAGGGGCCTTGAATGAGCGTGGTGTTAGATATATATTTGCAGGTGATGCAGTGAGTTCTGTAGTTGTCGTATGACAACTTTTCCATCCTACAGTATGATCCCATAGGGAAAGTGTGGTCAAGGGATCTGTGAACAAGAAGGTTAAGTAGATTAGATGGTCAGTGATATGAGATGGGGCGGTCAGAAAAAAGGATACCGATGGAGGGATCATTCTGTAGGATGGAAAAGTTGTCGTAGGCCACAAGATATCATTATAACCTTTGATGTTACATATTGGATTTAGGTTTCCAAAACAGTTTTAAATATAGTTTTACACTTTGTGGTATGCTATATAACAGTAAAACTCAAAGATCTGAATTAGCTCCTTGTAATTTACAGGAGTGACTTTTATTCTGGTGTAGATGTTAAGCCTGTCACAGATATGGATGAAAAAAGAGATTGTCGTAGGGGATAAATGCTGAAGAAGCTGAAATGAAAAAGCAAAAAGATTTATACACTGTTTCCGAAAGAAAAAGTAAAAAATGAGAGTACCTGTTGATATCTTCATCAAGTATTACTTAAGAAATTTGTGAAATATTTTAGTTAATGCTGCAAAAAGGACATGGAAAGAGTGCTAACAAGAAGCAATTCCTCAAAGTAAAAAGAAGAATAAAAGGAATTTTTCAGTCTGAAACAGAGATGAATATGCAGGGATCTGATTCATGTATCTACCTTTCTGAAGGTATTAACTACTTCAATCTTAACAACATAAACGATGGACACATGTAGAGACTAAAAGCAAGTCCATTTACAATGGAAAATCCGAAGCATGTTTGCGCATAAAAATGTAGAAACTATCCGACTGTGGTTTTTAGGCTGACTCTTTGAGATCTTCCAAGAAATGAATGAATGTGACTTGAATCATTTACTCATAACCAAGTAGCCAAAACATGTTGAATGTCCTGCTCTTGTTTACACCTTTCATATTTTCTTATGTTCTTTTGTAATAGTGCATTTACATATGTTCTGTGGGACAGAACTGCACTATTTACATTGCCTAGTACAGAATTTCAGAATATTCATTTTTACAATTAATTTTCACAATCCAAACACACACACATTCAAAACACTGTGTATTGCTTTAAAGGTAAATTTCTATATTGAAATATTGTGAAAAAATTGGGTGAAAAATTTTGTTCAAAGCAAGACACAATATGTACAATAGATACAAAATAAATGGTAAATTAAACTTAACAAAAATTGTATATACATACTGTTTAAAGTACGCCTTTTTAAGTTTATATTTTGCTACATTGCCAAATGTACATTGTCTTGTAGAGAACAGTAAGGACATACAGTATATAGTCTGCTGAATTGATATTTTCTTCTATGATCACTTTAGAAAACAGCTTGTAGTTCTACAAAGCCTTTCAGTCTGAATCTCATAGAACTAAACTTTTTTTTTCTTTCCCTAAGTGCTCCACTCAGCACTGTTGTCAGTTCAATTGGAACAGCTCTGTGCTTGTTTCCACTCTGCTGAGTTGTCTCTAGGGATAAAAGTCCTACTCTTGAATCTGACCACAAACACAACTTCAGGACCCTAAGGGTGAAAGGCCAAGGCAGAATTAAAAAATAAAAAGTACTTCTGACTTAATAATATAAAGGGGGGCTTTGTTTTAAATACAAACAATATGCTGCAAGCCTTCAGGACTTTCATGAATGCTGGTGTCCAGTGGTGCGAAGCAATGTTCTTTCTTTCAAACACAGGAAGGCAGATATTGACCCTGTCACTGAACTCTGCCTACAATGTTCTTTTTAGCTTTATTTGACCCATGGAGAAAATGGTTCCTTAGAGAACAGTTCTTGAGATCAGATCCTGCAGTGAAAGAATCAGTAAAGCACTCGCTTAGATACAACCTCAGCTTTATGAGTGTACATTAAAATGAGTGGTAAAAGTGGTAAACCTAGATTTTTTTTCGGGTCAAATATTTAGCATTCATCACAGCCATGTTGGGGTTCATATTCTATAATCATCAAAGGAAAGTTGTCACTTACAATTGTATGAGTTGTAAAAGGCATTAAAAAGACCTCAAGGAAAAGGAATGGGTTTTCTGTAGCAGGTGCACTGATATTTTATTGAAAAGGCATGACATAGATAAATTGATAAACTGATCAACGAGAGGTTTATTGTAAAAGTCACAAGCTTGTGTGACCACTGCTGTAAAAAATACAAGCTGTACATTTCTGATTTCAGCAAGTCACAGATGCTGCCTTGTGGGACTTAATCCTATTTCTTTCATCCACTCTGGACAGTCATATACAGTACCTATCCAGTGGTCAGCGAGTCCTAGATTCTACTATCCCATCTTATCCCACAAATATATAAGGATTTCTAGAGAAATCCTTAAAATCCTTAAAAGGCATACCATAATCATTTAGTAAATTAATATAGTTATGTATGTTGACATTTAACTCCCTGCATAAGATTTAATGTTTTATTTTTGAGGTACAGAAATTAAAGTTGAGATACTGTATCATGCTCTCACAATTTTTTTCCTACTTTTCCTACTGGAAATACTCCTGTCCTTGTTCCTGTCTTGGTTGGCATGCATTTAGTGGTACTATTAAATGACTCGAAGAAATTGAATTTGAGTTTCATATTCAAAACATTATTGTCCTCACCTTAGAATTCCACATACTGTATGTCCTAATGAGTGAGATTCTATGTACAGCTTTCCCAATTTGACACTTCATAAAGAACCTTGAGTAAACATTATCTTCATATACAGTCCTAAGTTTTCCAGGTCTTTTCGAGTTCTTTGCAATCTTATTCATCTGGAATGTGCAGATTTTATCCAATGGAAAGATGTTATTGGAGGCAAACTGACAAGGCACACTGCATGTTAGGAACTTTCCAAATTAGTAAAGATTCCATCATCCGTAGAGGAATTTTATGGGTTTTGTTGTCATCAAAGTATATATTTTTAAAAATATACCAGAATCTGTTAAAAATCTGTACAAAGAATAAGATTAAAAATTAAGCTTTTTTTAATTCAGACAACCAATGATTTTTAAAATACTGTATACGTTTAAAAAAATAAAATATATTGGGTGAAATGGTGTACAGTGGCTAGCACTGCTGTCTCACAGCATTAGGGCTCCAGGTTTAACTTCTGGGGTGCTATCTGTATGACGTTTGTATGTTTACCCCTCGTTTGTGTGGGTTTACTCTGGGAGTTCTGGTAATCCTTCCACAATCTAAAGACATACTGGTAGGTTAATTGGCTTCTGGGAAAACTGTCCCAGGTGTGAGAGAATATGCGTTTGTGTCTGTGTTTGCCATGCAGTAGACTGGTGTTCTGTCCAAGTGTATGTTCTGTCTTGTGGCCGTTGATAGCGAGGACAAGCTATGGCTCCCAAGCCACCCTGAAATGGATGGAAGATCTATATTAAATATTTCAAAGTCATCTTTCACTAAATAATTCCAGCACCAAAATTCTTCATCAGCAAGTTCCAAAATTCACTCACCATTATGCCAGCATTTTGAAATCATGAAGAGTGAAAAATGTAGAGCACTTCACATATCTTGGGTGTTATCTTTTACAGAAGACAAAAGCCAATTAAGAAATCAGTCATGATGTGTACCTTAATGCCACAGAGCTAAAACATGAAACATACAGGAGACATAATAACAAATCATTGACAATCTTCCAAGCTCCCAAAAGAAGGTTCTCTTCTCCCATCCTATCGAATCACATTACAGGTGGAAATAGATAACAAGATGTCTTAAAAGCAAACATGAAGAAATGCAACACAATATCAAATTCTGAGAGAATTGCAGCTCTTGCACCAGCTCTTGCACCAGAATCTGGAAGAATATCAGAGAAGCAGCGAAAAACTTAAACCAAAAGGTCTCAGAATGAGAAAGCAAGGCAAGAGCATCAAAGATAGCTCACGATTGTGCAGTAATGTACACTGTGATCAAATACCCTAGACAATACCTCCATTTGCCAAAGAATGTGTGGATTCTGTATTGTTCTGATCTGTCACTTCTGTGTTAATGCAAGAAAATCTTCCCCTTCTATGAGGGATAACCAATGAATGATTATTTACTGTATCTTGTTTTGTCAGCATTCAACAGTTACCTCTCTTTCATGTTACTACTTACTTAATTTCTAATGAAGGAAAGGAAGATTCATTTAATTTAAAAGAATATAAATGCCGCTGTGATGTCTGGAGGCAGGTTGTCCCTGAAGGATGGTACTTTCCATGAATTGTCATTCAGTTTGTTGACACTTTTGCCTGTACTAAAATAATATCCTTACATAGGAACTAGTAACAGCAAGTTATTCCATGCTGAAAAAAAAGAAGAAAGAAAACACAACGTTTCGGCTGTGGACAAGGCAAGGCAGTAGGCAAAGGTAACGTAGCGGGAGAACAAAGGCTGGGAGGGAGGAGTGAGAGGCGGGAGCAGGGGAAATTTTCTCCATTCATTGGAAGTTTCATTTCACACCTCTCTACACCTATTCTGACTTCACACCTCTTGATTGGCCTCTCTTTCTGTCCCCTGCTCCCACCTCTCACTCCTCCTCTCTCCCACCCTTTGTTCTCCTGCTACATTACCTTTGCCTACTGCCTTGTCTTTCTCACATCTGAAGAAGGCTCCACGGCCAAAACGTTGTGTTTTCTTTCTTCTTTTATCCAGCATGGAAGAAACCTATTACTTGTTTCTTTGCAGCCTATGCATGCTGACGCAGCTACCTACCCACCTGAACTACTATATCCTTACATATCCTTTTCTGGACACTCTACTCAAAGCACTGATTTCCCTCCACCTCTACCAAAGTATAGCACTCACCTGGATGATGAGTCAGCAGCCAAGAGCACCAAAACACTCACCACACATCAGCTATCACGGGAGAAATGAACAGAGTGATGAAGCTCATTTTTAGATGGTGATTATTAGGAGATCCAAAACTGGAAAGAGAGATACAGTATAATTACTGGAGGACCAAATATGGGAGATAGAAACTTCATACAATAGTAACCTAGCAGAATATGAACCTGGCTAAGGTTACACAGCGTGTGAGTCAAAAAATGTATTTTTTTCTATTTTTCTTTAAACTGTTTTTCAATTAGATAAACATACCAGTGGGAAGTTAATAGCACTACTGCCAGTACCAGCCCCTGGTACTTAGTGAAGAAGTCACAAAGCATTTTTCAGGACCCTATGCAGATGATAGAATCCAGAGGTGCAAGAAACACGGGGAAAGAGGACTAAGAACGGGACTGGTAGACAAACAGGGCGGCGTGTCAACGGTGAACTGGTGCTCGGGGGGCGTGGTCCAGCCAAACAGTCCAAGGGGAGTCCGAAGAAAAATCTATGAGTGATCAAAAATCCAGATCTGGGTAATCCATCCATGACAGACAACACAGGAGTTAACTGGATCGGGCAAAAGGTCGGGGGGATAAAAAGGGGTAACGGGGCCAGACGCTCCAAGCCCCGGACCCGGATGTTCAGGATGCCATTATGAAGCCTATGCCGTCGAGCCTCTCCTGGACTCGCTGGTAGACGGACTTCTGGGCATCCATCTTCCAAAGCTGAGCCTGAAATGGTGGGAGTGTCTGGCTTTTGTAGGGAGGGGCTGGAACAGAAGGTAGGTGCAAAAAATCAAGACAAACAAGACAGAGCTGGAGCGCCCTTAGGAGCTTATGATCGTGACAGAAGAAAGCTTAAGTTAATTAGGAGCTCATGTACAAGCTAGGTTTCTTTCAGTTTGTTGTTTTATTGTTTTCCTCTATTTTTGTGTGTTTGATAAAGTCCTTTAAAAAGCCAGACTCTGTGTGCCAGGTCTGGCCTAAATTTATACCCACAAAATAAGCCCCTCATTGCATCACAACACCACTAAAGAAAGTATGACTTTTGCCAATGTTTCACGCCATAATCTCACACCTAGTATATTATTTCTTTTAATGCTCTCCCAAGGGTATATATACTGTACATTTCAGTTGCCACTGTAGCAATTTCTATGATAAGGTTATCTGAAGATCAGCAACAAGTAGACATAGAGTAAAAGAGACAAATAAAAACACATACCATTGTAAACTTCACTAATCTTAAAAGGTGACCATATACAAATGCCAAACAGTTGCAACACGTGCACATTTTCTGCATATAGTATGTGCTCAGGTGGTCTGCCTTTACAAGCTCTTGCCATGTCATTTAATAATCCCCATTTTTTGTCTGGTATTTTAAAAATACATTTTTTATGTGGTTACATTAATGGAAAGCCAAATCGATTTCATGGCTGACTTGTCTGAAGAGATCTAAGCCAAGGAATGTTTTTTCCATGTGATGACATAGCACAGCAGCCAAACATTTTAAAAGGGTGAACATCAGAAATTACACAGAGTATATGGCCTTATACCGACCCACAAGGCATTTTCTCTTGGCTAGTAAAAATAGATCTGCAAAGCTTTTGAGGATTTTAATTGAACGTAGGAGAATTAAAAATACAAATAACAAATCCTAACAATAACCATTAGAACATAAAATGGATTTACAACTGCATACACCACTATTTTTTATTTCTCATCAAAACCAGTGCTCTTTTAATCCCTAGTATCTTCCTAAAACAGCTTTTAAATAGCAAAGAGAAAATAAAATATGAATAACTTGAATTTCAAAATAACTCAGGTGGTATGGTTGTTCAGTGGTTATCATTGGACCCTTGCAGTCTGGATCCCTGAGTTCAGTTCAAGACCTGGGGTGGTGTGGAGTTTGTACTATATGTTCTCCCTGTGTTTGTCTGGGTTTCTTCCAGGCACCTGAGAACACCTGAGTCTTGAGATGTGCTTATACTATGACTGTATAATCCTAGTGTGAGAGTTCACAGCGAGAGATCCTTGAAAACCACATTCGTCTCACATTCCAAAGATACACTAGTAGGTTAATTTGCTTCTGGAAAAACTGTCCCTGTTGTGATTGTGTGTATGTCTCTATGTGCCCTGTGATGGATTGTTGTCTCAGGGTGTATCCTGCCTTGCACCTGTTGCTTGCCAGGATAGGCTCCAGCTCCCCCACAGCCCTGTATTGGATACAGTGGTTAGAATATGGATAGATAGATACTGTAGATGTATCATAATGACCTTAATTAAAGTTCTAAATTAAATGGACAATCATTTTTACTACCAATGTTGAATCACTTTTCTTTTATCATCCCATCATTTGCCCAAATGACTACAGAGATAACATCCAGTCATATCCATTCCAAGCTTCCTTAGATCATCCTGGAAGGATGTGGTACCTCTTTTCAGACCAATGAGATTTGACCAAGGTGATATGTGGAACCATTGTTCACCACCTCCCTCAAGCTCAAAAGGTACAATGCTGTATGACACTTTGCAAGTCATAAAAAGTGAATACAGTAGAAATTTAAATGTAAACCTCCTTCATGTTGCTTTGAAACGTGTCTAACTAAATAGGTAATCAATAATAATTGCCCAGTTTTCAGGTTGTTCAGTTCTTGAGATGTGCTTATACTATGACTGTATAATCCCAGTGAGAGAGTTCACAGCGAGAGATCCTTGAAAACCAGTCAACATCATTGGCTAAGGTGAAAGGGAGTAAACCTAATTATATTATTTTCTTTGAAAAACACAGTAAGTGCATAGCTGTTGGTCTCTATGGTGCATATAGAATGTGATAGTCTCTGTTTATAGAATACAATATACAATATTGCTCCAAGTGATTCTTTGCTGAACATTAACTTGCAAACAAGCCTTTTTCAAGTATGGTCCATGACTCTGAGTTTGCACTGAGCTGTATTTCCTCGGAAGAAACATGTTAATGTGGAACTCAATGTACCGTATGGCTGTAGGTTTTCTTGGGTGGTCTGCAGGCAGGATCCATAGAAACTTCACTAGGGATCAATGTTTCCTCATCCCCTGAGACTCCAGTTGAAACCTTTGTAAAATCCACAGTTCTGGTGGAGTCGCCAAATCAAATGAAAAAATAGAAGGGTAAATGTTCTGATGGAACAGTGAATCTGGCTGCCTCCTGTGTATTTATTTAATATGTTGTATCCTTTTCACATAAGAATGTCAGAAATGAACTTTCCTTGTGTGCTTTACTTTAACATTACTTTATTCTGTGTTTTTATACTCTGGGGTGTATTCTGAAAATTCTTATTTTAAATGTTGCCTGTTATTGAATCCAGAAAAGTTTACATGAATCTAAAGTTGATGAACTCCAATGCAGGCTACCCTGAAATTTATAATGTCACATTTATTTTAATCAATTTTGTTGGCTGTGAATTTGTGTTATATAATACTGTGTAATTGCTTTGACAGTATGATTAGAAAAGAGACATGCCTTTTTGTCCTTATAATTTACTAGCATTGCTTGATATGAAGATCCTTTTTCAGTTTTCTCAAATAGTTCTGATCTTTATAAGACCCACAGCAATGAGAAAACAAATTACAGACATTGTCTCTAATACAGACAATTAGGTACTATACTGTATGTTCTGGAAAATAAATGTAAAAAATAATAACAATAAATTAATCTAGGTAATAATCTATATTAATGTATAGAAAGCTAACTGAGTTGACAACACATTGACAACACATATGTAATAATCTTTTGATATTCTGCACAACAGGAAATGAGCTTTCTTTAATGAATACATTTTGAAGAAGATCCTGTGCCTGGTTTGGTCTCAAGAACAAACACTTAATAATTAGCATGACATCATGATGTGATGTAAAACAGGTGTCTTGGGGAGATAAAAGCATTGGGAGGAAACCGTGTCACCTGCAGAGACTGGCTCCCTCTGGGGGTCAAAAGTCAAGGCACAGCCTTGGAAATGGAGAAGTCTGATTATCTGGAGTAGGTGAAGAGCACACAATACTAAACTTTTTGATCAAAGTGTCTTGTTTAGACTTGCCAATGAACCAATTCAACTTCTAGACAGCTTTATGATAGGAGTGGGTCAACAGATTCTAAAATTAATTTGTTTCTTGCATTCTGGGTGCTTGTTTTGTTTATTTTACTTGACATTAACAGTACGTTTTAATGGTTTTTTTATGGATAGCTTTGACAAGGAATTTATCTTCTTAAAAGAAAACACAGCAGCAGACTCTCTTCTAGTATTTTGCTTTCACCTTTTCACCTACACATTATGTAAAACAACATTAGTTATTTACAGTAACTCACTAGTTGATTCCTTGCACTTGAAAAGTGTTTTTCATTCCAAAGCTGTGAATCCAAAAGCATTCTACATATGGTAGTGCAGCCCCCACCTTTCAATAAACATCATTATTTGTTGTTGGTCATTCATACTCGATTATCAAAACAAAAAATATTTTCTTGTTAATCACATCTCATTTCAGGGGGTTTAAGGTGGGATGGTGTGCAATAGCTGTAAATACATTTCCAGATGATATGGTGCTCCTTTTCTTTTATATACAATATCTATGCTGATTGATAATGGCCAAATAATTCATATTGTCCTTACAAAAGCATAAACCATAGATTAAATACATTAGCCACTGTCTCTCAATATCTATGTATCAAGCTTTCATTTATTGTCTGGAATTTGTAATCGGACAAATGTAACAAACACACAGCAGATGCTATCAGAAGAAAGTTTGAATCAGATACCAAAAAAAGTTTGTGTCCCAAAATACTGTACATCTCTAGGACTAGGTGACTAGGTGTCACGAATCACACGTGAGCCCCTGAACGTCACCACTTACCCACAGGCACCTCTCACCATAAACATCCACACACTAATTAATCAATTGTCATTCCTCATTCTCTTCCTTATTTATAGTCCCCGCTCACTATTGAGGTTCCCTCTTTCGGGCTCAACCCTCGCTTTACCTTTTTTGGGAAAGGACACTTTAAACATAATTGGTTTTTTTGTTCGCTAAACCCTTGCTCAATCCCTTAACTATGGCATTGCTTTCCATTTTTTGCATTTGGTTACTTTTGGAACTTTAAGGAACCTTTCTGGGATTAATCTACCACAGCCTCGCATAGGGTCCTAATGAGCCGCTTCGCTGCAACTCCTGACACTATGTTTTAGTGATGTTCATGTTTATCTTTACTTTCCACCTTGCTGACAGATTTTTGAAAGTCTCATTCATCATTTATTAATTACAGTACACACATAAGGCAACGAAAAGTGTTCTGTTTGCTTATGTCTGTTAGGTTTTGAGTTGTCTGTCATTCTTCACGCAACCATACACTCACTGCTACATTCCAACGTGCTCTGTTCACAGCAATTAACCTATTATCCAACCACTTTTCCCCTTTATTCTCTATTTAAACCTTTCTAGCGTACCTCTCCAGACTCACTATTGAGTTCTACTCACATGCGCTGAATCTTTCTTGCCGCTTGATTGTCTCGCCACGTTGGATTACGGATTTTGCCTTCTCACCGACTACGGACCTGCCTTACGGATCGGATTTGGCTATCGGACTCGACTCTTTGGTTTATGGGTCTCTGCCCTCCTTCTGGCCACGGAACTGCATAACGATATGGACTTCGGTTACTGGACACTCTCTCTCGACCCTTTTCTCCAACCCCGCACAGGGTCTGAATTTGACACCTACTGGTCCCTGACAGAATAGTGAGCTGGAAACATGGACCCAGCAGGCCAGAATGACCATCGTCCAGCAACACCCCCAGACACTGGGCGAGCTGACCTGGGCCGTTCAACGTTTGGTAGACCATGTCGCTTGATCACCACCCCCTCAGCCAGTAGCACCCATGCCAGTCCCACAACCCACAGCACCCACCTCTCCTCTCCCCCTCCCAGCTCCAGAAAAATTTGATGGAGATCCTGTGAAATGTCAGGGCTTTTTGACACAATGCTGGATGGCCTACCACCTCCAGACCACCTCCAGACTGTTTTCCCACTGACAGGGAGAAGGTAGCTTACATGGTTTCTTACCTTACTAGACTAGCCCCTAATTGGGCAACTATTGGGCACCTGAACCTCATCAGGTTTGCTATTTAAGATCCCCACGAGATCGTGGACATTGTTCAAGCTTAGAACCAGAACAGTAGAGAAACAGCTACGGAAGGATTACTCTTTCCTGGTCACTGACATTTTCCAGATGTGATGAGCACATATATGCCCCCGCTAAGATTCAATCAAAGTCACTCACAGGTAATCCAGCTTCAACACTACACAGCACCATTACCCAGACAGGGGTGAATTCTACACATCTACTGTTGAATTCATTGCTTTTCAGGCTTTCCAGATTCCAGGGGGTGACAACGTTCAGTAACAGGCATAGCTCCAGCAAAACCTTTTACACTCAGATTTTTTTGACCAGTCAAAAAGAATAACCAAGGTAGGGAATGGTAAAGTGTTACCAAATGATATGTGACCCAGTCTATAATTTGGCTTTATTTTGAAAAAAACAGCCTTCACAGCCTTTTGCCTGTCTCTAAAGTTTAATTTACTGCCAAAGATCAAATTCTTATTAACTTTGCTGGTTCTGCTGTAATTTCTCATGTTTAAAATATTGACTATATCAGCAAGTGCCTGTTATATATTCAATATTAAATATATAACAATGCTAATGTGGTATAGTTACCTTCAGGTCAGACTAATTTACATGGCTTACATTATCTAGAGTAGAAACAGTAGGTTTTCATGAAGTATCCATGGTAACAGTATGTTTGTAACCATAAAGAAATGCTATTCTTCTCTCAATTACAGTTCCTGCATTCTGAGATGGTTTTCTGTCATCCCACTGGGCTTTAACATGTTTTTATCAGAGAAAAGCATCTTGTTTCATATCTTCGTACTATCAAATTACTTCCCGGAACTCTCCCAGGACACTCATTAAATCAAGATCTTACTTCCCAAGAGATCCCAAGGTATTCTATGGTAAACAAACAGAAAGTTCTAATCTGGAAAGAACTGTAAAGTAAAACTGTTTTACCAATAAAATCCAATTTTATTCCATAAAATTGTACGGTATGTGTGCAAAATGAGATTTGATGAGAAAAGATTAGATCTTACATGAAATCCTTAAATATTAATCCTTAATCTTTAATTATTTAATGAAAAAAGATTAAGAAATAGTTTTATGGATCATTTGTCACATAAAAAGCAAAAAATGAAATTCAGATGGATCACTTTTGAGGAAATAAAGTAGGATACATTTAGAGGTTACATTGATGCTGAAGAAATGTATTTTTGTACAAAGTTTTATATTTCAAATTGTAAATACATTCAGCCAACAAAAGAGCATACAACCACTGTCTTTTAAAATATACATTAGCTCTCTCTCTGGCAACCAAGAAGAATCTCATTAATTTGCACAAATGAAAAGTAAACTGAAATGTAAACAAAGTCATGTTTATTTTCTGTGAAATGTTACAGGAATGAATAGTTAAGCTAAAACTGTGAACCGAGATCTTACAGGATATTTAAGAATGTGAAATTCTCTCATAGTCCAGATAAGTGCAAACATTTCCTGTAGAAAACCTCCTGCTATATACCATGATATTTTGGTCATGAGACTTGTAATTTCAAGCATAGGAAAAAAAGTAAAGAATTTTAACCATGGCATATTAAGCCTTCAAAGCTTTCTGCAGCAAATGAACTGTGCATCTGAAACGCAGCTCAAAGGGATTTCAAAAGCCCATAAAATCGCACTTGTTACAACTTCACCCTTTTATTTCACATCTGGCAATGGAAAGCCAAAGTGGAAAAATTCTTTGAATGTTTTTTAATCAGGAGTTCATACTATGAGGTTGAACCTGTTGGCTATGCACAGGCTCTTAGCAGCTATGTTAAGGGAAAAAAAAATATGGTCAAGCTGGCCGAGGACTGACCTCTTCCAGTATAAAACCTCCTTAGCCACAGAGTCCCCAAAGTATATTTAACTGTATGCTTTCTGAAAGTTGTTTTAAAAGTAAACTCCCCAAATTACTAATCTGCTTTCTCCTTCTATTGCTTGATTTGTATTTTAAACAACTCATTCAATTATTTTATTATCTATTGAATTGATCATATTCATGGTGGAGGCACACTGAGAGCAAGCATAATAAGGTCAGTTTTTCCATTAGTTTAATAAAGGGGCTCTGTTGCTCATGGTCATGCAGATTTATTGAAAACCCTGGACATTTCAACAGTCTAAATGACCTACACATACCAAGTTCCCTTCAACGACTTGCAGCTTCCTGCTGAGCATATTACATTTTTAAATCCATTTGGGAAGAGGAAACAATACAGTCTATTGTTGTTTTTTTGTTTTAGTTTAGGTCAACTTCTCCCCAGCCACAAGAATTACGAATTCCAGAAGTTCCCAAAAGTTTCAGTTTGGTTATAACACAGAAAAGCACAGCATTGTATTGCAAAAAGAAAACACAATTTAACATATTTAACAGCAGGGTCTGACAATTCAGGAAGTTTAGAAGTGACTGACCATTATGTGGACTTTTGATAAGCAATAGCGGCAATACATAAATGCAAATCACTGGCTTTTGTTTCATTCTGAAAGAAAAAGACTGTAATGATGGCAATTTAGATTTGTTTTTTTCTTTCTTGGCCTTAATAGATACAATTAAAATAGGTCTTCCCATTTTTATTTTTTGTCTGCCATGGCTTTTGATATTTGCAAAATGATTATGACACAATAACCATAAGGAAAGGTTTCCTCTTCCTAACATAATATCCCATATTATGTTGACCACATCAGATCCCTTTTCTATGTCTGTCTGTTACCAATTGTATATAAACTACTGTATGTCAGGTTCATTTTCTGGTGCCCTGTTTATTCAGAACATATTTTTCTGGGATTTCATGTATTATAACTTGACCATTACCACTTGAAACATTTTCCATTGGACTTTTCTTAAATGTTGAAAACACACAACAATGCTGAAGAAAACCTTCCACACAATGAAAAATAACAAAACCAGCTATTGTTTCCACCAAAACATTAACCTTTTAAACCAAAAAATACAAATACCATTTAAAATAACAAAACATAAATAAAACGAGACGAATTCATTGGTTTTCCTCCCAGAGTCCAAGGACATTACTGGTAGGTTAAATGGCTTCTGAGAAAACTGTGAGTGTGTGCACAGCTGTCTCTGTGTGTGCTCTGCAATGCACTGGCATCCTGTCCAGGGTGTATACTGCCTTGTGCCTATTTTTTGCTGGGACAGGCTCCGGCAGCCCCTTGATCTAGTAATGGGTAAAACAGTTAAAGAAAAGAATGAATGGATGGATAAATTCAGCATGATTTGTAAGTTGTGATCAGCATTTGTTTTACTTCTATACTTTATTGCAGACTTTATTGTCTTTATTGCAGAAAGGAAATAGACTTTCTCACATACAGTAGTAAATACTGTACAAAGTTGCAAATGCAATGAGAAGTTGTGTCACCTGAAGTGAATGCTCCTGAAACTTACCTTGTCTTTGTGTCCAAAAATCCAATGCCTTTTCAATTCAATGTTTTATTACAAGATAGTTACAGTTGATTCTTTCTCAGTCATGTTGAAATTGTCAGGAAGCTAGCCGACATCAGTCCTGAATCCCTTTCTGATCTAGCTGTTTGTTTTGGTCTGTGGTGGAAAATAAAGCAAAAAAATTGATCTTGTGAATGCTTAATGCTGTTGTTTTTAATATTACCATCAAGAACCAGTTCATTTTCAGGCACAAATTCCAAAAAGGGATGAGCAAAAATGTGGCCTATCTTCATTTTCATTTCAAACCATTGTAAGTTTTTTATCTACACCATTAATCTTTTAACAAATGTCAAAAATGAAAACAGAGTATCTATAGCCCTAAATTCAAGTCAATGAGATGCAATCCAATAGATATGCCGTTGAGACAGGGTCATCAAAGCATTCTGACAATGAGAATGAATGCTCTTGCCAAAATATCTGAGCCTCTGAATGAAATTCAAAAAGCATCATAGCTGTCTGAGCTATGAGTCTGAGCACTTTGCCTTTTGGTCCATGTGGGTCCTAATGCCCCAGTATAGTGACGGGAACACTATACTGTAAACAGGTGCCATCCTTCGGATGAGACGTAAAGCCGAAGATCCTGACTCTCTGTGGTCATTAAAAATCCCAGGGCGTTTCTCGAAAAGAGTAGGGGTGTAACCCCAGCGTCCAGGCCAAATTTCCCATTGGCCCTTACCAATCATGGCCTCCTAATAATCCCCATCTATGAATTGGCTTCATTACTCTGCTCTCCTCCCCACTGATAGCTGATGTGTGATGAGCGTTCTGGCGCACTATGGCTGCCGTCGCATCATCCAGGTGGATGCTGCACATTGGTAAGGGGAGTCCCCATTACCTGTAAAGCGCTTTGAGTGGAGTGTCCAGAAAAGCGCTATATAAGTGTAAGCAATTATTATTATTATTATCTTCTTCTTTTTTGAAGATGTTGCAGGTGTCTTCTACCCAGCAAACTAAAAATTAGGGAACTCATAAGTCTTGCTTTAATTAAATTCACAACTTCCATAGTAGAGCCTTAAATAACCATCATGTCCCCTAGCATGCTACAGTGATTCAGTTTTATTCTGGGAGCAACCCTGTGTGTGTGAGGTACTACACCTTCATGTGGCTCTGACATTGTCATATAGACTCAAAGACAATTTAGCCAGTTGATACTGTGTTACTCAATTAACCCATTCAGTAAATGTAATATGTGTTCTGTGATTTTTCAAATATGCAGTGGTCAAAAGAACAAAATGTCTTTGTGGTGCTATCCCTTGCTATCCCTTCATTTTCATATCTATTGTATACAAGCAGATTGACTGAGTCAAATATATCTGTGGCTTCACCCACAGTACTTGCAGTGCAAAAGACCTACTCAGTTCCACAAGTTCTGCAAGAGTGCTCATGATATTTTCTGCCATATCATCAATTCTGTGAGTAATTTTATTGTTGTATAAAGGCACTCTACCTGTCATAGCTATGTTGCAACCTTCTTGACACACATTATTAACAAAAGATCTTTACCTATCGGAAGAATGCAAATTCACCAAGAGTGTGAGGCTGACCCACTTTTGTAAAAGGCTCCATAGGCATTAGCAATGGGTATTGTACTGGCCACAAAGGTAGACTTAAAGTACATTTCCCTTGCTTCAATTTGGATAATTATTCAGTGGGACTTACTTTGCATACTGTACTCATGTACTTATGCTGTAATCTTGTTTCTAGATGTCCCTGAAGACTTGCAGGTTTCACACTCTTATTAGCAAGCACCTCATAATATACCATACACTGGGGTCTGAGATTTTCCTCCTTATCTATCCGTGTAAACACCAAATTAATATACGCAGGAAAATACCATATGGTAGTGCATGTTTGATTATTAATGCTAATGATGGTTGTGGACGATGTAATGTTACAGGCATGTTCACAGTCCTGATTCTATTTAAAGGCACCTTCTAAATGATTATCATTTTGACTGTGACTTGATCTCTTTTAAATGGTCTCTGTTTTAAGCCACAAATCCATTTAAATAACCACAAGCTGAAACTTTATGTTTCGGAATGGATGGTTTTGAATTAAAAGGAAAATCACAGAGGAAGTACTTTCGGCTGGACTTGGCTCCTGCCAACATTATCAGAAAAATTACAATCCATGTTCTCACAAAAGAGTTTTATTCATGAATTTATATACATTATTTTAATTAATAAAAATGATTAAATAAACTTATATATACTCAACATACAAAATACAATAATAATATTCTTAAAAACATGTACAGCAATAAAACAACTTTTAATTAAAAATTGAGATCTCTTCCACTGACCACCAGGGACCACATTTTGGGAACCTACTGTATGCAGTACAAATTTCAAATTGAATTATTATAAGCCATGCTGAAATGAAACCGTGTACTGGGGCCCCCCCTTAAATTTGGACATATCTCCTTAGTACTAATTTGTTCACACCCGAACCAGCCAAGGGTCTTTCTTCCTCTGGTTTGAATTGGAACACAACTTGCAAAACTAGAGACTGCAACCTGCATATTCTACAAATGCTTAAATCAAACCCCAACCACACTCCAGCCTGCCAAGAAAAAAACAAGCCTCTTCTCTCAGGCAGACCCAGGAATGGGCAAAATTACGGGTCGAACAGAGCACTATCCCAAATGTTAAATGATTTTATTTAATAGTTCAATAATAAAGAATTGTATCCTTATGAAACCTAGTGGGACAAAGGGTCTGATTCAGGAGTGTTTATAGGTCTTCTGGTTTCAGTGGAAAACTTGAGAGTGTTGGAAGGATTGCAGCATACCGGGATTCCCAAAAGCTGGTTTGTGGCATATCTGTTGCCTTGATTTACAGCCAAAACCAAAATTGTAGGCATTCCTATAACCACGGTGAACTGTGACTGCTGCAATGCGGAACTTAACAGCTGGCATTGTGAGGTGTCATATTTTATATACTCGAAAGTTTATAAAGAAATGTTATGAATATAAGATAATTATATATAGAACCATTTGGTTTCAGGATATATTAAAAATTGTAGACCTGCTTTAAATGCATATATTATTTTATATTAGGCAATCTTCCAAAATACATTTTACCTGTTTTTTCCCCACTAAGAGCTTCTATATTTGCGATACAAAAAAGCACAAAGTCACAAAAATGTCGCTGAACTGTCTTCCACTATAATGTCCACTTCATGGTGTCATATCAATACAACCTTCAGTAATGTATCTGAATTAAAGCTAAACATCAAAATTGGTACCAAAATGAAAGTATGACAACAAAAAAGAGACATATGAAGAGAGAAAAAATACAATACATCCAGTTAAATTAGAATAGACTGGTCCTATGATATTTCAGACATGTAATAATGCTCAAAAGCAATTTATATGTGACCCTGCCAAGACAAACGCTGATTAAAATGTAGGTATTTAACAGATTTTTCAGGAGTAGCCATGGTTTTAATATTTATAATAAATCTAATTATTATAAAGGTTGTTCAAAATAAAGAGTGTTCAAAAGCAATTCCATGGTCTTTGGTTAAACCACGTGTTACTTTGACAAAAGAAGAATTCTTACATGGCAACATTGGCTCAGTTCAAAGTAGTTCAAATGGGTAGCTGCGTCAGCATGCGTAGGCTGCAAAGGAACAAGTAAAAGTTTATTCCATGCTGAAAAGAGAAGAAAGGAAACACAACGTTTTGGCTGTGGAGCCTTCTGCAGGGGTGACAGGGTAGTTAAGAGGAGGAGGGGAGCAGGGGAAGGAGTATTGACACTCAGGTAGAAATGGAGGAGTTGTGTGAAGTCAAAACCTGCAACCCAATAGAAGGAGACAAGTCTGTAGCTTAGAGAAGGGGGAAGGTATAATCCTATTTTCAAGATAATTTAATATTAATTTTGGTTTTGAATGTCTTTTTTGCAATAGGACACCCCTCTGTGATGAACCAGACGGAGAGTCAGTATGATCATGGCCGTTAGAGGTGAAATGGGGAAGTAGAGCTGGGATTGAGTTAGCGTGACCTTAACATATAACAGTGACCTCCCTTCTTAAAGGTTATAGCAAGATTGATGTAACTCAAAAGTAACCAATTTGTCTGCATTTACACAAGAGGGTCCTAATGTAATAATGTTTTATAGTACAGACGATAAAGAGGCTGTTTGGTAGATAGTGTTGTGAAATGTTATGTAAAATATTCAATGTCTAAATGCCTGAAACTGAAAAAAAGAAATGATATAATCTTAAGCTTTATGTTATGTTATTTAATAGAAAATACAAATAGCTAAAGAGATTTTAATGATGATGACTGTAGATTACTCATCTTTTCCTGTAGTTTGTAAGGTTGCCTCTTAAAGTAAATATTTGTTTAATCTTGAAATGGCAGGTCTCTGGATTTTCACGGAATAATAGGAAACCTGAACTGTTACAATACAATGTGTGTGTATCTGTATTTTAAGTACTGTATATTTACTATACATTGGGAGCTGTAGGACAAATGCAGAGCTTTAGTCCTAGAATGTAAGGGCACAATCCTCAAACAAAACAAAATAAGAGCAATAAGGCACAGCAGGACACCTAAACATCTTGAGAAAGTGCCAAAGAATCAATAACACAGCAGTGTATCTGAATCTCTAGCCTCTCCTCTTTAACTACTCTGACCTGTGCCCTGCTATGGACAGGCTGGTGATTGGTGATTTACTTCCCCAGCTTTCACCAGTGTCCCAGGTCCTTGCTGACCCCTAACCCTAGCAGGGAGCTGCCACCTGATGCTACTGCACAGTTGCTTACACATACTTTAAGCTAACAACAGTCACTAACTAACTTTCCAGTCTTACTCCCCTTGGTACCCATAGAACTAGAGTTACCATGACCCATCAGATTGTAAAAATAGATGTATAAACTTAAACCTAAATTAAAGCTAAACCAATTAATCAAAGCAGTTGGGTTTTGTATTTTACATACTGTAATGTGTTTTCATTGTAAAAAAAAACCTATTTGACGCACTTTTAAATGCAGTAGAAAAAAAAGTTGTTGACCTCTAATGCTTATAAACACTCATAAACCATTCGTGTATATCTCTATAAAGGAATTGGTGGTTTTGCTTCTGATTATGGTTGTATAAATTAACTATCAAATTTAACCATTACATTGCACAACTTGAAACACACTTCAGTTGCATATTTGTTTTTTTTCCCATTTAAGATCTAATTTCAGACATACATAAATGAAAATATAAACAAGGATGATTTTATGCACTGAAGGAACATAAACTTCTGGGAGAGATTATCAAATAGCATTGCAAAAACTTCCTGAGATAATGAAATCATTGAAAACACCAGGCTGGTCAAAGGAAAGGAACCACAGTTATCTGAATCTACGCACTTCCTCCTGATGTGTATTGTTTAATCTTCTTAGGGAACCGCTTGGTGTCATATATACTGTATGCTCAGGTCTTGAAGGGGTTGCATGTTAAAATTTTAATTTCTTTATGTCTGTTTTCATTTACGAAGGAATCCTGTATTTTTTTTCTTCATAAATATGTGTTATGCATTGTTGTGAACCGCGAGAGAATGTTTCTCCTGATTTTTATTAAAGTATCAATTGAACCCAAAAAGCATTACATGGCAGCAGAATTATAAATTGTTTTCCCCAACAACCTCTGTAAAACATTAAAGTCTTATGTGGGTTTTGAAATTAGGCTATGAAAGAGTTTGTGTAATTGTTCATTACACATTCATTTGAGAAGGGGAGAGTGAATGACAGCTGCCCAGCCTGGATTATTATACATATTAAAGGACTTATATAAAAAGCCAATAAATAGCCAAGTCACATTGTGACTGTGTTGCAATTGTAAAATCATTTTCTAGAATTTATCATTTATAAAGTGTTAGAAATTTATCAAATGTATAAAAACTGGACAATACTGAATACCCCAATCAACAACGTGGCTACTGTATCAGGAGATGTCAGGATACAGTAACTCAGATCTTTAATCTCCTTCTGAAAAACTTATTTGTATTATCTGTCTATTACCACAGACCTTGGATCAAGTACCACCCCTAATCCAACCAAAGCATCCAAGTACCACCTACAAGTCATCTTCTCATAGGAACCCCAGAAATTCTCAATGACCAACATGAGCGCGCATGCACACACTCACACATACATATAATAAATATTATAATAATAAACTTTATTTGATATAGCGCCTTTAAAGGTGGCTTCTCAAAGTGTTTTACAGAAAATAAAAAATTAACAACAACTAATAAAAAAAGCACCATTTCAGTGAGAGGGGTGAGTCTGTTTAGTTGAGCAAAGCAGATGTGAATTAATTTTTCGAGCCTTGATAGAATTCACAACAGAGTCTAACAGATATTAAATTATCAGGCATTTTCTTGACGGCAAAGGTCTCGCGGTGGATGTTATAATGCGTACATGAATTTCTGGAGCAACCTCTCTAATTCGTGCAACTACACCGTTATGTCGGCTTGTCATCGCTCTAGCACCGTCTGTACAAACTCAGACGCATTTTATCCAGTCGTGGCCATTCTCTTCGATAAATTCATTCAGAAGCTGAAATATGTGCTCTCAAGACAGAAAGTCTTCATGGGACATGCCCTCAAACTCGTATCTAACGTAAACGAGCAAATTGGCCAAATCGACTACAGACTCATCTACAGTAATTGCAGTGAAAAACATCTGCTCATCTTAACGCGCTCTATGAGTGTACTTTTGATATAATCCTTCATTCAATAATTCTATGAATGACTGTGTCTTTCAGGGGGAGGGGGGCAGCAGGTCGAGCTGTTTAGCAGCTTTTTCTCTACACATAATATGTGTCAGCTCTTTTGCCAACGGTAAATAAGGTTCTTCAAAAATAGTGTAGCTTACCTGCTGTAGCAATCCCAAAGCTTGCATTTTTCCGCTTTTCCGTTTTTATTTCCGTATTTATTTAAAATTTTTATTTCATGTGCATGGGAGCGAAACACAAAGACGCTCAGTGTATTTTTCTCAAATTAGAACAGTTCTTAAATATTTTTCTGTTATCACTCTTTCGTGTGCTCACAAGATTACCTGCGTTCATAGCACGTATTTCGATGCATTCCTGTGTTTACAACGTTAGCATTGTTCCAAAATCATGCACATTCTCCTTTCTCCCTATTTGCTGGAGATACGGTAGCTTTTTTTAAATACAATTGGTCACTTGCATCCGTAGCATGCATTCCTATAGAGTGGTATAGAATTACAGAGTATCTCTTGTGTCCACTGAAGTATTAGCGCGCACTGTGTCGTAGTACGTAGGCTGCGTATTCGACACGTATTAAAATACAAAATATGAAAACCCATCCCGATTTTTCAGCGCACACGACACAGTTCCAGGGTCATTTGGCGTACCACTTGGCGGCACTCCACGTACCACTGCCGGTACGCGTACCACAGTTTGAGAACCACTGGGCTAGACTATTAGTCTAAAATTAGAAGCTATAATGCAATATATTCTGTAATGTAGCTTGTACATTAAATCGTCTAGTTCTAATCTAAAACTAGTATCCTATCCTAGATAGTACTGGGGTTGACAAAATCTATAATTTAGAATTTTACAATGAACATTATCTGTCATTAAGCAAATGGATAATCAATTATTACCTCTTAAAGTTGGAAAAACAAAACATAAAATTTAAAATAGACTAAACCTTTATGCATGTCACACTCTGACACTTATTTTTCCCAACAGTTAATACATTTAATTAGGATTGTAGCCATGATGCCATTGTATGACAAAAACAAACATTTTTGATATCCTGTTGTAATCTCTTAATAATATATTCACAAACTGTGTTTTTGATGTATTACATGTACAACCTTAAAATTCAACACAATAGCAAATTTATATGGATAGCCATTATCTGGAATAAAGGTGCAAACCTTGTAAACTGTATAAGATGTGGAAGCAGAAGAGGTTGTTTTTAGTTAGGAAATACAGAAAGAGTTGAAAGATTTTGTAAATACTTGACATTACTACAGCATATTCATTGCTTTCTTTAGAAATCTGAAAATTACTTCCATAGTGTCTGTTTCACTTAAATTATTAGGCAGTCCCAAAGTAATGGTCAATGAAGCGTGTCATAGCTGATACTGTCAAATGCAGAAGGCATTTCAAGTATTTCCACACAGCTGTTTCTCCTTTTATAAACAGCTGGCAGCATCATTGTTTTTGACACATTATTATTTTCTGGATTGAGGTTGTTTCAGTGATTAAATTTTTAAAGCTGTTTGGCAATGGCAGCATGTTTATGGCCAATAATCCAAATTGCTAAGCTTCTTATAAAACCATTAATACAAGATAGAATGCCTTCAATGATTCTAAATCTGTGAAGGCCTGGAGAAAGAAAATAAATTACAAGATTTGAGCAATAGCCTTCCAAAACATTAAAGACAAGCTGTTTTTGTGCATCACATGAGAAAGGCATTTAAAATATGTGCTGCTAAACTGAACTGAATTAAAGTTGGAAAATATACTGTAGCTGCACTGTTATTTTCAAATACATATACAGTAAAACCTAAGATTCAAAACAGGCTTACATCCAAGTACTTAGAATTTTTGTATTTGTGAAACAGGTAGAGAAGACTGACTTTTTTAACGTCAGACCAGTGAGGACAAAAGATCCCTCCAAGTGCTAACAAAACTCCTATACTAGAAGGACATCAGAAACCAAATAATCCTTAAACCGCACCCATTAGGTCTGCTGAAGCATAGAACCACAGAGAGAAGAAGCCTACTGTGGCAGACCCAGAGAAGATGACAGAAAGACCCAGATGTGGAGAACTACTATAAAGAGCTAAAAGGGAGAAGGAGGACCAGGCGAAAAGAACTCACACAGCCCTAGAAAGGTCTAGGTCTCATCAGGAGATCTGCATTTGATTTGCTTTTGGTCAAGTGTATTGAAAGCACAAAGTGTCATGGGTGTCTAGATCATGTTCCCTAGCCACGTTGACACCCTGAAGAAATAGCTGGATGAGCAACCAAATAAGATGGATCAACCAGGTGGCTTTCATATGCTCTTATGTTGTGGCACAACTATAATTTTCAATAGGTTATTTTATAAGTTTCTATAATAACTACATTCTTACTAGCATACTAAAACAAAACAGAAACAACACACAGATACATTCTGCATTATATACATTATATTCAAAATTGTCGATGTGCAAAGTCCACATTGTACAACCGCTAAACATTTTACATATATTTGAAAACAATACTTTCATGAAGTCATAAGAAAACATGTTCTAAAGACATCATGAACCACAACTTCACAAGGATGAACAGTTCTTTTTTTTAAATTTATTTCAATTCTCAAAATCTTGGCACACAAATTAGATTTGTCCCTGATTAAAAATGACTCATCCTTGTAATCTAACCAAGAGTTACATCTGGAGCTAGACCAGACTGCAGTTTGTTTGATTTTGTTTGAGTGTTTGACGAATCAGGTTAAAGTAATAGTAATTTGAGCATTAATAATAACAGCAAATGATAATCCCTTGCATTTATTTTATGTACAATAGCACTATTCATCTTGAAGGGTACCGTATCACTTTACATATGTAAATGAGTGGACTCATTTTATTCACTATTAAAGTGCTCTACATACCTGCCACTACTGAAGCAGCAGCCATTATGTACCAGTGGTCCCACGACACAACAGATCATATAGAAAAGTGAGAAAACTATGCTCCAATAAGTGAATGAGGTTTTTTGGGCACAATTATGCAAGCCCAGAGTATAATTAACTCAGGGAATGACAACTCTATTCTTAAGAGAGAGATCACTTTATTGGCCATGTACAATTTCTTGCATTAGGAATTTGTCTTTTCCACATACCCCAGCTTGGTCTCCATTAGACTCACAGAAAGGGAGAGAGAATCTTGGGGTGATAGCGCAGGGTCAACCATTGTACAGCACCCCTGGAGCAGTTGGGGGTTAAGGGCCTTGCTCAGGGGCCCAACGGAGTAGGATTTCTCTGCCAGCCGCGGGATTTGAATCAGCCACAGTCGCAGATCCTTAACCACACAGCCACCGCTCCGCTCTTATGGATGGTGATATGGGATCTTTGATGACCAAATATTTGGGACCTGATTTTAATATGTAATCCGAAACATGACATCTATGGTATGTGCTGCCATAGTCGGACATGAGTTTGGAAATTACTGCCAAACAGGCAAGTGCCACTTACTAGTCTTGCAATTTTAGTAGCAGCAGCACTGTGGATTTCCTTATTAGTCTCCCTTCCTAGCACTGACCAAGTTTCTAAGATCGGATGAGAGCATTTGTTAGAATGCTATTATTGTAGTGAATCTGTTGTCACGGATGTCAGAAAGGACGAACCGTGGAATGGCAGGAGAGCGTAAAAAACCCTATGCGTAGCGACGAGACGGGGGTTAGCCCGGGCTCAGCAGTTCAGGAAATGCCGTATAGAAACCTATCCCCTCAGGTAGCAGACGTGGAGCGACCTGGTGCTAGGGGGATCTCAGGACATCCGAACATCAATGCTGAGCAAAGGCAAATGAAAGACTAAGAAATATACAGCCCCAGAGAGAAAGAAACACTGGAAGAACAGCAAAGCACCGGAAACGAGAGACAGGACAGAGAAGGAGTGCCCTCTGGCTGCAGAAGGCGTGACAGTACCCCCCCCCCCCCCCTTAATGGGCGGCTCCTGACGCGCCCAAACAAATAAATGAGCTGCACAGCACTGGGGGGAGAAAAAACCTCATTTAACTGAAAGGAATATTCCGGGAGTCCACGGCTGAGAGCTGCCCCTCCTCCAAGGTAAAAACCTTTATTGGGTGGAGGAGTAGAGCTCCGGAAACTTAAAACAAAAAGACAAGTACACATGCACTAACCACAACAAACATAAACCTGGGAGACCAGGGTGACAAACAACAAAAAAAACAAAAGTTCCGAGACACAGGGAGCAGGGGGGACCAAAAAGGAGGGGAAACCAGGAAGTGAAAAATCAAATCACCAGGCAAAAACAAGAATACAAAAACAAAAAACCCGGGGAAAAATACCTCAGACTGGGCAATAGGCACATTCACATTTTAACACTGATATCGGAGTGGACAACCTGAGAAAAGCCAGGCACAGGACCCACTCACAGACACCGAAGACCGGAGTGATATCCAGCAATAAGGATGGCAGAGCCAGCTCAACATTCAATCACGGATGTCAGGAGAGAAAACCCGAGGAAAGCCAGGTATTCAGGAGTGTATGTTGGAATGGCATGACACAGACTGGCCTTCTCACAGACACGGAAGAGAAAAAGAAAATAGCTGCAGAAAAAACAAAAGACGCCGCTCGCGGGGTTGAAAAGGGCTCAGCATTCTGTCATGGATGTCGGAAAGGATGAACTGTGGAATGGCAGAAGAGAGTAAAAGACCCTATGTGTAGCGGCGAGACGGGGGTTTGCCCGGGCTCAGCTGTTCAGGAAATGCAATATAGAAACCTATGCCCTCAGGTAGTGGACATGGTGCGTCCTGGTGCTAGGCGGGTCTCAGGACATCTGAAAGTCAATGCTGATCGAAGGCAAATGAAACACTAAGAAATAAATAGCCCCAGAGAGAGAGAAACACCGGAAGAACAGCAAAGCACCGGAAACGAAAGGCAGGACAGAGAAGGAGCGCCCTCTGGCTGCAGGGGGCATGACATCTGTTCCTGCAGAAAGGATCAAACGCAAACATATCTCTACCCATTTAATTTGACATGTTTTTTTAATATATATTTCCAGTGTCTGAACGGGGAGTCTTGGTATTACTATGAAAGGTTGCAAAGATGTCCTGCTGAATCTGAAGATCACATCACACCAATTTCAATAACCATTTATCCAATTCAGGGTCATAGTGGTCTGGAGTCTGTCCTGGGAAGCATTTTCCCAGAATCCCATTATCCTACTAGGATGTCTTTGTACTATGGAAAGAAAGCAGAGGACTTAGAGGAAGTCCATGCAAACACTAGAAGAATGTGCAAACTCCACACAGATACCACCATAGGAATCGAACCCAGGGCCCCAGTGCTATGAGATTGCACAATGCACCACTGCACTGTTATTTCTCAAAAGTCTTGCAAAAAAAATGCAGGATTCCTTGCCAAAGCTGTTCACTCTTCATTTTCTGGGAAGAAGAGAAACACCCATTGTGCCATTAACAGTAATTCTGAAATTCATAAAGAATGATTGCCATGGTATATAACCTGGAGCTACCACTGTACAGACTTTGGCCACTTAAAGTATTCAGGAAATGCACTATTTGATTACTGCTTTTTATTACGCAACAGCATATATTGTAGCTGTTTCATCTTGGTAGGAAGTTTTGTGTGTTGCCTACATTAAGGTTTACATGTGAAAAGATAAAGTTGGTGGAGTAGATTGTCATCAACATAATTTTGACAAACTACACAGCAGCCTGGTATCAGCTTCGATCTCTATGTTTTTCTACTTTTTTTTCCGCCAATTTACCCGGTTCCTTTACCACAATCTCCTAATCTCAGATTCTTCTTTGTAGCAGACGTCAGAGATCTCCAATCAACTTGGATTCCCTTTTCTCATTCCCAATCTCCTCATCTGCATTCTGTTAAAAAAAAAGGTCTTTGCAGTCTTGGAGTCCCAAAGACTAACGGCGATTGCAGGCTTCCTTCCTTCTTCATTTGGAGCTTCCTTTCTCAAATCAGTCCTGTTCTGTGATCAATCTGCCTTTCCTGCTGCCTCATGTTACATTAAACCCCATCTTTGGATGGAAAAAGAAGTAACTAATGCCATTCATCCTAGCCCTTGTCTTTATTGCTTCAAGAATACTTACATTGGTTTTCTTAATCAACATAGTCATCCAATACACTTCAGTAAGAAGGAGTACTGGCCAATTATTTATGAATTTTGCAAGGTTGAATTCAGTTATATTTAATCTGTTTAATATTTTGCGTTAGACTAATCCTGCATATTCATGTTGGATTTTCATCTGCCTCACCAAGTTTCCAGACTCCCTGTTTAAAATCTAACTTTACAATGGAGAAATGTGCCAATTGTGAAATTATTTATGTGTTTCCTGCTACACAAAGTAGTCAATTATTTTAATTAGCTGTTTCTTTACTATCATAAAATACAAGTCTGTGATGTTTGGACTGACAGAGCTAGAAACTATTGCTTTCCTTGGATTGTGAATTTTTTTGCAGTAGATTTAAATGAGACATAAGTCTTTGCATTACACAAGGAGATTGAAATGCTGGAGTAATGGTAGGTTTTTTTGTGTCTGTTAAACTATTTTTGCTTTTAAAAAGAAGCACAACCTGATTTTCTCGGGCTATAAACAGAAAAATACGCATCTATCATCCATTTTCTTACTTCTTTATCCAATACAGCATTGCATGGGAGCCAGAGCCTATCCTGGCATGCAACCAAGGTAAGGTAGGATACACCCTGGATGGGACACCAGTTCATCTCAGGACACACATAAACACAAACATGCACTCACACCAGGGGCAGTTTTCCCAAAAGCCAGTTCATCTGCAGTATGTCAGTATGGACTATAGGAAGAAATTGGAGCACCCAGCAAAAACCCTTTTGAATATGGGGAGAACATACAGTACAAACTCCATGCAGAAAGCACCCCAGGTCCAGAATTGAACCCAGAGTTCAAGCACTGTGAAGTAGCAATAATAACTACAGCCCCACAGTGCCACCCACATAAAAGTCTGATCTAATAAAATGGTAATTTGTTTGTGTTACACTGCCAGCAAAATGCAGGTATGATGGTTTACATTATTTTTGAAACAGAAATACTGTACCTTCACAGAGATCAATTCAATTCCTAGAGTAGACAAGAAAAGACCAAAGAGAAGTAACAGTTTAAAGAGCGTGTTTTGATAAAGTAGCCAGAGTTGCCATGGTAATGCATTTATTCAAACACAGCTACAGGTATAACCAATAATAAGGCCAAAGTACGTATCATTTTCCCACGCAGGCATTTGTGAAAGGCATTGCACCACATTCTCATCTATTTCTATGAGATAAGTACACATCACTAGGAAAACATTGAAGTTCAGCAAAGGTTGTGCTTTTTGCATGCTCTGCATTGAAGTGCTTGATCAGCTTTGTGCATGGTATATACACTGATAGTAGGTATTGTCAAGGGCTGTTAGTGTACCATTATGTGGATTCATGATGAAGCAATCAATGGAGTTGCAGCACTCTGGATCTTAATGTCTAAAGTATCTTAAAGTATGTTGATGCATACAGTAGGTTGCTGTGGGGAGCTGTGCCAGCTTATAGCTGCTCACACCCAAAGGACGCTCAACAGCCAAAATGTTTTTTTTTTCCTTTTTCCTACATTTCAGCACGGAATTAATCTCTACTTGTTACTTTACTGATGTATGGTCCAAATTCATGATCGTAAATTCCAAACCTAAGTTTTTGATGCTGGCATACCTGTTGGATGGACACAAAAAAGCCTCACATTACAACAGTAATGTGCTAAACGTTTTGCTTAATCCGGTTTTAACCAAATTGAAGCGAATATGGCAAGTTTAGGCAGACTGTTGTAATTTTAGGGTTCAGATGTTAAAAATTAAGCACAATATTGCAGACTCCATGGAGGTATCAATTTCCTTAGCAGTTTTTGGCAATATGTCCTGATTTTACCAATTGCACTCAGATTAAGAACAGTTCACTCAAACGTTTAGTCAAAAAAAGGTTTCTTCTCCAGGTTTATTCTTTTTTTGACATGACACATGAGCTCTACTGCCTTCAACAGTGTTGAACATCATGCAGTTTTTATCAAGTATAAAGAGTAAATAGCTCTACCCAAAAACTCAATTTCTGAAAATGTGCAGTAGCTAAGAAAGGAAATATTATCTTTAGGAAAGAAATTCACTGATGGACCTTGCCTTTCCTACATAAAGAGAGATAACATGGTGAAATTCACTGATCATAAGGAACTGATCTTGAAAACTGAAATTACATTTAATTCCCAGAAAAATGAAAACATTACCAATTATTTTCATTCTGTTTCTTGTTGTCACCGAGGTGAATAAAACTTCAATGAACCCTCAAAACTTCAATGAACCCTCAAAACCTCACCAATTCCCAAATTCTCACAATTTAAATCAGATATATTTTTTTTTTCTGCAGGAATTGGTGCTTTGGTCGAATGTTCTAGGAGCCAGGGATAAATGCTTAATCAACAGCCATTTCAAACATGAAAACCAACAAGCTTACCAGTAAGACACTTGAAAGAGGGCCATTGTGTAGAGAAAACAGCAGCAGGTTTCACAGAAGTACGAACACATTTAATAGACAAGATTTACAGCTCTCTATACACACAGCTTATATACAAGCTAGTCTGTAGTACTGGCAACCTAGTTACTTTGTTACTTTGTGAAATTGGTGTTTTATTTACAAGTAAGTTTCAACAAAATAGTTAGTTTGGTTAACCAAGGTTTGTTTACATCTGGGAAAGTAAACATAAGCAAACAAGAATTCTCTCATATTAAAATGCAGCCAGTTACAATTAACAGTAATTGTGCTTATGTCACTGAAATATCAAGAACAATTTCTCCAATTAATGAACATAAAAATGCAAATTTTGAATAATTGGTACTCGTTTCAGTACTTCAGGAATAAGGCTGACATTAATGAAGTCTGGAAATTTTAAGCGTGCAAAGTTGTAATGAGATTGCTCTCACTTCATTGAACATGCGACTATTTCTTAATTCACTACTTACTAAACAGAGATTTTCCTGTTATACCCCTGTTCTGCTGCAAAAAAAACCCGAAAAAAAAACCTGTAGTTCTAGGTAAGCTACCAAAGGAAACAGTTGTACTTAAATTTGGCCCATTGCCAACATAGTTTGAGAGGACCTGGAGTGTTGTCAAACCACAGAGGTTCTCAGCTGTGTTTCCTTTTCCCATTCCCCCCAGGTACTCGCAGCACAGACTTCAGTAACTGGATAGGCTTTGAGAAATACAGGCCACACGAGACGTGTTTGTAGTTTTAAGAATTAGCCTTCTGGGGCCTAAGGCTACGGGTGAGGGAGGGTAATGGAGCCTTTGGTCCCAAAAGTTTGTTACAGCAAGTTGTTTTTGGAGATACAATGTATAGCATAACGCTTTATATTAAAGGATTGGTAATGCACATTATTTAAATCCCCTCACCCCTAGTGAATTAAAAGCCCACAACTGGACAGAAAAAATCAAGACATTTTCAACATAATGAAAAGCCAAAAAACAATCAACACAAAAAGCCTTAACCTCTAAAGATTTCATGGCATGGACAGTGTGCTTTTATCTCCTTTTGAAACAATCTTTCCAGTAACTGTTCTTTGACTTACCCTTATTAATTTTTAAAACCATTTTTCAAAAATTGAAACATTTTGGGTGGCACAGTGACAATACATTTACCGCTCCTGCCTCACAGCTCTTGGTCCTAAGTTTGGTTCTGTCCTGGAGCACCGACAGAGTTTGCATGTTCTAACTGTTGCCACATCAGTTTTCTCCACATGTTCTGGTGTATTCCCACAGTCCAAAGACATATTGTCTTGGTTTACAGACCTTAACAGGAAATTTCTTCTATATAATACTTGATGCCCATATTTTCTTTTCAATTTTTCTACACATCTGTATGAAACTAAACTGGAAGGGCTGTTTTGTTCTACACTGGATTTTCCAAAAGGGGAAAAAATGTAGAAAACGGCAAGCACATTTTTCCTAACATGATGTGATTGTTGCACGAACACTCTTCAAAGAAAACTGTTCTGCTGCTCATGTGTGCACTCTGTATTGTGGCTGTTCACCCTTTGGAATTTTCCCTAAAAAATATGATCTTAATTTTTAAGACTCCAGCTAACCATGCCATGAGACATCTCGTGGGTACAATAGCTAGAATGTCAAACTCCATTTTCCTTAGATCTTTTAAGCAACCTATTCACCGAGGAGAGCTCCTCCTTCACTCTCAAATAGTTCAGAACAGAGCCTGAGGGAACAGGCCTTGTTTTAACTTCTCAAGCAAATAATGTGTGACTTTAAAACTGTATTATGGGACATAAATCCACAAAAGCACTCAGACTGTAAGAATGTGTCTGATCCACCCCTATTTTATTGCCAGGCTGTGTTTTGAAGATTGAAAATCTGAGATCTTGCCAGTATAGAAGATTTACCTGACACATTCCCGCCATCGTCGTGGTTTGGATTTTATTAAAACTGCATGAAACTTCCTTGAAAGAGTCCAAGATATTTCAATTTAAATTACATGTATACCCTTCACTGCCTTCAATTATTAATATTTATAGCAGGATAGCATGTTAAGCACAACATTGGCCTTCCCAAAATTGCACGCAAACCAGGTGGATCAAGTCAGTTCTTTTGCAGCTCTTATTCTGAACAGACACTGTAAATGCGTGACATATTTCTATTCTTGTTATTTAATGCATTTTTTTCACCCCTTTCTTCTGTTTTACCTTTCATTCTGGCTTAAATTTAGATTTTATTACTTTATTTGCAATAATAACAGAATTTATATTGTAATTTAAGGCAGGACATTTGGTTCACTTGAAGTATCATGGATATATATTTGTCCAGGACTGTAATCTGAACACATGAATAATACAAGTATAGTGTAAAATTATAGCATATAAAATAAAGAATACAAAATGAAGGCAATCCTCAATAACAATATGACAGCAGTAAAGAAATCTGGTTATACAAACATAATAATACAATAGTGAGCAAAAGGACTACATTCTATATACAGTATATGATGTACAGTGTATGGGATAATCAGAAAGTATACATAACCACATAGAAAGTTTGTGTTTCTGACCACACAACGCATCATGTATTTTATATAGTAAACTTATTTTCTAATCATGGCATTTTATTATTCTGGTGTTCATGTATGTATCCAATTCTTTCAATATTGTCTTATTAACATCCCTACACATTTTTATTTTCTGTATATTCTATGATTAAGAATAGCTTCATAACAGTATCTAATTTAATGCTGAAATTTGGCAAAGTTTAAATTTAAAAAATAAACACACGTGTTTAACATTTCTCTGTATTAACACAGAGAAACACACAATTATTTACAGTACTTCAAAATACTGATTTGACTGACTACAAAAGTTCACTGAAATGAATATATAAATATTATATTTTGGTATAAATTATGTACACTAACCATATTTTTAGAATGACTATAGATTTGATTAAACAATGTTCTTCATTGCTTTCTTCAAATGTTGCGAGTTTACAATAAAATATAAGTTCATCTTTATTAAAACAGAATAAATAGCAAGAGATAATGTAACTTCACCTTGCACTAAGAATTCTTTAGTATTTCAGCTTAGTTTTGTTTTTTATGTAAACAGATCTTTTAAATATTCAAGCAGACCTCAGATTATCTCTTTATAACAGGAATTAGGTTCTACCATCTGAGGGAAAACACTGCTTAGTAAACACACACTCCAATAAACCCTATCTTAAAGACCAGAACATTCTTCAGCATAAAGGGCAGTAGCTTTGGTCATTATTTGCCTTATTCTGGTATCATTTAGTGATCCAGACCCATATGCTTTGCTTCTTTCTTCTCCTAGGTAACTGGATAACTGAACAAAAGAACAGCAACAGTAATTATCACCACTCTTGACTGCTCTTTCCTTGTTGCCACAGCTGGCTATCTTTCTTGTCAAAGGTGAGGAGATAACGGGATTTAATAGCACTAACTATTATAAGACTGCTAAATCCCTTTTTGACTTTATAGCTTTACACCACTTTTTATAACTAAGGGTTTGAATTTATTAGTCATCACAAAATGCCATTGTGTGCTTTTTCTCAAATATGCTTTCTGTATATCTAGTTTTTTTTTACCAGAGATACTGGATTCTCCAGTTTGTATGTTTAGTTTTTTCCTGAATGCCAGAAAAAAATGAGAGCTTACCATGTTTGTTGTAAAATCCTTTCTTTTTTTATATTGGACTTTTCTTATAAAAGGTATTTCAGCTTTAACTTTTTGGGGTAACTTGTTCCTTAGTCCCATTATGTTATGAGTAAAAATGTGCCTCCTGTACATCCACATAGTTTTAAATGCACGGTACATCCAAATAATTTCCACTTGTGAATATACAGTCCTGTGGTTTGCGACACTGTTCTTTCTTCAGTGGGTTCTTTATAACCTAATTTATATAGCCTCATATACACTTAACATCAATGACAATGCTCAATGAAATCATATATTCACCTGAAAAGTTAACAAACATTAGTCACTTAACTTCTGGTAACTTGCTCAACAGAACTGCTCATGAATTACATCACAGTGAACTTTAACCAGGTGGATGCTGCACATTGGTGGTGGTGGAGGGGAGGGGAGTCCCCATTACCTGTAAAGCGCTTTGAGTGGAGTGTCCAGAAAAGCGCTATATAACTGTAAGCTATTATTATTATTAACCCATTAAAGGATTATTGACATAGTCTCCAGCTGCATAAGATGGTAAAAAAAACAAAGATAACATGCAACTGTTCTTTCCTTATATAGACACAAATACTAGGACTTGTGTCATGGTTACTTTGCTTATGTTTTGTGTGTCCTGTGTTTTTTCTATACACCTTTCTGTAAGATGTTTATTTCTTCATATTTTCTTGGCATGTGCAGTGTTTCTAATGTTTCTTCTTTCTGTTTATATTTTTCTTCACATTTTTTGTATGATTCCTATTATATTCTTATAGATATACTTATAGAAAGTATCATGACCATCGTTAGTGTTATCGTTAATATTTTCTTCATAATTTGCTAATTCTTTACTATTTATCATACTTAAATGTTTTTCTTTTAATGTCATTTTTTACAGTATATTGCTGGTTTCAATATTTGAGCTAACAGCTTCTTATTGTGTACTAACGCTGTACATGTCATATCCAGTGATGAAAAGCCCATGTCCCTACCCATATATTATGTAAGGTTCTGAATGGTGGACTTTGAATTACGTCACAATTACATCACCTAGAATTTGGAATCCTTAAATACACAACAGCACCTAGAACAGAGCCAGAAGGCAAAGGAGCACAGGGAGATACAGACCACAACACCAGCCAAAAGGATGTTTAACTGCGTGGCTTGGAAGGATTCCATGAAACTTCTGTGCTCCAAAAATGGGGTCTGCAGACCAAGCAGATGCTGAATGTCTGTTTTAGAACAGATCTAGAGAGTATTATATTCCTATTTGGTTTGCATTAAAAAGGAGATGTTGGACCCTGAGTGATATTCCTTATCTGAGCAAACATTAGAGAAATTAACGTTAATTCTAGGCTGTATAACCTAATGAGTTAAACCCTAATTTCTTTCTCTTTTCCTTACAGACAGAAACAAAATTTGTGGTATATTTCTGGAGACTGAAAAATAAATAATGGTAGGTACATTGGCTTCCGGGGAAACTGGCCCTGATGAGGGTGTGTGTGTTTCTGCCTGTGTGTGCCCTATGATAGACTGGTGTCCCACCGAGAGTGTATCCTGCCTTGAGGCCTTACTGGGATAGGCTGTGGCTCCCCCTGACCCTGTGTTGGATAACAATGTTAAAAAATGGATGCAACGCAGAAATTTCCATCCAGATGTTGCAGCGTGTTTAGGCTCATTGTGCACTTCTGAAGTTCTGGTGCTGCTTAAGATGTGAGAGTATGTGACTGTGTAGTTCCAAGTGGGCTTGTGCCCACTATGCCAAAGCTTTATTATTTTAACACTTAGCATGAGAAACTTTTCTTAAAATTCTTCCCCCATCTTCTATCAAAAAAATGGTTCATTGTTTTTTGTGTGAATAATTTTCTATTATGGATTTGTCTCAGCAAAAGCATATTTTTAAAGCGGGAGTCTCAGTTTTATCGGGTTCTTGAATCTTCTGAATTTTGTTCCAGGTTTAAGACGGGCAGCACAGTGGTGCAGTGGTTAGAATTCCTGCTTCACAGTGCAGGGGCTCTTGGTTCAATTCCTAGAGTACTTTTGTATGGATGTTATATGTATCTCCCTGTGCTCACATGGGTTTCCTCCCACTATCCAAAGACATACTGGTAGGTTAATTGGCTTCTGGGGACACTGGCCCTGTTGTGACTTCAATGGACTGGTGTCATGTCCTGGCTCTATTTTGCCTTGTACCCATTGCTTGTCAGGAGAGGCGCTTGCTCCCCCATGACCCTGTATTGAATAAAGTAGTTAGAAAATGGATGGATGGAACATAATTAATTTCTAAATTAGACATATATAGGAGTTTTTTTCTGAAGGTCTTTTACAGTTCATTACAAAAAAGATTTGCTTCATTAAAGATAGCATTAACAATAAATCACCTCAGAGCCTGGTTAGAAGTATTGCAATTACGCAGCTAATTAAATAATTAGACTATATATTACATTCAGAACGTGGGTGGAACAAAAAACAGAGACACTAGGCCCTAGAGTTTTGAAACCCTGGTTGAAGAAATCACCTAGCAACCAACTTGAACATGGTAAGAATACATTATATTTACACAGAAAGAACTCTAGTGTGGTAGTGAAAAAGCAATGGCATTCACAGTACTGATCCTGTATTCTGGAGCTGTAAACATTTTGTTGCTATTTATTATCTTTAATTATTTTTTTAATTCTTGAAAAATCTTTTTTGTTCACTACTTGATGATCGAACTCATTCTGTAGTTCTTTAAAATAAATAGAAAATATTATAGATGGCCAAATGGGCTATTTTATTCATTACTATACTGTATATTGGTTAACATTAAAAAGAAAGAAGAAAATTCAGATCAAATTTTACACGTTTAATCGAATTGATGTTATTTCTCTGTTGTATAAAAATACAATCACCGAAGGCATCTTTGGTTTCATTGTAATATGGAATTGGTCAATTATTCTTATTTTTTTGGTAATCTTGGAAAAACAGTAAAGAATACTGTACATGTTTAAAATGCATTTCATTAACAATGCAATGCATGTGTCTTTTCCTTTAGGCAGTTTAACCAAAATAAACTTTGTTATTATAAATAAATATATGATGCAATATTATTAAGAAGTTTATATATTTTGAATGTAACATAAAAAACACCTTGTGCATTGATTTACATGGGTCCAAGGTAAATAATAACAAGCATTTCTAGATTACAACAAATGGTATAATTTAACAGAAGTTCTGGAGGAGGTCAAATTCTAGTCTTGCACTTGCACTCCAATATGTGTAAATACTCACTGGCTGCCCACTACGCTGTGCACATCTTCTCTAGCATCCATTCCAGCACCTCAGCTGCACCCCTGCAGCAGCTCCCTGGCTCATTCCTTAGAAGTGAAGGGGGTTGTAACGGAAGCTGGTCCAGGCTTCCGTGAAACGTAGTTCAGGACCCTATGCAGACGGTATAATCCGGAAGTAAATGGAAAAGGACAACAGGGTGGAGTGGACGAGGATCAGGGTGGGTTGACAAACAGGGGGGAGTGATGAGAGTGAACTGGGTCTCGGAGGGCCAAGGCAGACAAGAGTCCAGGGGGGGAAATCCGGGTCGAAGTCCAAGGTCCAAAACCGGGTGATCCTTCCAAGACGAAACAAGACAAAGTTAAAAACCAGAACGGGATCCAGTACAGGGATGAGAAATAAATACAGGATGACAAGGCCAGGCGCAAAAATAATTTGTTTTGCAAAAAAAGCAAAAAAACATGTAAGATAATTCACTCATTTTAATTTAATAAAAATAAGATTTAATTTGTCAAGCATGTTTACATGCAATGCCTTCAGAATAAACTAACAAGTATTTTATTTCAGGGCTACTGTCACTTTAAATTGCTTCATGATTGTTCTGTCACCTTCTATGAATTTTCTGGCCATTTCAAAATACAAGACAGCAGAACTGTTTAGAATAGACTTCTCATTCCATTTTGCTTGTATTAAGTCAAAGTTAAAAGCCCAAACTAGCTGTTTAACCACTAAGGGCACAGATTAACATGAAATACAGTAGCTAATTCTGACCAGTGAAACAACCAAATTATTATAGTTATTTCAGAGGAGTTGGGAATATGGCACATGAAATTAAAAGACATTTTATTTTAAGATTTAGTGAAAATCGAAATAAATACTGTTACAGGCTAAGGTAGGTAACAATGGAGGTGTCCAAGAATCTAGAGAAAGTGTGTAACACCTGGTAGTGTAAACATTTCCAGTTTCAAAGTGGAGGGGATGTTTGCTGAGATGTAGAGGGCCCAGAGGCTGTGATCAGAGCAATCTTACAGTTTACCTCAGTTTACCTTAGTTACATAAGCTCTAGGTAAATGATTAAGTGTCAACAGTTCAGAAAACAGACCATAAAAGATCAGATCTGGAGAAGAAAATATGAAAAAAGGTCAGACTACAAGAGAGAGGAGACAGGAGGAGTTGGAACTTGAAGCCTGAGCCAGGTGAGAGTCCCTAATTCATGAACCGAAAAAAAAAGATCCGATTGGAGGAATGTATTTCAATCTTGCTAAGAGAGCTTGTAGCTTTTAGGGAACTTACAGTTGCTGAGTAAAGAATCCCTCTATTTGATACTGCCTCTCCTGCTGTTGGGTGCATTTTAGAATAATAATAATAATAATAATAATAATAATAATAATAATAATAATAAACTTTATTTTATATAGCGCCTTTAAAGGTGGCTTCTCAAAGCGCTTTACAGGATGACAATAACAATAAATAAGAAGACTACAACAATAAATAAGAAAATTTCACAAGACAGGACACAATTATAATTACAACAATACAACAATAACAATAGAGGAGACCGTGGAAGATGGTATTAAGAAGAGCAGAGGGGTGAAGAATGGAACCAGTTAAGTAAAGGCTTTTCTGAAAAGGAGGGTTTTGAGTCTGGATTTGAAGGAGTTTAGAGAAGGTGACTCTCTAATATCCTTGGGCAAGGAGTTCCAGAGCTTGGGGGCATAGCAGGAGAAGGCCCTGTCGCCCATACAATGTAGACGGGCTTGGGGGACAGTAAGGAGGGCAGAATTTGAAGAGCGGAGGTTGCGAGGTGGGGAGTAGGGCGATAAAAGTTCAGACAGGTATTGAGGTGCCAAGCCATGTAAAGCCTTGTAGGTGAGCATGAGAATTTTAAAGTCTACGCGGAATTTGACCGGAAGCCAGTGCAAGGACTCCAGGATAGGAGTAATGTGAACACTTGCACTAGATCTGGTCAGGATTCTGGCTGCTGAATTTTGGACATACTGCAGCTTGTTCAGAGTAGATTTAGATACCCCAGGGAGCAGAGCATTGCAGTAGTCAATTCGAGAGAATACAAATATGTTGATCAGCTTTTCAGCCACAGTTAATGATAGCATAGGGCGTAGTCTTGTGATATTTCTAAGGTGAAAAAAAGATGTTTTGACAGTATGCTGTACATGTGGGTCGAATGTTAAGCCAGAATCGAATATAACCCCAAGGTTTTTCAATTTTGATTGAAGCTCAAGTACAGAGCCATCTACAGACAGGGTTACAGGACTGGCTTTACGAGGTTGATGGGGGGTACCAATAAGCATGACTTCAGTCTTGTCACAGTTAAGATGAAGGAAGTTTTGAGTCATCCAAATTTTTATGTCAGAGATGCAATTAGATAGAATAGAGACAGCCACATCAGTGTCGGGTTTGGTATGGA
This sequence comes from Lepisosteus oculatus, assembly GCF_040954835.1. Taxonomy (NCBI): domain Eukaryota; kingdom Metazoa; phylum Chordata; class Actinopteri; order Semionotiformes; family Lepisosteidae; genus Lepisosteus; species Lepisosteus oculatus. Next base: position 40,141,580 of record NC_090698.1, on the reverse strand, counting down.
TGTATATTTGAGTATCGTCAGCGTAACAATGAAAGCTGAGGCCATGTGATCTTAAAAGCTGACCAAGTGGGAACATGTAAATGCTGAAGAGCAAGGGGCCCAGTATTGAGCCCTGAGGGACACCAGACTTGACAAGACCAATTTCAGACCTGTACCCATTGAGAGAGACAAAGTGACAGCGATCAGTGAGGTAAGACTTAAACCATTTGAGGGCAGTGTCAGAGACTCCAAACACAGTCTCGAGACGAGAAAGCAAGATGTTATGGTCAACAGTGTCAAAGGCAGCACTGAGATCAAGAAGGATGAGTATGGAAAGAGAACCAGAATCAGAAGCTATTAGGAGATCGTTGGTGACTTTGACTAGGGCGGTTTCTGTGCTGTGAAGTTGACGGAAGCCAGATTGGAGGGGTTCGAAAAGGTTGTTTGTCATGAGGTGGTTATGTAACTGAAGTGTGACAGCACGTTCTAGAATTTTAGAGAGAAAGGGTAAGTTGGAGATGGGGCGAAAGTTGTTAAGATTGTCGAGAGCCATGTTAGGCTTCTTTGGCACTGGGGTAATAGCAGCAGTTTTGAGGACCGTTGGTACAATGCTGGTGCTCAAGGATTCATGTATTATATTGAGGACAATGGGACAGAGAGAAGAGAAACAGGACTGGAATAAAGTGGTGGGAATGGGATCTAAAATAGATGTGGTGGGTTTCATGCGCGTAACTAGTTTGTTTAGGGATGCTGAGTCAAGAAGAGAGAAGCTGGAGAGACGGGAACCAGAGAAGTTGGATGAGGAGGGAGGAGGTGTGGAAATTATATCCGTAGTGGAGAGAATGTGATGCCGGATGTTGTCAATCTTAGAACTAAAGAAATCTAAGAATGTGTTGCAAAGTTGTGATGAGGCAGGTAATGTGGTAGGGCAGTTTGGCTTGAGCAGTCTGTTGATGGTGGAGAAAAGATGTCTGGGATTGTTTTGGTGATTTTCAATGATGTGAGAGAAGTAGGTGGATCTAGCAGACCTTATAGTAACCTTATAATCAGATAAGTAATCTCTCCAGGCCTGATAATGTACATTTAGGCCAGAAAGACGCCACCTGCGCTCAAGTTTGCGAGAGGCGGCCTTCATGAAACGCAGATGGTCATTGTACCAGGGGGCAGGGCGAGAGAAGGAGATGGTTCGAGTTTTTAAAGGAGCAAAGGTGTCGAGGGTAGATAAAAGAGCATTGTCAAGTAACTGTATTTTGTCCTCTAGAGGGTCAGAGGAAGAGAAACAGGATAAGGAGGACAGAACAGAATTTGCAAACCTTGGGTGATCAATTGATCGCCAGTTGCGGAAATTTACAGAGCGTGAGGGGGAAGTGTTAGAAACAGGTAATTCCAGATTGAAGAGAATGGCTAAGTGGTCAGAGAGGCCTAGATCAAGGGGGGAGCAGTGGGAGACAAAGGAGTCATTTGCAATAATTAGATCTAAGGTGTGTCCTTTGTTATGTGTAGGGGTACAAACAAACTGAGCAAGGTCAAAGCATCCCAAAAGAGAAAGGAAGTCTTTAGCCAGACTGGAGGAAGTTGAATCAATGTGTATATTAAAGTCCCCTAGAATAAGGATCCTTTTAAATGGATAGAATAGTGAAGTCTCCCATTTATTTTATCATCGCATTTATATTTCCAGCTTAGAGGCAGAGATTTAACTGGAGTTTGTATTACATTTAGTTTGGAAGGCAGCTTATCTCTTCTTTGGCCTCTGTAGGCTTTATTTAAGAGTCTTGGTACTTGGTTGCAGCCTGGGGTTTCCTGGGTGGTTTAGATGTAGGTTGCTGAATTGCCTTGTCTGTAAATGTGTAAATACAGTTGTGAGTTGTATGTTTATGTTGTGTGTAGTGTATTGTGTGTCACTGTCATTGTTAATAAATATTTGTTTAACCAAGTGTGCCTGGATTATTTCTTTTTTCACCAAAGTTGTGCTAGAGCACAAAGAATGTGTTATGGGTGCAGCTGGTGTCAATTAACCCTCATTATCCAATTTCCATTCCACGCCCCTTCCCTCACTAATTAAACCCTCCGTTCACTCCAAATCATTGCACAGTATTAGAAATCTATCCACCTCCTGTGCTTGCATCGTCCTCTTCCTTTGACCATACTTACAAAGACTCCCATCTAGCTTTGGACCTCTCGACATCCTTTTAGTCTCACACCTCTCAGATTTGTTTGCCTTATTATTTTCTTGAACTGGATTCAACCTCCCATTTCAAGTGGGAACTACTTGCCCACTTGAAATTGTAGCCATTCGGAGCCTCTTGGAGACCTGCATAGGGTTCATCATAACTTGCAGTAGCAGAATTAATGTGCCTCTAATGATACCAACATGTAAATTCTGGCAGAAATTACTTAGAAGTTTGTTCTGAGTATTTATTTTACTATTGACTAATCGACTCGGTCAATTCCTGATTTTCTGTTTTCGTAACCCCCCATTCGTAACAATACAAATACTGATATGGCAAGACTTGAGAAGAATGAAAGAATTACAGAGAAGATATGTTTCTCACATACCTGTACATACCGATAATTCATTTTAATATTGATTTTTTAGTATGTGATATAAAAATTAGTTTTAAAACTTTAGTTTTTTTCATTACATTGTCTATATTCAATCCAGCCCTCTTCTCAGATGGGCAAGCTGCAAAGTACAAAAATGCTAAAATAATTGTATGTATCTAATACCAAATGTTATTGATGAATGTTGTTGGAGCTTTGTTGGCATGGCAATCAAACTTCAGAGATTTGTAATCTTTCAATATATTTGCAGTGAACGGGAAAATAAGCTCAGAAATTCTCCTAAAAAAAGAATACTTACATAACATGTTCTGTTTACACATGGAACTGTTAAATAAAATGCAAAATACTCTATCACATTCTGCCAACCCTGATTTCAGATACAAATAATGCAATTTGAGTCAAATACAGCAAGTATGAAGATGAAAACTGTTAAAGATGTCAGCATTAGCAAATTTCATAAAATTTTCCTATATTCAACAGAACACAAAAAATGCAAAAAAGAATTGTTCTATCTTATAAATATATTAAATCAGAAGAAATATATATGCATTTCTTAAGGTATTTTAAACAATTCCAGGGCTCTGTATAATTTGTAAAATCATATTTCGATTTTCTCTTATAAAAAGGTTAGCGAAACGTATTAAACTGTGCTGTATAGCTGTTAAATATTTTCATTTTATATTAGTAAATTCAAGCAATTTGCAGGTGCACATTTTAAATACATGCAAATATACAGTACAGAACTATATATAATGCAATATATATAGGTTTTATTTTGGTAAATAAAATAAAAATAGTAATGCTGAAATTGAAATGTAAGCATAGCAGTCTGTGTTAGATTTAAATGTTGATTGCCAAAACATTATATGTAAATATAAAACAGAATTATACAGGTTTAGTACAGTATGTTTCAAGCACATTACATTGTTCTTATATTGTCATTGAACAAATGGTACATGTTGGAACCATACAATAATTATTGTGTAAGGGAGTGTCATGATACTTCATTCTTATTGTGTTTATTAATTTCTTCTTTAATTTTTTAACTTGCAGTCATTAGTTTTTGATACCTCAAGACATGAATACACAGAAAAAGATATCATAATACAGTGTATACTGTCATACTGTCATTTTTTTATGTACCCACACACATCTCATGTGGCTGTCCATGTATTTTAGTTTTTATCTCAAATTTTATTTCACTTCACATTTTGACAGAGTCACTGTGGTTTTCTCTTCATCATAGTTTTATCTCAGCTTATACTTTTATAGACACGTTCACACAGCTTCTGCGGTTGTCCTTATACTGTTTTGTTTCCTTTTTATCGCAAATTTTATTCCAGCAGTCGGGGACAGTGTGGTTTTCCTTCTTTTAATATTGAATCTCAATTTGTATTTTAAAGAATATGAGAACACGTAGCAGAGCTAGTTTGGGCATAGTGACGTCATCGCCCTCCCTGCGCTTGGCAGGGACCTCAGCCGCGTGGGCTTAGGGAGGTCTCCTTTAGCTCACTCGCCTGGTTCCCTGTTGCATTACGCTGGAGACCCGGGTTCGTGCACAGGTTTTGCAGGACGAACCAACGGGGTGGAGCAGCAAGGGCACGAGCCCGCATGGAACCGGAACGGTCACAAACACATACTATAGAAAGGGTATCTGTCTGTGTTTTTCTTACAGTGGAAGTGAGGAAGAGCATATACAATTTGAAGAACACCTTGAGAGCAATAGGACTGTGACCAAAAAAAAGTCACAGGGAGGAATAGGGTCAAAAATCATTTATTTACTCAATATGCAAGTGTTTCACTGCCAGCCAGATGACACCCAAGTACAAAAGGTACTCGGCAACTTGCTTTTGGTTGTACCAGTGATCTACAGTAAGTAGTGCATGCAGTGGTCTCCACTAAGAGGTGCAAAAAAGTCCACAGGTCTACTCTGTGACTAGGTGGAGAAAACACTGGAGAAAAAAGCTACATGTCATACACTGAGGACACGTTCAGCCTGAAGAGAATCCAAGCAAACCTTGCGCCTACAGCAAAATGTTGCAGGTCACAGCCTGAGGGGAAGGCAAATGATGTTCCCTCTGGGGGCTGATGTATCTGAACACTGTAATGTTCCCCTTGGTTCTATAGAGGACGTTGCTTGTCATCAGTAGGCTGTGACTTCTGACAGCAAAGAAAAAGTGGAAAAATTGAAATATTCATTCCAGGTCTATAATTGCAAAACCTACATTAGACTAGCTGGAGCATGATAAGCCCAGTGTTGACTAGAAGTAGCTGACCTTAATGAGCAGGAGGACATAAACCAATGTACAGTACAGAAGAAACACAGCATGAAGGTGTAATGGATTTAATAAAATTTGCATTGAAAATATGCATAAAATTACACAGAATTGTGATACTTTTCTATATTAAATATAAAACACTGTGATTAGGAAAACACTACAAGGTTAATATCAAATATGATTTTAATATGATTTCTCTGAGTTTTAATACAGTCCTGGCAGCGCTGAAGGATAGACCTGATCAATCTCTCCACAGGCTGCCATGGGATGTTCCACCTCTCATTTTGCGCAGCTGCGACCAGCTGGAAAAAATTGACGAATCGCAGATGTCTAATATTGGAGTTGATCCCACAAACACTGAGCACCTAGGGTTTTATGAAATCTCAACTTGAATTCAGCATCTTTTTGTCCAAAGAAACAGTTGTACTCAAATGCTCTACTGTTGTTTTTTAGGTCTACATTTTTGTACTTGTTTGGTTTGTACTGTTTTCTATTTCTCTCTGTCACACCTTTTGTTTGAAGTGTGGTCACTTTTGAAAAGTCTTGTCTGTCAACAGGACAACCTACTGTTCCTTGTTAACAAGAAAATGATCCAAAATAAAAATACTTTTTTGACTTTGGAATTGTGTAGAGTATATTCAAGTATTTCAGTCTTAGAATTTTTGTTTTTTCTCTGTGTTGATGTTTGAGATGGTAGGACTACTTAGTCCCAATAATTGTTTTTAGCAAGCATGGAAACTATAAAATTAACCAGAATATGCAGATACTTTGAAGTACTGTACTGTATGGATTTTATTGAATGATTAAAGTTTGTTTGAAAAATTAGCACTTTACTGTAAAATAAATTACTAAAATATCCTATCATTCAAAATTAAGAATTTCCATAAATTCACCTTTTGTCACTTCCGTAATAAGCTACCAGATCTTGTTGAAAGACTATTTTTTTAAGAATTTATTGTCCTAATCAATTTTATAAAGTAGAACTTTGCCAGACTCTGTTGTAAGTTTTACCTTAATGCTCTCAAAACTTTCATCCTCATGACTTGGAAAGGGCATGGTTCTACAAATTCCAGCTTGTAAAATGAAGTCAAGCTGTAGGAGATGCAACAGTATTACACTTATATGGCATTAGTACATCATTAAACAGGTGGGTGAGCACCATCTTGTATCACTGAAGATGATTTATGTTGAAACTTTTAATTGAATACTGTATATAGTTTTTAGAAAGATACAATGTTTTAAGGTGTATCTGTAGTTATTGCCTGCTGTGTTTTGACCACGTGAAAGTGCACCTCTTTTTAAAAAATAAATGTTTTTATTATATACCTGAATTACAGATGTCACTGTAATAGTGAGCTACATACAGGTAGCTGACTGTGCCTGCAATTTAAAAGGTGCTAGGATCCTTCTCCCCACTCAGGCTGTGGTATCCCTGCAAACCACAAGCACTCACCTACAAGCATTGCTGTTTTTATTCCTGTAGCAACCATAATACTACGTTGAGTTTACAAAAAACGTTCAGAAGAGATAACAGCAACCAACTTAAATTTGCTGCTGCCATCGTAAATCGTAATCATTCCTGACATCATTTCCTCAGCTTAAAAAAACAAACAAACTATATATACAACATGTAAGCTCCTTCTTTTCTTCTCGCATTTGTCTTCTGTTACCACCGTCCACTACATCTCTACCATTGTTGCTGCTACCTCCTGGTCACTCCTCACATTTGGGTCCCAGTCTGCTCCTCCTGTGGTCAGGAGGTTAGCACTCAGGCAAGCAGGTTAGGCTTGTTTAATTTAGGCATCGTAAATCTAAACACAATAAACATTTTCAGTATACTTTAATTCTTCTGTGTTGTTATTCCCAGGAAAATCGTGTGTCAAGATTGAAGATTGAAGCCTTCCCAAATAAAAGATATGATGGATGAAGAAGGAGAAGATACTTTCTGAATATTAATTAAAAAATAACCTCTTACAATTGGATTTATTCTTTCAAACTTGATCTACACATCATTTTTGAATGAGGTATTTGAAGTGACATTGCAACACGTAATGGGTGTGTAAACACTCTCTCTAACCTATAGTCTCCATAGGTGGGCATTGCAGAATGGAGATTTGATTAAAACAGAAAGAAACAGATAGCTTTCATTGAATTTCACATTTCAGATAGCTTTTTGGAGATTGCAAGTCCTGGAGAAGGTGAAGATTGTCTCAATAAAATCAGCATACTAGGAGAAAATTAAACACTTCTTCTCTGTTAACATCTTTGCAGTAGGGTTGGTGCATAACATTTTAACTAAATTAATGAAAGGTGATCCTAACACCAGATGAACCAAGCGTAGACATTCCCTCTTAAGCCTCTCAAAAGACTTCTAACAAAAGGCCAACACAGCAAAAGCAATATCTGAAGCTCCATGTATTATGTGAAGGAGGTGGTAAGTGTTATTGTTACAAAGGGGGTTATACAAATAATGGATATCAGGAAATGAAAAAGCAGATTAATCAATACGTAAAATAGTAATAATCTCCTACTTGTAAAGATTTTTATCAAGAATATATCCAAGTGTTTGGTTTAGTTAGGTTCACATGAGATGATTCTTCTCTGACACAGCTTCAGTGAAAAGTTATAATGCAGGCACACTTGATTTAGACAAATATTTGTTCATAATGATGATGCACACACTAAATGACACAAACATACAACACACAAGTTACAGTATGTACAAAATTTCAAATAAGGCATCTCAGAGGCCTAATGTACTAACCACCCAGAAAAAAATAACCCACACATTATATGAAAGTATTCCAAAGTTTCATGATTTTAACTGAAGGATTCTTTACACAGGAAATCATAATTCCCTGGAATTCCCTGGGGGTGGAGCGGTGGCTCTGTGGCTAAGGATCTGCACCTGTGGCTGGAAGGTTGTCAGTTCAAATCCTGCAGCTAGCAGAGGAATCCTACTCCATTGGGCCCCTGAGCAATGTCCTTAACCCCAACTGCTCCAGGGGTGCTGTACACTGGCTGACCCTGCGCTCTGACCCCAGGCTCTCTCCCTGTCTGTGTGTCTCATGGAGAGCAAGCTGGGGTATGTGAAAAGACAAATTCCTAATGCATGAAATTGTAAAGGGTTAATAAAGTTATGTTATGAAATCACAAGTTCTCTTAACCAGGTTCAAAAACTTAGCTCCTGTCTGTCCTGTCTTTCTGGGTGATCTGGAAGAAGGAGCTCTTGCCTATGCTGTATTGTACATTGTCATTCTTTATTTTCTTCCTCTCTCCTCTCTCTATTGTCCAGTCTGCTCTGTCTTTGCCTGTACCTGCCTGTTGGATTGTGTCTTTCTGGACTGTTGATTGACAATTAATTATTTATCAAGAACTTAATTAACTAAAGTCAACTTTACAGTTACTTTGATCACTAAATATGGGGCCAGTAGTCTAAAAAACAACACATTCCTTTGATTGCTGGAAATGTTGACACAGGCCAGGTTTACCCATTGTATCTATATTCACTTCATGACTTTATCAAATACAAAGTGTCCTTTAATAAGCATCACTTTAAGCAAAGAGGACCTAACTGTCACCGAAAGTCTGATGCCAGAGATGCCAAGAGATTATATAAAGCTCCACCTTTAGTGCAGACTGAGATAACAGACGCTTATTACAGATACCTCTTCAGAAGACTAGATAAATGGAAAAAATACAGTAACTTCATAAACCTTTCCCAGTTGTAGTGAATGTGATAAATGTATTATTTTGAGTACAAAAGGTAAAATATAAATTCATCTGTGTGGGATTTGACAGCAGTACCCCATGTGCTTATCTAAGTGTAAGGTATGTGTAACATAAGAGTCATAAAAAACAAGAAACAAGAACCTACATTGAGAGAGCCTTGGAAACAAAAACAGTAGTCTCTCATTAGTTTTGACACTTTTCCTTCATGATTACTTATGATAGAACTTGAGACATAGGTCTCTGCAGGTTGGATTTGAATTTTTGTTGAAAAGTACAATATAGTATATTTCCCAGAATGCTAAAATCATTATCTGTTATAGGTACTATTTCAATAATAAGCTGCTACAATATTCAGAAGTTTCCTTTGTGATCCAGTGTTCTGCTTAGTACAGTATTAAATTGCTAAGTTTATGGCAAGAGGATTACTAACCGAAGTACTTAGTAACCTGTACTTAAGTAACCTCTAGTAAGCATCAGCTATTACATTGTGTTTTTCACATTTGAAAACACTTTCAGTATGGAGCTGGGGACTAATTTCAGCAGCCAGGTTTCTTTGTAATTGGTAGTTGCCTAACATACTAGTACAGGGCTGTATACAGTGCCTTGCGAAAGTATTCGGCCCCCTTGAACTTTTCAACCTTTTGCCACATTTCAGGCTTCAAACATAAAGATATAATTTTTTTTATTTTATGTGAAGAATCACCAACAAGTGGGACACAATTGTGAAGTGGAACGAAATCTATTGGATTTTTGAAACTTTTTTAACTAATAAAAAAATGAAAAGTGGGGCGTGCAAAATTATTCGGCCCCCTTGCGTTAATACTTTGTAGAGCCACCTTTTGCTGCGATTACAGCTGCAAGTCGCTTGGGGTATGTCTCTATCAGTTTTGCACATCGAGAGATTGAAATTCTTGCCCATTCTTCCTTGCAAAACAGCTCGAGCTCAGTGAGGTTGGATGGAGAGCGTTTGTGAACAGCAGTTTTCAGCTCTTTCCAGAGATTCTCGATTGGATTCAGGTCTGGACTTTGACTTGGCCATTCAAACACCTGGATACGTTTATTTGTGAACCATTCCTTTGTAGATTTTGCTGTATGTTTGGGATCATTGTCTTGTTGGAAGATAAATCTCCGTCCCAGTTTCAGGTCTTTTGCAGACTCCAACAGGTTTTCATCCAGAATGGTCCTGTATTTGGCTGCATCCATCTTCCCCTCAATTTTAACCATCTTCCCTGTCCCTGCTGAAGAAAAGCAGGCCCAAACCATGATGCTGCCACCACCATGTTTGACAGTGGGGATGGTGTGTTGAGGGTGATGAGCTGTGTTGCTTTTACGCCAAACATATCGTTTTGCATTGTGGCCAAAAAGTTCGATTTTGGTTTCATCTGACCAGAGCACCTTCTTCCACATGTTTGGGGTGTCTCCCAGGTGGCTTGTGGCAAACTTTAGACGAGACTTTTTATGGATATCTTTGAGAAATGGCTTTCTTCTTGCCACTCTTCCATAAAGGCCAGATTTGTGCAGTGTAAGACTGATTGTTGTCCTATGGACAGACTCTCCCACCTGAGCTGTAGTTCTCTGCAGTTCATCCAGAGTGATCATGGGCCTCTTGGCTGCATCTCTGATCAGTCTTCTCCTTGTCTGAGCTGAAAGTTTAGAGGGACGGCCAGGTCTTGGTAGATTTGCAGTGGTCTGATACTCCTTCCATTTCAAGATGATCGCTTGCACAGTGCTCCTTGGGATGTTTGAAGCTTGGGAAATCTTTTTGTATCCAAATCCGGCTTTAAACTTCTCCACAACAGTATTACGGACCTGCCTGGTGTGTTCCTTGGTCTTCATGATGCTCTCTGCGCTTTCAACAGAACCTTGAGACTATCACAGAGCAGGTGCATTTATACAGAGACTTGATTACACACAGGTGGATTCTATTTATCACCATCAGTCATTTAGGACAACATTGGATCATTCAGAGATCCTCGCTGAACTTCTGGAGTGAGTTTGCTGCACTGAAAGTAAAGGGGCCGAATAATTTTGCACGCCCCACTTTTCATTTTTTTATTAGTTAAAAAAGTTTCAAAAATCCAATAGATTTCGTTCCACTTCACAATTGTGTCCCACTTGTTGGTGATTCTTCACATAAAATAAAAAATTTATATCTTTATGTTTGAAGCCTGAAATGTGGCAAAAGGTTGAAAAGTTCAAGGGGGCCGAATACTTTCGCAAGGCACTGTATTAACAATGGGATCATCCCCAGTTTGTACGCTGCTTCAGTTCATTGCAATTAACCTAGTGAGACTTATAGTATTCACAAATGTGCTCAAAGCAACAGGTAAAGGGTTTATTCCGTGCTGAAAAGAAAAGAAAGGAAACATTTCGGCTGTGGAGCCTTCTTCTGGTCCGCACAGGTACTCTGTCTTGTGCCTATTTCATGCTGCTGCCTTGAAACCTTGTATTGGATAAATTATTTAAAAAATGGTGTTGCAATGTGTGGTATAAAAAACACATTTTAAAATATACAATATACTGTATATATGTAAACAATAACAGAGTTATCAGGGTGTATACAGTAGAATGGGTTCAGGAGTCACCTTGCCCAATAATGTAAAATTAGTTGAAGTCACTGAGATTCCACAATGAGAACTGCCATTGTACAAAAAAATAACTGCTTTGACCCTGTGCAACTACAGGGTCAGCCAAAGGAAGATGAGGCAGCAAGATCTGAGCTCACATGCATACATAGCTACAATAAAGACATGCATACAGTACAATAAAAATATTTGCACATTTGAAGGAGAGGGAAAACAAAGAAAAATACACTGCTTTTACATCGATTACCTAAAGAATGAATGATAACGTAATGTTTTTTTTTCTGAGATCTCTGGACAGTTCTAAGATTTTTTCCCATGAGTCCCAAACATGTTACTGGTTCAAAGGAACAAATTGCTTTTATGTGCAACTTCCCTTAATACTCATTCTTGCTCAGCTCTATTATCTTGATGTACTTTCTCAGGAACTGAGAGCTCTGACCTATTGAATGCCACTTTCTTTGCCAAATTAAGTTCAGTTGTGTGACCCTGAATATCTTATGGTTTTAAATTCCTTAAAACAAAATATATATTATGCCCTTCTCAAATGATAATATTTCAAATTCATAACATAATTCATTCAACTTTTCAACTTTTTCTTATATCTGTTCATAACAAATTATTTTAATTACAACTAAGTCCAAACAATGCTTCTTAATGTGCTCTGATATGAAACAAAATCACAAACACATCATTTTGGATTATCTGAAAAACTTTTTTTTTGTGTTTTTCACATTCAAAAGAAAAAAATAAAAATATCCTATATTCTCTGACATTTGATCATCATGGTCTTGTGTCATATCACTTTGTTCTGGTCTGTTTATTCTTTCATTACATATTTGTGTTGTTATTCCACCATTTACATGGCAACCAGATAAACAATTTTCAAGATTTTGGCCCATGAAACATACTTTGATTATGCTGGTTCAAATGTTTCTACTGCATAAACAGTATTTTTACTGTAGATCTGTTTAGCAAAGTGAGAGTAGAAGTTCCAGTGTCAGATTTCATTTTATAGGACTCTATAAAACCCTTCCCTGTGCTAATCTTACCAATAGACTGACTATTCTTTGGTTACCATGGGGAAATAAATTCTTTTTCTAGAATTGAAAACAGGTCATTCACAAAATAATGAGATACCATTAGTTTTTGCTCAGCTAGAAAAAGAGCTTTTAGATTATACCAAACAAAATCATTACAAGTTTTTTTTTTCTCATTTACACTATGAATGACAAGGTTCCAACATAAAATCATTCAGTCTGTAGTTCATTAAACAACTTTCAAAAGGTAAAGTAAACACAGAAGCTTAATGTTTATCATTAAGGAGCAAAATATCAACAAGATTTGTAATGAAAATGTTTAGTGCACACTGAATAACTAAGAACTGAGTGTCCATCCATACATTTTCTAACTGCTTTATCCAAGATTTGTGGGGAAGATGGGGTACACAATGGATGGGATGCCAGTCCATCACAGGGCACAGACACAATCATACCAAGGACAATTTTCTCAGAAGCCAATTGACCTATCAGGTTGTCTTTGGATTTTGGGAAGAAACCAGGCCACCCAGAGAAAACCCCCATAAGCACACAGAGAACATACAAACTCTACACAGATAACACCCCAGTTCCAGAATTGAACCCATGACCAGACCAATGGGAAGTAGCAATGCTAACCACTAGGCCACTGGGCCACCCCAGAACTAATTACTTTTTGCATTTGTAAATGAAAGCTCTGTATACAAATTACTGCACAGTGTCTGTGTTTACTGCAGTTTTCTGCAATATTGCATCGGCATAGTCGGATATGGATCAGACAATTCATGGGAAATAAAAAATATTTTTGTTTTTGTTTTTGAAGGACAATGAATAGTATTATGTTTTTTATTGTTTAATATGGAGTGCTGTTTAAACAGAATTAATTCATATTAGTTTACTTTAAGCTAATTATGTCGTAAATCCGACATAATTAGCTTTTCATGAAAGTTGATTAAGCCGGTGACTAAATTGTACCACAAGAAATGAATACAAAATATAACATAAACAGGAGCAAATGTTTACCTCTCCACCCAAGTGGCTACATCCTGCTCTAGGAAGTGTAATATTATAACAAATTAATGCAGGGCTCCACAGGGTACAGGTAGTTCATTACATGTCTGCAGTTTTTCAGAACATGAAAGAAATAACAATATTCCATCAGTCTTTGTACTTTACACTCCTTTGTTACCTCAGAATTGTCATCCTGTGGTATCCATTCCTTTTACACCTTATTAATTTAAAGTTTATTTTTTTCTTGTCTTTGATGAATTATCTTCAATGGTTTTATTATCACATGATACATAACTATCCACATACTGTATTTTTTTCAACTGCCTTCAAAACACTTGACCCTGAAGTTGTCAAAATATCAAAATCATAGTTTAGGATTATTGATTCTTTTCTTCTGAGTTGCTATTGAGGAAATGACATTGACATCCACTTTGCAGTATTTGGTTTTAGTTCAAAATTAGTACAAATGCATGGCATTTTTAATTTGTAGGGAAATCATATTTTATTGCACAAAAGATGTGAAAAACAAAATATCTGTCATAATGGCTTGTTCTGTAAATGTCTTTGCAAAAACATTAAAATTTAGAACGTAAGGAAGGTTACAAATAAGAAAAATCCAAATGACCTTTCTTACTCACTTGATAGTTTAGTAGTAGGATGTTTGGACCAGCTGCTTCTTGAAGCAGTCCAGTTTGGGCCTCAACCATCAGGTTGGGAAGCACATTCCAGATTCCTACAACTCTATTTAAATGTTTTTAATACTCTCTTTCAAAATGTATTCCCTTTTAGTTATCAGTTGTGATCCTGTGCCTTGGTTCTCTACTAACTCTGAGCTAGTCTCCTGGTCTTACTCTATCTATACTCCCCAGGAATGTATGCACTTGGATCAAATCTCCTCTGAATTTCCTTTGATTTAGACCGTAAAGATTTAACCTGTCTGTGTAAGGAAAGCCCCCAAGAACAGGAATAATTCTAGTCACTTGTCTTTGAACTGATGCTAAGTCAATAATATCCCTTTAGTGGTATGAAGACCAAAACAGAATTAATATTTAGAATAAAGAAAAGACTATACAATTTCCAACATAAGGCCTTATAATTTCTTATAATAGAAATGAGTAAGCTCATTTACATAGCACTGAAACTATGGAACTCATATTAAAGTGCAGTCCCAAATTACATGCCAAATAGACATGGTGCCTACTAAATACCTGTACAAAAACAATAATCATATCAGAGGTGTAAATGTGCAATGAGCGATAAATTAAAGATAAAGAAGAGAATAGATCAATTTATGGTTTAGCAAATCACATTTTGTTAATGTTTTTTTTTAGATTTACATCTAATGCACTTGTAAAGGTACAATGGTGTCACGATTTAGTCCCCCCTCCTTAAGGGTGCTCCAGCCCATTCACTCAAGACTTTATTCTGTGCACCTGTTTCCCATTCCCAGCCCACCTTAAAAGCCAGGCGCTGACGCTCATCCAGGCTCTGCATCTGATTTCCATATCGTGCGAGTCCGGGACCTGGAAGCACCTGGTCCCATTAAGGTTTTAATCTCTGTTCCCGTTCCTGTTCCCTCTCCGCCGGTTCCGACCCGGCCTTCGTGTTTTTAATTCCTTCTTCTGATGGATCTCCTGGTTTTGGACTTACCCTTGCGTTTTGGATATTCCCTAAGGACTACTCTCTCGGATTGTTCGCCTCGGCCACGCCTCTCCCGTGCACCAGCGCACCTTGGACACGCCCCCCTGTCTTCCGCCCCGTTTTCCTGCATGACGTTTCCCCAGTGTTTCCCCCACTCCGTCGGACTGTGTCGTCCGCATATGGTCCGGAAAGACCTGTTAGTTACAAATGGTCATCTTCGGATGGAGGAAAAAGTTCAGTTTCATCATTGAAACTCACAAGTAGACCAGTTTAGAACTGTAACTGCAGGACCTCTGGTTTTGGTTCCACGTTTTGTACCTTGTCTTAAACTACTTTAGAAACAGAGGCCATATAGCCATTTCATTTGCTAAGTAACTCAAGCATCTCACCCAACAGTCTCTGAAAAGGAGACAGGGGATAATCATTGTGTAAAAGATAAAACTCCTGTTCTCGGTTTCTAATATACTCCAGTCTAGGTTCTTCAAATGTTATTTTGTTATGATTTCGGTTTTGTTACGATTGTAACCCTGCCTCTGAAGGATTCTCCAGCCCTACCTTGTTTATATTCATCTCCAGCACCGGTTCCAGCCCCCTGTCTTATATAAACCAGACGTTAATGCCTATCGGGGCTCAGCTTTGGAACATGGACGCCCAGAAGCCCACCTACCCGCGAGTCCAAGAGCGACTCGATGGCATAGGCTTCACTACGGCGTCCTGACCATCTGGGTCCGGGATCAGGGAGCGTCTGGTCAAGTTACCCCCTTTTTATTCCCCCGACCCTCCACCTTTTAACTCTTCTGTGTGTCTGTCAGGATGGATTACCCTGCTTTGGACTTTTGCTTCTCTCATGGATTTGCCTTGGACTCCCTTGGACTGTTCGCCTCGGCCACACCTCCCCTGAACACTAGCGCACCTTGGTTTTCCTTCCAGCCCCTAGCATGCCTCTTTCCTCGTGTATTCCTCACTTCCCTCCGGATTGTGTTGTCTGCAAAGGGCCTTGAAAGTACGCTTCATTACAGGTTTAAAAAAAACTGATGTTTATTTTGTTTTATAGCAGTGGACATATAAAATAGCGTTTATAATAGTGAATTCAAGTGATCATTTATTTCTTTATTTACAGTACAGTATATTATTGTCTGATGAAAAACATGTTAATACCATGTTCTGATCACTTTACCTGGATACTTTGAGAACTGTTTGCCTAGATCTGAAAATGCACGTGCTAAGTCACATATTTAAACTGCAAACAGGAACTGAAATGCTACCCGATCTGCTGTTCATTTTATGCTCATTTACCACTCAATGTGCACCTTAAAATTGTAAGAAATCAGTGTGCTTGTTAAATTCAGGTTGAGTTGTTAATGTGCTAAGTTTTTTTCCTTCAGGAAACACCTTTCAGAGAAATGCTGAAGAGCAGCCACACTGAAAACTGCATTGTAACATTATATAATTCAGTGCACAAACTGCACAAACTGGACCACGGAAAGTATGTTACCATGGACAATGGCAGTGCACATAAGAGGGTAGAACTGTTATAAATTTTACAATTTAGAAACACGCTACCCACTGTCTGGGGCATAGCAGTGAAGTTTAACAGCCTCTTATGTTTATTGTTTATACATATGTTTACATCCAGGGTGTACCCTGTCTTGTGCCCATTGTATGCTGGGTAAGGCCACTAACTTTGTGTAGGCCCATAAGAACAGAGTAAATGTAGGATCATTATTCAGTAGTAATGCCCAGATGTACAAGTCATACTTTGACCAGCAAGTAATTTATGCACACAGTTCTGGAAATGCAAATGTCAGGTTCACTCTGACGAAAATAGAAACAGTACACTTGTTCATTCTTCAAACAGTGTCACTTATTTCCAATTTATTTTGGTATCCAGATTTTGATTTAGTTCCTCAACATCCCTGAGAATCACAGTAAAGTAACATGTTAAAAGTAAAAGAAATGTGCAAAATTGACTTGATGGATAGATAAGTACAATGTGTGTTCCTAAATGTCTAATAACTTACTCTGGTAAGAAATCAAATATGCAATAAAAGTATGTTTGATTAAAATAATTAAATTATAAACAATTATTTACAGGCAATTAATGCACATACTGTAGTTTCGTATATATTGAGCTTACATTAAGATGCTGGCAGAAGCAAGCACCATCAATTACATATTCTTGTTAATAAACAGGATTTCCACAGCAGAAGCCACAAGGTTCAAAAATCAAATCTTAAACAGTTAAAAAGAGCCTGATTGAAATCAGCCAGCTGTAGCACTGTAATTAGATATCTTAGAACTACAGCACTGCAATCAGGTCTTACATCTTAACTGGACACGGTGTCTCATTTTGTAAATTGAGAGAAGCAGATTTGTGTGGTTTTCCAGTTGACTTGATAAGCCGTAATGTGATGCATCAGGGGAATATACAACTTAATGCACTGTCGCTGTTTATCTTGTTTGCTTTCTGTTCCAAACCAAATTGCCTCTACAACCTTATAATAAACAAAGTCATCATTACTGTCCTTGCGCAAAACTTCTGAGAACATTTTGTGTAATTTAATTTGTACTTAAAAAAATACAAGTGTCTTTAGAAGCTAAAAGCTTTTCTTATGGAAATGTCTTCTTTAAAATATCTGGTCTTTGATGAAAAGATAATGCCACTTTTTCAATGGAACTGAGCTTAATCATTTTCAGACAAGCTTCAGTTATTTGTCCACACTTCTTTTGGTCTTTCTTACAACATATGTCATATTTCCTGTTCATTTTGTATAAGAGTAACATCTACAATCCAACCTTTAGAGCAGCTTTGAAACAAACCAAGTTCTTGTTTATGAATAAGACAGGTTTTGTGCTGAGCATAGAATCAGTGTTGGTTGCATGTTCCGTGTACCTTGCATCAACACAGTTACATTGTATTTCAAGCTATTTAATAATTTGTGTTAAAAATTATTGTGTTTTGCCTGGCAGTAGCTGAGGCACAGCATACACTTGAATACAGGGCATCAGGTCAAGTGTATCTTAAGGTCAAGCGAAGCTACTGTACAGTATGTGATTGTCTATTTTTAACTTACTGTTACAGGGCTTCTGTGTTGCAGATATGGGGTGTCACAGATACAGTTTATAGTAACCTCCACATGAAGGAAATGTAGCCAAATATGCTACCTAGCAATTTTAAGTGTTCTAGGACCCTTCTCCACACAACAGGTACTATGTATCCCCCATAACCACCAGTGTGCCCACATACCAGCACAATTGTCCTACATAAATTTAGTTTGATTCCTGTAACAATTAAGTACTACATAATAAGAGAACACACAAAAAATGTTTTTCTAAGGGACACAGACAAAAGCAAACATTAACTTCATGATCCCCAGTAACCCAAACTTAAAACTCCAAAAGAAAAGAAAATGTCGGCAAAAAAAAAACACCCAGACACACAAATAAGCTCCATCTGGTATCCTGTATTGCCTCCTTCCATCCCTCGATTGTCCTGAACACCGTTTCCAGATCTGAACACCTCAGAAAGGATGTAGCATTATCCTATTCTATCTCTCTGCAGCAAATACAGAGGAGGGGGCAGACGAAGATGATGCCTGGTCCTTTTAATTTCGCCCCTCAACACCAGGTCTTCTTCTGTGTTGGGTGGTGCAGCTCCTCTGTCACAAGGCCTCTTTTGCAAGTCCCCCTGACTCAGGCTTATATAATCCCTTCCTGGTTAGAGATCAGGACTGAAATGAAGGGCTGAACTGTGCTGGTGATCAATGGGGGTGGTGTAGGCAGACCCAATGAGTGGTTTAATCTTGCATGGTCTTGCATGGTCTCTCCTTCCTTTGTTCTGTTGTTTCTTTTCTGTATCAGATCCATCAGATTTGTTGCAGCACCACCACACACGGCACATGTCATCACGTATTGTATGGTAATTGAGGGGTGTCTGGCCAAAAAGTGTATTGTTCAATCTTTGTTGATTGACACCCCTGTTTGCACCAGGAAGGCTTGCAGAACTGGATTATTTAAGACAGAAATTCCACAAAAGAGACAAAAAGGACACACCGAACCTAACACTTAGGGGGTCTCCCTTTGCTATAACATCTGAACAAGTGGAGTGGATGTTCTTGTAAAAAAATATTTGAAAGTGAATGGGTCCTGACAAGCTGGAAGGTTATACATTGCAGAAGTCATAAACAACTTAGTTCAAACTTTTTCAGAAGTCACTGGTCACCTTTACAGTTTGAAGAATATACAATAGCACCTATACCTAAAAAAACCCAAAACCTGTTGAATTAAAATATTCCATCCAATAGCACTATAGACAGTTGAAATTAAATGTTTTGTACAAATTGTTTTGTCCCATCTATATTCGGCAACCAGTGCACTCAAGAACACCTATCAGTTTGCGTACTGGGCGAAATGAGATATGAAGATATGACTGTGACTTTGTTAAATGACGTGTACAAACATTTGATCATCCTACAGTACAGTATGTGCATCCTATGTTTTGCTGACTTTTTGTTGGTGTTTAATACTATTCAGGCAAATGGGTTGGCAGGAAAGCTTCTGAATATGAGAGTACATCACACATTTATTTCAATTGATTATGACAGCTAGGGAAATTAAATTATCTTAAAGGTCACTTTTGTTACAGGAAGTTCACCTCTACCTCATGTTGCCACACATCAACACAAATGTGATATGCACAATAATATTCTGCCCATTCACAAAAACATGTGTTCTGTTCTGCACAGCCTGTTTCCTTGTTAATATTCAGCTTTTGCCATGACACTGGCAAGTGGGTCACAGCAAGCCTTGAAATCTCTGAATATGTTTTCTGTATGAATATGCTTTCACCTTCACTGTCTTGTGGCATTCAGTAAATCACAGCAATTGAAGACGGTTTAATTTTTATGATAATTTTCTGATTAATTTGTTATATGTCCTATGAGGAAATTAAAGGAATTCCTGATGTAAATATACACTGAAATCTTATATGAATGTAGGAGAGCCAAGATAGGTCATTTTTTTTTGTTAAAATCAAAAGAGGTGAGATCAACAGGGAATTAATTTCATGCGGAATACCCAAAATTGTATTTCGCAGGTGCAAGGACATTTTATTAAACAAACATGACAGACATGTAGCTAAATTTGTTATGCTGATATTTGTTAAGACTGATTAGGTATCTATTGTGGGTTTATGTGAAAATCCAGAGTTAGTAGTGTGTGTGACCTCAACTGGAAGCAATAGAAGCAAATAGAAGCTGCTTTGTGGTATTTTGTCTCCTTCCTACAGCATCTCAAGCATGTCTCTGTTCACTGGTCGTTGTCCATTAGATGATACATGTTGTCCCAGCTCATCCCACAAATGTTCAATGGGGCTTAAGTATGGTGCTTAGGGTATCCCCACGCAAGAAAGGTGTTGTTACAAGAGCAGCATGAGGACCATGAGCAGCATGAGTGTTGATCTGCTGGAATTGCTGTCACACTATGATGAGCCCCCAGGAAGGTCAGCAAGTGAGGATTCAAAAGTGTAGTACTGTGTTGCCATGTTGCCATTAACCACTACAAGTGGAGGTCTGCAAAAAGACTGGGCACTCCTGTCTAGACCATTTCTCTTTGGCTTCCTCAGTTGCCTTCACAAGGTGGTATAACTCATGATCTGTCAGGACGCCAGTAGATAGAAATAAGGACCCTGTGCGGGGTTGGGGTAGAGGTCGAAGAGAGAGAGGGAGTTTCCAGTAACCAAAATCCAAATTGATAAGCAGCTCCGTAGTCAGATGGAGGGCAAAGATCCATTATCCTAAAGGTAGTATCCAGTAACTAAACTCCAAATCATAATGCAGGTCCGTAGTGAGATGGAGGGCAAAGATCCGTTAGCCTAAAGGTCAATAAACTCTGACATGATCTACCTTATCTTGGCAAGTTATTGATAGTCCGTGTTTGGCTGTGACATCTTGGATGGTTTGACACTTCTGTCTGAAATCTGAAGAGGGCAAGAGCCAGTTTAGACTTCAACATGCAGATGGCAAAAGGTATTGTTCTCTCAGAGGCATGCAGAGACCGTTTGGTGGGCAGTGGCTCAAAAGGGGATAAGGGGCACTTTCCAGGGATTTGTTACATTAGAGTAACCTGTAAACAAATCAGTGCCTGCATGTATTTCTACATTACTGTAGAAGTTGCACAATTTTTACCGATGTAATCATTCTTGTGAGGCAAGACTCCTCTGTTATTGAGGCATATGTAGGATGCAACCTATTAGCTGTTCGTCTACCGCTAGTTGTGATCTAGTTATGAAGCGATGGAGTACATCTTTAACTGCTTCCCTAAATTCTTTATCTCTTCTTTTTTTTCTGAAGACATGCTCTCCTGTGACTGAAGCATATATATACAACAAAGAATATGCATGTTAGCTGTTTATACCAAGTACAAAAAGACTGGCTTGTCTACTCAGTTAACTAAATTTTCTAAATACAGTTAACTAAATACAGAAGCAGAATCGTCAAGTGGGGAAAAAAAGTGAAATTTGACTTTTTTTCTACAAGCAAAGAAGAGCACTTGGGCCAATGAGGGCAAAGGGACAGGGGCTTGAGCTGCTGTAGCCACCACGCTCTGCATGTCCCTGTGTTCTCTTGATCTGCATTGGGTGTATTGTTTCTTTTCCATGTTTTTCTTTCTTAATTAATATCAAGCTTGACATTCAGTGATTCGAATCACCTCATCACATGCTCTCAATCAGCTCTAAAGAGGTGACTTAGTGTGTACCCAACAGTCAAAGTGTATCACATCAGGTTGTAAATCATCAATTAATCAAAATGACACCATATTTATTAATATCTTCCACTGTGTACTTTTAAAAAAATGCATGTATAAATACAGTGGTTTCTTTCGATGCTCAGTATATAATTGTACAATCATCATTTTCTTATGTCAAGCCATGTAAGATAAATGCAAATAGTGAGATTCTTCTAGTCGAGATCACAAATGTTTTCAAAAGAATGGTTATAAATAACAGGTCATTCAGCTTCTCTAACCCATTTCATTGTAGTTAATTGATCCAGTGATATTGTATAACTATTTTTTTTAAAAGCCAGGGTATTGTGGTACAGGTATGTGAAGAAGAGACCCCTGTTTTGGTGCATGAAAAGATATATAAATTTAATCTAAGAATGCAGCAAGAAGATATTTTGTTAGAACTAATTCTCTTTGGACAAATCAGTACATTATTGACAGCAACTACTGTAATCTATCCTCATTATTTTCACGTGCTTAACTCATTCTTAAATGTCACTCCATAATCATAGTTATATATTTACACAAAATCCTTATTTTCAAAAAAGAAAAGAAAAAGCATTTAGGTGAAATGTGCCTTCTTCACACCTGAAGACTCATCAGCCAAAATGTTGGGTTTACTATGTATTCTTTTTGTTTCTTTTCAGTGGAACAAACCTCTGCTTGTTCCATTGCAGCCCACACACTAACACAGCTCTCCACTGAAACCTGATATATAAAAAGAGAGTTTCTTCTTTCTTCACCTTTGAACCTCATTCTGACAAGATTCTTTTTATTACCATCAATTACCATTTAAACAGACCTGTCTGCAAGCTGTTGAGACGTCAAGTTGGTATATACTGTACATCTTTATGTTTACCTTTTTATTGAAATGGTTCTTTTTAGATGGTGATTGAACCTTCTGGTATCACTCTCCAGATTGTGTAAACATCTGTGTCCTGGGTTCAAGTACAAAGCATGTTTAAACTTTAAACTTGTTTCCATTCCCTTCATTCATTAAATGCAATTCAACTAGTGCATGTTGCTGAAGGTAATTAAAATATGCAGTGAATTCACTTTTATGTTTTGTTACTTCTAATATCTGTGGTTGATGTTCCAATTAACATTCTTTGGAAAACAGCTTGCCCTTTTCCTGAATGCCTCCTATTAGTTAAGTTTGCTTCCTCTGTGATCAGTTATGGGGACTTCATGGATGCACTAATTTTTGTTTAACCTAAAGAATGCTGCAAACATTTGTCTTCTATTTTTTTATTTTTGAAAGTGCTCTTTGATGGAAAAAATAAGGCCCATTTTCACCAAGGAATTCATGCCATTACTAAAAGATCAAAAGTTCATTCTACTTTGGGTTGCATGCTGGCACACACTTGGAAAACATTCTTCACATATCTGGGGATAGGGATTTTCTCCAGCCATACATTTCCATGTTTTGTCTAATAGATTTGGAAATATCTTTACAGCAGTTTGTGGTGAGATGTGTAGATAAACATGCACTCTTATATAAATAAATTCAACAATAATAATAATCGTCGAACTTCTAAAAAGTGGTTTTATTAGAAATCTTCAAGTTTCATTTAGCAAGTCCAAACTTGGAGAAAACTCCATCCATGATCAGAATGCCGATTATCCAAATGAGAAGTTGAGAAAAAAAAGTAAAAAAAAGAAAGCAGTGTTGGAACATTGTCATCAACAGCAACACCACCTAGTTCACAGGAAAAGGAAGGCTCTGGTTCCAGTTATCGCAATGGCTTAGAAAAAATATCAGTAAAAACAGCTTGCAGATCTTCATTCTTCCTGCCAACAGGATTGAATGCATTTATTGATATAAATGTCAGACGATAGAGGGTACATATGCAAACAGTCTTTCATTGCTGCATGGAGCCATGGCATCAAATTCCTTGTCTCCTCAACTTTACTGAATAAGCAATATATTGAGATAAATCCTACAGCTTCTATAACAAATGTTATATATCCTATAACAAATATTACAAATTTAAAGTTTTCTCTTTGACAAATATAATAATCTTGAAACAGAACAAATAAATAAAACAGAAAGCAAATGCTAAAAGATATACTGTACAAAAAATGGGGTAAAGACAGCTCAATTAAATTATTGTACTGTAGAACTATAGACATTTTTATACTTAATATAAAATATGATCAAAACTATTGAATAAACTATTAAATATTACCATCACTTGGCAGAAAAAACCTTTTGGTATGACTGGTGGTCATATTTATCTTCCTGTCAACAGCTACAAGAACTCCTCTTGTTTTATTCAGCACTTAAAAATGAGCAATGACTTTATAGTGTTTATCTGGAACTCTCTGATCAGCAAAATGATATGGGCCACGTGAAGATAAGTGATCTTAATTATTTTTGTTATTTAAAAAACCTAAACATTTAGCTGTTTGATTCAAGCCGTGCACATTCCAAGATATTATATGCAGCAAAGGACAATCCATTCCCTAGAAGCTGGACACACATAAAACAAAACACAATAATAACAAGAAAGGAAGAAAGAAGTAAGCATTTTCTGCCATAAATATTAAACATATAACATAGGATCAAAAAGGAAAGGAAAAATGCAGAAGATAAAAAAATATGCTAAATTGTCCCTTATTAATATGACAGTTTAGAAACCAATACAGAACTATTCTGACTACGTGAGAGAGAAACAGCCTGTAAACCATGCCTTCAGCCAGGCACTGCCACAGCAACAGTTATGTTTCGCATGGCATAAAAATGGCGATGAAGAAAAATATAAAAGACTGCACCCTCACATACTTGAACTCCCATATTTGCTGTTTAACTTCATCAAATCATCTACTTTGCAAAGAGATCCAAGCACACGTCGTAACAACAGTATTATCCACAAACAAGAGCAGTCAAAGAACGATAAATGTGTCCACTAAGAATTAAATTTTATCACTATGCTCATTGTGCTAAGAGATTGCAACAAAATAGGAAGAACAGCTGCGGAGCATTGGTTATGCTAAGGTGGTCATTCTAAATTTATGGCTGCTTGAAGGATGACCTGTAGATCAGTATAGTGAACAAGTTAAAAGATAGATAAAAGCATGACAGGTACAAAGTCTGTCTCTTTAGACCCCAGAAGCAGTATAATGTCTTCTGTATAAATTGTATCCCCCAATATATCAATGAGCCTGGCAGTTGCATTTTATTAGAATTGTTTGTAAACATGAACCAAAAAAAGTCTCTTATAGAATTTGTTCTACACCAGAACAATAGACAAGTCAGGTCAGATGCTTCAACTGTTAGACAGGATTGAAGCGGAGATATCTATTTTTTTATATCTACATAGAAGTGCTACATAGAATTGTATCCATTTGATTACATTCTATGTTGGGAGATGACAGAACAGGAACATTCCTTAACTAAAAATGTGTAAAACAAGACTGAATATGAGATAGTCTCCAAAAAATGGTTGTTGAATGTGAAGCCTTTTGATTAACGTACCATTTTAATAGGAAAATAGTGGAACTTCTGTTTCTCTTTACATACTGTAACTTCTCATGTGGTATGTTTTGAAAGGTATTTATACTTGCAAAGTTACAATCTTGACCATGAAAGAAGACCATGGTTATCTGGTTCTATGTGCTCCTTTGCTTTCCTACTGTATTCCTACCCCACCTACTATTCTCCTTTCAATGTGTATTTTTGTTTTGTTGTTATGTTAAGCACTTATGAGAAGCCACTTTTAAAGATGCAATATAAAAACATATTTTATTATTGTTATAATGAAAATGCTACATGAAGCATACATGAAACATGAAGCATAACACATACTGTATGCAACTGAGAATTAAATTAATGTCAAGTCATGCATTACTGCTTTCCAATAACGTTTAACTAAAAGAATTGTATTAAATAACATGGAAGTGCTTTCCTTCAAACTTAATGTATGTTCATTTGTTTTTATAAGATGAACTGTTGCCTTCATGTAAGCACTAACAGAATCCATTACTTCAGGCACTATAAATGTAAGTATTCAATTGCTCCCTGTTACTGCTGCTGCCATGTAAATATTCAGATACAATTAGTTATTGTTTATGTTAATTGAAAGTAATAAAAAGTATTAAATGTTAATTAAACATGAAAAAACAGAATTTAATGTTAATTAATGCTATTTAAAAATAAAGTCACAAAGTGATTTTAGGGTGGTTTTGAAATTTTCCTTCATTTAACAGCTTTCCCATTTTAATGATCATAAAAAAGTATTTATAAAGTAATGAGCTTGTCATTGGGCGATTTTTGTTTTTCCTTGATAAAGTGTAATCAGCATCTTATGAGTCCTGCAGTGCTTAAGCTTTCCAAAACTGGCATATAGATAAATCAAGCTACAAAATGGGTACAATCTACTTATTTTTTGGAACAATGTGAAAATGTGCCATATAGAATATGCAGGCTGCAGACATAAATAACTTATTAGACAATTGTTTAATTTGAATTTATAATAATGTCATAAAATGAATTTATTGTACAAAGCAAATAAAACTTTGCAATTATTTGCAAATAAAACAACAGAAGTGTACAGTATACCAAAAAGCCATTTCATCCAGAAACAGTGTTGTGGTTAAATGTTGAAGTAGTACTGCTATTATTGTACCATGACTGACAGAAGAAACATAATGTTACAATTTGGATTAAAATTTTCCAGTTAAAAAAAAGGCAATTAAAATAAAATCTTATCAGTGTAAAGATACAGGGAAATTAAATTCTGATTTTACTAGAAGAGGGAGCTTTAAAAGAAGAGGTGTGTTTGAAATGAATAAGAACTTAAGTTTCACGGCAGTTTCTAGATTTATGTTCAAGAGAGCAGTTCATAATACTGAATACTGAATAATGCAGAATACTGGCTTGAAGTACAGATACAGTATGTGAATATAGGCTCATTAAAAATGAGACGGCTGTTTCTATAAATTCCTGTCACACTGACCTTATACAATGTGGGAGATGATTTTTGATGTTAAGGTGCAAGAGATTAAACTTTAAGATTTTAGACATCTAAAATTCTAAATGATTTATCCAGCACAGGAAAAAAATCTAGGCAAAATGATTTGTTCTTACGATAGCAGTTATGAACTGCTTTTTCCATCAACTCCCAAGGCTCCTCATATTTTATATTAATACATTTATTGAAACTGTATTACTGTATTTAAATACAGTTACACCAAAATATTGTTTGGTGAAGCATCAATTTATATTTTCACAGTGTCAAGGACAATCTTGGCAAAAAAAACTGTTTCAAAATTCTCCCGTGCTACAATTTGCCCCCCGAAACAATAACACCTTCTCCATAATCCATAACACCTTACAAAAGGTATGAAAGTAGATCTATATTTATGAAAATGACAATTTGAACCTGGCAGTATATGCCATCCAGCTAATGCATTTCTCTGAGCACGTTAAATAACTCTAAATAGGTGTATTTTTCTAAGGAAAAGAAGACTAGCAATCTAATTTCCAGTAAGACTTTCTCCAGATGTTTTCTAGCTTTTTGTCATATGCACGCAAGAGTCAAATCCCTTCATATCAAGTGGGATCTAAGAATTTAAAAATTAAAGCCTTAGCCACCCAGACTGATAACTGCAATTTCACCGACTGCAGCAAAATTAACAGTCAAACATCTGGCAGACTTGCATCTTTAAACCACATGTGCCAAGGCTCACAGGTTTAAATCCTCATCCTCACTGAAAGGACAATTTGAAATTCTACCCTGGTTTAAACTTACACTCTGATGTTGAATGTTAAAAGAGATGTGACATGGTGAATTCTTACCCTTTTTAGTGGTATAGCTCTTAATTAAAAGGAAAAAAAAGTTGGCTTAATTTTTTTTCCAGATTTCTATGTGGGTAAAATGGATAGACAGAAAGGGGATAAAAGACAATGAAGCATTTAATGACTGTGGTTTCAGTATTCTACCTTCATATGAATAGGACAGATGATATCAGAGGTCAAAAAGCAATTAGACATATGGTCTGTACACATTATTTGTACATGTAGTACTTATAAATGTGGAACTGTGCCCAGGTATTTGTAAAAGCATAAACTTTGTGTGCGTAGTTTTTACCATCTGCAAACTTGTTGCTTCATACAAGACAACCTCCCCACTCTTCAACCATATTTCTCCTGTTTTAATGATTCTGTCTCCTTTCCTAAAAGTCCATAATAAAGAAACTGGGTTAGTTATAAAGGTATGTACTGTGGCACCCATTGTTTATCTTTAAAATGCAAGTATTTGGTATTAATTAGGTTCATTTGCCATTATGCTGGAAGGGAGGAATCGTCCAATGAAAAGCCACTGTCTATTAGCATAGAAATGCATAGTCATCTTCTCAGTTAAACACTTCAATGAAGAGACAGTGTAGTTAAAGGTGATCTTTACTATTTACCATAACATGGAATGACTTTTGATGAGATTTACTGTTATGGACAGGCACATCCCTGGAGAGGACTGTCATGTCTCCAGGATTATTGTGGTAAGTTTTGTCACAAGCATACTTTATTGTAGTCTGAGAGCTGAACAAATACAAAAATGCAGATTTGAAGCTTAAGATGTATTGGTAATGGTTTATTCATTTAACTATTAAATCTTTTTAGTATACACCAGTTTACACGTTGACTGAATTTTTATTACAAAGTTGTTATTACTTACCAATATAAAATCTGTCTACATTATAAGGTACTGTAGGTGCCACATTTGGTTAGAAAATCTCTAATGTATTATTAACGTTCCATACCATAAGTAAATCTAGGAACAGTGATAAATAAAACAGGTATAAACCACACCTTACCTAATATTAAGTGATACCAATTTGTTTCAAAATTTCCTTAAGTGTATGTGGTTTGGGAAGCATCCCACAGGAGGTATAAATGTACAGGAGTTAGACCTTCCATCCATACAGAGTATTTGCAATTGGTTCCAAACATTATTCTTAGAAAATCAGACCAATGTTAAGAATGTAAAAAAATGTAAAAATCAAACATTCCTTGTATTTATTTTTATACCTGCAGAAGGTTTAAATTTCTTTACTCATTTTGCACTTCCACTGAAACTCCTCGAGAAAGGGTCTTTTTAGAGAAATGCCAGCTCGAGCCAGTCAGCTTAAATTAACCACAAATTGCGCAAGTGGATTCGCATATCTCCAGTCTCTACCACAATGACCTCACTCTATCTGTTAAATATTTACACAGATTCTTCAGAACTCACATACTGAATGTAAAAAAATGGACACCCCCCATCTCCACCACCACCTTTCAAAACAGAAGGCAGCTGAAACGCACTGTCTGTCCCCAGCGTCAATGCCTGGCAACGGCCACAGGGAATCTCACCTCCCATCACTGAAAGATGTGTCCTTTCTGCTCAGCACATGCCCTATCCAGAAAAATACACCAAGTTCTTACTTTTTATGACAGTGCTTGAGCAATTCCACTTGGTGTCTTGGATAACATCAAATACCTTGCTAAAACAAACAAGAAATTTTTAACACTCAAGGCAAAGATACTTTGGGGGGGAGGGTGAAGAATTAGAATAATTTGTATCCATTGCCACATTTAGAGTACAGTATGTGCAGACAAATCCAGTCTTCTTGCTGTAAGCTTGTCTTATTAATTAGAATCCACAGAGTTTCAGTGGGCCGGATGCTCTATAATGAACTGGTATCCAAAACAGATTACATATAATTAGTCATTATTATTTAAATAATTAGAAGTATTGTCATCAGTGACTCAGATCATGATTCTGCCTTTAGGTAAAATTAACTTGGAAGACCTTTATGATAAAGGCACATTACCTACAATGTAAGTACAGATATCTTGAAGAAAGAGATCATAGAAAGTTGATGGAAATTCAGGGCAAAACATGTTTTTGTGCATTGAATAATACTCATGGGTTATAATTATAATGTTCCCAAGCTGGACTATTTTTCCTTACTGTTTTTTGCTAAAGATAACTTTGTACAACTTCACGTCTGCCAGTAAGATGAAACAACCTTGTAATGAACTGTGCACTGAATAAGTACTTCAACTATGCTTATTAAAATATGCTAATATAAGTGTCGTCTTGGTCTGTTCAAGACTAAAAATACTTTTTTTCTTTAAATGTTGTGAGATCAAACTGAAAAGATTTTTTTGTTAACAAATGAAAGATGAGTATGATGTCATTTCTGATCATCTGAATCAGTTATGAACTTAAAAGGTTGGAAATGAGAGGAGGCTATTTGACCCATCTTGCACATTTGGTGGTTTGGTAGCTCAGTGAATATAATATTTTATCCAGCCTTTTCTTGAAGGAGTCCAATATTTTGGTCTCAACCACCTGGCTGGAAAACCTTTTCCATGTATCCACAACATTTGTGTAAAGAAATGTTTCCTATTTTCCATCCTAAATTAATTGTTTTTTAGTTTCCAGTTGTGACCTCAAGCCCTTGTTTTTCTCTTGGGTCAGAAATAATCAGATCACTTAACCCTGTTTTCACCTCATAGTATTTTGTTGAATTATGTTCTTTGCTGAAGAGAGTTAGATTATTCAATTTGCTCATGTATGGAAATCTCAAGGGAGCAGGGATTATATTCTTTTAACTCTTTAAGTCTCTCTCTTTTTAAAGGTATGGTAACCAAAATCAAATTGCATTTTTAAATTTATACTATTTTATTAATTCTCAAGCATTTGGATTTATTTTATTTATTGTTTCTCCTCATCTCTTGCTTAGGACGTAATTGACCCTACATGGACACCCTGATTCCTTCCTATAGCTAAGCATCTGTGAAGCTTGAACATGCTTTTTATATGTATCTTTTTAGTACCACTGTCCTGCAGCATCGCTCAGTCTTTGGTTGCCCTTGGAAAGCATTGCATTCTCGCTAGGGCTCACAGTTTTCCAGGGCTTGCTGCTGTGAGTGGATCCCCACCTGGTGATCCTTCCTAATGAGCAATTATGTTTCCAATTATTCAATTGCTCTGTTCTTCTGTTTCTCTATTTAATGCCAAATCACCACTTATTCATTTTCACCCCACTCTTTGTCCTGCTTGCAGTACTGCCTCCATTCTCTCCATGGTTCTGCAGTCCGGGAGGCTACCTGAGCTGTCCTGGGTAGTGATGCTGCCCTGGAATGCCAGACCCATGTGTCCTCCTCTAGATACGAGCTCGGCAGCAGTAATCCAAGTCTTTGCTTTGCACTCTGTCATGCATGGCAGCTCCTGGCCTTCACCCTCGAACCCTGGACTATTTAGATTGCCTCCTCCGACTCATTTCGGGGGGCAGTATCTGTCATCTACCCCAGGGCTCTCTGTGCGTAGACATTTTTCCTCAGACTGGCAGCTCTGTCCCCATCCCGTGGAGCGTTCTTTTCACTCGTTGTATCCATGACTGCCCTCATCCCTGCCCCCCTTTTGGCTTCTCTTAGGTGAAGCCATTTTTCAGACCTAGAGACCTTAGTCTCCTCTTATAAAAAAAAGGGGGGCGGAGCACTGTGGCTAAGGATCTCAACCTGTGGCTGGAAGGTTGCCAGTTCAAATCCCGCCGCCGGCAGATGATTCCTACTCCATTGGGCCCCTGAACAAGGCCCTTGATCCCAACTGCTCCAGGGCCCTGTATAATTGGCTGCCCCTGTGCTCTAACCCCAAGCTTCTCTCCCTGTCTGTGTGTCTCATAGAGAGCAAGCTGGGGTATGCAAAAAGACAAATTCCTAATGCAAGAAATTGTATATGACCAATAAAGTGATCTTATCTTTTTCGGGCTGTCTAGGCCACTTTGCCTTTTCCTATTTTTCCCTTTTCCTAGTCACCTTCCAGCAACCCCGGAGAGCCT
Source organism: Lepisosteus oculatus (assembly GCF_040954835.1). Lineage (NCBI taxonomy): Eukaryota > Metazoa > Chordata > Actinopteri > Semionotiformes > Lepisosteidae > Lepisosteus > Lepisosteus oculatus. The sequence goes on along the minus strand of NC_090698.1, from coordinate 40,110,143 downwards.
TCTCTTTTTCTTTTTTTGGGAGCCAGACATTATGATTTGGCTCCAAAGATCAGTGAGCAATATCCTGTTACCCTAATCTCCCTGAGAATTCCTTTGTTCTCGGGCTCTGACTGGGACCATCCCCTGCAGCTATACTGATCCTGGGATCTGGGAGATGAGAGGGGACTAAGGGCGGGTTTCTTTGTCACCTATTCCTAGCAGATGTCTGCCCCGGTTTGATCCGAAGAGCACCTTCATACCCGATTTTGTTTACACCTGGGCATTTCTGTCAGAGTGAAGAACCTGGGAGGCCAAGCTGACCGAATTTGATGAGACCCCTCCTCTCAGTGTAGCCTTTGGGGAGAGCACAGCTGGTGGCTAATTTTCTGTTCAGAGCGTTGGCCTTCTAGCTTACAGGCCTGCATCCTTGGCTAATCAAGAGGGCTGCCCCCCAGACCCATGCGGTCTCCTATTTTGGGGGACCCTGGCAGAACAAACGCATTCCTCACGGGGCTCCAATTTCTACAGTATGTACAGTGTTGAATGCCAATTTGTCCTTCCTTCTCCTTCCAAACTGTTTCATCATCTTCCAATTAATCAGACCTGATTAATTATTAAACACCTGAACTGCCATGAGGAAAAGTTCTGTCATTTGAGCTGCCAGCTACCGCTACACTCTGCTCTGTCTTCTCTGTTTTTACGAACTAGTTCTATTAAAAAGCCTATTGTTGATTCCAACCAGAACTTGACTGGAATCTTCCCCGTGGCTTATCATCCTGCCTGCAAAACCAGTGTTCTTCCCTTCTGTATTTTTTCTCTCCATTTTTCCATTTTTTTTCCTTTTCTATTGGCAGACCCTGTCAGTCAGGAAATCGCTGAGCATCTGCTGTTGGGTTGCTTGCCTGTTTTTAGACGCAGTTGTCAGCCAGAGCAAACTGCACAGCTACCTACTTGAACTAACTGAGGAAAGGCAGATCATCTGAGATCCCAGTCTCAGCATCTGCAAATTTAATATTCACAAATTTGCCTTTTCGTGATTTGGTCTGACTGAGAGGGTCTTGAATGGAAGAAGAGCTGAGTGAGATGAAACTGAACCGAAGATTATTAAGTACAACTTTCACATTAATGGTGCAACAGACTAGGATTAAGAGATGAGTCTAGTGAGTTAGTGAGTGAGTGAGTGGACCTTTCCCTGCCTGCTGCCCAGATAGCCACTACCCAGTATCTTCAACTCACCGTGGGCTTGGTTTTGTATTGTAACAAACTACAAAAACCAAGTTCTGTATTGGTTGTGTGATGAATAACAGGCTAGAGACAACAGAATTACTAACAGTTTTATTGCACTACTCAGTGCAGTGAGGTGTGCTAATCACTTAGGTAGAGAGAAAATGTGTAGGCATCCTCTGAGTGCAGATGAGGTACAGTATCAGTTTATTTTAGCTAATTACTATAGGTTTGTGATTACTGTTGCTTCTTTTTTTAACAAATAACAATGACCAATGTTATTTTATTTTTTTAAATGTTAAGGCCAATGCATTAGTACTTAAATTAACCTGCAAGAGAAGGTTACTTATGTCTTTTAACCATACATACTATATACTATATTACATTATGTGATGATATACTGTAGGGGTTGACTTGTTATTCAAATCTGGCTATTCGCAATAGTTCTCTTCACCAAACTCTCGGGAATGGCGAGACCCTGCTGTATTGTTTACTGTTCGTTAACCAGTTGTATCTATGTGTATACTGTACATTACCATGGTTTTCCCTGGTTTTTAATTTGAGAATTAACTACTTTATGAGTTACTTCTAGTAAGAATTAATTATTCTAGTAAGTTGACTTTCTCTTCTTTGAACTCCAATTGGCTGTCTCTTAAAATGGAATGAAAGAGTATTCTTTCACTTTATTTCTAGCAACTGTTTAATTAGTTTCTAACAGTAATAGAGCTGAAACTGGTAATTATTTTCTCTCTCAGTTTTGTCCTCTTTATGAATTGGTGTTAAATTTGGAATTTGTGGCTACAGCTTCCATCCTTCATCTGTCAATGTCAGTAAACATTTTCTTAACGACAGCTTGGAATACGCTGGTGACTTATTAGTTTTAAGCCACTTTCATCCCTGCAGAGCCTATGTCAGCTACACTGATAGAGCTCCTTCTATAACATCAGGCATTTTAGTGATTTCTTTAATTGTAAAAACCTGCATGAAAAATTCATTCAACATGTTATTATTGGGCAGCATGGTGCCACAGTACAGTAGTTAACAAAGCTGCCACACAGTGCTGGGGCCATGGGTTCAATTTCTGTGGTGACATCTGTGTTTGTGTGTCTTTCCTTCGGGATCTACGTTTTCTTCCTGCAGTCCAAAGCAATGCTAATAGGTTAACCGGATTTGGGGAAAATTGGCCTTGGTGTGAGTGTGTGTGTCTGTGTGCCCTGTGATGGGCTGGCATCGCATCCACAGGGTGTATCCCACCTTACACCAGTTGCTTGCTGGGAAAGGCTCGGACTCCCCTGTGTCCCTGGTTTGAATAAAGCCCTTAGAAAATGGGTGACTGGAGATTTATTTATTTTTTGTCATTTTCTTTGTCACATACTCTAATATCTCATAAACTTCTGGTTTTACTATTACTATTGTAATATTTTTTTATCTCTTTTGTAGAAGGAGGCTCAAGAATTAAAAGGGTAGGGGCACCAGCTACAGTAGATACTCTTAAGTACTTAGTCTTTCCAAACAACCAGGGTGAAAATACAAAAACACATGACAGGAACACTGGAAGATGTTAGCAACACATACTGTACTGTAATAGCTTTTGATTTATACTTTTAATCTCCAAAGTTTGGTTGTTTAGGCATAGGAAGATTTGACCTATTCCGCTTGGCAGAGGGGTATGCCTTTGGCCATATGATGAGGAGGCTATAATCTCCATGTAAGAGAACCTCCAAGCATGTGAAGAGTTAAGCAAAGCATAGCTACAAAGTTGGAGGACGTACAGTATGTATAAGTTGAATGCAAGGGAGAGATGGTTACGTATTTATAGGTTTTCGTAAATAATGTTGGAAACGGTAAGTTTGGGCAGGGGAGAATTTAATTGCTGAATTAGGCATCCCTCCCCAGTCTCCTCTGAAAACCTGCAGTCTCAGCTCAGTATAGCTCAGTATGACTCTTTGAGTACCTTTGAGTCTTGGGCCCTTTCACACAGCTGGATGATTGCTCTCTTCCTTCTGAAGTACTTCTTTTTTGAAGTATTTTTCCAAGACATTAACATATTTTGGGAATTAATTTGTTCTGTGCCTCTAACTTATGTTTTTGAAGTATGACCATAATTCTTTCATTAACTTTGATTCCATCGTTTTTCAAAATATACTGTACTACTTGTAAGCTATTCCTTATTTCCCAATGATTTACTTTTCCAAAATTAAAGACCCTAATTTTAGACTCTGACTTTGGAGATTAAAAGTATAAATCAAAAGCTACTACAGTACAGTATGTGTTGCTAACATCTTCCAGTGTTCCTGTCACGTGTTTTTATATTTCCACCCTGGTTGTTTGAAAAGACTAAGTACTTAAGAGTATCTACTGCAGCTGGTGTCTCTACAAACTGGATTCAGAACCAATTAACCTTTTCAACCACATCAGTTTTATCTTCTATATTCTTCACCACAATTTACCATTTGTTTGTGCTGTGATATCGCATACCGAAAACTTGTGGTCTTAGGTTTGGCTACTATACAGAAGAAGAATTCAAACTGAGATTTTTTTTTTGTATAGGAATTAATGTTTCCTTAAATTAAAATGCTATTAAGCATATGATTTTTGTACAAACTTTCTAGGCGTATTCCTGCTTTTAATCTGCCTGTCAGTTAAAAGAACAGAGTACACAGACTCTGTAAGCCTATTAGCAACAGACCCTGCAGTTTTCAACATTACATATGCCAGTTCTGTAATACATTTGCAGTCGCTCACACACTCCACCAGCAGACTGAGAATGTGAAAACCCTCTTAACATGTGAGATACACAATTTAGTTTGTGAAAACTGCGTAGGTTTCCTGGCCAGAAGCTTTGAAAAAGCAAATTTTTAACATTTACAGAATTTGCTGACAAAATAAAGCTGAGGGAAGAAGTCGTACTTTCTGCAAATTTCTATGACAAATGATTGATGGGTTATATTATTTCCATATGGGGGACTTCACAGTTTGTTCAAACAATCTTAGAGAAGGAATAACGCAAGAGATAATATTTAATTTCCACTGGGAAGAATTTAAGAAGTTTTAAATAAAAAAGGTGATTGAGTATTAGAGAACAAGCACACTTTATGTAAACTGAGTAGACATTTTTAAATCCTATCAGGGGGATTAAAATCATATTAGGAATTAGTAGGGACAATCTTTCTGTTCTATAAACAAGTATTTCAATCCACATTTTTGTCTCACAGTAAAATTACAGTTGGATAACTAATATCAGATAGATTCTTATGAAAAATGTGCTTTTAAAAATTACAAGACTCGTCTAACTGCTTTTAAGGAAAGATACTTAGGAAAAGATAAATTTCCAACATTTACATCATTTCTGGAATAATGCCCATTTTAAATATAAAGTTTGAATATTTACCACTGGAAAGGAGAGTCATCACCCTACACAGCACCTGTTAACTTAAGATAGAGGAGAATTAAGTGGCAAAAATCATGGAGGACTGAAAAAAATATCTACTTTTCAGAATTATTTCTGTTTTGAAGGGGTCCTGCAGGCAAAAAATAATGTCCAAGGTCTCAACTTTTAAAATTTCACCAGATAAGATATTATTTACTATTAGGTAGGAGTGTGTCTGTTCTTCAAAATGGATTCCATGGCATCTCTTTTAACTGTGTGTTAAAGAAACCACAGTAATATTGTTTTTGAAACACAACTTCCTCCTGCATTGATGCTTTATCTTTGAAGTCTCCTGCTTAATCACTGAGTCACTGTTAGCAATAACTCTCCAGATGAATACACTCTTGAAGATGTTTCAACAGTATATTAAGTCAGCCCAAAGAGAGGACAAAGACTGGCATTATAGCAAGAAAATGTCCTGAGAAGCAAGTACTTTTGGGTATTTTGACACCTCAAGTAAAATGCAAAAGGAGAGGGATTTTTTTAAAATAATCTTACAGTAAAAGACAAAGGAATATAGTATAAGGGCTTCCTAAACATTAAACATTTCCAAGAACAAAATTTTGGCCCTGAAGTTTATTTTATTGGCATTAAACACACAGAGGTACACAGATGGTATTTCTTGAAATAAGAAAATAATCTTCTAAAATAAGATAACTACATCTGGTTTTAACTCAGAGACAAAATAGAAACAATTTTTATTAGTGACACGCATACAGATCACATTAAGCAATATGTTTAAGAATCCAGCAAAGGAAAATTGTTCAATATTTCAAAGAAAGATTGCGTGTATCCGCTGGTAAAATTTGAAACCCCACATATGTTTAAGATGTGTGCTAAAATTGGTTGGAGCTTGTAATTTCAAATCAGAAACTTAAATCTAGGTCAGGAACAAATGGCTTTTAATAAGTCATGAGCAATGCTGGTGCATAGAGTATGTACTTTCAATACCCACTGCACTTACAGTACTCTAGTCTCAAATTCTAAATGTGTTATATTTGTTAAATGTTTATGCCCAATAACAATCATTACATCTCAATTATAAATGATTTAGAAATATGCAAATATCTCACTCTTACAACATTCTAAATTCTAAATTCACTTTGTTTTTTGGGTCTTTAGTCCTCCTTCATTTGTGCATTTTTGCATTCGATCGGTTACTGTATGTGTGTGATGACATTGTACAGTGCTTTGAGTTTCTCAAAAAGAGATCTTAAAATTATATTAGTCTACATGAAGTGAAGACAGCTCCTCTGCTTTCTTTTCCTGACATGAGGTTTTAGAGCTGTTCATTAACGACTAGACATAAGATTACAATAACAAAAGGTTGCAAATGACAGGAAGAAATTTGGCTCATTAAGCCAGTTTGCTGCTGAATGATCCAAGGATCTGATCCAGCCATTTCTTGAAAGAAATCAGGGTATCGGCTTCAACAACATGACTGGGCAGCTTGTTCCATACGTCCACAACCCTTTAGGTAATGAAGTGCCAAATCAAAAGTTTCAAATGCACTTCCACATAGTTACCATTCATGCCGTCTGGTTTGTGTCTCCCTGTCCATTCTGAAGAAATCTGCTGCGTTGACATAAGTAGCCTCTTCAAGCTCATCATTACCCATTTTGTATGTATAGTTTATATTTTTTAGATTGAGGTTAAACTCAATGATGATTGTGCAGTTACACTAAGTCTAGGTTTTGGGTTATGCTTACCTAAAGTTTGGTATTTAATTAGTATTGCCAAATGGAGTAGCAAAGTGCTTAAAACCTAGAAAATTCTAATTATATATATAACAAAAGCAATTTGCATGGGACTTACATGACCATAATGTACTCTTGCCCTCTTTTCAAATTTTTAAAAATTCACTTCAAATTTAGATATTTAATATTCACTTCTGCTGTGATGTGTTATTCTGGATGTTAGTTATGAAACCTCAGATTACTCTTCCTTTATTTCTACCAATACAGCATTGAGCCAGAAGACAAATGCAGTTTTAATTGTCTTTTATTGAGCAAAGCCAGATGCCACAGATTAAACTGTATGTATTGTATTTGAAAAATATTTCCTTGTGATTTATCTATAGGTACTATACTAATTTTTGTAATTTTAATTATCTTGATATCTCTTCTGAAGGACGTCTCTTACTTTGTAAATGATGTCATACAGTATCTGTTTGCTCAAGCAGGAAGACTCATCTCTGCCTTTTGATTCCTATGCTCAATATTGCAATGATCTCTCTTTTAAAAAACATGAGATGCTTCAGAAAATGCACAAACTGGTAGAAATTAATGCAACATGACCAGATTTTTGTAATAAAAAAACTTTAAAGAATATTGAATGTCACACAAGAGTTCGGCACAGTTTTGAAATAAGCTTATTTCGAAAGCCCCCAGAGGATCAATCAAAGAGGAAGTCTGTCTCCTCAAAACTTAACTCAGAATCTTACGTTGCTGAGTACTCTTTTTATTCATGAACTGTACAGTAGTACTGAACATCATTATGAATAGAATAGAAGAAGGATATATCTGGACACTGGAATGACAATCTACATAGAATGTTAGCTTCAGAAGATATAAACATTTTTCCAGCTTAAATAAAGACCTTTTCTGCCCCAGAGTTACCCAGATGCTGGCTCAGATGGGTTAACATGAAAGAAGCAAATTAATTCTAAATTCTACTTTGCCTAAAAACTCAAATCATTCCAAGTACTATTCAGTTTTGTTTGTTAACCTATTCAACTTTTTCATGTGTAGCGTACTATTTTGTTTCTTTTCTTTTAGCCTTTCAGTTTCAATTATTTGAAAATGATGTGCATGAGTGCAGGATTTTATAAAGTTTTTATGAAAAATACATTTTATTAGGTTCAAAGCAATTAGCTGAACAAGATACCATGTGTACTTATATGTTACTATTGGACTGAATGGCAGGCAAATAAACTCCACAAATCATTGCAAAAGTAAACTGATATGGCCAGAAAATAAAGTACTGAGAGCAGAAAAAATAGAGGTCCTGGACAGTTTAGGAAAATATCAAATTCAAAGTTTTAAATAACAAGCTCTCTGGTATCTGACACATTCTGATTCATAAACTATGGATTTATAGAATAACTGACGTTCCAGTAAAAAATAATTTTAAATGTAAGGCTCTTTCTTTCATACTGAGACACATTGTGCAAATGTTGGAAAAGGTCATTTATTTAGCATGTTTCATACCACTAGGGGCTTATTTTTGGTACGCTGAACACCAGATTCAATCAAAATATTCTGGATCAGAGCTTGAATTTTAAAAACATTTTAATAACCTCTCATATCAGTTAACAAAATGGCTTTGGTCAATATTATCAATTTGCATGGCTGCAGTTGTATTGGCTCTGTTTTTTTTGGATCTCTGGAAAGGATTTTTTTCAACAAGTTAACTGCAATTTCTAGGGCCTTTTTGGACACCCCCTCTGCAAAACTGGTGACTGGACTTAAAATTTTATGTTTCTACATTAAATATAAATTTGTTATAATTTTGCTGTATTCCAGTCTCACAGTGAAGTGACATAAAGTAAAAAGATTTGTGTCCCAGACACATGAGAACTGAGTTTTTATTAATACAAAAATATTGCATAAGTATATAAATCTGTTTGTATTTAATCAACACTTTTTACCAAAGCAACTAATATTTTTACTCATGTATAACACTGGGAATTTTAATGAAACAGTCTTATTAAAATACCTTGCACAAGGGTACAACTGTAATCTCACACCTGCTAGTTGAATCATTGCAATCCTTACAAACCTTAATTAATAATAATTCCTTATACTTATATAGTGCTTTTCTGGACACTCCACTCAAAGTGCTTTACAGGTAGTGGGGACTCCCCTCCACCACCACCAGTGTGCAGCACCCACCTGGATGATGGGACGGCAGCCATAGTGCACCAGTACACTTACTGCACATCAGTGCAGAGGAGAACAGAGTGATGAAGCCAATTCATAGATGGGGATTATTAGTTGGCCATGATTGGCAAAGGTCAATGGGAAAATTAGCCAGGATGCCGAACTAACACCCCTACACTTTCGAGAAACGCCCTGGGATTTTTAATGATCACGGAGAGTCAGGACCTTGGTTTAACATCTCATTCAAAGAAGATACCTTTTTACAGTATAGTGTCGCCGTCACTATAGTGGGGGCAATAGGACCCACACAGACCGCAGCGTGGGTGCTCGCTACTGGCCCCACTAACACCTCTTCCAGCAGCAACTATAGTTCTTCCCAGGAGGTCTCCCATCAAGGTAATGACCAGGCTCACACCTGCTGAGCTTCAGTGGGTTGCCAGTACTGAGTTGCAGGGTGAAATAGCTGCTGGCAAGTGCTGTCAAATCTTGAGACATTCCTCCACATACTGTAACTGGCAGTGTTTAGAAAGTATGATAAAAGTAATTAATTCTCTATTAGGAAATAAAACTGAATTACATGCATTCTCAGATGAATAATAATATTATTTTGGAATCATTGGGCATGAAGGAGACTAGTGAGTCATAATTAGCATTTAACCAGTATATGAATTTTTCATGAATGTGGTACAAATATTTTTAGTTATCATAGCAGGTATATTGCTTATAACCTTGTAAAGAAAACTAATGTATCTTACTTATCTGTTATAGCATATGATATTTAATATATCATTCCAACATATAACCTGTGAAATGTACTGGAAAGATGGCTTTCTATAGTACAACATTCTTTCATTCCAACACAGAGATAAATTAGTAAGACTTTGCGGAATACGGATGTTGTCCAGTAGTTTGAAATCCATCATGTTTCATGTTTTGAAGTGGTCTCGAACTCTCAATTGTGCATTCAGCTTGCTTTTCTTTTAATTCAAAGTAAGTTAAGATCTTTTAAACATGGTCCTAATTATCAGAGATACTTAACACCTCAACCTGGTTTCATGTTTTCATATCTGATCTCCAACGGCAATGCCAACAAAACAATAATTATTTGGGTTCTCAGGTTTCCTCCCACATTTTAGACATACTGGTAGGTTTATTAGCTTCTGGGAAAATTGGCCCTGGTGTGAGTGTGTGCGTCTGTGTTTGTGTCTTCTCGCAATGGACTGGCATCTCATCAAGGGTGTGCCCTGCCTTGTGCCCGTTGCTCACACTACAACCCTGAATTGGATGAAGCAGCTACAAAATGGTTATATTAATAATAATAAGAATAAGAATGCTATACTTTGCTCCTAATTGTAAGCAAATAGTATAATAAGTCTCTCCCCAAATTAGTTCTCACTGATAAAACTGCAAGTTTGCTGGCACCCAGAAAGCCATTTGGAAGTGAGAAGATAACCTGACTATTAACATTAAGGGGTCAACCTACATTACAATTGTTACATGCTGTATCAATCAAGAGCCCATGACATTTTTTGTATTTTCATGCCTTTTCATTAAATAAATGCAACTGCTTCTTCCTCTGGCTTGGATGGCTGTGAGAAACATTTAACAGGTTTGCAGTTTTTAATAATTATGTATCTGTTTTTTTTATTTTTATATCATTTGGCATGAAGAACACTCTTGTGAGTCATAACCAGAATGTAAAAAAAATGATAATTATATTTTCTTTAGGTGGAAAGCAGTATTTTTAATTTTATTTAAATATTATCGACTGAAGGTTATTGTTTTTTAATACTAACTATATACTGATATATATATAATACTAACTATATTACTAATATTTATAGTATACAACTATATACTAATATACTAACAGAAAAGATGTCAAAAAATATGTCACAGCAGTGAAGCTGTTAGAGGTGTGACATTTCTACAGATGTGGGGAATATGAAAACAGGAGTGAAAAATTAATACTGTAAACAGATGTTCATAATGTCATATAAAGGCATTTAATTTATTATATCATAAGTAAGCCTTAAGTGTTTGGGGCTGAGTCTGATCTATACTGTTAGTTTTATTTGTATCAAAATCCTGAAAAGTTAAATAAATAAACAGTATATTTTGTAAGAAGCTCTTTCCCACTTGTTTCTGTGTACTGTACATATTTTTATGGCTGTCTAAGGTGGCTAGTCAAATTTGGGCAAAAAGCGAGTGATAATGTGAGGAATACTCCATGAATGGGGATTAAAATATTAATTTTATAAATGATCAATTTATGTTAAATTTAATTTTACTTAAGGTTAGCACATTTGTTTTACATTATTATGATTGTTATTTGTAAGTTTTGCTCCACAATTACCAGTATAAGCTTACAATGTAACACATAAAATTGGAAAACAGTCCTGGGACCCAGCTATTGACTTCTGTCCTCTGTAGGGGACAATACCTATTAGAGTGTTTCTAATACTAAGTAAGTTGTACACATTCCTATTCCTGTTACAGTCTCAAGTGGATACCCTGGAATTTGCAATTATGTCACATTTTTGCATTTCCTTTTCCTGTGTGTGAAAAAAACTACATTTTGTCAACAAGCAGGGAAAGAAAAAAAGTAGGTTAAAAATGGGGTATTTTCAGTTGAGTGTTTTATTGTATGATATTCCATTTTATCAGACACAAGGTACCGACAGTGTAGTAGATTTTGAATAGAATAATAGCTGGTAAAGTCACAGGAGAGTCATGCAATGGCAAGCATGGGTGAAGTCTTCCACTGTGGGCAAAAGAGAAACATATGTTTTACTTTAGTTAGTCTCTTCATTTTTTCTTATATGTAATGATTATTTTAAATTTAAAAAGATAAACTGTTGGATTTTAACTAATAAATAATCAGCCTATAGTTAAGGAAATCTTTCAAACATGACAGCACAGTCATAATAGTCTGACTATCACAACATATTTTTATAATTCCTGCCGCAGCCACCTTATTGGCACCTCCTTATCAAGTGCAGGCTACAGTCCAGATCAGTATATAGTATCTGACAGTACATTGACAGCCAGCTGTTTGATGATATTGCAAAACACTTAAACCAAATTCATGAAATTGAAATTTCAGGGAGCTATTTGAATACAGCACAATTAAATAAAGACTGCAGTGTGTATGGCCTGCTTAGATACTGCCAATCAAAGGAAAATATATTAGAGTACCCATTATACAAAACGCAATGCCCAGGTAGCAAGGAAGCTAAGGAAGTAGTTAAAAGTTATTAATGACCTTGATGTGCAAAATGAAGCAAAGAAGTCAGACCTATTATAAAGGTCAGGCAACTTCTAGCCACAGGTGTGTCATGGATAGTAAACAGGTAGATGTAAAGCTCTCCATTGATGAACAATTGATTCTTGTCATTGAACATCATACTGTAGTTTCAAACACTCTGTGCCAAACAAGGCAAACCTAGCAGGACTGAAGATGTTCGTCCTTGCCTCATCAGTTGGTCTTGTGTTTTGAGCTGTAACCATTGCTAGAATGCCTTCCAAGGTGCTGATTAGTGGATGGAGCATCAACAGTCCTGCATTTGCTGTCATGTCCAGAGTGGCAAGGCTCGGAACCTACACTGGTCACGAGAGAATACAGGTCTTCCACAAATTAATCCATTCCTCATGGGTCTCCAATTTCTACTTGCTCGGGTTTCATGCAGGTTCACCCCTCCTTCTACCAGGGCGGTTCCTCATCTTCTAATTAATCAGACCTGACTTCCTTGAAAACACCTTAACTACCACTGACTACCAGTCACCTTAACGCTCTGCTCTGTCTTATGCATCTCTCAGTTCTTATGAACTAATTCTGTTAAAAACCAAAACCCTATTCATGATTCCTATCCTGAACTTCAATTACCAGAACTTGTCTGGATCCTGTCCTGCTAGAATCTTTCTTATGGCTTATCATCCCACCTGCAAAATTATTTTTCTTCCCTACTTGAATACAGCCCTGCCTCCTGACTTTCTGTATTAAATCCACCAGCCTCTGTAGTAAATCACCCAGCATCTGTAGTTGGATTGCATGCTTGCCTACAGATGTGGTTGTTAGCCAGAGCAAACCACATCATGACACTATACAAGTCTAATAAAGGTAAAAGGTGCATCTTGATCTAGCAGCAATGTTGATTAATAAGCCACAGAATTAAGTATTGCTGTGTAGACTCACAGCCCTAATGATTTGTGTGTGTTCGAAAGTAGGGAGATGAAGTTGTTCTTGATAAGCAGCAGAAAAGGACAGCAGCAAGACCAAACAGTACATGCACTCTAACTTGTCACGATCATAAACCCCTCCTCTTCAGGACGCTCCAGCCATTCGTCGTTTACTCCAGATTTCCCGCATCTGCCTCCGGTTCCACCCCCTTTCCTATAAGAGCCAGACGTTCCTGCCAATCTGGGCTCAACTTTAGAAGATGGACGCCGGGAAGCCCGCCTACCATCGAGTCCAGGAGGGGCTCAATGGCATAGGTTTCATAATGGCATCCTGACCATCTGGGTCCAGGGCTGGGAGTGCCTGGCCCCGTTATCCCCTTTTATTCCCCCAACCCTTCACTGGATCCTGCTCCGGCTTTTAACTCTTGTCTGCTCTGTCAGGATGGATCACCTGGCTTTGGACATTGACTTTCTCAGGATATTCTCACGTACTCCCTTTGGACTTGTTTGCCTTGAAACATCCCCCCGAACACCAGCACACCTTGGACATGCCCCCTGTTCTTCTTCCAGCCCCTATCCTAGTGTTTTTCCCATGTTTTCTCACTCCCCTCCGGATTTTGCTGTCTGCATAGGGTCCTGAAAGATGCTTCGTGACATAACTTTAACCCTAACTCTCTAACCCTAACCCATAATGCATGTCCAAGTCTGGTGCCTGGATGTCTGGCAGAGCCATAGCTATATGATGGTCTTAAAGTCACAGGTTGTGATCAATCGTCCAAAAGGATGACAAACCAACCAAGTACAAGGTACAGTACGTGTAGGGTATGGAGATCCACTCCACTCAATAACCACCATCCATATTTTTTCCCAGGTTAGTGATTTATCTAATCACCAACAATATTTTCCTCAGTTAAGAAGTGGTGTGCATTATTTCTAACTCTGCTTCTCTCTGCTATAGCCAGATCCTTCTTTTCTCTCTCTCCCCCCAGAAACCTTGAGCTGCCTTAGGACTGGAGTGGCATCAAGCCAGCAGAGGTTGGCGTGAGTGGCATATTAGATTCAGAGCATGATTGTAGGATTGAACAACATCTCTACAGGATTTCTACAGAAGTCAGAAGGCATTTCTGTTAAATGGTCTGCACTGATTGCACACGCACAGTCCTCTTAAGGTAATACTGTAATCACAGATCATTATCACTTACTGCACCAAAAATTGTTGACACAACTGGACCCTTTCCTGAGGATCTAGGAAAGCATTGAATATGTAAAATGCACCAAAATTCAAAATGTTGCCACAAACAAATGTTTGTGTTGCCTAAAGACAGAATTGTTTCAAGGAATGCTACAACCCAAATGCAGAAAACACAAAAAGAAGCTTCAATCTGAAAGTGGCAATTTGTGTTTTGGTTAACTGACCTTGTTAAGAAGTTTAAAACTTAACATCTTTAACAAATTTAACATAAATCTCAACAGAACTGAAGACATAGTGGTTTCAAGAACATTCAAAATGTGAAGTTGTTTCTCAATGTTTGAAATTCGTAATCAAATCATATTCTACAACTTAAGTTCTAATGACCACTACAGTGCAAATGTAATTAAAGTCAGATAAAAATGATATTTTTAGTTGTTTGTTTGTTTATTTTACAAATTGTATCTGTTTACCAAATCTAACACTATAGACGTCTTAAATCGGTTAGGTAAAATATTGAGAAAATTGATTAAAATGATCTTGAAATGTTAATCTGTGTGTTCTTTTAAGAGGAGTTTGTTCTTTTATACCATCCATCCATTTTCTAACCGCTTCATTCAATTCAGGGTTGCAGGGCTGCCAGAGCCTATTCAAGCAAGGAACAGGTACCAAGTACTGTAGTATACAACCTGGATGGGACATTAGTCCATCGCAGGGTATAGTTTGAGGCCCACTCACACTTGAACCACTTTTTCCAGAATTCAATTAACTTACTTGTATGTCTTTGGACAATGGGAAGAAACTGGATCAACCGCAAAAACCCACATCAACATGTGGAGAACATAAAACACACAAAGCAGAGATAGCACTCCATGTCCAATATTGAACAGCCATACAATATTCAGGCAGCAATGCTAAGCATTCACCACTGTGTCCCCCCAGAATGCTAACAATTTAGTTAAACCTTTATCCCTTTTTATAATACAGTAGATAATAGAGTGACATGTTACATCTGTGATTTAGACACATTTCTGATAAACACAGCCATGACATACCGCCATCTGCCCATGTGTTTTGCTGCAATCTTTCTTCAAATTAAACAACAGTCTTTCTAAAATGATGTGTATAACTCTCACTGGCCATACCTTTTGTATTTTCAACATATGTTATGGTTTTCTTATCAAGGGACTAAAAAGAAAAGCCACAATATCTACTGTTAATTAGCATTAATAACCATATAAAATATTAGAGTTTTTTAAAAAGACAGTTATCATCTTTTTATCCAGATTTCGTTATTATATTAACTTATACTGCTTTTAGTTTAGTTTTGGTGTTCACATTCTAAAGATGAATGCACTGCATGGGTGTTACTTATCTATTCTTAGCATTTTCTCTCAGTAGGGTTTCCAGTTTATGGATTTAAAGCTGGTCCTAAGTTGCAATTCATTCTGAGCTCACTAAAACTTCTCCAACTCATATCTCAAAATTTGTTAAGCCTACAGTTCTCACAATTAAAGCGCCTTTTGAGTGAAAGCCTATCTAATATGATTTGTGATGTATTTACCTTTATTGTGATAAAACATAATGTTATAAATGGATATCGAATAATTGATGGCTTGTAATTTCAAGTTAATAATATTTTAATTAAAAAATGTAAATGATTTATATTATTCAGATACTGTACGTGGCCTGTGTGAGGATACTTTTTGCTCTGTCTTTCTCCTTTATGTCAGCTGAGTTTGAAGATGTGCTCCTGTGGGAGTGAGTATGTAACCTGGCAACAGAAGAACCACCTTCACAAATGAAAAACAGCAGTGAACATTTTCAGGTCGAATTGGCTCTATGTAGTTTTAGTCAACAAGAAAGGTGCACTTAAATACAATGACAAACATACAGTAGTGAACTTATAGTGAACCAAGAAAAAAAAGAATAATAAAAGGGGTCAGATAATAAAATGAAGTATATTTATTAAATTAAATTTTGCTTTATCAGATTAGGTGAGTAGCAAAACATTAGCAAATAAGTGTCTGAAGCCCTCAAAACATGATACATTGGAAACAAAACATTGCACTGCCAAATAAACATTTTTTTTTCAGGAGGATTAAGTAGTAGAAAAAGCACAGCCAAAACCGAAGGATTTTAAAGTTTCCTACTTTGATGAACTGAGAATTCCTGGGACCTCCTGGGAAAAACTAAGGTTGCTGCGGGAAGAGGTGTTAGTGGGGCCAGGAGGGGACGCTCACCCTGCGATCCATGTGGGTCCTAATGCCCCAGTATAGTGACGGGGACACTATACATTAAAAAGGCACTGTCCTTCGGAGGAGATGTAAAACCGAGGTCCTGACTCTCTGTGGCCATTAAAAATCCCAGGGTGTTTCTCGAAAAGAGTGGGTGTGTAACCCCGGTGTCCTGGACAAATTTCCCATTGGCCTTTACCAATCATGGTCTCCTAATAATCCCCATCTATGAATTGGGTTAATTCTCTCTGCTCTCCTCCCCACTGATGGCTGATGTGTGGTGAGTGTTCTGGTGCACTATGGCTATCGTCGCATCATCCAGGTGGATGCTGCACATTGGTGGTGGTGGAGGGAGTCCCGATTACCTGTAAAGCGCTTTGAGTGGAGAGACCAGAAAAGTGCTATATATAGTAAGTGTAAGCAATTATTATTATTATTGCAAAGCCCTTTTCTAGAATCTGGGTGCAATTTCATTTTGCTTCCATAGTTCAGTTAGAGGTTCTAGGTTCTATAATTAGCAAAAACAATTGCAAACAGCATAATTCTCTCATAACACCATCAATAAATGAATCACTGATTTGTGCATTAATGTTGAAATATAATCTTACTGAAGCAAACTATGATGTAAGTTACAAAGGAACAAGTAATAGGTTTATTCCATGCTGAAAAAAAGAAGAAAGAGAACACAACGTTTCGGCCGTGGAGCCTTCTTCAGGTGTCAAGAAGGCACCTGAAGAAGGCTCTACGGCCGAAACGTTGTGTTCTCTTTCTTCTTTTTTTCAGCATGGAATAAACCTATTACTTGTTCCTTTGCAGCCTATGCATGCTGACGCAGCTACCCACCTGAACTAAGATGTAAGTTAGTTTGTTTTACAGTTGAACACTAGTTCCCCTTGAATCCACTAGTTTAGCAAACTGAGAACAGCTCTGGATTATTGGACCTTTATATATAGTAAAGCACAGAACACATTGTATTAGTCAATACAATTTGGATTCAAATGAACATTTTGTGTTTAAAGTAAAAAATAGTAACACAATGGTTCAGTTAGCGCGTCTGTTTGTGGCAAAAACAACTATTAGGAAAATGTTTGTTGATTTTAAAAAACTGTGCTGTTTAATTCTTAAATGACATTTACTTTCAACATTATTAGTGTAATTAATACTAACTAGTTCCAATAAATGTTTTAAAGATCTGGATGCTTTCCTTCCAGTTTATCTCCCGGACATTTCTTCTATTAAAATTGTTTAGATTCAAATTAAACAGAAGAATGCATGGAATGTTTAAACACAGACCTTTTCTCAGTAAGTGTTAATTGTGGACCCCAATGCCTATAAAATGCCACACAAGTCAGTTTCAGGGAAGTATATTTGGGAATCTCTACTCTACTCTACTAAGTAAGGGCAGTACAGTGGAGGAGTGGTTTGTATTGCTTCACCACAGTGCTGGTGTCCTGGGTTCAATTCCCAGGATGCTATCTGTGGGGAGTTTGTATGTTAACCCCATGTTTGCGTAGGTTTTTACTGGGTGCTCCAGTTTCTTCCTACAGTCTAAAGAGATCCTTGAATCCTTGGCTTCTGACCCTAACTGGAAAACTGGCCCTACTGTGAGAAGGGGCATGTTTTTCTGTGTGTACCCTGCAATGGACTAGCTCCCCATTCAGGGTGTATCCTGCCTGGCACCCATTGCTTGCCAGGTTAAGTTTACCACACATATTACAAATACAGTGTAGGTTAATGGGACATCATAGTCCATTAGATAAGTAATGTTACAAAATTCGAGTAGGCCTAATATTATATGATTATGGCATCTGAAATTACTAATTAGATCACCCATTTAGCATATTTTGGACCATGATGGCTTATAAATGCATTGAAAGTGTATTATATGAGCTACATAAGTTACTCAAGTCATTAGTAAAGATGAATCTAACTACAGCTTAAAACACCAATGGTTAATAAATATAAATAATAAATTATAATAAAAGTATAGTAAATTACAATCAAAATTCATTGTGGTAGGGAATTTATTGGCTCTTAAAGGAAAAGTGTATTTTTTTCTGTTTGTTCTGCATTCCTGTTTCTTATGACTTGTGAGAATATTTAATAGAATCACACAGAAAGGTACATGAATGTGCAGTTCCCTACATTGGTGGAGAAAATGTCTGCTGTGGAGTTATCCTCATCATTTTATACTAGTAATAAGGTCTAAAATAGAATACTGTCAACATAAAATTATAAACAACCATGGTATGTTATAGCAAAGGATAGCTGAATAGCAAAGGACCCAGAACAGAGCCCTGAGGAACACCTAACAATAGAGCGCAGATTGAAATATGACATACCTTTAGGGCCATCTTTACTCTTTTTTCCCCAGAATTCAGTATGAGTGTGTAGGCTTATATCAAGATTTTATGATGTATCATATCAAATCTAACAAAAGAAAGATCAAGAAAAACAAGAATACACTGTTACAACTGCCATCCTGTTGCGTCACTTGGGACAGGATTCTCAACAGAGCAGATGGTTTTCCACAGCTCATCGCTGCGGCTTGATCTCCTTTCAACCAGTCTTCCTTCCTTTCTAATCAGGACTTCAATTATTCTATCAGCTTTTTTTATTTAAGTTTGTGGCACTTCATCATTAATCATTAATGGACAGTACTGCCAAGCTACCATTCCTACTCGCCCTCTGATCTGATCCCTCAGGCTATTTCCTCATCAGCCTCTCAGGAGGACAGTTTTCTCGCCTGGAACCCTGAACTTCTTTCCAGCTGTCTGACTCTCGCTGTTAACACAGCTTCATCCCTGAGCAGCTTCGTGCATCCAGGATCCCAGGGCTTGTCTTGGACTGCCCTCTCTCTGCCTCCTTCACTTCAGCCAGTCCACTCCACACAGTCTAAATCAGCCTGGGACCTGGACTTCACTTCTGCTATTTCACTCTTGCCATTAACCCGGCAACCTGAGCAGCTTTATTCATCTGGGATCCCAGCACTCAACTCAGACTGCCTTTACAGCAGCTGCTGACTCTTCCCCTTTTTCCATTTCACTTTGGGTTTTTTTCTTTTATCTTTTGCTCCAGGGCCACCTTCCAGCTTCCCAGCCTTCCCTGTTCCCTGAATTCCATTTTCCAGGCTCCGTCTGCAAGTGCCGCCCGTGACTAGTGCTGTCCCAGGCAATTGCGAGAGTAAGAGGGACTGGGACCCTGCTTCAGACCTGGACTCAGCAGTTGACACTTCCAGCTCAGTCTTGGTAAGCGTACAAAACCCCTGACAACATGCCCTGGTCTAATCTCGGGTGGAGACCCCCAAAGTGTGCATGTCCTTACAGTCTAACATTAGTGTGTCTTCTTGAGCACCATACTCGGCATGAGTGTCCGGTCTAGCCTTCTTGCTGTACCTCTTCGCCTTCTTTCATAACTTGGAACTAAGCACATTTCTGGACCTGGGTGGCTCTCCCCTTTTCTTTCTCCTTTTTGCTCCCTTTCCTCTGGAGCTTTGCACTGAACCTGGCTGCTAGAGGGCTCATCATTTGTTTCAAGTGATCAGTCCATTGGTTTCTGTGCCAAGCTCCCTAATCTCTGTACTGTCTGTACAAAATCTATGCACTGTGTACAGTATATGCACATTTTTTGTGTCTTTATTTTTTATATTGCAAGATGTTGTCTTTGAATTTTTTCCTTCTACACATGCTTAAAATATATAGAATAGGTTTTGTAGTTATCATTAAAATTTCAGTAAACACAACAATAAACTACACTGTGCAATTTGATGTTATTGCTGTTGCCATTTAGCTCTTGGTGAAGAAATGCGTGAGGTAAGTCTTTTTCATAGTCAATACTAATTTAAATAATATCTCAATAAAATTCCATTAAGGATGATAGGAGGCATATTACTTAATTTAGTGCTTGTAGAACTGTATTTGAACTTCTTTAATTTGCAAAAGAAGCCCCAAGCACGTGGGTTTAATTTTTGTTAATTAGCAGACTTTTCTTATTTTGGTTTAGGCACAATTTTACAACGTGACTTTCCTGTGTGCAAAATGAATGACGTAATCTAGACACATCTGACTAAAATTAAGTTAAAAAAAGGGTTTTCAGCATTATGGCTGAAAACATTGCTTGTTTTCATTTGCAATGATATAGCAATAAATTATTCATGCACAACAATTAAAATGTGTTTTTTCATACAAATATATTCCTCTACGAGTTCACCACTTTTTGCACACTGTTAAACTCTGAAAAGGTAAGACAGTACATGTGAACAAAACTAAAATATTATGACACCTACTGGCTTTGGGGTATGATTAAAGGCAGGCATGGGACATTAGTCATGCAAAACTTAATCCCAAGTGGCTGCCTGGAAAACACCAACAGCATTACTGTATTAATGTATGTTGTCTTTGTGATGCTGTTTGTCTCCCATAGTTCATCTCCTAAAGCAGAGTATACATGGGTGTTTGCTCCAACTGAGGAAGACTGTAATTGTATTAACCTAGTCCAGCACATATTCAATCAGAAAAGAAGAAAAAATGTCATAAAGAACTGGAGGTCCCTCAGAGCTTGGACAATAAGGCCTGGTTAAAGGCATTTTACTTACATCTACAAAAGATGGTAGCATCATTCACAGGAGTAGAACAGACATTTGGGAAACCATGCTTTCTAAGGAGCTTCAATCTGACTTTGTTGAGGGTGTCAACCGATGACTCCCCTTGTTTATTTTAAGCCTGGACTTGGAAAAGGCATTTCAGCACTAAAACCATATTTTAAAGTAACAACAGTATTTTAAAGTTGTTTTAGAATGAATAAACTTGGGTGCAATATTCAGATCATGGACAATATTCTTAATACAGAAGACAACAGTTAGGTCTTGGAGAATGGTTATAGATTTCAGTCTTTCAATATCTTTTCAGGTGTGAGGCTAGACTGCCCCATTATTTCCTTTGTTTTTCATATTAGCTTTGAAGCCCCTAGTCTATGCTTAAAGTCAATATATAAATATCATTAACAGAAAGTGTAAGTTGATGTCCTTATAAATGGATAATGAAATAATAACAACAATAATAATAATAATAATAATAATAATAATAATAATAATAATAATTGCTTACACTTATATAACGCTTTTCTGGACACTCCACTCAAAGCACTTTACAGATAATGGGGTCTCCCCTCCACCACCACCAATGTGCAGCATCCACCTGGATGATGCGACAGCAGCAATGGGAAAGTTGACCAGGACACCGGGGTTACACCCCTACTCTTTTTGAGAAATGCCCTGGGATTTTTAATGACCACAGAGAGTCAGGACCTCGGTTTTACATCTCTTCCAAAGGATAGTGCCTTTTTAATGTATAGTGTCCCCGTCACTATACTGGGGCATTAGGACCCACATGGACTGCATGGTGAGTGCCCCCTGTTGGCCCAACTAACACCTCTTCTAGCAGCAACCTTAGTTTTTCCCGGGAGGTCTCTCATCCAGGTACTAACCAGGCTCACACCTGCTTAGCTTCAGGTTGCCACAACTGGCATTGTAGTACTGTGATAATTTTTTTCTGATGTTTCCTCTGCAAAAGTTAATAAATTCAAGAACACTTTTTTTAGAATTGGTGGGAGACTGAAGTAGATTATGGTCCTAGGGGAATATACTTTGGAGAAGGGATAGAAATGGTGAATTGACCGGGATCTAACTCTGATGGTGAAGGTATTATTTATTAAAGTAATATTAAAGTAAAACTCTCTCTTGTCTACACTGCATTTTTTGCCTTACACCTTCCACGTCTCACAATGTTGTTTCCAATATTTCCAATGTTTCCAATTTTTGGGATGGGAAGCAAGAAAGAGAGGGAACAGAAAAAAAATGTATTAATACTGTATAAACAGTAGATTGCTGCCTTTGGTGGGGGGTAAGTCTGTCCCAGGTATAAGTAATACATTGCTATGAATATTCCCATCTTTTGTACTGGGATACTGAGACATTTTGGGGCTATTTCTGAACCTACTTTATCAGGTTTTGGAGGAGATACAGAGTTGTTCAGAGTATAACGTATCAGACTCAAGTTGGATTTCCCATTCTCTGATACATACTGTACTCTTAATTATATTGGGTATTTAGAGACTTAATAAGATTTCTCCTAAATATTAGTATTTAACACAAAGACATCATTAACCAAAAATTGGAAAATAGTGTCTCATACAGGCAGGTTGACCTCTGCTATGGTCTTAACAGAAACCCAAACAAGAAAGGAATGTAAACACATATCCCTTTCGTTTTTGTCAAACACACAAACTTAGCTTGGAGCGTAGAATACCAGTGATTGCTTATATCTTGTACCATTGGGATCTCACTCCTAGGTTTTACAGTGTTAGAACAGACTGCCATGTGGAAGAGACTGTGAACAATCAATTTTGTGGTCTCTTCATTTTGCCAAGGTTTTCTAGGCCCTATTTTAGGTTGGTTACAAGTCTACTTGCCTAACTTTCCCTTTTCCCTTGTTTCGTTAGATAATATATCTCACCTGTTGAATTCGATGTCCTCTGATGTCCTTGACAGGATATAGGCCATAGTAAATAGTTAAAATCTTCATCCTCCCATCTTCATCCCCAGCGGTAGGGGGTCTTTTCTTTGTTCCCAGAAAATATAGCTCCTTTCGCCCATGTAAAGACTACACAGGGCTAAATAAGATCACCAAAAAGAACCAATACCCACTTCCCTTCATCTCTTCACTTCCGGAAAAGGTTTGTTGGGCAACAATCTTCACAAAGACAGATCTTAGGGGAGCGTATAACCTGATGTGAGTCAGAGAAGGCAATGAATGGAAGAAGCCCTTCAACACCAATGTGGAGCATTAGAGTACCTTCGGGGTCTGTAATTCCGTACCAGCCTACCAGATCTCCATGAAGGATGTATTCTGGGACTTCTTGGGTGATTTTATGGTGGTGTACCTGGACGACATCCTTATTTACTCACACAACCTGAAGGAACATATCCATCATGTGTGACGGATCCTCCTCTGCCTCAGGGAACACCACCTACTGTATATATGTGAAATTTGAGAAACGAGAATTCCATCAATCAGAGGTGACCTTCTTGGAACACATTATCCCCTCTTCAGGCCTACAGTTGGACCCAAATAAGATAGAGGCAATAAGGCCTGACCCACTCCCACCAGCGGTTTCTGGGGCTCACCAACTGATTCAGACAGTTTATCAGGAACTTCAGCATGGTTGCAAACCCCTTCACCAGTCTGCCCAGGGAAAGTGGACTTACAAAGCTCAGATGGCCTTTAAAGAATTAAAGTGTCACTCTACCTTGAAACCAATGGTCAGACAGAACAGGACAATCAGGACCTGGAGACATACCACAGTTGCCGTGTTTCTTCCTTGACCGGGCTCTCCATCTTCCTTGGGCCGAACTGTCATAGAACATCTTGGTCAACTCATCAACAGGTATGTCACCCTTTGAATGCTAGTAGGGGTTCCAACTCCCTCTTCTCAGGCTGTCCCCTGGCCCAATGGTTGTCCCACCAACTGATAGCACCACTTAAGACCTGGAGGGAGTCTGGTAGGTGGTACAGGCCAACCTCCAAAAATCCACACAGTGCCTGGAGAGGACAGCCAACTGACACTGCAGGGTTGCTCCACCCTTGAGGCCCGGGCAACAAATGTGCTTATCCACTAAACACTACCGCCTCTGCCTGCCATCACGGAAATTAGCCCCATGCTTCATCGGATCCTACAAGGTGGTGGAACACATAAACACCTTCACCTATTGCCTAGCTCTCCTCAATCTTTAGGGAGGAGGATCCATGTTGGTGTTCCATGTGTCCCTGTTAACCATGAACCCAACAAGCTGGGTGGATTTGCCAGTCAAAGACTCTTGGGATCTCTAACCTCACAGGATCCTGGACTCACATCAGGTACAAAATAGCTTGAAGTACCTGGTCCGCTGGACCTGAGGTAAGAAAATGGTTACAGGCACGGGATCTCCATGTACCCAGGATGATCCACGCAGGACACCATTGGAAGCCGTGTCCAGCACCTGGAGAGCGTCCTTTAAGAGGTGTACTGTCAGGCCAAGGCAGGCAGTGGCTCACAACCCATAGTATCCATGAGAGAATCCAGTTCATCCCAGGATTAACACATTCCTCACAGGGCTCCAATTTCTATACGCTCGGATGGTGTGCCGATTCGCCCCTCCTTCTACCAAGCCAACCCCTCATCTAATCGAACCTGACTGCCTATAAAACACCTGAACTGCCATGTGGAAGATGCACAGTCAATTGAGCTAGCAGTTACTGCTACACTCCGCTCTGTCCTCACATCTCTCAATTCTTGGAAACCAGTTCTAGGAAAACCCTGTTCCTGATTCCTAATCCCGGACTCCAGTTACCTGAACTTGCCTTGACCCTGTCCTGCTGGAAACTTCCCTGTGGCTAATTATCCTGTCTGCATTACCACCCTTTTCCTGCCTGGATCTAGCTCTGCCTCCCGACTTTCCATTTTTTTTCTCTATTTTTTTCTCTGCAATCTCAGTCATTTTGTGGAAATCATCGTGTATCTGCAGTTGGATTGCATACCTACCTTTACACATGGTTGTCAGCCAGAACAAACCACCACAGTTGAAGTTTCAGCCAGGCACGCTGGTAGTCTGACTGTGTCCTTTATTAAAGAAAATTACTACCTGAAAGATTTGTAGAGCCAGGCTAAGTGGGAAGTGAAAAGCCTTGAAAATATAGGATGAAGTTAATGTTAGATCTTTAGTATTTTTAACTTTGTGTACATAAACTTTCATGAAATGGAACATTTTTAAATAAATAATTATTTTTTTAAATGTGTAGATATACATCTTTTCATTGAGGTACATGCGGCTGTAAAGTTTGATTGCTTTCTGTATTGTTTTGTTAATAAAATTAAGAAATTAATGTTTTTTTTTTTCTAGTGCAATAAAGCCTGGACAAATAAATACTTATTACTGACTATTTTTTCTCATCATTAATAATATGTTAATCATTTTAAGGACACTTAGAACAAAAATCTAAAATGTGGCCTTGCATTTTATTATAATTGAAATGATTCTGATTTGTAAAGTGAAATTGAAATTAAATTTATACATTCACAAAAAATCAGTATTACAACATAGCATGTGCTTTTTACTGAATGTATGAGTCACATTAATAAAGTCATTACAAATGATACATAGCGAACTGTAAACCACAGAGAAATCATGACAGCCCATGCAGTTGTGAAAAAAAAAATATTACACTTCTGCACATTTCCCAGATCAGAAATTATCATTAATCATACATTATTCTTTGCAGTTTTAAGTACATTTCATGCGCCATTAGATTTGGGGTAAAAGGCATAATGTCCCTATGAGATAACTAGTAGCCTGAAAATACTCTTTTTATAAAAATGACATATTGAAGGATATTAAAGGTTTACTATATCATTTCAATTAATATGGTGTTTATGGAAATATTTGATTATGTTTTGCCTTTGTATCACTTGAAATATATTTGTTTTAATAAAACTATTTATACAAAATAGGCTATTTATACAAACAGTGCCTTTGTATCTTTAATGATTTTACAGAATACTAGCTACTCTCTTAAACAGTGCCATGTGCCTTGTTAATAGTCATAGTCAGGACCTTTAAAATATATTTATATATCATATTGCAAAAGAAAGGATAGTTCATAGATGGTAATGCTGCTGTATATGTTTTGTATTAGATAAGGAAATAGTTTTAATTATTATTACATTTCATCAGTAAAGCTGGTCCCAGGATCAGGAACAAGACACATTCATAAATTCACAAACTCTTGAGTTTTTTTTTTGTACTCTCTGGGGATGGGCATTCTTACCTTTGTACAAGGTAAAAAAAAATCAATTTTGTAATGCTGTATTATCTAATAACACACCAGAGGTAACCTAGTCAAGATCAAACAGATCCATTTTAGAGTATAATCTTTTAAAAATATGAGAACTCACTCTGTTCCGGGCTCTGCAGTGGAACACAGAGGACGCAGGCCCGCAGGCCCTACGTTCGTGGCTCATGGGCATAGGCCTCCTTTCGCCGTCCCGAACCTGCCAAGTCCTGTAAATTATTTTTATTCCCCGTCCTTCCACCAGATCCTGTTCCGGCTTTTAACTGTGTTTTCTTCTCCTCCTGCATTTCCTGTTTTTTGAACTTTTGAATTTCGCCCCGGTTTTCCCCCTGGATTCCCTCAGATTTGTTTGCCTGGACCATGCCCTCCGAGCACCTTCGTCATGCCCCCCTGTTCCTCGAACAGCCCAGTTCCCGTTTCCTCCCCGTGTCTGTTCACTCCCTTATGGATTGTGCTGTCTGCATAGGGTCCTAGAAGACACATTGTAACAGCTCCCTGCTTTGGAGTGGATATATGCTCCATATGTTCCTGGTTTGAGCTTGTGCTATGTCATTTAGTTAATCAGTCTTTCCTCAGTTTTCAGTTCCACAGTGGACCTTCTAGGTGCTAGATTTACAATGATGTGAGAGACAAACATTTCCAGTCAGCACTAACTCTCCTGTATATCACTGTACAGCTCAGAGCAAGTCGAGAGATGCATTTCTCCATTTGATACAGGGTTTTCAGGAAAACAGCTAATTCCAAGTTCGGCATTAAAACATAACTGATCATTCTACATTTGACAAAAATAAAAGTAACAGACAAAAAATGTTTACGAAAGATTTAGCTTACGTAAATTTTAGTCATACAGGGATAGTAAACACCCTCGCTGTTTTTACAGTAATACTGCAATGCTGCTTGAGGTTATACTAATTGAGCCTTTCTCAATGGTGAATGGTATCTGGCAAACGTTCATGGTGCAGAAGATAGAGCTCAGCAGGAGTTCATTTAGCACACTAGAACCTACAAAGTTAAAGAAAAATGATTATGTAACACGAATTTGAAGGACACAGTGTATTCTGCTTTGCTTTGAAGACTGCTATCATCAGAATATTCTGATATGCTAAGGAAGCTGTTATGCAGGCTCTAGGAGACACACATGCATCCTGTACTCACAACAGGTGATAACCATAGTGAATTTCCATTCTAGAAGAATAATCTTACAGAATTTTGAAATCCTACACTTCAAAACTATTTTCACAGCAAATTCACATCACCATTCTATTCTGGATAACTTGCTTACTTATATGTGGGATAATTTAAAGAGACTCAAGACAGTGAACTAAGCTGTCACAACCAATAATGAAATGGTGTGTTTCACAAGCAGAGTTTTAGTTCTTAATCAGATCTTTTGATATTACCATTACCACAATTTCTATCTATGGTAATATGATATATCCATTTATATACACCATTTACTGCCTACACAGTTTTACTTGTGATTCCTTTATGTACAGTTATTTCTATTATGTTTGAATGTCAATTTTTATTACTAAAAACAGTTTAATGTATCTTGACTTTCAACTGGATTTTGCATTTGATTTAGTGAAAGTTCACAGTACTATACATTTTAATTCTGTGAAGTGCAATGAAAATTAAACCTCGATACATATCTCTCATATTTTCCATGTTTTACTTTCTACCTTGATTTTAGTTTTATCCTGTCATTATTTCCAAAGCATTTGGGCTTTGATGTCAGACTGGCAGCGTTCCAGATCTGAATACTTCCTAAAACAAAATGTCAAATCTAAAGAGATATGGCACAGTTCTTTCATGTCCATGTTGTTTAATGTTTTAACACGCAAACATATTTCCATAGCAGCTAAAAATGTGATTCATATAAACAATTTTTGATGTATTATTTTGTGTAAAGACATTCTTGGTTTCCACACAGATTTACGACTGAAATGATTTCCTTGCTCAAAAGAAAGTTTTTATAAACAGAAAATCATCACTTGTACAGTTTCTAAAATTCCTATCACTGCAATAAAATATTCCCCATGAGTTATTGTGCAGATGCCATGAGTTGCTAAGTTTCCTTTCTCATTTTATAAAACTACATTTGCGAAGTTAAAGTCAAACAAGTCACTTACCAATGAGATAAAAGGCAGGATGGGTATCTCCAAGATATTCAGAGCTTATTAGTAACATTAAATCCATTCATGTTTCTTTTATATTTATATTAACAGCTTTAAAGTAGTATTAGAAATAGAAAGTTTTAGGTTTTTTTTTCTGTAGCATGTCCTAAAATTGGTATTATGAAAATTATATTGATATCATCAGAAATAATAATCTGACTACTTGCAGTATAGTAATAATATGTACAAACTGTTCAGAATTGCTTATAACTGCTTTGTAAGTTCAAAAGACTATCACTGATTATAATGGGGAGATTTCAATTGCACTGTAAGAGGTGAAAATATATAGCACCAGATAAAATAGCTAAAAAACATTTTCTATTAAATTTCCATTATTTTTACTTCATTTAACTCTATGAACATCCCCACTTCACTGTATAGGGAAAATACTGATGCATAAATGCTTATGCTCACTAGGAACAAATCTTTATTACTGTGTAATAGCTGTCAGTGAAATGAACACTAGCATTACAAGTCAGGCTTAAACTTGATTTTAGCACTTAAGTTTAAATTTCTTAAAGTGAAACAAAGGCCAAAAACTTGTACAAAAGGGACTTACTTTATTGAGCAAGGAAAGGCAACTCATTAAAATACTATAATAAAGGAATATGATATGTTAAAATAATCAAGACATTGGTTACAAAGAAGGCATTGTTTCATATAACATTTCAGCAGTCAGCACTCTTCCAATGTAATTTTGCAGGGTGCATGTTTTTTATTTGATGATTATTTGGTGATTTGTACAGAATAGCTTTCTTTCTTTGAATTAATTTTCATTATTATTCTTTATTTCAGTAAAGGACTTTTCAAATTAATGGTTTTATAATTTTTGTATACTAAATAAACAGTTTAACAGTCACCTTGACTTAAAATGATTAAAGGAGACCTAAAAGGAAGCTCAAATAATGTCATGCAAAGTGGTAAGTTATTATGATACAGTACTGTTAAATCTTGAAAAGGGATTCCAAACCAAATTCACTCTTCAATATATAATCTGTGTTTAAATAATTTGTGAAAAAATGGGTTACAAATTTGATGTATATAGGTTACACACTTAATGTACATAGCACTGTGGTTACAGTAGGTACAGTATATTATGCATACACTTATACACTTATACTTTCAGTATTTAAACACAGATGATATATTGAAGAGTGAATTTGATTACAGAACAGATTCTATCTCCTGGCAAAAAGATAAAT
The DNA here is from genome assembly GCF_040954835.1 of Lepisosteus oculatus. Lineage (NCBI taxonomy): Eukaryota > Metazoa > Chordata > Actinopteri > Semionotiformes > Lepisosteidae > Lepisosteus > Lepisosteus oculatus. Next base: position 40,080,761 of record NC_090698.1, on the reverse strand, counting down.
AGCCAAGCTGCAGTTCCTTCAGCAAATTACCTGTAGTAGCCACATGGACATACAGTTTTCATTGAATTCGGCACACTTCACTACTTGGACGTAAAGTATTGCAGCTCGCAGCTCTATTCATATTGAGTATTGTCTGAGTTTATTTTATTCAATTTCTTTTGCACTATTATGTACTATTATTTAACCTTATTTTGTAACTTTAATTTTGTGATTTCTACCCCCCACCCCCGGTTGAGCGAATTGATATTTCATTGCCAGCAACTACTCCTGCACACTGTATTGTTGTGCATTTGGTAGATAAATTTTGATTGATTGAAAACCTCTGTCATATCATATATGAATAATCTGTCCAAAAGTTAATCCTTAATAATTACAAAATAATTTAAGTGCTGGTTTTGATTAAAATTATAAATCAGGTACAGACCATCCAATATGAAATTCAGGATTTTGTAATATTTTATTTTGAGTTTATCGATGTATGTTTTTCAGAAAATGTTAAATAAACACACCAAATAGATATGTTGTTTCTAATGCTTATAATGGGGTAGATATGCTATATTTTGCTGTATAGACAAATCTCCATTAAGGGATTTTGCTGTTAATAATGAGATTCTCTTCAGGAAAAAAGTTTTTGCTATAAATACAGTACAGCTTGTATATGTTTTAGCAGATGGATCACTTTCTAAGAAGTATGGATACCATGTTTCTAGATATATAAATTGTATTGATACATTTTTTTTCAAATTATACTGTAATTTATAAACAATATGGACGTATTTTGTTTGAGTTGGGTAATTTATAGACCCTAATTGGGTAATTTGGGTAATTTATATAACCATTTCTCAATGGTTAATTGTTGTCATTATTCATAGTGTGATTATAAAAGCATACTATCAAGAGTGTGACAAACTTGTGTCACATATTTACCCAGATGTGAATGTGAATGATTTCAATACTATAAGTGTATAAAGCACTGAAATTCTGTTCTACATTCTTTCAAGACATTCTTTCCTGAAATAAACATTCAGAAAAACAAATTTATGTAAGAGTAAATGTTATGAAAATGTCTTACACAGCTGTATCTCATACAATGGCTGCATTAGTAGGAAATTAAATCATGATGGTTTGTATTGCATTTGTTAAGTAGTTAAGTACAACTTACTTAACTAATATTGTATGATATTATTTATTTGCTCCATTTCAAAATAAATGCACAACTTAATTGTCAGTATGCCTTTTAACTGGCATTGACATTGTATGCATGTCATGAAACATTTTTATTTCCACTCTTAAACTGAAATACTGTTAACAAACCGATGATACAAATCATTAATTCATGCCAGTGCAATTTGTGGATAGTTGCAGTTGCTATAGTGAATGTTGTCAACTACTATCATTATGCCAAAGTCAGCTAAATTGATTAATCTTAATGTTTTTCCTTAAAAAACAACTCAAGCTGTTGAAGGCATTCAGTGCTACTTGACATACCTGATACTTGGTTACTACTTGGAAGTATACTTGGAAGCTTGTCAATCATGTGCTTAGTTAAATCTTTTTAAAGTTCTTAATGTAAGACGTAGAGGCTATGTGATTCTGCAACTACAGTATATCAATAATTTCAGAGTCCACAAAACTAAGATCTCAAAATGGAACCTTTAATTCTTGCCCAACTTCACAAATCTATTAATGAATACATAACTCTTGTTTAATAGTCTTTGCGTAGAGGTTTTCTTTGAGACATCAGTGGCTACATTCCCAGATCACAATTTTAGACTCAAATAATTTCTCCTAGGTTTCTCCTGGGACAATTGCTTGTCTCTCAGCACATCAGAGTTCCTACTTTCAGCCTTTGAATGTCTGTTTTGGTTTTTTAATGAACATACTGGCAAGATTAATCTCCTGACTCTCTTTCATCACATCTAATGCATGCCTTACCTTTAAAACAAGAGCTTTCTTACATTTTTTCCTTAACAGCGAAATAATTTCAATTTAAAAGCATATTTTACCTACTGTATCAATTGATCTACAATGTATGAACAACACTTGCTGTTTCTAGAAAGCATTTCAGCTCCCATGGTGACTCTAGGAGCATTAACATAATCAGAGTATGGTTTCAATTTGCTAGATTGTTTTCCCTTCTAGGCTGGACTCATGGAATATTTTGCTTTCCTTGCTCTCCTTCATGTTTTTGAGCACAACCGGTGGGTAAGCCTGATGTGTTACACAATTCTTTGGATATAGAAGTGCACGCACGGCAGGTTTTTTTTTTTGGAGACACCAAGTAAATACAGCACGGAAGAGCTGCTCTGCAGTCTGTAAGGTTAATTCAGAAATAAACACAGCAAAAAAAACAGTCTCTCATACAAACACACAGCTGTTCTGTCAACAGGGGCCTGTGGAAGTAGGGCAGCACATAGTCACAAAGTAGTTGAGTCAATTAAATCATGGTTATTCATTTCATCTTGCTGCAAAATGCAAGATGACTATAGAAAAAGGTTATGTTATTATAAATGATGAATTTCACAAACATTATTAATACTGTCATGCAGGTGTAAGTCAATGATTTATACTCTGTTTATACTCTCCTTCTGAGCTCTTTTATTTGTTTTATGATTGTGTATGCTGCAATCATGTTCATACCTGTTGCTACCAATTTCTAAAAGGAAATGTTATTATTCTGAGCAATTAAAAATGCTAATTTTTGAGAGTCGTAAGGGTCCTAAAGTAAGCAAGTTCAATTTGTTCCTTTCCCACAGAAGTTCCATGTGTTTTTTGTTTTTTGAAATTGTCCTATTGGATAGTTCCAACACGGTAGGGGCAAATGGTGTCAGGAAATCTGCCAAAGAAACATTAGTCACTTAATTCGATGTGCTTGTGGATCCTTAAGCTGAATAAAAAATTTCAGTGTAAGCAATTGATTGGTTCACAGAACAAAAATCAGAAAGCAGAGGCCTCCAGGATTAGTCTTTTATCTTCTGCATGTGGACAGAGAGACAGAGAGCAGATCCTCAGTTATGCAAATGACATCAGAGGGAGAGAGAGAAAGAAGCATTTGACTGACCAACAATGCAACAGTATTAAACTGTTTTGAGAATGGTTACCATGGATGAAGAATATTCAAATGTTTCTGTATCTTGTCTTCCACGCTGCCTTGAAAAAATATTCAGACCCTAGCATAGTTTTCACATTTTGTTGCTTTAATTGCTTACATTTTAAAGTAGCAATAAATATGTTACATACAAGACTGCTCCACACACTTGCACAAAAACAATAAGAAGTAAATAGATACTCATAATATACACAGTTTCTACAAAGACCTGATGGTAATGAGGGTTTAAATATCCCGGGAAGTGGAGGGTTTGGTAATTAGTGTGGTGTCGTGATTGGATAATTGATGAATGCACTGCCGCTTTTCTGGAATTACCCATGGCTGTGGTAAATTTAGTGAAAGGTCGTTTACAGTTGCTGGTGGACGTGACACAAAGTACTGCCAAATCTTCACACTACACAACTTTTCCTAGGATTTTCAGTCGTAGTCTTCATTTACATAATCGTAAGAAAATCATAGCGAGTTGTAGACAGTCACAGCGCATGCCCGCTACCGTCACTTGTGTAGTATGACACCCTCAGCGACTCAGTCATAGCACTCCTAATTGCCCCTACTACTCTCTGCAACTCACTACGATAAAATCAATTTAATAATGACCAAAACCACACTGAATTATTTTATGAATAGGAAAGTGAATGTCCTTGAGTGGCCCAGTCAAAATCCTGACTTTTTATAATCTTCTTCTAATTCTTTTTATAATCTATGGAAAGACTTGAAGATTATTCTGCAATCCCAGAGCAGTTTGAGAGATCTTGAGCTAATTTGTCTAGAAGAACAGGCAGATTTTCTTTCACCAAGCTGTTGTGTAAAGCCTGGGGCTATAATTTCAGCCAAAAGTGTTCCCACCAAATATTGATGGTCTAAATCCTTATGCATTATTACTTTGAATGGTAGTATATAATGTGATTTCTCATGCATTAGAAGCAGTTAGTGCTGCTGCTTCACAACTTTTAGGTCCTGAGCTCAAATCTGGACTGACGCTTGGGTTTTTTCTAGGTATCTCCATTTCCTTCCATTTCCCAAATCCATATTGGCTGGGTTTGATCTGCTGTTCTAAGCCATCTCTTCATCCATGGCTTTAATGTTGTCCTCTCTAGCATGAGAGCTGTTATGTGCTCTCAGTCAACAAGACAAGCTGTATTTCACTAACAAATCAAAGGAAGCTGTATGTATAGGCAAAATGAGTACATCATTTCTACATATGTTAGCATCTGTGGGTGACCTATTCCCTTTTTCTATTTCCTGAATCATTAAATGATGGATTTTTATAGTTTGAACAATACATGTTTGTCAAATTTGTGTGCAAGGTAGAATGCATTAAAAAGCAAATTCATGATAGGTTGTTTAGGAAAGCTTTTCATCATTCCCTTTTTGCAATAAGCAAAATCATCAATCATCAGCCAATCAAGTACAAGGATCTAAACAACTCTCACAAGGGGAGAATTCAGAAACAATCCATGCTTTAGAAAGCATAATAATGTCTGGTATGCTAATTAAAGTCAAAGGATTTGAAACCATTATCTGTTAACATCTTCAGAACTTCTCAAATGTTACTTCCAATTGGATGCTCCAACACCACATCTTGCTAGATTACCAGCAGAAGACAGACTCTAGCAAAGAGTTTCTAGAATCTGTATTCCTCTGAGCCCTTGACTAAATCTCTATAGTGGATGCACTCAGCAATTTCACATTTAGAGACATTCTGTACTGTGGAGTCAACTGGCAATAAAATGACTGGGAGCTTTAAAAGAGGTAGTGCTAACCAGTTATATACTGCTATACTATATAACCCACAAGTCTATAATCATTGTTATGCTGATGCTGACTGCCTGATCTGCTTCCATAAAGTCATTCATGCACCGGTTCACAAGACAAGAGTGCACAGTCCAGCATTCACAAGTGGGTTTGAGAAGTTACATCATCCTCCCTAGAGCCCAGAGTTAACTCCAAGTTACCAATTTTTGTTTTGAAGTCTAAAGATGCACTGTGTGATTGATTACCTGAAGTCTGACATGATGAGTAGTTAAAGAAGACATTAGAAGAGTACTGATTGCTAGTTTAAAGAACAAAACATAAGTCTAACAAAGACTAAAATGAAAAATCCAGCCAGAGATTTGCTTTTCTACATACTGTATTGTACAGTAACTAGGTTGCAAAACGTTTTGAGCAACTCTTGTAACCTTTTCTCATTCATTAAATAAAGTTACAATATATGTTTTCTAACCTTCAGGTTCATGATAACTGTCAAATGTCTCAGTACATTTGATAGATTGTTCTGGACATTATTAAGAATGATTTCTTGACATATTCTTACAGACAGAAATAGGTTTTCTGTTTATTTGAACTGCTCAGGAGCAGCTGTTTTCTGTGATTCCCCAGAGTTGCTTTGTGATCTACCCATGAACTTTAATGAATCACTCATCAACATACATAACCTTGTGTCCAACTAAACAAAATTTGTATTGAGACTCCTGTTGCTTTCAGGAGGTTTTCTTCTGAAATGTTGATTATGTTACAGAGTGACAGAATGGGTGTTGGAGCACCAGATGTGAAAGGTTTTAGTGAGTTTACGTTGCATTGATCTGCAGTGACACCCCATTGTTGATGCTGTTTCATGCCTTATTGTCTGTGCTTCCTGTCTGGTTGCTCTTGTGCTCAAGAGGGTGTCTCCTAAGAACAAGGTGAGTTTGAACAATGCATCTTTACAGCTGCCCATTTCCTGAATGAGCCCTGCGCAGTTAAACCTGCCACACCCACAACATCACAGGGAAACTTCCACCCTCAGGGGGGATCCAGAGCCAAGTCCAAAGAGACAAGACCAAGTACTTTTGGAGAGGGAAGGATTGCGGGATTGATTGCAGCAGTCGAACCCAGGAGGGTCACTTCTCGGACTTTTGGCTAACATCACATGTAGTTAAACCCAGAATGACTTGACTTGGACACCAGGGACACCTGGAACTTCACTGTTTCTTTACTGTGACGAAAGGAGACACATTAAGTTATCAACCAGAGCTGGTTCCAAAGAATAATGCTGCTGGACATTCCCTCTGTGGCGTTTGGGTTTGGTAACTGGTGTTCAATGGAGTATTAGTGGTGTTCTGTAATGTGTGTCATTTGGAGTCCGTTTTTATATAAGTTCAAGTTCCAGTTTATTGTTATTATACTCATACACAGGTATATGGTAAAACGAAATGCTATTTAGCTAGCTCTTAGATGGTAAGCAGTACTAAAAAAACCAACAATGCAATTGTATAAGGAAAGAAACACAGAGACAACAGGCAATGTGCAAAACAACAACAAGCAATGAGATAGACAACATCAGTTGTGCAAAATCATACATCAAGAGAATGAAATAAAGAATAGAAACGTTATGGGGAGTGAACTTCTTGACATGTGAGGTAGAGGTAGATTTCAATGCATGTTTGAGTTTTGATAAAGAAAGAAGGCACTGTGAGGGTTCAGATCGTAGGTGAAAGAGGCTGGGAGTTTAATAGTTTGATAGTGCGGGGGTAAAAACTGTCTCTGAGTCTGATAGTCCAGGCCCGAATGCTCCGGTACCGTTTTCCTGATGGCAGAGGGTCAAACAGTCTGTAGCTGGGGTGTGTGGGGTCTTTGATGATATAATATAATATAATGTTCTCTGGGTGAAAGTACTAGTGTCTGTTATTGGTCTGTGTGTGTACTCGTGATTCTGGGGGATAAATCAAACCTATAGCAAGGAAAGAAAGGTTTTAGCACCTAGGTGGTGTAGTCATCTACAAAGCAAAAGTAGTTCCTGAATTAGGAGTCATACAATCCATGACACATAAAAAATGTAAGTGTTCAGGTGTTTTTGATGTGCCCATCCCAAATGCAAAGCATTGAACTTGTATTAAGATGGTGTTCATCATGAAAACTAAAAACAGAAATGAGTTCAGATGTAAAATATGTTTTCCTTAAATCTATGCTCTGCAATGCAGTTTTAAAACAAATAAGATTGTACAGGGCAATAGCACTATATTCTATAAATGGAAAATGTACACTAAATAAACACTAAAAAAAATCATTTTCTGGACACTCCTCCCAAAATGCTTTGCAGATATTCCCCTCCACCACCACCAATGTGCAGCACCAACCTGAATGATGTGGCGGCAGCCATAGTGCACCAGTAAGCTCACCACACATCAGCTATCAGTGGGGAGGATTGCAGAGTGATGAAGCCAATTCATAGATGGGGTATTATTAGGAGGCCATGAAAAAAACAACTCTAAAATCAGCAGATGAACATTAATATAGTGAAAGACAAAGGGTAGAAATCTAGAATTCCAACATGATAGTGTAATTCATTAGGGTCTTAAGATGGTACAACTTTGAGTTCCAGTGGCATTCCATTGCAGTGCAGTAACATGTTTCTTTATACATTAGTGGGGAAAAAGAACAGGAAAAATTTTGGTCAAGAATTTAATTTAGCAAAACTAGTGGGGAAAGTTTCAGTCTATAATGAACTGTATGTTATAGAATAGATTTCTTGAGTACCCTGTGACCCTGTATTGGGTAAAGAGTTTAGGAAATTAATGGATATCTTAAGTAGTAAACAGAATAAATGGTTTGCAAAATGTAAATGTAGAAAACGTATTACACATTATGATTTATGATGGAAATCCCAGCAAATTGATTAATTTACAAATCTTTTCTAGAATGACTGAAAACAGAGATGAAAGGAACAACCCTATTATTGAATAATTACATAGCAATTGACTACATCAACATTAACTAATACTGATGTAGTAAGCTGTCATTAGAGCTTATCTGGACACTCCACTCTTACAGGTTTTTAATTTGATAGTAATCAAATCTATGTACAAAACTTGTACAACATTTTGTAAAGCTAATTTTGTAATGGAAGCATTCTTTCTGGACCCTATGCAGATGACACGATCCAGGGTAGAGTGAGGAAAACACAGGGGATAAGCATGCATGAGTTGGGAATGAAAACAGGGGGCGCAGGTGTTCTGAGGGGGTGAATCAAAGGCAAACTGTCCAAAAGGGAGTCCAAAGGGAAATCCAAGATGAGGCAAATGTCCAGAGCCGGGCGGTCCATCAGAGATGAAGACAAACGGGATTAAAAACCGGAGCGGGATCCGGTGGAGGATCGGGGGAAAAGGGGGGGAACGGGATCAGACGCTACAGGTCCCGAACAAATGCAGATTCCAGAACAGAGTGAGCGTCTGGCTTTTAAGGTGGGCTGGATAGGAGGCTGGAACAGGAAGCAGGTGCACAAAATGAACTCAGAAGTGAATGAGCCAGAGTGCCCTTCGGGGGGAGGAACTACAATCGTGACAAATTTGTCTTCACAGCTACTCACCTAATGAATCCAAAAGCACATTATTCATGAACACACAAACCATTCTCACTCAGGGCACTCTCCAACTATTTACAGATTTGTAACATGTACACCCTAAGTGCATGAAGAGGAGTTTTCATTTGGAACCATCGGAATGGTGCTTTGGAGAGCTACATGATGGCGCCATGGTTAGAATTGGTGCCTACCAGCACTGAGGCCATGAGTTCAATTCCAGACCTAGGATGCGATCTGTGTGGAGTTCGTAAGATAAGACAACTCTATTGGCCATATATAATTTCTTGTATTAGGAATTTATCTTTTCACATACCCCACACAGACAGGGAGAGAAGCTTGGGGTCAGAGCGCAGGGTCACCATTTATACTGCATCCCTGGAACAGTTGGGGTTAAGGGGCTTGCTCAGGGGCCCAAGGGAGTAGAATTGCTCTGCCAGCCACTGGATACGAACCGGCATTCTTCCAACCACAAGCACAGATTCTTAGCCACAGAGCCACCGCACTGCTCCTGTGGGTGTGGTGTTCTTCCCGTGTCTATGTGAGTTTCATCCTTGTACTCCGGTGTTCTTCTACAGTCTACAGACATACTGTTAGGTAAATTGGCTCTGGTTTGTGTGTGTGTGTTTGTGTGTGTGTCTTCCATGCAATTTACTTGAACCCTGCCCAGGATGTATCGTGCCATTCACCCATTGCTTACCAGCATAGGCTCTGGCTGCTCTGTAACTCTGAATTGGATGAATTGTTAGAAAATGGATGAATAGCATTGGTACATTCTACTGTATATGCACATTCAAAATGCATAAGTGCTATGATGAAGAGAAGGAAATTTTTGGTCTGTACTGTGTGTGTGAGGAGGCACTCTCACATGGCATGCAGTAAGCAATAGTGCAGGCCTATCTACCTGATCCTGTATTCCCAGGGTAGCTTCTCAAAAATGATAGCAGTGCTCCTGATCAGAAGCCAGGCTGGGTGTTTGTCATTTTATTCTCACCACAATGCTGAACCTGTTTATCCCACCTTACTCTGTGATATCTTCTGTCTAACCTCACTATTAGGTTGAAACATTTAACCCTACTTTCCCCTACCTCATGTAGTTTCTCATCCCCCTAGACTCTATTGGTCTAACTCAGTGGTTCTCAAACTGTGGTACGCGTAACAGTTGTACGTTACACGTACGCCATATAACCCCGGAACTTTGTTGTCTGCACTGAAAAATTGGGATGGGTTTTCATATTTTCAATTTTAATAAAATTAGTTTGTGTCAAATACGCAGCCTATGTACTGTGATACAGCGCGTGCTAATACTTGAGTGGACACAAGAGCTACAATGTAATTGTATACCATTCTATAGGAATGCGTGCTACACAAGTGACCAATTGTATTTAAAAAATGTTACCTCCAGCAAATAGGGAGGTAGAAGAATGTACATGATTTTGGAACAATGCAAATGTTGTAAGCACAGGAAAGCATAGAAATGCGTACTATGAATGCTGGCAATCTTGTGAGCACAGGAAAGCGTGATAGATAACAGAAAAATATTTAAGACCTGTTCTAGGTTAATTTGAGAAAAATACACTGAGCGTCTCTGTGTTTCGCTCCCATGTGCATGAAATTAAAACTTCTTTTATCTTCTGAGACAAACTCCTGAAATGGAAACAGGGAAAAATGCAAGCTTGCAGATTGCTAAAGAAGGAAAGCCCCACACTACTTTGTTAGAAATTTGAACTAGAACTTTGTTTACCGTTGGAAAAAGAGCTGACGTGTGGAGAAAAAGCTGCTGAACAGTTCGACCTGCTGCCCACTCCCAAAGACACAGTCACTCATGGAATTATTGATATGGCGGATGATGTCAAAAGTAAGCTGATAGAGCACGTTAAGATGAGCAGATGCTTTTGACTGCAATTAGATGAGTCTGTAGATGTTGTTGATTTGGCCAATTTGCTCGTTTCCGTTAGATATGAGTTTGAGGGCATGTCCCATGAGGACTTTCTGTTCTGTAAGCCACTACCAACAAGAACTACAGGAGAGCACATATTTCAGCTTCTTAATGAATTTATCGAACAGAATGGCATCAACTGGATAAAATGCGTCGGAGATTGTACAGACAGTGCTAGAGCGATGACAAGCCGAAACAGAGGTGCAGTTGCATGAATTAGAGAGTTTGCTCCAGATATGAACTGCAGCTTCCACTGCGAGGCCTTGGCCATCAAGAAAATACCTGACACTTTTAAATCTGTTAGACTCTGTTGTGAATTGTATCAAGGCTCGAACAATGAATTCACATTAGATTTGCTCGACTAAACAGGCTCACCCCTCTCACTGAAATGGTGCCTTTTTAATTGTTGTTGTTCCTTTTGTCATTCTGTAAAGCGCTTTGAGAAGTCACCTTTAAAGGCGCTTTATCAAATAGTTTATTATAATATTTATTATATGTGTATGTGAGTGTGTGCACACAAGCACACTCATGTTGGTCATTGAGATTTTCTGGGGTTCCTATGAGAAGATGACTTGTAGGTGGTACTTGGATGCTTTGATTGTATCAGGAGTGGTACTTGGTCCAAAAAGTTTGACAACTACTGGTCTAACCTTTTACCAGAGTAGACAAATTTTGTTTGGAGTGTCTTTAACACATCCATTCATTGCTTCAACCTATATTGATCCAGCTGCTCCGTTACACATGACACTTAATAGCAAAACCAAATTCAGAGGTTAAAAATAGATAATAGACTGACAAACAGGAGCCAGACAGCCACCAGTCTGCTTCCACAGTGACATTTTATGACCTGGAGTGGAACTGGTTACTTGTCACAAAGGTGTGAAAACAATTATTACTCTTATAGTTCCTCAGCCAAAATGTAATTAATTGTAAGAAACTTATAAAAACTACAGAAATGTAGCACCATCAGATAATGTTTTGGACAGGGTTGATAGTGGTACTTTGTGTATTTGTATTATTAATAGTATTAATAATACTATTAACACTAAACATCATCACACTAAACAAGTATCGTGTTGACCTTTTTTGTTCTTCTGTACATCATAACCATTTTAATGTTTTATTTAAAACCATTTAAATGTGAAAGCAGGAATATTGCTTTGCTTTTATTTTTCATATTCTTTTATTTGATTATTTAATGTACGTAAATGTTATCTTTTATCTGTGTTATGTTATATTCTTCAGGGATAGGCTGTAAGTGTCCATGACCCTTGTCAGGGTGTGTGCGTTAGGATAAAATGGATAATAAATGGTCATCAGTCACCGGTAGATCATTAGTAACATTAACAATTGCAGTTTGGGTACTCTGCATTAACCTGAACCCAGACTGAAATACTGTTTGTCTTGCAGATCTTTTACAGAAAACTATGTCTACCATACTTCTTAAGGAGTAATTTTATATTTCATGCAATCATAGCTATGTGTGTGATTTACATCTTGGTTCAAATGCACGGATTTCTAATTTATTTTTGTTTTATTCTATTGCATTGATGTAACATATATTTATTTTTTCCAGCTGTACTTAGATGATCTGTTTGACAGTTTCTTGCTTATTCCATTGTTTCTTATGCTACATATGTACAGGAAAATTGGATCTTTCATTGCCGTCTTTACAGTTCTTTAAATTATAACATACAGTACAATGTTATATCCTGGTACATGCAAGCATTATTCACCCGCCAAGAGCACTAAACACTGTGAAACATTTAGATTACTTTAATTAGGATGTATCTTAAGTCTGCTTATGTTCACAGATTTCAATATAAGCAGTGTAAAATCACTGCTAATACTAGTGTGCTCAATAAAATGAAAAGGGATGTTATAGCATTTGTTAGAAAGACACAAAATGCTGTCATTTTTTTGAGCTGTGTGCTTTCTGTCAAGTGATGGTAACACAGAACAGTATGAAGTTGCATTTATTTTTAGTGTGTGCTCCCAAGATGTATGAGTTTCTAGACATTTTAAAACTTAAACTCTAAGATGTCCCAGAATATATCTTTGTCACAGGGGGAGACTTTAATTTGGTTTATAATCCAGGCTAGACACATCTTCACCAAGTATTTGGACCTGCTTCTTCCCTCTACCTCTTATAAGGCATTCATCCCTCAATTGTTTTCAATGAAAAATAAATTATTCATTGTTTTGTTTTTCAAACTGTGGCAACATATGGAGTAGTAGTGTATTATGTATTTAAAGACAGTTAGATAAAGTTGTCATTTTAATAAATAATATTATTTTTATATTAATCTCAGTGATAGTACACCGACATCTTTAGAATGTTTTTATGCAGGTATTCTGCTGGGTTTTGTAAAGTATTCTGTCTTCCAAATTAAAGGAAGAGAATGCAGATCTTCATATCATTATTAAAAACATACTAGGGTATGTTTTACTAAAACAAACTAAAAACATGAATAGTGTGGCACTTGCCATGGAAGATTATTTTATGCTTTCAGTGGTATCTTATTTTTAAGATTTTAAAGTGTTATCTTCCTCTTTCCTCTAGTATTTGCAATTTGCTGCCAGGCAACAGTCTCACTGGTCTTTTTTCTGTGCCATGCACTGTTTAAACAGAGGTCCATGGAGACACAGCTCCCGTTGGAATGCACATTATGTCTAATTTGAATGCACCTTAAATGGTTCCAAGGCTTTGCACAACAAGTCAATGTACATAATAATTGGCAATTGAGAAATAATGGAGTTAAAGTCATTTTTCATTAATTCAAAATATCTTCGTGTATTTACTAGTTTTTGTCTCTTTACCACAACAAATATCCAGTAATATCCTAGTATCATGTTCCAGTTCTGTGGTCCTTTGACTTGATTCCATCTGCATTTTAGCTCTTAATTAAGAATTTCTTCAACCATTTCTCAGGGAGTTTGAAAGATTGTTTTAGAAATTAACAATAAACTTGAAATTAATCCACATCCTTTATGAGAGATTACTAAATGCTTTAATAGTGGCAGTTGGATTGCCCTTACCTCTAATCTGGACAAGAAAGATTATTAAATTCAAAACTACAAAGTTGCCGCTGGAAAAAAATAAATACAACGGCAACCAGGTAAGACTAGACAACTGTCTACCATGAATAGAGAATTTTAAAATTTCATTGGGGTTAGGACAGAACTAAATGAAACTAATGAAAGAGAGAAGAAAGGTCTACTACTATGTTCAACAATGTACTATGTTACTTTCATGACTAAAACTAAATTAACATTTAGCTGTTCAGATGGTCGAGACAATAATGTCAATAACTAGACAATAACTAGTGTGAGCAAGTTAATCTTTTTCAAAAATTCTATTACCATCTCTATAATACCCAAGAACTGCCTTAAGTGTCTCTGACACAAGCTATGTTCATCCCATAGATGTTCCTCTGACTTTGCAAGAGCGCAATGCAGGTCTTGATCTATACAGAAATTGAAATCCCTTGACTTCATTGGTGTCCCACCTTATATGCAAAAACTAAATTACTGATGTCACAGACTGACAAAAGTGGGTGTAGGACAGTGGCTTTGGGGTACACAAAGTGAACAGAGATTTTGACAGGCTTGATATGCTTTGTTTATTTGTATGTCCACCTTCTGCCTTTAATCAAGATCTCCAAGCCTTCCTGGTGCAAACAGTAGGACAGGAGCTAATCAAAAAAGGTAGAATGGTATAGTATTCAACTAGCTAGTCATTGTTTACCACATAGTAAGTAATGGCATGTGGGGTATGCAGTGGTGCTGAGCCAGTGGGGGAAAGCGCAGAGGAAGGAGACACAGCAGGATATTGGACATGAGCTGATTTGGGAAAGTGATGTTCTGGAGTTTTTGGGAAGACTTTTGTGTTCTGGTTACTGGGGACAGTTGGGTACATTTGTTGTTGTATGTGTCCTTTTTACAAATACCTCTTTACAGATAATTTTACAGATACGTTGTTTCTCTTGTATTTTTTTATTTGAATAGGTAATGAGATACAGTGATTGTTAGAGGGATAAAAAGGAATGAAACCACCATTATGTAGTCTAAACATATTGTGCTGGCCTGTAGATATACAGTGCCTTGCGAAAGTATTCGGCCCCCTTGAACTTTTCAACCTTTTGCCACATTTCAGGCTTCAAACATAAAGATATACATTTTTTATTTTATGTGAAGAATCACCAACAAGTGGGACACAATTGTGCAAAATTATTCGGCCCCCTTGCGTTAATACTTTGTAGAGCCACCTTTTGCTGCGATTACAGCTGCAAGTCGCTTGGGGTATGTCTCTATCAGTTTTGCACATCGAGAGACTGAAATTCTTGCCCATTCTTCCTTGCAAAACAGTTCGAGCTCAGTGAGGTTGGATGGAGAGCGTTTGTGAACAGCAGTTTTCAGCTCTTTCCACAGATTCTCGATTGGATTCAGGTCTGGACTTTGACTTGGCCATTCAAACACCTGGATACGTTTATTTGTGAACCATTCCTTTGTAGATTTTGCTGTATGTTTGGGATCATTGTCTTGTTGGAAGATAAATCTCCGTCCCAGTTTCAGGTCTTTTGCAGACTCCAACAGGTTTTCATCCAGAATGGTCCTGTATTTGGCTGCATCCATCTTCCCCTCAATTTTAACCATCTTCCCTGTCCCTGCTGAAGAAAAGCAGGCCCAAACCATGATGCTGCCACCACCATGTTTGACAGTGGGGATGGTGTGTTGAGGGTGATGAGCTGTGTTGCTTTTACGCCAAACATATCGTTTTGCATTGTGGCCAAAAAGTTCGATTTTGGTTTCATCTGACCAGAGCACCTTCTTCCACATGTTTGGGGTGTCTCCCAGGTGGCTTGTGGCAAACTTTAGACAAGACTTTTTATGGATATCTTTGAGAAATGGCTTTCTTCTTGCCACTCTTCCATAAAGGCCAGATTTGTGCAGTGTAAGACTGATTGTTGTCC
The DNA here is from genome assembly GCF_040954835.1 of Lepisosteus oculatus. Classification (NCBI taxonomy): domain Eukaryota; kingdom Metazoa; phylum Chordata; class Actinopteri; order Semionotiformes; family Lepisosteidae; genus Lepisosteus; species Lepisosteus oculatus. The sequence continues at coordinate 40,065,405 of NC_090698.1, read as the reverse complement.
TATGGACAGACTCTCCCACCTGAGCTGTAGTTCTCTGCAGTTCATCCAGAGTGATCATGGGCCTCTTGGCTGCATCTCTGATCAGTCTTCTCCTTGTCTGAGCTGAAAGTTTAGAGGGACGGCCAGGTCTTGGTAGATTTGCAGTGGTCTGATACTCCTTCCATTTCAAGATGATCGCTTGCACAGTGCTCCTTGGGATGTTTGAAGCTTGGGAAATCTTTTTGTATCCAAATCCGGCTTTAAACTTCTCCACAACAGTATTACGGACCTGCCTGGTGTGTTCCTTGGTCTTCATGATGCTCTCTGCGCTTTCAACAGAACCTTGAGACTATCACAGAGCAGGTGCATTTATACAGAGACTTGATTACACACAGGTGGATTCTATTTATCACCATCAGTCATTTAGGACAACATTGGATCATTCAGAGATCCTCGCTGAACTTCTGGAGTGAGTTTGCTGCACTGAAAGTAAAGGGGCCGAATAATTTTGCACGCCCCACTTTTCATTTTTTTATTAGTTAAAAAAGTTTCAAAAATCCAATAGATTTCGTTCCACTTCACAATTGTGTCCCACTTGTTGGTGATTCTTCACATAAAATAAAAAATTTATATCTTTATGTTTGAAGCCTGAAATGTGGCAAAAGGTTGAAAAGTTCAAGGGGGCCGAATACTTTCGCAAGGCACTGTATCAGCAGGGAATACAAAGAACCGGTTGCAGCAAGAAAGGTCCTATCACCCTTCAAATTGCTAGGCAGTTTAGTGGGCTACAGTTCCTGCAAACAGTGGTCACTATATATCCATGGCACTACAAACTAAAATTTTCATTGTATACTGTCTCTTTTGCTAACTAGTTTGCTGGGAGTCCAGTGTGTACTAAAAGGCACAACAGTATCTCAGTTAAAATTAATAATTCTAAAATACAGATCTGTGATTTGATTCCAGACTTAGGCACATTCTGTATGATATTTATTTGCATGTTCCCTCCATGTTATCATTTTGTATTCTAAGTAGGTAGTGTGTGAAATGGACCAACATCCCATCCAGGATGTAGTCCTGCCTAGTGATGTACAGTATGCTTTGTGGATAGGCTCCATATTACCACTATCTCTACCATAAAAATGTTTCTTTCTGATAATGGATGAATGAAAAAAATAAGAACATAAGATAGGTTACAACGCCATTCAGCCCATTTGGCCAATTTAGTACATAATAGCTAAATTATCAGATGATCTCACCCGGCTGTTTTTGATAGAAGCTAGTGTATCATCTTCAACAACATGGTTGGGTATCTTATTCAAAGACATGATCCTCTGATCCTCTGTTGAAAAAAAAGTTTCCTGTTTTCACTCCTAAATGCATGTCTCTGTAGTTGCTAGTTCTGTCCCCTGGTTTGGCTTTTACTGTTGGTTTGTAAGTAGGCTGACTTTTTCAATGCTTTTGAATATATTGAATACTTAAATCAATTCTCTTTTCTGATTTTTTAAATATTTTAGTTCCATTCTATAAGATAGGTTTGCTGTAGCAATCTCAGTAATGTATCTTGCTCTATGGTATAGTAGGATTTGAATCCATAACCCTCCTGTATAAAACAATCTGAGCTTATACTGTATATACAGTATAAAAAAAGTGGGAATAATCCTAAAACAAATGGAATCCCATAAGGATTCCATCTTTGGCAGGTCAGGTCTATTGGGATGGAAAAATCCCATCACATTTACAAAGAAAAGACCCCCTCTGTTCCAAGCTTGATTTTTAATCTGCAAGAAGGAGTTATACACTATATTCTTGGGAGAGTCCCCACTGGTGCTATTTGTGGAAGTTTCAGGGGCAGGGGGAGAGTTCACCACACCACACCAATTAAACACTGATCAAAAGCATTATCTTTTGCTGGTCCTGGAACACTTTATATTTAGTTCAGGCTTTATTCATATGGTGCAGGTTTTAAATTATACATTGTCGGCATGTTAGATAACTAATAGGTGTTAGTCTTGCACTTTTAAACTGCAAGGTTAAATGCATGATAAGTATTATCTTTCCCCATTACCATTTTCTTTTTCATCAGAATTGTTAGCCGCAGCTGTTAGGAAACATACATGTGTTACTCTCACAAATACTGTAGACTAAAACATTCTGTCTCTATGCTATTGGGCTTGTCAAATAGGGGCTTGAAAAACACGCACCAATACAGACTCAGCAGATTTCTTGGAATGATTTGACATTATGTCCAGTCCACTCATGTAGTGCATTTATTATTTACTGGTATTCCCACAAAAATCATTAACTCTGATTAAGGATGCATCTATTCATCCTTTTTGTAACCTCTTCATTCAATTCAGGGTCCCAGGGGAGCCAGAGTTCGTCTCAGCAAGCACGTTTGATAGCATTATTGCAAATTCATTAAAACATGGTATGATGTGGAAAAATGCATGAAAGGTCCATTTAAAACATCTAAATTGTTTCCTATTTAGGATAATAATAATATTTTAATAAAAGGAGGTAAGTGTTTTACATACTTGGCTTGGACAGAAACCAGTCTGTTTTGTTTTAAATACATTTTCAACAGTAAAGGCCTTTCTCTGAAGAACTAAACTCTCTCTCATGCTTTTCTTACTTCTTATACTGTATTTAAGATTTGAATCTGTTCTGCTCAGAGAGACAGACCCAACTGATTTGCTGAAATATGCATGTAAATATGTAGGCAGTTACAAAAATCTTGGAATATGAAATTGAAGAGTTGGGCTTATCTCCCAAATGGGACGACACAGCTTCTGAGAGTTCTGCTTTTCAAGTAATTCATTTCAGACATATCCACAAAGTGAATGGTACACTATTCCATATATACTTTTAAAAATTAAAATTAAATGGTTCCTTAGTCCGCTATGTGTAATGTATCAGACTGGTGGAGTGTGAATATCCATCAGTTTCTGGAACAGAGCTGAACCCTCTTCCAAGCTCATGGATGTTCTGAACATTAAAATCAAGTTCATTGGTTTTTCAATTATGATACCTTCTTGGATCTAACTCAGCACAGAGAAGGGTTAGAGCAGGGTTTCTAGCACAAAAAACTGCAGCCATGAAACTTATTTAATTCCTTTGGATAGACCCCACTCCTCCTCCAGATAGATCACTGACTTCTTGATTTTAGAAAATTTATTCTTTTGGAATGTTCCACAGCCAGGATTAATAAAGCAGATTAATAATCTGACAACTATACAGGCTTGGAGTGTGACTGCTGCTGATTTGGCTGTACTGATGATAAATTGACTTGGATATTTACATTGTTGTTTTTGTTCTTACTTTTGGTTTTAATGTGTTGTTATATTTCTTGATGTTGTTCTAGTTGTATGGTCATGGTTTGTATTAGTTATATGTATACATTTGCAGCATTGTAAATAGTTATCTCTCCTTTTTCCTTCCTGTTTTTTCTGCTCTTCCCTTTTTTGTTTTCTGTTTATTGGTTTGTTCATATTAAAATAATAAAGAAGGAGTTAACCAATAATTAGTATTGCTCTCTAAATTTGTTTTCCTTTTTATTGTCCTTTCTGGTCAGCTCAACTTTGATGTTGGTTAAATCATACATATTATATATTTAATATTTGACATACATTTACATATTTAAGTCAATTAGGGACTTAAATATGTACTTTTGGATATCATTAACCTTATTTTACATGTTTCACCAGGACAACTAAAAGGCTTAAAATAGCTAAAGATCATACAGCAGGGTATTTTAAATACATTAATGTCATATTCCTCATCCAACCAAATTTAACATAGTACATGTTCTTATAGTTCATTTTTTGAACACAGTGGCTATTGAGGGTTTTAAGAAAAACTTTGGTTATTCTGCTGGCAACTAAAAAAACTCTTAAGAAACCGCAGGTTTGCTTCAGGTCTGATCCAAATTCCACAGTATGTAAGAAATCCATTTGGGTTCAATCAATATTAATTGACCCTGCATTGTAATGTCCAAGTTACTTCTGGTACAGACAACATTTAAACAAATTCCTTTCAATTTATGCCAAAAAATCAAGCTAAGCATTCTTCAATTAGTGTTTAAAATTCCTCATGGGTACAAAATGTTAATCATTTGCAAAACATCTTGCAAAAATCACAGGCATTACAATAATGTAATGTGATGATACTCTGGTGTTTAACAGCTCTTTCTTAGTTACACAGGGACAGATTTGAAGCTCACAAAGTAATTTGAAATCTCTAAAAGTAATACAAGTTTTTGACTATCATGCATTGCTATTTGGAGAGTTATATGTGTGTGCCTTTTTTAAATAATGTAAGTCCCAAATTACATGAACAAGACCATCGTTTCTGATGCATTTATAAGATACCATTTATTCAATCCATTTATTAACGTATTCTCAGGGCTACAGTTCCTGTACATGTGAACGAAATAATTAAAATTAAAAAATTTGTACAGTTAGTGGTTTATATTTTTTTCATTTGCTTTCCATGTTATCTAGCCAATGCTATCATAGTGCAAAAATACTCCTATTTCAAAATGGGGCTTCAATTTATAGAGTACAAGTGATTAAGTTATTGCAGATCCAATGGATTTCATAAATCACTTTACAGCTAACAAATATGAAAAGTTTGTGCTTGTTGGTACTGGGTAACAACTTGGTATTTGTTGTTTTTAAAATGATTTTTGTTTTCAGACAACCATATATTAACAGTAGAGGTGAGCATTTCCTGTCCATGAGATCCAAATCCCAAAGCCGGCATGAGTACTTTTAAATTCACGATCTTTACATGATTTTACATTACATTTATAATTTATTTTCTAATGTTCTTTATAAGGCATAAACTATGTTTTAATGTATAGACTGTAAAATAGAAATCTGATTTTATCTTTTAAAACATCATCTGCTCTCCCTTGATATACAATAAATATGCTGGCAACAAATCCCAAAAATTCTGATTTGACATTTGTGGCCAAAATGGATGAAAATATTTTTTTTTTGTTGCCAAAGCTTCTTTATGTTTGGATCTAGTTATCTAGCTGCCTGACCACCAGAGAAATTACACTTCAAAGTATTGTTTCTGTAATTAGGAAGGAAATTTTGAGCATCATAAAATAAAAATGTGTACGCTGTGCTTTGCTATCATATGTAAAGTATATAAAACACATTAACAATCCAGATTCCACTTACATGATAGAAGAACTAATGCAACAGATTTAAGACTTTCTGATAGCTTTTAATAACCCATGTGTATAATAATGAGCTATTTTTCAACTGGAGAACTTTTAGGACCCCTATGAACCCTGAGTGTTTGCTATTTGGTAACTATTTCCAAACCGCATGTCTCCAGTAAAGCCACTCTACTTTGTGTTTCTTAGGTCAGTTTTCACTACTACATGCTATCTTACTCAGCTCTTCAAGGACATGGAGTTTTTACAAAAGCAAAGACAACACATTTGTTTTTCAAGTAATTCACACCATAGGGTCTGACAAAAAAATAGATCTAATGGTTTTGACAGTTCATTTTCTTATTACCTTGCTAATAATAATAGATAGGATTGATAACACATACTGAATTTCTGACTAGAGCCTGCCAGTATTGCACATTCCAAGTGCCAATCTACCAAAAACAATGCAGTGCAGTATGTATAACACAGCAGAAGAAATCTGACTTTGAGATGACTTCTTAAAGCAAGCACAAGTCACATCTGTTCTAATTCTAATTTTCATCTAACAAGCCATTTTAACATTGCCCTTGAACTCCAAAGTTATTTTTTAAGACATTATTTATTTCTATTTGACACTGGATTTGTTCTCTAATACCCATGACTACTGTTTCTATTTTATCATGGAATGTATGTGGGCTACTAACTCTCTTAATTTTCTAACAAAGGAAAAGAAAACAGAGGCTGCCATAACACAGACAGAGACAAATTTGAAACAATATTTGTATAATTGCTAATACGTATTAATAAGTGTCAGTCTACTCTTCTGCAGAGAAAATAAAAAACAAAAACAAAGGGTGTTTTAATTGTATCCTGAAGGAATTTTAGAACTTCTTTTGGGGAGAAGTGGGAGTGAGGTTGACATACTAAAAAATTATATTATGGATACAAAAGTATGCTTTTGTCTCTGCTTATTCCACTTTAATTTCCCCGGATTTTAAAATATCCCAACCAATTACTATCTCGACTGAATGTGTTTAGTAATACTGTCATATATTATATACTATACTTTCTGGATCAAAATTTTAAAATGCCTAAATAAATACCTAGTCTCTGGCATCCAGATCAGTACAATGTGTCATCTGTGCCTGATAGATACATGATTTGCTTGTCTCCTGTCAGCCAAATAATTAACTTTTTTACTTAGCTTAACATAATGAATTGACTATATTCTTAATGTTCATATCTACATAATTAATTGACACCAGAGTTGAATATGTTAAATTCAAAATGTATTTTTTTCTTTGGTACAAAATGCTGAGATGTTACACATATTACAATCAGATAACCTGCAGATGAGTTGTTGCATCTACCTTGGCAGCCATTTTAAACAGTATCAAGCTAAATTGGAGACAATACTGTGGTTTGCTTGATGACCTCTACATTCTGGGATGCAGGAAAAGATGCAGAAAAAGAAGTCTACTGTACTTGTTACCGTTTTCTGATACAGTATGTACATAATGGATATTATACAATGTTTTCTTAACTGTATAAATCTCAATAAAACTACTGAATTGGGTTTCCTGTGTCTGCTAATATTCACTGCCTCCTCCTCCACATTACACATGCTACAAATATTGCCTCCACCTGTGCTGTTCCTTCATAGCAAGAAGGCTTTTGAATGGCTCAAGTGGGCATATCTACAGTATGTGAGGTTTTAGATATTTTGACTCACCTTGGATAATGTTTCCTCAGTAAGATGTTGATAAAACTTTATATGCTTACTCTTCAGCAGTGGTGTTTATAGGAAACAACTGTGTACGGTTAACAAACTTCCCAACTTTCTGGGACAATATCTAGAGACATACAGCAGGAACTCTCACTTTAACCTCTATTTGCTCTGTCTTTAGAACCTCTAAAATTGATAGATGAGTAAACTCTTATGCTATCTATCAGTTGACAATTTCAGCTCTTTCTTTTAACTAAACTCAATATTGCATATCACTCTGCAATGTGATAGGAAATATGATGATAGTTCAGGTGGGTAACTACGGGTAGCTAATATATGATGATATATTGTTAATTGTCAACTACTTCTCATTTGATTTTGCACTCTATCCCCCGGCAACGCTGGATCCTGGTCGATCAGGATATCATTTAAAAGGGTTCTTCTTTTGTTTGGATCCATGGTGCTGGGACGTGTTAGGGTGTGTTGGTGGGTGATAGAGGCTTCAAAAACTGTAGCTGGTATGGTCAATCATTATTGTACAGTTGGTGTGTCGATGATGTATGATTTTTCATTATTGATTATTTTGTCTGAAATGGAGGTAGGGGCAATTTGTTGTCTGTGGAAGGAAAGAAAAACAGTCTAGAAGACCAGAGTGAATGCAAGCAGTAATTTATTGTCCATAAAATAATATGGAATTCAGTAAACAGCAGGACTTTGGTGCAATGCATCAAAGCAATTCTCACATGTTTTCTATCGTACCTGAAACATCACACCAGAACCAGACTGGACAATCACGTCAAAGATTATTCAGAGTTGCTGTTGCTTTGCAAGGTTGTGACTAACCTGGGGTCAAGTACATTATCTACCTTCCAAGTATAATTACACAGGACTAAACAGTCCTAGGCTAAACATGTCCCATCCTTCTTGAGAATGTAAGAAAACCAAAGTAAAGCTTACTGTAACACATTCGCATAATGTAGTTATTTCATTACAAAAATCAGCAGTAGGGAAAATTACCAATATGTTGATAATTATGAAAGATTTGTTTTTTGATCCATTTAAAAAAGAATTTCAAGAAATATTACTCAGAAAGGGTCAAACTGTATACAGTATACAGTACTGAAAATCCATAGAATGGTTTTGAAAAGAGAAGTGATAGCTCTCAGTATATATTTTTATTTTGTTTAGGTTAATTTTTGCTTGACTTCATTCAGGTGCAATAAGTCAATATGACATGCAGTATCAGGTGTATTGTTTTCATTATTTTAATATATAAATCTGCTAATATTATACCATACAAGATGCACAGGTTGTTCTTTTTTTTTCTAAGTGAGTCCACTATATACAAGCAGTGCTGCTACAGTATGTATCATATCTACTGTGTATCAAAAATACACAGGCTTATGTCCCTTCCTGTATGTAAAAGAAAAAAGGCTGCAAACTTTTTTTGGAATCAAAAAACAAGTCTGGGGAACAAAAATGTATATTGTTCCTCTTTTAATATGAAATTCTGTAGTACAAAATACATTTTCTTTAAACAACTTACTCTGCAATAAACTGTAGAACCAAAAATTGTGTTTAGCATAGTAATATATTGTGAAACAAAAGTATATTGTTAGAAAATAACTAATAAAAAATATTCATTTTTAGAAATCATCCAAAAATTCAAACTTGCAGTAGAAGTAATGTGGCATTCTTTGATTTGATCATACACCCTATTACCTCAGACAAACTAAATATTCATCTACATACTGTAGCTCTTCATGTGTGCATGGAATACCTGTAGTTTTACCATCCTAAATACATGCATAAATGTCTAAACAAATATAAATTTAAAGCTATATTCTGTTTAAAGTAAATGATAAAAGATAAAACTGGCATTAATATTATACCCAATGTAATTTATCTCTGAATTGCACATAAAGTTTAGCAACAGCTTCAGAATTGTAATTCATTCCCTGTGGTTTTTCACTTTGTCGTGAAGGACTTCTGAAGGAACTTTTACATAACACAAAAAAACTATTGTTCCCAAATGTTATTGTGAAAATGAACAAAGTCAACAAAAGCACAGGGCTACCCGTTTCCTTGCTCTTATGTTCTCAACAAGGGAGTGAAAACCGGAAAAATGTCCACTGAGAGGCCTTATCACAATTGCTTCCTGACAGGAAGACACAGTAAACAAACTCATGTACTGGGGCCAATCACACAGTGTCTTGGAATAGTTCCCTCGCTGCCAAAAGCATCAAAATAGGAAGTAAACAGTACAAAACACCCATGAGAGTTGCAAGAAGGAAGTCCCATCTCTGGTGCCCATGTTTCCTCCATCTGCACTTGTTATGAATTTACACAATACATCATCTGACTTTCATGACCTTCTCACATTTGCGATGGAGTTTAACACATGACGTGTCTTTTTTGACTCACTTGGCCTTCAGTAACACTCTCCAACCACTCCACCCTGGTTCTTAATCACTGTCAAGAAAACTGTCTGAGCCAACCATGTGAACCTCTGTCACCTTGTGTGACCCCCAGGTTATCATAAGTGTTTGAACATTCTTTTTGTTTTTTATCAGTGCTTGGTAAGAAAAGAAAAACAGGGAGAAAGACAGAGAAAGGGGGGCTAAGTAATGGGTGAGTACAACAACACACACTGACAAACTAACTCCACAAAAAAAACCACATCAAAAGATATTGGCACATAACTTTATATCTGTAGCTACAATTTCTTTGATTAAAAAAAGTCAATGAACATCCCTCAATTAATTTGTCACGCTAAGATGAAGAGACTTGCATTTTGTACAACATTGCACATTCCTTTTTGTAAGGCTTCCATGGAATCGCTTTAAAAATTTAACTCTACACTCAACCATTCATTTTTGTAGTAGAATATGTTTAAATTGAGAAATGGTATCTTGGTAAGGATTGGCATTATATGTACTATAAGTCATTTTTTCTACACTTTGCCTGGAGTTCCTTTTTCTCCACTATTTCTCTTTCTTCTATCTATAACAAAACATAGAAGTAGGAGAAAGACTTGAAGTAAACCCGAGTAAATTATAGGAGTTGTGTGGAGATCAATTACTTAACTGCACTCCAAACAAAACAAAGTCTGTAGATGAAGTTTACAAAACACATGGTTACATGCAGTTCATTTTGGTTTACTAACATCTACCATATTGTAATATGGCACCTATAATATCTATTCTAATTTTATTTTGCACTATTACATACGTCTAGTTTAAGGTGGATCAATATGTTGTCTGTGTTGACAGCTGACTTCAGCTGTGAAATAATTGGTGATCACACCCTTATAAACATTATTATATTGTCTGTTTATGCACTATTTTGCTTTTACACTTACTGTTGATATTAGGCTTCACCTGGATTGAAGTTATGCCCAGTATCTAGTAATGTTCCCTTCACTCCACATTAAAATACGATTATATTCATGTGTGATTGATTCTGGGACTTTGGAATGGTCCTTATGGAGCCCTTTGGGTATAACAGCATGTACAGCATAAGAATGCATGAGTACAGCATGAGAATGACAGGTGTATAAATCTAGAAACAAATTTGTAAAAGCCAGTAGTCTTTCTAGAACAGTCTGATTCATACAATATACACAGTGTTCTGTGTGTTTGGTGTTTATTCTACAGCAGCACGCCACCTTTTATTCTTTTTCAATTCACTTATTCTTTGCCCTCTGGGTAAAATGGTTTTTATAGCCATTAACCATAATATTGTTAATGTAATTATTATAGACCACATCCACCACCATTCAGTTGAAAACAGTATTCTCAGGATGTGTCATGCAACTACTGGAGATAATAGATGCACAAACATTCCCAAGGACTGAAATACAAGTTAAACATATTAAGTGATCATCATCATCTGAAAACTAGTGTAAATTGATAGGACAAACCACATAGGCTGTGGGGTTAAGTGAAAACAAGCTCATCTTCTTTCATACAATATTCAAAGTTTCAACAGATGTTGTGTGCCAAAAACTGAACACTGAAAACATGGACCTGTGCTCTACAAATGGTGCCATTTTAGTTCGAGACCATATTGATAAAGATGAGTCAACTCTAGATGAGTCATGTGTATTGGATAGCACTGCTCCATAGTGCAGGCTAATGTGGAGAAAGGTATCAGCTTAGTAAGGAACTACTATAAAAGAAATACAATAGCCAACAAGAAAAATGTGCTATGGAAAGTTAATTGAAAAGTTAAGCATGGGATTTTTTAGGGATACATTTTGGCTTAACACTCTCACCATTTGGGCCTTTTTTATTTTACCTGAGGACTAACCACCTTGCTGAAGGACAAGAACCTCTATAATAAAAGAGAGGTTGACTGCAAGAGGGGAGATGGCATAGAAGAGGGCTGTAGGAAGATGAACATGAGTAAGAAGGGCTTACTATGTATGGTATTTATATTTTTTTAGGTAGGGTTGTTAAGGATATGTTCAAAAAGCAGAGGTGATCATTGCACCATAGATAGATAAGAATCATATTACTATGACCATAGTAAATTCTGGAGACTGAGTTATCTGTACAATTAATAAAGGTACTACTATTTTGTTATACATGAACTTAAAGAACAATTTAAAAAACACAAATGCTTCTGCTTTCATTACTTATATGTTACATTTTTAAAGCCTATAGTATGGGAAATGAGAGCCACTGATTGGTTAAACATCATATCCCAATCAAACTTCTAAAACACTTCACACCACAACTTACCAACTTTTCCATAAACTTCTGATATAATTATTTTCAAAGAAAAAATGGATAATATAACAATATTGAGAATATTATAACATTTGTAGAGAATAAGAAAGTAAATATCTTTGACTATCCGAGTCAAAGCCCTGAAATGATTCCTTCTGAGAATCTGTGGAAAGACTTGAAAACTGCTGTCCAAAAGTGACCCCCAAGCAATTGCAAAAGCCTGAGCAAATCTTCCAAAAAATGAGCATAATGTTTACCAAACCACTGTACAAAGACAGTGGAGATTTACCTAAAAGAGACTTGCAGCTGTAATTGCTGCCAAAGGTGCTTCTACCAAAAAGTCAGTTCAAGGCTCCAAGTACTTATACAATCAACATGTTTCAGTTTTTTCTCTACAGTTCATGCTGATCTTAACTGTAACTTATCCTTAGAAAAGTTTAAGTTTGAGTATTCATGTTTTGAATAAAATACTTTATAATCAAAAATTCAGTTTGAGTGTTTGTGTTTTGAATACTAAGTTTAAAAAATGTGCATTGTTTTGTAATTTCACAAAATTAGACACCACCGAAAGGATCTGAAAACAAGGCACTGGATTAGCGATAGGATTACAACAGAGTGCACATTATATAGGCACGATAATATTCCTCACAAAAAACTGAAACAACTGAAGGCAAATGTCAGTTTTGACAGATTTATGACTTATGATATTATAAGCTTGATCTCTGCTTGGTTACCCTTAACCTTTTGTATGCAGTAGGTTGGCCTGTGGAAATGACATAATTTCCTAAAGTCTGTCTAAGTCATATTCATGTTCCCTAGGTATTATTAGACACTTGTTCAATAAAATCTCAGCTGCAAATTTACTGGTCTTCTTGATAAACTTTGATTAGACTAACACGTTGATCATTTCTTACATGTACAGTATGTATTAGTTTCAGAAATTAAGGCCAGATACTTGCTTTGTACAAATAAAAAGAGATAGAGGACAACTACATATACAGCACTTTTTTCTGGACCCCTTTATCTGTAAAAAGTGTGGAAAAACAAAAATGTAGCTTTAGTTTATAATATTCCAATAAATAATAGTGAAAGGTAACTGTCTACCAAAGGTCCCGGAAGTTACAGAAGATTTTAGATAAACTCCATATCTATGACAAAGCATTTAACCTTGCTGTGTTTAATGTGAGACTAAAACAGTATACTTACAAACAAAACACCAGGACATTATTTCTAGTTAAAATATTTATCTTGATTGTACTGTATATGAATAACCTCTGGCTTTCAGTTCATTTAGCTCTGTTAGTGTTTAGATGTGAGGATTATTTATATGCATTAATAGCATTACATGCAACAAAAAAAAACGTGTTCAAGGTATTATGTTGCTTATGTGTTTATTTTATTTTCTTTCTTTTTTTTTGCATAATTAGGGAAAAAATGCAAAGGTTTTAAAAGTACATAATTTTTGCAGCACTTGTGTTTTAATTATGTTTGGAAATCTGGCCACGTTACAATTACAGTATTTTAAACGCAAGTTATTTTTTTGTAAATTCGGGAGTGTGACCACAGAATGTGATCCCACAACTGTTCAATGGGAAATGTAATAAATGAGACCTCACATAATACAGGGGCTTTAGCTGACTGAATGATTAGCAGAAAAACACAGTGCTACTAAGTCAAATCCAATACATTTATCAGGAAAAGCACATGTGCTGAAAATTACTTAGCACATAGTGCAAAGGATTTTGCAGTTCAACATCAATCTACTGTATATCATTTGCAAAAGCTTTAAAAACGAAAGATCTGTTTCCAGTTTTTTTCTCCTTTTTAATTAGACACGGAAAGATAATACATTACATGCAAGCTTCCTTTTGGTATTTATATGCTTTGAAAATTCTCCTTCACGGCTTTCATGCTAACTGAATGCTTCATTGCAAAAGCTCTCAAATATCACTGCCGTATTTGTGGAACTAAAGCACTGTGCAAAGCTTAATATGCTTTATAACTGAAGATAAAGATTTCAAATTTATATTTTCGCTAATAAGTCCTCCACTCAAAAAGCCTACATTTCCATATGAAAAGGTGCATAATGAAGAAGAGTATCAACTGTCCTTCAAACAAATTGATGAGTTGGCCATCATGCTGCTGAATACTATCATACACCTCCAGATGCAGTTTCAAGAGCGATTCTATTGTACTCCAGCTATACACTACAGTTTGTTTCTATGTGCAGCAAATGCTTTGTTTGCTGGAACAGTATGACATTTATCATTATTCTGAATACGTTTCACTGGAATTCTTTCAAAATAGAAACAACTCCCTCCTCCTCTTTTCCTAAGAGGAAACAAGAGTGCAGCAACCTGCACCCTGCTCCCAAACACTGAAATGCAACTTTGCTTTTATGGAAAATGCAGTAATATTGGAGAGCACTGGAGGAGACCTGCCGTTGGATTGGATGTTGTTCAAATTGTGAGTTGGAAGAATCATCATGTAGTCAACTTAGCTGTAGCTATTAAAATAAATGCTAACCCACTAACAAATCTAGAGTTTATAGAAAGTCCCAACATTTACATAAAACAAATTAATCTGCTGCAGTGTAAAGGCTTTGATAAAGATCTGTGTAAACTAACAAAAATAAAGTGCAAAATAAAAAAATAAAGTGCAAATTATCCACAATTGGGTTTCCACTACTTTCTACGAATGAGGTATACTGTAAACCATATAAACAGTACTTGAAACTAGTGTATCAAGGAAAAAAAGATACATTTTTAAAGATTGGTTTTATTGTTAAAATATAATAAAAATTATTATATTATGCTGTGGCTGCAAGAACTACACAGAATTCACATCTAGATTTGTTGGGTAAAATGTATCTAAATGTAATATTGTGTTTTGATCTATAACATATCCAGTCTACAATGGTTACATTTAGAACTTCTACAGTTTTTTCGTGCTACACATCACAGAAGAAGGTATCATCTTTATGTATTTAGGTGAATGAGTATATATTCTTATAGAAATTAATGTTATATTTATATTCCTACCTATCCATTTTCTCTTCTTCCAATTGGAATCTATTCTTCCAATTTAGATTTGCTGGGAGGCTGGAGCCTATCTGGCTATTCCTCAAAGAGATACGCTATATTAGCATATACTGAGTTATATTAATAACTGCATGACATCTGCAACCCATTGATCTCACCAAACAATCCAGCGGCGAGGAGTTCTTGACATTTAGGTAGGGTGTTCGTGATAAATGAAACATCATCCAAAACTTCATGTTATGCATCTCCATTACTTCACAGAGGGGTGTCACGAAGGGATGTATGCTTCATAGAGGGTTGGACATTAGTGTGTCCTGGTTGTAGTGTGTCCTTCTGCCAGATAGTTATAAATGGATACCCTGACTGTGCCCTCTCCTCAACACTATGTTTGGCATTGTAATAAGAAGTGTCACGAAGCGTCTTTCGGGATCCTTTGTAGACAGCACAATCCAGAGAGGAGTGAGAAAACATAGGGTAGAAGGACTAGGATAGGGGCTGCAAGAAGAACAGGGGGCGTGTCCAAGGTGCACTGGTGTTCAGGGGGGAGTGTTCCAAGGCAAACTAGTCCAAGGGAGTCCGTAAAAATATCCAGAGCAAGCCAAAATCCAAAGCAGGTGATCCATCCTGACAGACAAGACTAGAGTTAAAAGCCGGAGCAGGATCCAGTGAAGGGTCAGTGTGACAGAGGAGCCTGTCACGAGGTACAGATAGCACAGGAAATACAATATTCATACACCTTCCGTTGAGTGGTTTCTAGATAAGTTCCTGAGGGTGCACACTCAGGGCTTGACTAGTAACTGCTATTACTTAATTTCATATACATTCACATACATAAACACATACTTAATTTCATATATATTCACATACAAAAAACACACAGTTAAACATAGGCATGAGTGAGTATTGTGGTGTGAATGGAGAGCGCTCTCAAAATGGTTGATACTCACTGTTTGTTTGGTGTCGGTACTTCTGGGGTGGGTGAGCCTATGGTGACCTCAGAAGGCCAAACCTAGCCCCAGTCTTCAAGGTTTATTTAAGGAGATGGGAAAAACCACATGCATTGAATTGGAAAAATGGTTTGTTCTAGAAGGGGAGAGGGTTACATGCTATTTAAGCAGGCGTCATATTCAAGTGGGATGGCACAGACAGTCCATCTTGTGAGGAGAAGGAGAGGCCTGCATTCACAGAAAAACGCTTCATCCTCCACCCCAGTGACAGAAGAACCAAGGAACACAGTGACTTCAACAGAAGAGGAGGAATATGAACAGTTGGGAACCCAGCCTAGGAAGTCTTCATATCAAGTGGTGCAGATGGACACTGCACAAGGGACAGGATCTGAAGGGGCAGTGGTGGCATAAAAGGGGGGTAACGGGGCCAGGTACTCCTAGTCCCGGACTCAGACGGTCAGGACGCCGTTGTGAAGCCTATGCCATCGAAACCCTCCTGGACTTGCTGGTAGGCGGGCTTCCAGGCGTCCATCTTCCAAAGCTGAGCCCAGATTGGCAGGAACGTCTGGCTTTTATAGGACGGGTACAGGAGCTGGAGGCAGGTGCAAGAGATCGAGAATAAATGAGGAAAGGCTGGAGCGTCCTTAACAGGAGGGGTTTACGATTGTGACAGAAGACCTCATGTAATACAAGAGAAGAAGCTCATTAATGGTGTTTATATGGTTTGCAACAGCTTGTTTCCACATTGCAGCATACCCAGCAATATTATTTTCTTAAATACTGCATATTTTAATTAATATATATGTTCAAATCTAGGAATTTATTACTTCATTTTGGGTACTTTGTTTTTTTGCTGCTTATGCAACCAGATGTTTATTTCTGGTTGGGGTTTGTGGCATCACTGGGTTTAATGTTAAAATCCAGTTGGATGTAGGACAGAAAGTGTGCTTATCACAAAAATGGGATGGGATGGGATTTTAATGAATTTGCCATGTTTGTCATATACATTTACTTTCTTGAGGTAGTAAACAGTACACAAGTTCAATTGTACAACATTTTCCATCTGCCTTGACTAAAATATGTGCTATCACAGACTAGCATTTGAAAGAATAGAAATGTATCTATACACTTGCAAAGTGATACAAAATTACTTTTATAGTATTATACTGTATATGCAGTAGCAGAAGTAAACATAGGTTGTTATTGCAGATGTTTGTCTTGTTTTTGTTATAATCAAATCAGCCTTACTTCTTTTCCCTGGGGAACCCACTTCTCATGTAATATACAATATTTAAAAGTCTTGCACAGGTGATTGGACTGGTAGAAGACAGACATATCCATTTCATATACTGTAGAGTGCCATGTTTAAAAACATATTTTCTCGTAACCACCTATGGCAAAAACAGAAGCAGGCACAGATAGTGACTGATACCTTACCTTGTGCAAAAGACAATACCTTATGAACATAATGTGACAGGATGGACAAAACAGGGAGAGATGTAGGTTGCACAGGTTTCAGAGAGGCTGTGGAATATACTGTACATCTCCTTGGTTGTTGAGTGCAACTAGAGTGCAACATTTCCTTTCAGAACAATGGATAAGGACATGGTAAAGACTTCATACCCCATTGCTGTTGTTAATCAGAACTGGCTTGTTTTCAAGCATCCTGAACACACACTTCAAGGCTCATCCGAATATTCCTGCTTTAAGTCAACATTTAAAAAGAGGAATGGCTTGAACTTATATAAAGTTTGGATTTGGATCCAATGTAGCCTAAGTCAGGAAATTTTGTACTTTGAGTATAAGACACATGCCTCTTTTAGGAACCTCTTTTTCTTATAATTGAATTTACACTGCACAAACCGAAGATATATTTTCTGAGTGAGGCCTTTTTCCTGTTATCTTACATATTCATGTACTACTGCATGTAACTGTTCCTGGAAAAATGTCTTTTCCTTGCCTGAGGACAAGCAAGTCCTCTAGATGTGGGTAGACTAAAGCTGCACAAATCAAAGTGTAATGGTTATTTACCTGCCCTATACAGTTACTATCAGTCACTACTGAGATGTCGCGGAGCCAGTTCATGAACTGGAGAAACCTAAAGCAAAATCAAAACAGACCGTCATAAATACAGTATGAATGTCATAGACATGAATATGTTCAGGAGCACTTGAACTCCTTTGGTAAGGCTCAGACTTAAGAGACTCTGGTTTGAGAGTTTCTTTAAATAAATCAGAGTTTATTGGTGGTGATTATTATTTTTTTGTTCTTTTATGTACATCAACGTGTGATTTTTAAAAAATGTCATCTTTTGAAGGAAGGGATATACAAACTTTGTCCATGTCCATGACTTCACAATTGAGTGTAAAATGACAAATTCCTGGGAAATAACATCAAATGCACGTAATCAGGTAATAGCCTTGTTGCAGTTGCTTGTATAATGTGTCATTATGAAACTGCATTTTTTAAATAATTATAACCTTATTTTTTTATTTAAAATTAATATTATCTGGACTTCTTAGGACAAATGGGGTTAAATAACAGTAATGTTATATTCCTGTTTTCTGATGATTATTGCTAACAGACAGTGTGCATTACTACCATCTTCTCAAGAACCTCTTTTTTTCTCTCCTCTGACAGAAACCAGAAACCCGGTGGTTTTTTACAACTGTCTGGAAGGGAAGTGCTTGTTTTAACTGACTCTTTTAGACTAACAAAGCCAGAACAGTTCTCGTCAAAGGTCAAGTGTTTTGTAAATGCCAGATTTGCCATGAAGGAAACATCTCCCTTTCATACTTCAGATTTTAAATTGAATCCCCAAAGTATGATAATCCCTTTTAAAGTACAATATGCAGAATAGTTTCTATTAATTAAGGCGTTATTCAAATGTTTCCAGAATTTGCAATCTGTCTGATTGAGAAACAGCTCCAATATGTAAATAAAAATGAGTATATATGGAAATTTACATTACACTTTTGGTTCAAACAGAATGTGTGTTAGCTGAAAGGGTTTTAAATCAAATCACAACCAAAAAATAGACAATGGAGCCTTTCAGATGATTTGTAATTCCACATGGATTACAAAATTGTTGACAACTCTGTAAGATTTCACCGCTTAAAAAATGTCTATTTTTAATTCCAATAATTTATTTTTTCATTTTATCGCTTTTTCATGTCTTGCACCCATGTTTAAACATGCTAAATGAGAGGCTTTGGGATTCTGTGGTTAGCATTTTTGTGGTTGACTCTGCATTGCGCCTTGCAATAACCATTTACATGTTAACATAAACCTCACATAAAGTGTGATATAGAAAAAAAAACTATAACCGCCCAAAGAATATTTACTTAATTGTTCATTAAAAAACCCAGCTGGGATCTCTATACCAAGCTAAATTTGCAAGCCATTTATGGAATAATAAACATATGAAATACAGGAGCAGTTTTACAGGTACCTGGATTTTGTCCAGGCATGAACAGTTCAAGTTTAATGTAGTATCCCAGGCCAGTTTTTAACACGGATAGTTGGACTTCATGTGAACAAACTTTCCCCACCAATTAATGCTGTACATTGAACTTTGTGTGTTTCTACTCTAAAGGTCAGAGAGGATTCCAAGAAAAATTAGAAAGATAAGCAAAGATGGTAAAACTACAAGTAATAGTAGAATCAGCAGAGATTCCATGCTGAAAAAAAAGAAGAAAGAGAACACAACGTTTCAGCCGTGGAGCCTTCTTCAGGTGTGAGAGAGACAGGGCAGTAGGCAAAGGTAAAGTAGCGGGAGAACAAAGGTTGGGAGGGATGAGGAGTGAGAGGCGGGAGCAGGGGACAGAAAGAGAGGCCAATCAAGAGGTGTGAAGTCAGAATGGGTGCAGAGAGGTGTGAAATTAAACTTCCAATGAATGGAGAAAATTTAAAAGAACAGAAGTCTGTTGTTAAGGGAAGGGAGAATGTGTGATCCTAGCCGCAGAACAATTTTAGTTTCGGTGGTCTTTCTGATGTATGAGTTTGGAAAACCGTCTTTGAGAACACAGACGGAGAGATTAGAGTGGTCGTGGCCGTCAGAGGTGAAATGAGAAACAATGGGCTTGGAGAGATCTTTAATCTTCACAGCCCTGACATGTTCTCTGAAGCGGTCTCCGAGTCTCCTTCCTGTTTCTCCAATGTAGATGTCTGGGCATTTACTGCAAGAGATACAGTAAATAAGGTTGCTGGAGGTACAAGATGCTGTCTGGGTGATCCGGAATTGCCCTGAGGGGCCTTGAATGAGTGTGGTGGTGGCTGTGTACTTGCAGGTGATACAGCGAGCTCTGTTGCAAGGGAAAGTGCCTGGTGTGGATGGTTGTTGAGGACGGTCAAGGGAACTGTGAACTGTCACGGACGTCCAAAGGGACTAACCGTGGGGAGCAGGAGAGCGGAAAAAGACCCATATGCGTAGCGGCGAGACGGGAAAAAGGCCCGGGCTCATAGTGCAAAGAGTTCAGGAATGCCGTATAGAAACCTATGCCCTCAGGGAGCAGACGTGGGGCGCCCTGGTGCTAGGCGGGTCTCAGGACATCCGAACGTCAATGCTGAGCGAGGACAGAGTGCAAGACCCGGAAATATATAGCCCAAGGGAAAGAGAGGGACAGGAAGGACAGCAGACTGGAAACTAGGGACAGGACAGAGAAGGAGCGCCCCTCTGGCTGCAGAGGGCGTGACATGAACAAGGAGGTTACGCAGATTAGGTGGTCGGCGATATGAGATGATAGGGCGATCAGAAAAGAGGGCCCCAATGGAGGGATCATCCTGTAGGATGGAAAAGTTGTGGTTAATGGTCCTGGGGATAGGAAGTGTGTTAGGGTGGTAAGGAAGCACAAAAGGAATGCGGTTGTTACGGCGGGAGTTCCTATTTAAACTACTTTAACATTGAAGATCTAACTTTGAGCCTTACCTTCCCCTTTAAAAATTCTATATAAAACAAAAAGAAAATGTATGGTCTATAGCTGGTGTGTTCAACCCCAATCCAGTCACTCTTATATAGTACGTCACCTATTTCTAGAGACTGGGCACAGCTGTGAGCTAATGACCAATTATGCAAAACTGGATTGAGGCATTTCAGGATTAGGTTTGGAGACCCCTAGTTTACAGAATTCTCTTCAAATCTTATAAACAATATACATAGTTCTTTCTCAAGCACAGTATCTGTACAGTAAATTCAAAAGTGTTCACGTTTGGTTCACATTAGTGTCAAACTAAACTGGTTTGTATAGGTTTTATGCCAGTTGAATGAAAGGGTACAGCATTTTAAAAGAACAGAACACAAACAGAAATGTAAATTTCCTATTGACTGAAAATATCAGCGAATATTATCAAAAATGTGTTATTGTTCCTCCACAGATATCTTCCTGTATGTACCAAATTGGAAAAGAGGGTTTAGTTTTAAAGTAATGTTTTCATCAATACCAAACATTGCCCTGTACATACCTGTAGATTTTCCCTCACCATAAGATACTATTAATTTATATTTGAATACACAATGCTTCTATTTTATCTGTCATATTTCATGTAAGTAGTAAAAGTGAAAAAGACATTGTATAATATATTTTAATGTAGTTAGTATTGCTGTCTGGCTGAACTGAGGTTCAGGGTTCAATTCCAGACATGTGGTGCTATCTGCATAGACTTTGTATGTTCTCCCCGTGTTAGCAGGGTTCCCTACAGGCACTTCAGTTTCTTCCCACACTCCAAAGACATGCTCGTAGGTTAACCGGATTCTAGGAAAATTGACCTGGTTTTGAGTGAGTCCTGGTGTGATTATTTGGATGTCTGTGTGTCTGCCTTGCGATGGACTGGCATCCCATCCAGGGTGCATCCTGCCTTGCTCCCATTGCTTGCTGGGATAGACTCCTGCATCTCTGTGACTCTGTATTGTCTAAAGAGATTACAACAGATGGATGGATTTTTAAACCATGACATTGTGAATAGATACAGTTAAATAAGTAATAAAATGTATCCTGCTTTAAATTAAATTTATTAGATTTAAATTGCATGTTGCAATTATTGCTTACAGCTGAAAAAACAATTATGAAAATGTGCACAAATCGAAAAGATAAGATTTTAAACATTCATATTAAAAACTCCAATTCTTCCTCATGGTATGTGAAAAACGTATTCATTATATGCTACGGTATATCACTTGCTAAGTGTGTATAATCTGGTTGATTATTTAAGAGCCTAATTTTTAATTGTCTTTAATTAGTCCATCATTTCTTTTATTTTGGATAATTAGTATCAAAAGTAATACCCAACCAAAAAAGTGCTCCTACTTAATGATTTATTGTTATAGAGGTCTAAAACGAGTGCTAAGAATATGCTTTTGTTTGACTAAAAACTTTTGTTAGAATTTAAAGATCAACGTACTTGGAATGCCGTATATACAGTAGTTGTACTTAAATTCCAGTTGTTTAAACAAATTCATTGCATTGGCACCATCTAGAGGAGATAAAATAATCCTTTATAATGTTTCCACCATACATGAGGTGTTAATCAACAGGTACAAGAAGTTAGCAAATTGAACATCATGCTTCTTTGAGAGATAGAGGTTTAGACATACTGCTGGACATGTTATATAGATGTTGTTTAAATATTTGTTTCTGACTGTAATTTGAATACAAAACTATTTGCATGCTTTTTCCTAGAAACCTAATCATTTGTACATTAGTTTGGATTGATGAGACTTATTTCTAATAACAAGGGGAATATGTAAAACTAAATGTTTCTTTATTGTGTTATTCCAGTCATATCTAAATTAATAATTGGGTTAAAGGCTATGGGACAAACCTTAAATGGGCTTAGACCTAAAGAATAAATGCATTATTTTTGTTTTGTCTTTTTTTTCTTCACATCTATAAAATAAATCTTCTTGATCAGCTTTGGAAAGTGTAAAAAATGTTATTCTTCTTATCAAATGCAATGAGATCATCCAAAAATATGCGGAAATAACTAATATATTTTGCTACAATTAATCACATTTATGTTTTCAAAACATCATGTAGATCATATTGAAAAATATTAATTATAACAGCAAAGCCAGTTTCAAAAACAGTTATTTTAAAAAGCACTCTTTGTTTTGCCACCATAAAGTAGCTTTAAAATTACACTGTGGAGTGTTATTTTTTTTTAAAAGAGTAAAGTTGAGGTCCAGGGTTTTTTAATGCAAACATGAGAAGGAAGTTTCAAGTACGATATACGTTGCTGCAATTTCTGAATCGTTCCATATTGGCTCTCAATTTCCTTTAAGAAACATAAAGAGATTCCCAGTTTAAATAGCTTTGTGCCATTGTTGAAGGAATGTTTGCAAGAATTCTTTAAATTTATTATTTTCTTAAGGAAACATTTTTAATCAACAACACACAACTTTTCTTGACTGGTATTGTTTTTTTCAATCTTTGAAAACGCATTAAGAACATGATACAAGTAAAATTGACAGCTATAAGTGAATATAATGGATTGTCTAAACTCTCCATCAGAAAATGATACACTGCATTTAATTTATTTTTGAGGAAGATTATGTTAGGATGTATGTTGTTTTTTTTCTGTTCAAGGCTCTGCAGTGAAAATAATGCCTTGTAAATTATAGTGAATTACCTACAGTCATTATATTGATCACATACAGTATTAACTTCTAGTCTTTCTAATATACCCTGTGTAAGATAAGAATTAGTTATAGTATAATTCACATTTTATTAAATGTGGTAAAACAAACTGTTGGAGGACTGATTCATTTTATTTTCATTGCTCGGTTTATACAAGAAAATAATGTACACTTAAACAAATCAGTGGTGCAAAATAAAGAATGAGACCTAGATTCTTCTACTCTGCATCTCTATGTCCACTTAAAATTCTATGAAAAAAATATTTTATGGAATCAGAGGTGTTATTTTCCCAGCAGACAAGTAAACACTGGCTCGGATTCCAATCATTTCTGACATTCTGCAAGCCAGGATTCAAGGTTCAGGACAGAGCCTGCTGTTTCACTGAAATCTGTGTTTGTGTAAAACAGAACACATATGCCAGTTGTAGATTATTGCTATTCTGCTTATACTTTTTTTTTCTGCAGTTCCCAAGGATACAGTACAGTATGTTATAGTACTGAGCCACAGCTTGGAGACTAGTTACTTAGACAACAAGGCTGGCAATTAGAATTGAGCCCTGACAGCAAGAGCTTCTCTTAAAGGGCTTTAAGGCATAGATGTCAAGTGCTGTTAATTGAAGGGAAAATATATGTGTAGAGAAGTAGTATTATTTTAATCCCACGCAGCCTTTGGTTCCATTTGCATAATAAATTGACAGAAGCACGTCATCTGTATCATAATCAAAACTTGTTTAATTTAAACATTTAATTCAGATTTCTGTTAAAGAATAATACTACTCACTTCAAAAGTAACAAATAGAAAAATAATTTGTGCAGCAAATAGCATTTTGAATCATGCATGACGCTCTTCAAGCACTGTAACTTTCTTACGTACGGTAGGTCTGCATTAGTTGTATTAAACTTTCCATTAAAGCAGCCAAGAACACACATTTAGTACAAGGTAGAAGCACAGCAGAGGAGCTATCCAAGAGGTGAGCACTAAATTGGCCAATCCAAAAGCTTTGCTTTTTGGGGAAATGTAATTTACTTCTTCAGTACGCTTCTATTCCCTATCAGTGCCTTGAGCACAATGTTAAGCACATGACATAACCTTTCTAGAGGTTACAACATGGCCATTGTTCATACAATGTAATAAATAATAGTACAGCTCTGCACATTGACCCATACACTGCATGGCATGAGTTGCTAGTGAATGCCTGAGAGATGGCAGATCGTATTTTGGCTGGGCACAAGCAATCCCTGAGGCATTTGACTGAAAAATCCTTACAACTGAACAATTTGTCTTACAACTTGTCTGTCTTTTGGCTAGTGCAGTCTTAAAGGGCAGTGATAATTTTTTCCAGAAGTTTATTACAACTGTGGTTGTTTCTAGTTCTTCACCTATTCCGTGGCTCTGGTTTCCAGGTGGACAGAAAATCCCACAGATGTTTCCCTGAGATCAAGATTAGCTCCATATGTAGAGAATTTGCATTTTAAATGTTCACCAGATGAATGTTCTTTGTAATCCAAACAACTTCCACCTGAAATATACTTGTGTCAACAGTGATAAGGTAGAAACCATCTATGTTTATAATAACACAGGTGGTAGGGAAATACTTTGTGTTTACAACGCTCGACGTTTGTAAAAAGCTACAGTAAAAATAATTGCAGAGGATCAATGAAAATCATTTTAAATACACCATGTGCTCTAACTGGAGTCTAAAATTTAAAATCTCTGGGCTGCCATGCTTGATACACTTTATAAAATGTAACATTATCATAATCATAATAAAATAAAAAATATCAAGTTCAAAACACATAAATTGTGTTTGCTGTGATTTCAAAGCTATACAGACTATTTTTTTGGGGGGGGACAGTTTTTGGATATAACTTCACTTTAGCGGGAGCTGCTGTCTACATTGCCAAAATTATACTCCTGCGATTTCAAATCTAGATAATTATTTTAGGGTTATTAAATTATTTGAAGTTTGTCCAAATCCTTATCTCCTGCCTACATCTCTGCATGATTGAATTTCTCATGTTCTATTAGTTTCATGCCTACTCTATGTTGTCTTTTGGAGAAATCTGTTTATCCCTATACATAATATATTTCCTTTGTCAGTTCCTCTCCCCTCCATTCTGCAATTTTTAAGCATGTGATATTTTGGATTTCAGATCAGTTTTTAATTTAATTAAATCACTTGTAGAAGATTTAATTCGAGTGACAAATGCTGTAGAGTATTCATTACTCACAAGTGTACACCTACAGTAGCAATATGCTCTTCCTATCTCCAGCTCTTTAAATTTCACAGGTGCCAGTTTCCATACCAGCAATGCCAGTGATAGAAAAAGTACCCTCAACTAAGAATCCCTATAGACAAAAAGACCCAGAAGGTCTACCTGAGAAAGTCCACCAAGGAGATGACAGCAAAGAGAGCCAACAATGACCGTAGTTGACCAGGCATTAATTATTCTAACCTAGAGCAAGATTAACTCTCTTCTTTTCCTTCATCATTTTCTGCTATCACAAGTCCTCCTTCCCCTTTCATTGTGTCTGTCTAGAGGCAAAAGGATAAATAGAGATGCACCAGAGGCCTTCAATCCCCAGCTTTTTATTTTTATTTGTGTTTTTCTCTCCCTTGTGGCTACAGGTCTAGTTTGATAGGATAAATTGTTATGCAAATAGTGGCACTGATAATGATAGTATTAGAATTTATTTAGCACATATCCACAAAGTATTTACATGTCCTTTAAAAAACACTCTTAGTTTAACTCCCCAAATTCTAGGGGGCATTAATCAAATTATTGCTAACACTGAGTTAGGCCTTACCCTTGATCCCAGAGCCTTCTTCGGAATAAACAAGTTAAAGGTTTATTCCATGCTGAAAAGAGAAGAAAGACAACACAATGTTTCGGCTGTGGAGCCTTCTTCAAGTGTGATAGGGTAGTTAGGAGGAGGAGGGGAGCAGGGGAAGGAGTATTGACATTTAGGTAGAACTGGAGGAGAGGTGATAAGTCAAAACCTGTAAACCAATAGAAGAAGACGAGTCTGTCGCCGAGAGAAGGTGGAAGGTATAATCCTATTTTCAGGATAATTGAATATTAATTTTGGTTTTGAATGTCTTTTTTGCAAAAGATGGAGAGTCAGTATGATCATGGCTGTTAGCAGTGAAATTGGGAAATATCAGTTTGGAGAGATCTTTGATCCTCACAGCTCTGACATGTTCCCTGAAACGGTCTTCCAGGGCTTGGTTATGGAAATTCATGTCGTCACTGCAAAGTCATTGGAGCCTGAGGAACTGTGAAAAAGGAAGAGATTTTAGTATGTGTGGGGTGAAAGCAACTCAACATACTCACATACTCAACAATAAAGCAATTGAATACTTAAGTCTATTACCTTAGTTTATTACCTTAGTGTCTCGGATGTCCTGAGACCCGCCTAGCATCCAGGTCGCCCCACGTCCGCTGCCTGAGGGCATAGGTTTCTTTAGGACTCCTGAACTGCTGAGCCCAGTCTAATCCCCCGTTCTGCTGCTATGCATATGGGTCTTTTTTCGTTCTCCTGCCTCTCCACAGTTCATCCCTTCCGACATCCGTGAAAATCTTGTGAACTGTAAGGAAGCTGGTTAGGAAGGTGTTCTGGCTCCTGAATTAAACATTTTTGCTGTTTATAATTCCTCCTGAGGCTGAGGCTGAACTGGGTTCCCAGTTGACTGACCAGAAAGGAGGGGGGGGGGTGTAACTTACACAATAACTTGTATTTATTATTTTCTAGGCTTAAGGGGTATAGCTGATTTTTGTACCAGCTGATCTTCAGCAGTTGCACTGTGAAACATGACAAATATTCTACATGACCCAATTTGATTTTTCAGTAGGCATTGGAGGAAGTCGAAGCCCTGTCTACTTAGGTTTCAGCTATGATCTATATATGAATAGTCAGTGTCAGAATCCAACATTGCTGCAATTTTTGATCCAGGGAGTAGTATGTCTGCTATGCTACTGTGTTCCAAACAAGGTTGCAAAAAAGCTTACATTCTGTAACAGAGCAGCTATTAATTGAGGAGTTTTACTGATTGGGTTAGCACCAAAACGTTATGGGTTCTGGTTTTGCGCTCTGATTAGTATGGAGTTGCAGCTCTTGGGTGGAAGATGTTCTGGCTACTGCTAAGATGGATGGTATGTTTGACATTCAGCAACTCGGCAGACCAGGAAAGTAGTAACAGACCTGATTGAGCTGATACAGTTAGCATTCCTAGCCAAACAGGATCAACTGAGTAGAATTACACTAGTTTTTATGGGGTATCAGTGATTAATATTACTACTGGTTAAAGGATCAAGGGAGAAAAAGGGTTAGTTTGCTCTTCTCTAAAAGGGGGTTCACTAAATGGTTATCTTAGTTTGAGGTAGCTTGGGCTGTTGGGGCTTCCAGACCCCATGGGATGGCTATTAAAGGGAAGACTGTGTTTAGAGGCGACTGAAAGGATTCCCTTGAGCATAAGTCCAATGTTCTGGTGTCTGAGAACCTTGCTCTGACCTCAGCATGTTGCCAACATTTTCCCTAAGAGGGGAAATACAGTATACAGTAATATTCAGGAGAGGGTCATGTACCACAGGGAAAACACCTGATGGTTTATAATGTACAGACTGATAATTATAGATCTATATGTGGTTTACAGTTTATAGTGGTGTGTGTGCTCTCGGGTTGGTTATTGATGTGTGGTTAGTATAGTCATGGTTTCAGTTATGCTCTTTGTATTAGAGTTAAATTTTAGGTTATGATTCAGCATTGTAGATTTGGGAGCAGGTTATGGTTAGAAAACAAATATCTTTGTGAAGCTCAGAGTGTCACCGAAGGCTGGGTGTATGGTCCTGGAGTTGGCATGCTCTCGGATGTTGTTAACTGACTTCAGGTTACAATCTTCCCAGAACAGTGAAGCAACAGGATGGTGGAAGAAAGCACAGCCAGAGGTCGGCTTAAATGCCACAGTTTAAATTTGTGTAACTGGGAAACCACAAGTTGCAGGCTCTGAGTGGGTAATTAAACTGTTGCCATGGTGCTCAAGCTGGTGATGAGCAGGTACCCATTTACAATACATACACATTGGTTTTGTGTGGCCTACCTGCTGCTTTGAGGGGCAACACCGTACTATCGCCTTCCCAGGTACTGCCACATACTGCAAAAAAAAGGTTGATTAGGATACAGAGGCACTTCAAAGTACAAGGTATAAAGATCACTTATGCAATGAATTTAACTAACCTAATGTTCAATAAACACCTATTTGCATACATTCTTTTGACTAAAGGAGGATAGCAAGCCAAAAACGGTTTTGTCAATCTGCCATGCATAAATAGGAGCTACATTCAACTCCTTCTTGCTTTCTACTATCACAGTAAAAGACTTATTCAATGCGAACTGCAAGTAAATTGTCATGGCAATCACTTTTTTTTCTGTTGGTTCCCTGCAGCTTTCCCTGTTGAGTGAATCTGTTCTGTTTCGCCATTACATCGAATTCTTTTATGTATGAGCTAGTTACACACTTTAAAATTGTGGGTTGCTTTGCCATTTGAACCTGTGCGCCGTCATTTACTAGCTACGGGATTTAATGCAGACATTTCCCTGATTTAAGTCTTTAACATCGAAATGTCATTTCAGTTTGTACAACATGATCCAGGATGCAGAAAGAGTGAAACCATAATGACAGTGCACAAGCCCTGCAAAAAATGGTTAAGCTACACAGTTGTAAGCTTCCTTCTGAAAGTTCAGTGGTGGGTAAAATATTTAAAGTTTTTTGGGATCTTTAAAATTAGAAAGTGCTGTATAAAACCAAATAATTATTACATCTACTGGAATTTTAAAGTCAAGCTAAACCAAACATCTGCTCAGGCTATTTTCCTACTGAGTCTATGGCCAATTACTGTACATACCATGTTAAAATTGTACTAATAATTCAATTCACCTAATAATATTTGGATGTTATAAAATGTATACTGTCCACATAATCCAATTAAGTATAATAATTAAGTTGAGGACGTATTCCCTCTTTTGCCTCCTCTTTTGTATACACATCTTTTATTTCTACTTTTCCTCATTTGGCTATTTTAAATGCATGTATTAAATTGATCAAGTGAAAAAGAAATAGGTTTTCACAAATTGTATTAAGAAAATTATTTTTGACTGGCAACTTTTGCGAAGCATTTGATGAATGGTTATCAGTCTCCTTTTGATGACATGGGCACAATAAATGTTCCCTCATATTTGAAATGCGCCATTAATTCAAAATTCAAAAGAACGGAACCTACAAAAATTACAACAAAGTCCAAGCAAGACAGGGAGGCATGAAGACAGCATTGGAAAATGGGTTTTTAATAAGTGTAACCAAAATCTTTGTCTTCTGATAGCAACTCATTAGGCTAAAAACAATTAAAATAAATGCCCTAGGTGACTGCTTCCAGAATTATAATGGAGAAATAAAAAATTGGCATGACAAATTTAACCCAATAGTCTAGTTCTTAACCTATATTTTACACTGTCTAGGTTTCCATAGAGTGATGTCACCTGGTGTAACAGGCTTAGTGCCATCAGGTCCTGTTATACAATGAAGAAATTTTGCCATAATCCAAGAGTCTCGTCTGAAACAACTGGGTAGTTGTGCATGTGCTGATAAGTAGTATTATGTGTCAGTCTTATATTCTGTGCCTCTTTTATCTCCTCACCGTAACTCTGCCAGATATCTTGGAGTTTAAGCTGATTCCTGGTACAGAAATTAACTCTATTATAAAGCATATTACTGATGGATTAAAGTATCTGGCATCTAGAACACTGAGAAACTGTGGTTCTGATCTAGAGTTATGTAGCATGTGTTTAATCTCTTGGATAAAGAATTTATTGTTTTTGGCTTGTCATAAATCAGACTACACAATTGACTATATTTTGCCTCCTAGGTTAATTTTTCTCTGTTACACAGTGCTGAGACCCATGTCACAATCAAATCTTCGAGACAAGTTCTGCACATCATATGCACTTCTCTGGTATTTTAATACAACTCTTTTAAAAGTGATATGCATTAAACTGTTAGAAATCAAACTGCCTCCTCTAGAACAGGCGGAATAATTCACCTTTCCTAATGCTGCTGAGTTAGACATCAACCAGTTGTTAAAAAATTGCATTTTCTACTTTGCATTTTCTAAACAGAGATCTAAACAGATTATTTTTATGGCAATCAACAAAGCTCTTCAGCAGAAATGAAATTACTCTTGGGTCTCAAATGGACAATCTTAAAATTTCAACTTTTCTAAATTAGACAGTTTAACCATTTGATATTATTTGAAGTTTGTATGAGGTTTCTCTGCTCTTTTCTTTTACCTTGTCATTCACTCGCAAAAGTGACTATACATGACATAAAAAAGGGTAAATCACCTGGGTTTAAGTCTAGCAGAATCAGAATTTAATCTGATTTTTTGGCCTGAATGAGGAACATCTAACATGTGAATATGGAAAGTCTTCATATGGGCTTGGGATAAGGTTTCTTTAACAAGCTAACTCTTCAGCAATTATATTAACAGGCTGCAAGTGTTATCAGGCTGCCAGTTTGCTATTTATGGTGGCATTTGTCAGTGATGTCTCTATGTTTGATAGTCTTTGTATTTAGCTCAAAGTGTCAATCAATCTACTATCTCTAGCTCTAATTACATTAAAATTACCCAAGAAATCTAACCTGCCTCTAGTTGTGTTCCTGGTCAAATGCTTCGACAATTTCTTAATTGTATGCATCTTTTTCTTTTTGTCAGGGTATTGCATACTCATATTTCTAAACTCATATGGGAAGCAACTGTGCACTACATTTTCCATTCTACAGTGTGAATGACCTGTAGGGGCCCTCACTCTGTCAAACTTTAAATACGATTTTGATTCCTTTGTTTTGCAATCACTGCCTGTTTGGTTTAAGACACTCCTGTGCCTTGGCATACACTTCAATGTAATCACGACTCTTCATATACACTTAAAGATTACATTTCTCCTGGTGATACCTTAAGCCTTGCAGATTGTTTTGGCCCTATAATTTTGCACTTCATTACAATTTGGCATATGGTTCAAATATTCAAAAAATCAAAGAAAAACATGGTTCAATTCTCTTCTATGTGTTCTATAATTATAAAATCATTGCAGAAATCTGTCCTCATTTCCACATTAGGGAAAGGAAGCAGTTTACATTCTTAGATATTTTTAATATCTGGAGGACATCTTCACTCATTTCACAACTGTCAATCTAATTTAAAAGAATTTGATATTTTTCTTTTACTTGTGTCCCCATTTGGCTTTACCATGTGGAGTGAGGTTGTCTACACAACCAGTGTATATTAGGTTGGGAAAATGAAATGCCATTTTGTGGTGTTATTCTGAATTGGATTTATGTTCAAATAGAAATTAAATGATCAAAAATGTATTAAAAAGTAGCTGGGTTTATTCCATGCTCAAAAAAAAGAAGAAGAAAGAAAACACAACATTTCAACCTTACACCCGAAGAAGGCTCCACAGTCAAAATGGTGTGTTTTCTTTCTTCTCTATTCAGCATGGAATAAACCTATTACTTGGTCCTTTGCAGCCTACGTATGCTGACACAGCTACTTACCTGAATGACTTAAAAAGTAGCTGTCTTTAATGTAAGAAGGTAGGTTTTGGCCAATGTGAATATCATATGAATGTTCAAAAAACAGTCAAAAATTGATTGTACTTGATAGCATAGAGTGAGCCAGTAAATTAGAAAGGTTTTTTCAGATTTTAGGAAATGTGTTTATGGCAGGTCTAACTCGATTATGTTGTCATTAAATCCAATTCATTTTCAGTTATGCAACTATTGTTAGAATCTAATTTTAAAATACAGTATGTACAGTATTTCATGCTTAAATGTAAAGCGCTTAAAACATGTAATAGAACTCATCAACTGATGTTTGTGTCACGATTATAGTTCCCCCTCCTTAAGGGTGCTCCAGCCCTTTCACGTGAGACTTTATTCTGTGTACCTGTTTCCTATTCCCAGCCCACCTTAAAAGCCAGGCGCTGACGCTCATCCGGGCTCTGCATCTGATTTCCGTATCGTGCGAGTCCGGGAGCTGGAAGCGCCTGGTCCCATTAAGGTTTTAACCTCTGTTCCCGTTCCTGTTCCCTGTCCGCCGGTTCCGACCCGGCCTTCGTGGTTTTAATTCCGTGTTTTGATGGATCTCCTGGTTTTGGACTTACCTTTGTGTTTTGGATACTCTCTAAGGACTACTCTTTTGGATTGTTAGCCTCGGCCACACCTCCCCCGTGCACCAGCGCACCTTGGACACTTCAGCCCCGAATTCCTGCATGACGTTTCCCCAGTGTTTCCCCACTTCGTCGGATTGTGTCGTCCGCATAGGGTCCGGAAAGAACTGTTCGTTACAGTTTGATTTTGGTTCCTTACTGTACATGTCATTGGCCTCTACACACTGTACTTCTTTCAAAAACTATTATTTCCTATGGGTGTGAAGTTGTGAAAGATCCTGTGACAATAAAGATGAATTGCCACAAATAGAATATTTGAACAGTATGAGAACATATTTTGGAATGATCAAAAATTCCCATGTAGCACCAAATGCCAGCATCATATTGCTGTTTTCCTAATTCATTCAAAAACTTAAATGAGTTAATTAAAACATTAACACAAGCCATTATCAAAATACATGAAATCAAAAAATGCACACCAATTAATTCTGCTAAATCACAGTATACTGTACATAGCTTAATATATAAAAATACAGAATTACAAAATTTCATACTATACATATACTGTAGAGTACGACAATGTACTTCAATTCGTCATATAAAAGAAGATGATTGTGCAAAATTGTGCAACTACACACAAACTTCAATATTGTGTCAAAGGTAGTCCATTAACAGTATGTTATATCTTTTATGAGCTAAGTCAAAAACACAATTGTATTAACATAAGGGTATTAGGCAAGTTATTTAACTGCTAGCATGTTTAATTATTCCTACTGCAAAATTTGACCCACATAATGGACAAGGAAACTCACAGATACTGTATATATTTTTTTCTCTCCCATCTATATATCTATCAATGTGTAAACCTATTTGACACTTCATAAAATGTAAGTTGATCCATACATTCAGCACTTGTGACCTACCTGTTGAGAAACAAAATAAGTCAAAAGACTGCTGGTTTTTACAGATGTAATCTGTTTCTGACATCGAAACAGAGCGTTTGCCAGACACTGCAGGAGTTTGCTCAGTCTTCTCTAAACTTTCAGCATCCTGTTTTTGTTACAGTCACAGGGTTCAGTAAGAATCTGAGCATGGAGAAGAAAATTGAGCAGTAGGATACATAATGGCGTAATAGTTACAGGCTATTAATGCTAGCAATAAATGGGCCAATAGGCACCATCTTCTCAATCTTAAAATGATGTTAAAATTGTAAATGAATAAAAACAAAAATCTGAAATGTTTTTTTTTTAGGTAAGCAAGATCATAGTAATATACATACTTTTTCCAGAAAGTCATCATGAAGCCATTGGTGAAGTCATTGGAGTGCCATTCAGTAAACAGGAGATATTGTACAGTTAGAAATGCTTCAGTACATGTCGCTTTGACTACAGGAGAAAGTGTTTTACTTCTATAAAGCTTTTATTGGGGCTCCATTATATTAGACTACTTTTCTGTTCATAAGGGACATAAGTACTGTTCTGTTTTAATACTGTGTATTGGAATGGACATTCCTTTAAAACAAAGTTTTAAAAGCTAGAGCTAAATTGTCCCTGTAGCACAAATATTGTTTGGAAGAAGAAATTATTCTAATTGCACAATTTTGAAATTGTTTTTCAACACAGGAGCAGAATATGGAATTTTCAATAGCAGGATTGAGTGTTTTTATTCAAGCACAGAACACAAAAGACACCAACTGCAATGAGCACTGACACTGGGGGATGGCAGTGAAAAACAGTCCCACAATAGAAAATAAAACATTCAATACAACACTTCTTATGGTAATTATAAAAGCGTGATAAAAGCTTTTAATCTAGTCTGAGCAATGATTATTTTTAAATTTGTTAATTCAGTACCATTACAATCCATCCCAGCTGTAATGGATCTGTGGTGCACAAGATAAAAACAATGCAACTTTGTCAGAGCTCTTGGGTTCAAATCTCTCCAGCTTTTGTTTCTTACAAAACAGGTCAATGATGATGAACAATATTATGATTATAAAAAGTCACCTGGAAAACCGTGAATATATACATGCATTATGAGAATGGTATCTCAAACAAAGTGGGCTGTAATTTTTGTGGAATATTAAATAACAATTAGATTTTTTTAAAGTTTGTATTTATGAATTTTTTAATGCACTTTCAATACATTGTTGTTTTTGATTAGCCAGCGACTGTCTGTAGACTGAGGCAGTCAGATCTCAGAAACTAAACATGGCTGAATCTGATCAGAACTTGGATGTGGGAGCTTTGAGGTCCTCCTCAATGAGAATACTATACAAATGCCACAATTTCTTTCAAAATCAATAAATCAATTAAAATCAATTAAAATCTGTTTCATAAGAGTACAAATAAAAAGCTCCAAGTAGAAGAAACAGAAACAAGTAGAAGAAATAGATGCTTAGTTAATTGAAACAACTGTGGTACAGTAAATGTGGTTCAAAAGAATACCAGGCTCAATTTGTAAAGTGAAGTGAACCAAGTTACTTAACATTAAAGAGGTTACAAAAGAGAGCTGGCCAGCTGGCCCATTTAGCTTAGTTAGTTGTTAGTAGCTAATTGATCCAAAGATGCACAGGTCTGACAACATGGCAGGCAGGTTATATTTCAGTATTTTGTGTATGTTCAAGGCTCTCACAAACATGTAACAGGTTGCCTCCAGGTCTTAGTTTTAAGTCCACTTCACACATATTTTAAATTTGTGTCTTCCACGTCTCAGTGCAGTTGACTTTGATTTTGATTTTGATTGCTTGATATCAGGTCCTTTCCCTGCTGTTCTTTGCTGTTTAAAGCTTAAGGTCTTGCTGGTCAATATATTGTGTAATTGTAACATAACTTCATTTGAACAATGCATGCTATCATTCTGTTTACATTTTGCATTATTTTCCTATACTTTAGAAGATGCACGTGATGTACTAATATAAAGACCTAATTTGTTCTCACAGATATTAAAGTTTGTTGTTTCCATCTTCTGCCTATAGTTTATCCATCCATTTTCTGATGGGTTCAGCTCTGACAGGAAGCCAGTCAATCTCAGGGCACACACAGGCACACACACACTCACGACAGGAACAGTTTTTTCAGAAGCCAATTAACCTATCAGTATATTTTTAGACTGTGGGGGAAACCAGACCACCTGGAACATGTGGAGAACATACAAACTCCACTCAGATAGCACCACAGATCTGAATTTGATCCCAGGGCCCTAATTCTGTTAGACAGCATCACCCGTCTACAATTTTTTATGCTAAGTCCATGTTCTGCCAGGTGTTATTCCAATTGCTTCTTGTAGCTTAATGTTTTCTAATACATAATTTCTTAATGACTGAACTTTTGTTCTAAACAGGCCATTTTCACATATTTACAACCTAAAAAGGACAAAATGTAAAAAAAAACATTTCAAGTTCTAAAAAACAGTTTCATGCTTGTAATGATCTCCCTTTTATTTATTACTATTTTAAATTGACCTCCCAAAATTAGACTGGTTGGAAACACATCTGGAATCACTGTGCTGTCTTTAAAATTACTTAAGTAAACATGATGTAGCATGCCAGCCTGACACTGCATGTGGAGGAGTTCAGGACTGAGTGGAACTGGGACAAGGTCAGTAGCTTGTATACAAATGTCATATGTGTAAGTAATATCAGTATTGCATTCATTGTTAATAGAGGATATGGGTAATACTTCATCTACAGTATTTGTGTCAAAGATATAATATGGACTACCTTGAATCTGAGGCCATCAAGCCAAAAAACTTTTTTTTTAAAGTTATTTTCAAAATGTACTGTACAGTGTGTGCTTTTTTTACATTGTGCAGAGAATTTGTAGTTGATTGCAAGACATCAGAACAAGATGAAGCTATAGAAGCAACATTGGAATGCTGTAAGAACAAGACAGGTGGCATCTGTGTTGGGCTGGCAGTTAATGATATCACCAGGGAAACACAGTAAACAAAATAATAACTGGATTAGTACCTGTTTAGAGGTTCATCTGAATATCATTAGAGATGCTGTGTGAGCAAATAAGAGCAATTAAGCCAAGCTGTTGGCCCTTCTAAATGACACTAAAGATGGAGCAAATCCTGTTTGAAACACAAACAAGTCTCTTACTATGACATCATTTTAGAAACTGACGATAAAGAGACAACAGAGATTGTAGAAGTCTACACATACAGTAAGATACTAACTCCTGCCTTTATGCTTTGCAAATGTTATGAATGATCACAGATAGTTGATTTACTGCATCACAAAGGGAAATGGCATTTACAATCTTACCAACTAACAGATTTTGTCTTTTGTTTATTGGTATCTTTTTTCCTAAGGTAATAAAAGACATTTCAAGTTTTTGAGCTATAAAATATTGCAGTTACCAAAATGTAATCATGTGAATCTGACATATAGAACTTAAAGGTGTAGTACTATTCACATTGTTCTTTTGTCAAACACACCAGTGTGCATGTGCATTTTCTGTTTTCCAGAATATAAATGTATTAAGGCTATGTAACGTGATAATAATATGTCTTTTTGCTTCCCTTACCTTTAAACTTAATGTTTAAAGAGTGTTTTTAAGTTCTAGGTAAGGTTATTCTGTGTCAACAAGGTTAGTGTACAAAATTGTATGGGAAGAAACTGCAATAAACAAGCCTTTTAATGAATTAATAAACAGCCAGTGTTTCAGACACTGAGCTTTTGACAAAAGAAAAAAAGCGGAGGTACACAGTTCAGCTGGCTTTTTTGTTCTCCTTTTATTCTGAAGATCACTGTATGTTCCTAATTTTACAGGATCCATGGAGATTCAAAGGCATTACAGTGCTCTATTGTTGTTTTGAAGCAGCTGCCGCTTCTGTGGGTTTTATACGAAATTGCTGGATTTATTTACCTATTTCTTTATTGATTACATTTTCCTGGACAACTTGGAGAGGTATTTTTATGAAAGACCTCAAGTCTTGGTGTAATTTTGTCACAAAGAATGCAAACAGCTTTAATTTCCCAGAAGTACTCCTGAAGTTTCCTTAAATCGCGTAACTAAATAATGAAGTAGTGCTTTTGTTTTTCTAAGCTGCGCTGATGGAAGGCATGAAAAGCTGGAAACATTCAGAAAAAGTGGAAAATATACAGTACATGTGAATCATCACTAATTTCTTAAATTTAATACAGAGCATGTAAAAGGATCAACTAACAACTGTCAACTATGACCATGGCTGACTGCAAATTACAGAACATGATCATCAGCATATCTTGTTTGAGATCTGAGCTTATTTTCATGAAGGACTTTTAGGAACGCTGGTACACAAGCCACCATTAAAAGTCATACAGTACATCAGTTTGTACAAAGTGTGTTTTTTAAAGTAGCCTATTATAATCAATGCATTAAATTAAGTGGAGATCATTGTTAATTATCATAAAATGTTGTTTCAGTTATCAGGGGATAAATGTACCAACAACAGCTACTATTGTGAAATGGGACTGTAATAAGGCAATGTTTTAAAACAGGCAAATAAGTATCTGTATGTCTGAAAGAAATTCACTTATGTTGAGTTTTTGTTCTGCGTAATAGATCTATTAGTGGTATATGTTTTCAGTACATTATATATAAGGATTATATAGCCTCACATTTAATGAGGTTTACTGAATACAGTATAAAGCATTAGGACTGAGACTACATATAAAATACACACCTTTAATTAGGTCACTAAAAACAGTTTTTACAATAAAGTATCATGATTCCATAGGAAGATGCACAATACAATAAGTAATTTAAGATAAAATACTGTGTAAGCTAATGTAATAAGAAATATATAACGGTGTAAGAATGAGCAATACAGTTGAAGAAAAGTATGATTTTACAAGATAATCATGTTTGAAAAATTTACTGTAGACAGAGTACTGTATAAGTAAACATTTTCTCAAAGATGTTTGAAGATTAATTTTCAATTTAATCAAAGAAAAGCACTAACACTGTATTCTCAAAACCAAAATATAATTGATATGAACTACCTTTCTATTTCTGTGCGTTGAGT
This sequence comes from Lepisosteus oculatus, assembly GCF_040954835.1. Classification (NCBI taxonomy): domain Eukaryota; kingdom Metazoa; phylum Chordata; class Actinopteri; order Semionotiformes; family Lepisosteidae; genus Lepisosteus; species Lepisosteus oculatus. Next base: position 40,026,944 of record NC_090698.1, on the reverse strand, counting down.
ACTATGGTTGAAATATACCAGTAAATTATAACTTTACATTTTCCAAATTCTTTTTCATTTTAATCTTTCTTCATATGGTTCTTCCTGTCCCTTCATAACTCATTTCATATTTACTTGCATCTCCTCCTTACAGTTCTCAGTACATGAATTATATTCTCTTTAAAAAATTCCAATGATCATGGTTCTTTCATCTTTCATTTCCATTTTTTTTATCAGTCAGATGGTTCATTCAGCTTTGCTCATGCTGGTTCTAACAAAATACATAACATTCCACTCATCTTAGACAGAGGGAGAGTAGCTGCCTGTTACAGTAACATAAACATAACGGTGCCTGCTTTGCGTTAGTCAACATGTTCGATCTCGTTGGAGTGCAGGATACTGGTACTGTATATGTACAGGGGTATGATGCCTTGAAATAGATGGAAGCCTGAAGGCAAGAAGAGACCAAAAAATAATGAGAGGAAGGAATGGTTTTTGTACAATGTCTCTTTGTGAAAAAAATCAAATTCCGTTTTTTGTATTGTAACGTCTTGACCAAGCTTCAGCTCTGTCTTTGTTAGTTAATGAATGGAAAATACTACCAGATTCTACAATGATTTAGAAAGAACAACACTAGATTCCCTTCCACCTAAAATTCAGTTTACTAGCACTTGACTATAAAATGCGGCGGCATAGTGGCACAGTGCTGCCTCACAGCTATGGGGCCCTGGAATCAATTCCAGACCTGGGGTGTAATCTGGGGGGAGTTTGTATGGTCTCCCCTAGTTTGCCTGGTGTTCCCCCAGGTGCTTAAGTTTCCACCCACAATCCAAGGGCATAATATTAGCTCAATTACCTTCTGGCAAATTAGTTCTGTTACGCGTGTGAGCCCTGCGAAGGCCTGACCTCTCATAGTGGATGTACTCTGCCTTGCACCCATTGATTGCCTGGATAGATTTCACTCCTATGCAACCCTGAATTGGATGAAGCAGTTAGAAAATGACTGGAGAGATGGATTATAAAATATATTTTTGTTGGGAAGTGGGAAGTATTTTCTTAAATCTGTCTTAAATAAAGTCTTGTGCCAATTCTAAATTCCATGTTTCCATCTCTGGCGAATATATTCATCCAGTCTATGCATATATTTGGTTGTCTCTTTTTGAATTAGAATCAGTAGATTCAGGCTTGAATTGGGATGAATGAGGAGAAACACTGTAAACGGGTGTGTCCCATTGAGCTTGCCATACTTCAACACTAAACACTGCCCCTTATTTCTTTATCTAGAGCATTGAGTATATTTGTATTAGCTTCAATAGCTTCTATATACATACCCAGCATTGTTAGCAAATCATTTTATAACACCATTAAACATTAAAATATATTGAATAAGCCAACTGCTGCAATATACACATCAGAAGCAAGAAATCTAAATGTATATGGACAAGAGATCTCTGGGAATTTTAAACAAATGTACATTTGAATGATTAGTGAACTTCACAGAATTTCCTGCTTTTAAGAATTATGATTAAATGTTTCTGATTTACATTTATTTTCCCTTTTAAGACTATGAAGTATGTTGTATTTTGGAAAAACAACTTGCATTATGGATTAGATCCAACTATTGCTAGCTAGTTTTCCAGTTTTCTAAAACAGAATGCCACAAATCTTTTACAGTTATACTAGGTGGAAAGTTCCCTTAATGCTCTGCAGTTCTCTTGTGTAACATGTTACTCATTATATTAGTTGCAGGTCAACCTTGAAAGATTTTGTGGACTCCAACCAAAGCTGAAATACAAAAAAGAGAGGTTGAGAAATCAAGAGTGCCACCCAGTCAGCTTTGCCGCAAAAGAGTCATTAATTACAGTAAAACTGTCACATAGACATTTCAGGCTGATAAATCACTCTTTGATAGCAAGTGTTTTTTGGCTCTGGAACTGCAGATACTTTTGTTACACCTACAATTGATCTCGTCTTCGTATAATGTCATCCTTTGTGCTCATGTCTGAAAGTAGTATTTCAAGTCATAATTGATTTTCACACTGCTTTTAACATCATGGCTTGGACTCTCAACTGATCAGAGTGATTTTTATTGTTTAACGTAGTGCACGTTTTTTTCCAGAACCTAGCAACTCAAAGCTTTGAAGAAAAGGCTTTTAATTAACTGCAAAAAAATGAATATTCACAATCACACATACTCACAGTCCAGACTATTCTATGGCCATAACATATAAGGGAAAGAAACGATCTGTCATACTATTTTTTTCCAAAATGTTTTGTCCTATACAATAACATGAATAATCATGGCAGAATCATGTTAAAATATATTACAATATAATGTAACTAAATAATTTGTCTAGCTTGGTGCTAATAAATCAAACTAGCGTTTTCAAGCTAGTTAGGTACTGTGTTAGCAGGTTCTATGAGATGTGGTTATAATCATCTGTTAAAAATTAAATGTTTTGTTTGGTAAACAGGTTTTTAATTGTACATTTATTTTAACTATAATCAAAACATGAATCATGTTTTTTTTATTTTTCAATGAGGCAAACATAAATAAAAATTATAAAAGGAGCAGCGAAATGAGAACTCCATAAAAGTGTACAGAAATAGTCCTAAGAATCCTGCTGATTCCTTGGTTCCTTTCTTCACTGTAGAGTATCTAGTAAAATTATAGACTTTATATTTATTTGGCTGACATTTCTATCCAAAGTGATTTGCAGTTCTACCCATTTACCCAGCTGGGTGTTTTACTGGAACAATTCAAATAAGGTGCTTTGTTCAGGGTGTACAACAGCAATGCCTCTTCTGGTATTTGAGCTCAGAATCCTAACCTCTGCTCCACACTACTGCTCTGAGATCCAAACATCTTCCTCCTGCCACCTCCTGTTCCCACTCTTCCCAGGAACTCTTCCCATTCATTAAAAATAAATCGAAAAGAAGACCATAATTGCTAGTGATTTTCAAAGTAGCTGGGCTATCACACCAATGGACAGTTGTTTGTGCCATTAAAGGAAACAACAAAAAGCTGCTCAGCGTCTGATGGAACTGAGACGTCTCTCTCTGGGGGGTCTCACGTCAACCCTCTGCAGTTCCCAGCTAACAGCTTTCTGTCTGTTCCCATGACAGGAAGCTCCTGCAGTGTCTGTGCCTCATTTGCCAAACAGAGGCTACTGATTTCTCCTTTGAACTGGTCATAGGCTTAAGCATATTTTTTCTACTAAACCCTTACATTTAGGTTAAATACAATATTCCTTTTGCTTATATCTTGGCTGTAAACTTTCCTTATTATTTTATTTACGAGGACATCACATAGATGGTATTTTTTTAATCACATATTTTTAACAGGTATTTCAAAGCATTTCATAGTACTTTAGTTGTTAAAACTGATATATAATCACCTGCCCACTTTTTAGTAAAACCCTGCCATGGGATATTTGCATGCCTGACTTTCCATCATCAATCGATCACACACAATACACAATAACAAACAAGTTAGATTGTTACCTAAAAGGCAATGTTCTTTTGAGAGTCAGGAGCAAAATTGTTTGAGGTGTGGACTGTGGCCCAGAGTTCAGTTTTGGATATGGGTGCTATCAGCATGGAGATTGTGTGTTCCCCATGTACACTTGGGTTTCCTCCCACAGTCAGATACCGGTATGTCAATTGGCTTCTGGGAAAATTGTATTTGATATGACTGTGTGCATGTCTCTAGGTGCCCTGTGATGGACTGGCATGTCCTGTCCAGGGTGCATCTTGTCTTGCACTGATTGTTTGCCTGGATTGGTTCCAACTCCCCTTCAACTTTGAAATGGATGAAGTGATAAGAAAATAGATGGATTTTCATATTGGCATATCCTCATCCTACCCCCTCCTTAGCCAGTAAAGAACAAATCCTAGAAAAGGTCAAGTAAACAAAAAGACAGCCCTCACCAATGAGTTCATATGGAACAGACAAACTCATGACTCATCAAAACATGCATCTCATGCCATAAATGGAACTAGAATATCATTTTGAATTCTATGCAAAGGCAGTTAATTTATTTAAACATTACCAAACAAACATTCTCCTGTGGTCTAGAAGTGCAATTGCCCTAAAAGCTAATATAATAATATTTTGAAGAAGCATGAAAAACATGATGTCACAAATCGCACGCAGGCACGCAAGCACTCCCACATTTCCACGAGCTCTACTCTCCCTAAACGCCCACGCACCAATTTACTCAGCACTATTTAAACCCTCACTTGTCTTCTTTTCCTTGCTCATGATTGAGGTCTCCTCCCTGAGCACCGTACTTGTACGTTCCCAGCCCGATTTCTACTCTCCCGGCATTTCGACTCTTCGCTAGTTCTTGACTATGACTTCACCTCCCGTTTTTGTACCTTCTGCTCTCGGAACCTTCCTGGCTTTTGACCCTAAGCACCCGTCCTTGACTACGACTTCGCCTCCCATTTTGTACCTTCTGCTCTTGGAACCTTCCCGGCCTTTTGACCTCCTAGCTTTTGTCCATGACCACGTCTTCATCCCTCGTTTCGGCACTGAACCTCAGATACCTGAATTGCCAACCTCCTGTAGCCTGGTGTTACACGACACGAGCCATATGAAATCTCAGATTGTTTAACAAGTTACAAAAGCATTAGTTTGGTATGTTCAGGACCCTTTATTTTTTATATTTGTTGGAATATTAACTAAATTGCCAACAAACAACTGATACATTTAGGGTACATCATCATTTTCAAATCCCAATTTTACAAAAATTGTACTAATAGTAGATACTGTAATAGAACATTAATTGGAACCAATTTGAGAAAAACACGTCTTCCAGACATAACTTGGTTTGGTTTTAAAGAGATTTCGTATTCCTTCCCTTACTATGGATGTGAGTTAGTGGTGGTGGAGAAATAGTAAAAACAAGCAATTACCCTACCACCATCAAAGCAAAGCAATTCCATACAGGGAATATGGCTTATGTTGTATGCACAAACTATAACATCATTGAATGATACAACAATCAATGGCAATCTCCATGTGGTATTTATCTGTGTTAATGAAAATACACCAGCTGTAGTAGAAGATGTAGTTACAATTCAAAGTGAAAAGTATTAAAATAAAATGGATTTTTGCACAATAATACACTAAGTGAGAAATAGAGTCATATAATTTAATGATAAACATACTAAACATTAAAGCTAGTGCATAGTCTTAATGAATAGTTACAGCTTTGGGAAGATCTCATGCATAAGAGGAAGAAATATTATTTCAATAATTCATAAAAGTATATTTCCAATGAAAGGACATAATGCACTGTTCAAAGAAAAAATATTCACTGTAAAATGTCATTTCTTTTTGTAAATGAGGATATTCATGAACTCATAATGTATGGTACAGGGACTTCCACCTTATTCTAGCACAGGGCTGTATTAAAGAAATTTCTTCCCTTATATTAAGAATGAAATTGAATAACCTTTCAATGTCTCTCTAAAAAATCTTATACCTTACTTTTAACATCTTTTTCAATTAGCAAAAAAAAGAGTTATGTGCACTGCTGATATAAATATAATTTGGCAAAGAGCTTAGACTGTAAGTAATACTGTAAGTAGCTGCATGGTGGGTAAGTACCCATTAGGATGGCGTCCCTAAAGGACAGCCAAAGGTAATCTAATGGATGAAACCTTTGGAAAGGTCTTCACACCATTTGCTTCGTTTACCCAAGAGGGGAGTGAGTGACACCTGCCTCCTAATAACACATTTCCTAACAGCGGGTTAGAGAGAAACCAAGCTGAGACATAAAGAAGATACAAAAGAAAGCTAATTGGTATGTGACACATGAAAGGTTCCTTTTATTGAAGGTCAGCAGCTGGATTTTCCAATTTAAGATCTTATTTTTGCTAAAATTAGAGGTCAGCAGCCTAATTCACAGCTCTCAACTTCTCTTGCTTGAGAAATATAACAACCTCGAGGTGCTTGCTTGAATTCCTTTTGGAAAAGCCAACATGCCAGTATGAAAAATTGGAATGATTGCTCACTGATGTGCACTTGAAACATGAAAACTAATGGCTTAATTGTTGTAAATTTAAAACTCTTTGGACTCTCTGCAACATGATGGGCAATTTCAAACCAAAAAAGATCCTCTGGTTATCTTTCCTATGATCTGTTTACCTTAAAGAATTACCTATTTGCATAAAAAATCAAAACGTTTTTAATGATTGGCTAATTGAAAAATACTTGCAAAACCTACAACAGTGAGTTACCTATTCTTTTTCAATTATTGTCACGACCACCAGCCAGCGGAGATCAACACGTAAGCGAGCCAATCAGCACCAGCAGCGGATTACTACTAACAAGCGCCGCCGCACGAGTTAACACACCTGCAATTGCTCTACCGTGCGGCACGCCGGGTTATTTATACCATTCGTACCTGATTCCCGTTGCTCGGTATTGAGTTCTCTACTTGTTGCTCAGCCTAGCGTTTTCACCCCTCTTTTGCCTTCCTGGAATTCTGCCTGCACCTTTTGCCTTCGGACTTCGGATCTCGTCTCGCCCTTTGGATTGTTTGCTATCATTGCCTGTTTTGGATTGGACCCTGTAGCTCTCTTTTCGACTACGATTCTGTCTCACGTTTTGGATTGTTCGCCACCAGTGTCTTTACCGGATCTCGACTTACCTTCGCCTTCGGACTACGGCTCAGCTCCTGGATTTGCTCGGTACGTTTACTTACCTCCCTGCGACTCCTGCATCTGCATCGGATCCTTTTCACCTCTACAGAGCATCGTTACAGAATACCGAGCCTGATTATGGATCCCGCAGACGCACAGACCCTTCGTTCCCTTCTCCCGCAGCAATCCCAGACCATCGCCCAGCTTCAATCTTCTCTCCAACTGCTCACTAACCAAGTCGCCTGGCTTTTTTCCTCCCCTGTTTCGCCGGCTCCCGCACCGATTCCTACAACGCCTTTTTTACAAACACCTGCTCCAACCACCGCGGCCCCGCCCACCACTCCCTCAACTTTACCATTTGTTCTCCCGGAGAAGTTACGGCTCTGACCCGCAACCGTCCTAGTCGGGGTAAATGGAATCCGGAGGCTAACCAGGCATTCCTGCGCTTGAAACGTCTCTTCGGCTCCGCTCCTCTCCTACGGCATCCGGATCCCTCCCGGCCTTTCATTGTTGAAGTTGACGCCTCTGCCCATGGGGTTGGTGCAGTCCTCTCCCAGCGCCTCGAAGAGGATCGCCTCCCTCATCCATGTGCTTTCTTTTCCAAGAAGCTCTCTCCTGCTGAGGTTAACTATGATGTGGGCAATCGGGAACTCCTAGCTATCAAGCTGGCCCTCGAGGAATGGAGACACTGGCTGGAGGGGGCTCAGCACCCCTTTGTCATTATTACGGACCATAAGAACCTGTCCTATATTCAATCTGCCAAGCGCCTCAACTCGCGTCAGGCCCGTTGGTCACTTTTCTTTTCTCGTTTCAATTTTGTTATCACTTACACTCCTGGCTCGAAGAATGGGAGGGCTGATGCACTCTCTCGGCTCCATGACCCCCCAGACCTGGAGGACACACCTGAACCAATCATCTCTCCTAACAGAATCGTGGCAGCGATTCATTGCTCCATTGAAGATCAGGTCAGGCGTGCCCTCAACGGAACTACAGTTCCTCTGTGCTGCCCCCCGGATAAGCTTTTCGTCCCGAACAACTTACGTTCTGAGGTTTTGCAGTGGGGACATGATTCCCGGTTTGCCGGCCACCCGGGATGCAGACGCACTCTGGACCTCCTCACCAGGGACTTTTGGTGGCCTTCCATGCGATCTGATGCAGCAGAGTACGTCCGGGCTTGCCCGGTCTGTGCCAGGAGCAAGACTCCGCGCTCTAGGAAGGCTGGCCTCCTTCACCCCCTTCCAATCCCACACCGCCCTTGGTCCCACATAGCTGTTGACTTCATTACGGACCTTCCTAACAGTCAGGGTCATACGGTAATCATGGTGGTCTCCGATCGTTTTTCCAAAGCAGCCCATTTTGTCCCCCTCCCAGCATTGCCCACAGCCCAGGAAATGGCATCTTTGTTTGTACAACAGGTCTTTAGGATACATGGTTTGCCTGATGACGTTGTCTCGGACAGGGGACCTCAATTTATCTCGGCCTTTTGGAAGGCTTTCTGTCAAACTCTAGGGACTCATGTATCTTTGACTTCTGGTTATCATCCTGAGGCCAATGGTCAGGTGGAAAGGACCAATCAAAGCCTCCTGACCTTTTTGAGAGCCTTCACCTCCAGCTCACAGGATGATTGGTCATCACTACTTCCCTGGGCAGAATATGCCCACAATTCTCTTACCTCCTCCTCCACAGGTCTCTCTCCCTTCCTTTGTTCTTTAGGTTATCAGCCCACTCTCATCCCTGTCACACCTCCACTCACGGCAGTGCCGTCCGTGCAACAATATATTGCCAAACTGCGAAGGACCTGGAAAATGGCGAGGACAGCTCTTATTAAGTCAACCCAGCGCCACGCCAAATTCGCCAACCGACACCGCAGACCAGCCCCTCGTTTTCGGAAAGGACAGTTTGTTTGGTTATCTACACGGAACCTACCTATACATCAGCCTTCCAAAAAGCTTGGGCCTAGATATATTGGTCCCTTCCGGATTCGTTCCCGGATCACCCCGGTTACCTTCCGTCTTGCTCTCCCCCCTACCCTCAGAATCCACCCCTCATTTCATGTCTCCCTCCTGAAACCTGTTTACCGCTCGCCCCTTGCGGCTCCCCAACATCGCCCGCCACCTCCTCGTCGCATTCAGGGGCGCCCGGCTTATACGGTCCACAAGATCATTGACTCCAGATGGAACCGCGGTACCCTGCAGTATTTAGTCGACTGGGAAGGTTTTGGTGCCGAGGAGAGATCTTGGGTTCCAGAGAAGGATATTTTGGACCCTACACTAATCAGTGACTTTCACAGGGACTATCCTAATCGGCCGTCTCGGGCATCGGGAGCCGCCCGTGAAGGGGGGGGTACTGTCACGACCACCAGCCAGCGGAGATCAACACGTAAGCGAGCCAATCAGCACCAGCAGCGGATTACTACTAACAAGCGCCGCCGCACGAGTTAACACACCTGCAATTGCTCTACCGTGCGACACGCCGGGTTATTTATACCATTCGTACCTGATTCCCGTTGCTCGGTATTGAGTTCTCTACTTGTTGCTCAGCCTAGCGTTCTCACCCCTCTTTTGCCTTCCTGGAATTCTGCCTGCACCTTTTGCCTTCGGACTTCGGATCTCGTCTCGCCCTTTGGATTGTTTGCTATCATTGCCTGTTTTGGATTTGACCCTGTAGCTCTCTTTTCGACTACGATTCTGTCTCACGTTTTGGATTGTTCGCCACCAGTGTCTTTACCGGATCTCGACTTACCTTCGCCTTCGGACTACGGCTCAGCTCCTGGATTTGCTCGGTACGTTTACTTACCTCCCTGCGACTCCTGCATCTGCATCGGATCCTTTTCACCTCTACAGAGCATCGTTACAATTATGTTAATAATAAGAAGAAAATCAAACCCCATGTGCAAAAAACAATGACTGCTGATCCATTAAATTTATTAAAAATCTTAAATATTTTGCAGGATTTGGAATGATCATCCATTTATTATCAGAAAAATTATTCCAAACTCCACAAAGCTATTTGGGTTCAGGCTGCCAAAGAGCCATGGAAACGTGAAAGCACAGGGCACCAGGTGGGACTACACCCTTGACTGGGTGCCAAACAATTGCAGGGCACACAAACATCAACACATGCAAGTGTAAATGGACGTGTGACTTACCCCCTTGAAATCTTTAACAATGTTGTTAATGGCTGTTCTGTGTTATGGTATTGTGCTGTATTATATTATTGTCATATATATTATTTTGTATGTTATGAGCTCTGGATGTGCAAGACTAATTTCCTTAGGGGCAATAAAGGTTAATTCATTTCAATTTAGACAGTGTTGAAGCCTCCAGAGTTCCAGAGGGAGACTAGTCTTTTTGTGTAGCAGAGTTTACTGCAATCTAGGGTTTGGCTCTCTGAGCCCAAGAGCAACCATGATGGAATATTGGCAGGGGCAAGAGCTGTATCGGTTACACTAGCATGGAGGCTAAATTTAGAGGTCACAATTAACCAAGCCAACATGTTTGGAAAGTGAGGTGAAAGTGTGGTAACCAGACATAAGAACACCCTCTAGAGGAGTCCCAGTCTAGAATTGAACCCGTGACCCAAAAGGCTGCAATGATAACTATGTAGCCACATCTGATATAGGATAATGGGTCAGGCTAATATCCAGAAGTACACATCAGGATATTTATTTCTTGGAGTTTTTCAACTTCAGTGGAGATTTAAACACACATGTTTACATATTTTAACGACAAAAGCAGATACTGGAAACTACAACAGAAGCCGATAATCAGTTATATACTGACATTCCAACTTATTTCATTTTATTTGTCTGATTTTGTTTTAAAAATCATTTGTTGCAGGCTACAGACAGTAGCAAATTTGAACAAAGGGAAAGAGTCTGGGAAAAGTCAACAAAGGCCAGATTAATCATGGCAAACCACCCCAGTAGAAAGAAAACCTACCCTAAAACAAATGTCACAATGCTGCTCTAAGGTTTTACTTGCCAAGAAGTAGGTTTATGACCCGTTTTCCAATGCCTTTCTGTACATGTGTGGTGCATATTTTGACTGCAGAGTGCAAGGAGTAAATACATATCTTGTGATTTGTTACACTAAAAACTATAGATAAAAGCTTCAAAATTCTTTATTTTTTCAGGGCTAATGAATTAAAAGTTTATGCTATTCTTTTAATTTCATTTCTAATTTTAATTAATTAAATGAGCAGTTTTGTAGAGATATAAGTGTATATCGCATGCTGACGCAGCTACCCACCTGATATAAGTGTATAACCTGTTTCTTAATTATTTGATAATTATGGACAGGGAGTTGACCATCCTTGATATAAGGTATTTAATACATGAAAATGAAGCACTTTCATAACATTCTTAATTAAAAGAATCACATTCACTAATGCCAAATCACTTACTTTTAGACTAAATACCTGTTCAGCAAGTTAAACATTTTAGAGCAGTAACATACTGTTCATACAGGTAACTGCCTGAAGGAAAGATTGAGGGTTAAAAAATATTTTGAAAACAGGTGCTTCCACACAGGTGTAAATTGTTTAAATAATCCAGGAACCACACCACATAATGGTTAGGGTAATGTATGTTACGCATTCCACAAGCGTCTCTGACATTCCCACGCACACTGTGTTTAACAAACGCTCACGTGGCAATTAATGTACTTATCACCATTTACTCCCATCACTATTTCAGTTCCCCTCTTTCCTTACTTCCCAGCTCGCTATTGCGGATTGTCCTCGAGCTCCCAAGTGCGCGTTATTTACTACTAGTTTATATTCGGTATCTGACCTTCTAGCTCGCCCCTTGATTATGATTCAGCCTTGTGTTTCGGATTGTTGTTCTCCAGTAGCCTCTTTCATTATCTGACCTACTTGCTTGTTTCCCAGATTATGTTTTACCTAGTGATTTGGATTGGTATTCTCTCTCTCTCTCTCAATTCAATTCAATTCAAGGTGCTTTATTAGCATGACCGATGGGTACAATCAGTGTTGCCAAAGCAAATAAAAATAATAAAATTAACATAGAACAAAACAAAAAGTAGAAGTAAAATAAAATCTACAGACATGTTACAGACATTTACAACAAAGACATATTATATAATATTGACATATACTGTACTGTAGGCGGCTGGAGCATTATTGGGAGACAGACTCACTGTTCCTCAGGCTGTGACAGGAGATCACATACTGGGCTGCCAGATCAACTGAGTTCCCTCCTCCCTCTCCCAGTAGGATTGGGACCTGTTGTGGTTTTGGCAGGTGTGGGAACTCTGGGATTAGATTTCTGAATTTCGGGAAGAATGTTTCTCTAATCCCAGAGTATCTGTCACAGTGCAGTAGGAAGTGCACCTCTGTCTCTATTTCTCCCTGCTGGCAGTGGGAGCACAGCCTGTCCTCTCTGGGCAGCCAGGTCTGCCTGTGTCGCCCAGTTTCTATGTTCAGGTTGTGGTCACTGAGCCTGTACTTCGTCAGGGTCTGTTTCTGTTTGTTATTTTTTATTTTGGTCAAATATTCAGCTAGTGTGTATTGTCTGTTTAAGGTTCTGTAGCATTCCAGTTTATGTTGTGTTTGTGTGTGTGTGTCCCAGTGTGTGAGATATTGCTGTTTGATCTGTGCCGTGATGTGGTTGAGTCTGGGTTGTGGTGCTCTAGCAGTGCTGTCCTGAGGCTGGTTAGTGTTGGTGTGGCTCAGGTCGGTGAGCCTCAGGACCAGCTGGCTCAGGGGGCTCTGTTTTGGGCTCAGCTCTTGGCTCAGCAGGGCTTTGTGGTGGTAGGAATTTTGGTCACTGTTTTTTAGGTGTAGCAAATACTTTAATATTCTTTTCTGTATGTTTATCAATAGTGGGTACTGGCCTAATTTGGCCCTGCACCCGTTGTTAGGAGTTTTTCTCTGCACACGGAGTATGATTCTACAGATCTCCATGTGCAGAGTTTCTGTGGGGTGTTTGTCCCATTGGGTGTAATCCTGGTCTGTGAGGGGACCCCACACTTCACTGCCGTATAGGGCAATGGGTTGGATTACACTTTCAAATATTTGGAGCCAGATTCTTGTTGGTGGGTTGATGTTGAAGAGCCTCCTTCTTATTGCGTAGAAAGCCCTGAGTGCCTTCTCCCTCAGTGCCTTCACTGCCAGGTCAAAACTCCCGGAAGAGCTGATGGTGAGACCGAGATATGTGTAGCTGGATGTGTGCTCCAATGTGTTGTTGTTCAGTGTGAATTTGTACCTGTTTCCCTGAGGTCTGGCTTTCTTCTGGAAAACCATAACTCTGGTCTTGTCCAGATTGACTGTCAGTGCCCAGGTCTGACAGTACTGCTCCAGCAGTGCCAGGTTCTGCTGCAGCCCCTGTTCTGTGGGCGACAGCAGGACCAGGTCATCTGCGTAGAGCAGGAACTTGATTTCTGTGTCGTGTAGTGTAAGACCAGGAGCTGCAGACTGCTCCAACATTCCTGCTAATTCATTGATATAGATATTGAACAGTGTTGGGCTCAGGCTGCAGCCCTGTCTCACCCCGCGGCCTTGGGTGAAGAATTTAGTCCTTTTGTTTCCAATTTTCACTGCACATTTGCTCTCTGAATACATTGATTTAATTATGTCGTACACTTTGCCCCCTATGCCACCTTGGAGTAGTTTATAAAACAATCTCTCATGCCAAATCGAGTCAAATGCTTTTTTGAAATCGACAAAGCAGGCAAAAATTTTTCCTTTGTGTTTTTGGTGGACGTGTTTGTCTATCAGTGTGTGTAGGGTGTAAATGTGATCAGATGTGCGGTGATCTGGCAAGAAGCCAATTTGACTTTTACTCAGGACATTGTGTTCGGTAAGGAAGGCCAGTATTCGTGTATTTAGGATACTGCAGAATACCTTCCCCAGGTTACTGTTCACACAGATGCCCCGGTAGTTGTTGGGATCGAGTTTATCTCCACTCTTATAGATGGGCGTGATCAGTCCTTGGTTCCAGGCCTCGGGGAAACATCCGGCTGTCATGATGAGATTGAGGAGTTTGAGCAGGGCTTGTTGCAACTTTGGGCTGCTGTGTCTCAGCATCTCATTTATGACTCCATCATGGCCACAGGCTTTGCGTGGTCTGAGGGCCTGGAGTTTGTCCAGTAGCTCCTGCTCAGTGATTGGGGAGTCTAAGGGGTTTTGGTTGTCTTTGATAGCCAATTCCAAAATTTTGAGTTTTTCATAAATGGTGTTTTGGTCTGATTGATTTGTATTTGGGAGCTTTTCATAGAGATTTTCAAAGTATGTTTGCCAGATTGTTCCATTTTGGATGGCCAATTCTTCTGGTTTTGATTTGTTTAAGTTGTTCCACTTCTCCCAGAAACAGTTCTGATTTAGTGACTCCTCAATTTCTGCAAGTTGTTTGTCTATGTATGTGTTTCTTTTCTTTTTCAGCGTGTGTTTGTAAAGTTTTACCATGTCACAGTACCTGAGTCGCAGATCTGTGTTGTGTGGTTGTCTGTGTTTTTCATTTGAGACTTTTCGTAGTGCATTTCTGATGTTTTTGCACTCCGTATCAAACCACTTTTCTTTTGCTTTTGTTTTTTGGTAGTTTTTTGATGTAGTTGTTTTTAGCTTAGATTTTGATGCTAGTTTGTGGAATAGGTGATTTAGTTTTTGTGTGGCCAAGTTTATGCCTAATTTGTTGGTTTGATACGGAGTGTTTAGGAATGTGTCCATCAGTGTCCGAATTTCGTCATGGCCCAGTGCAGTTTGGTATCTGTCTAGGCTGTCTGTGTCCCATCTGTATGCCTGGTTGAGGTCATACAGCTGGCTGGGCTGTGTCAGTGTGTCTCTGTGCTGGTGTGTTCTCTTCATGTAGAGTGTGATCTGGCTGTGGTCGGAGAGGGGAGTTTGTGGCCTGACAGTGAAGGCACTGATACAGGAGGGGTCCAGGTCGGTGATGGCGTAGTCCACCACACTGCTGCCCAGAGCTGAGCTGTAGGTGAACCTGCCTAGAGAGTCCCCTCTAGTCCTGCCGTTGACGATGTACAGGCCCAGCCCTTGACAGAGCTGCAGCAGCTCGCGCCCGGTGCTGTTGACCGTGGTGTCATGGCTGCACCTGAGTGAGGTGACCAGTGTGTGGTACAGAGGGGATTGTCCGAATATGTGAGTATTTCCCTGTGTGCTGGTGAAGTCTGCCAGTGTGCCTGTTCGTGCGTTGAGGTCACCACAGAGCAGCACGTTTCCCTGGCCCTGGAAGTGACCGATCTCCGTGTGGAGACTGGGGAGAAATCCCTCACTGTAGTAGGGCGATTCTGTGGGCGGGATGTAGACAGCACACAGGAAGACCTCGTTTTCTGTACAGATGGTATTTCTTTTGATTTTAAGCCAAACTCGTGACTCTTCTTTCTTTACTAATTGTATGGAGTGACTGAGCTCCGCTCTGTACCACACAATGATCCCCCCAGAGTCTCTGCCCCGGGTGATTTGGGGTTTTTTGACAGAGGGCACCATGATCTCCTTGTAGCCTGGGGGACAGTGGGTAGCCAAGTCTCCCCGACACCATGTCTCCTGTAGGATCATGATGTCTGTCTCCTTTACATCCTTGATAAATTCAGGATCAGTGCTCTTCAGCCCAAATGCTGACGAGCCCAGACCCTGAATGTTCCACATACTTATCTTTAGAGATCTCATTGTTATCGTTTGAATTATCTTTGCAATTTGTTATTGTTTTCTGGAACTGTATCAAATTTGTGTCGGACATTTACATCATCAACAGAAACAAGTATTGTGCTGGGTTTTTGTCTGTCGCTGTGGGTGATGGAAGTTCAGCTCATAAGCCGGGTGCAGATGAGGTTCAGGAGCTGCCGGATTTCTCCCAGCTCCAAACCGCTCGGGACTGCTGGTCTGGCCAGGGCTGCGGCGTAGCTGTGCAGGAGGGGCTCGGTCCGGCTCTGTTGTTGTGCTGGGTGGGGAGGGGTTGTGGTTCTGGTCCGGTTCAGCTGCTGGTCTGGGTGAGGGGCATGGGGTGGGGCGCTGGTTCTGGTCCTGTTCGGTCGTTGGTCTGGGCTGGAGGGCTGTAGGGTGGTGCTGGTTCTGTTCTTTGTGGGTTGAGCTGGTCTGGGTTGGGGGTGTGGGTGCTGGGGCGTTCCTCTGGTAGTCCTCCTGTTTCTCTCTGGGATGCTGTTTGGGTGTCTGCCCAGTGTGGTGTCTTTCAGAGTTTTTGTGAAGAGTCCAATGGTCTGTTTTTTGAGGTGTTTATGGTCCTGTAGATGCTGTGGTCCAAGGGTGGAGTGATGGGCCAGATAGACGTTTGGGAGCAGGGCGCAGCACCTGCTCCCAAACTCTCTCTCTCTCTCTCTCTCTCTCTCTCTCTCTCTCTCCTGAGTCCTGCACAGGATCCATACTTCCCTGCCTGTCCTCGTTACAATGTATAAATACTGGGCAGGCCAGTTGTCCATTATTTTCGCTACCATGGCTAGAAAAAGAGATCTCAGTGACTTTGAGAGAAGGGTAATTTTTGGGGCACGTTTGGCAAGAGCTTCAACGAAGAAGACTGCTTAACGTGCTGATGTTTCACTAGGAACAGTTGCTAAGTTGATGTTGACATGGAAATATGTGGAAAAAACAACATCAACTAGGAGCAACTGTGGACAAACACGCATACTCCTCGACCTTGGAGTAAACAGACAAGCAAATTCTGAACTCCTATTGCAGAAAGACATCTGAAACTCAAATTATCTTGAAACTAGGATCACACCATGGAACAAACCTTTACTTGGTCTGTAGTGGTCTCCTGAGCAGTGGAAAAAAGTCACATGGTCAGATGATTCATCTTTCACCCTGTCCTCAACAAACATGTGTGGCACACACCAAAAGAAGCCTAGAGGCTCGAGTGCTTATTTCCCATGGTGAATGGTTTTGGCTGCCACTCCGGAGATTCTGAAGCAGCGCTTGAGGCAGCATTTTCCACCCCCATCAGCAAAACACAGGACGGTGAAATTTCTCCTGGAAGAATGGTGCTGCATCCCTCCCTTTGAGTTCCAGACATTTGTAGAATCTATGCCAAGGCATGCTGAAGCTGGTCTGGCATTTCATGACAGCCCAACGCCCCATTGACACTTTATGTTGGAGCTTACTTTATTTTTACAGTTACCTGTAGTATCAATATATGTGAAAATTAGGATATCCACTAAATTAAACGCTAAAATATTAACATAAATAAACCGTTATAGCTAGAGTCACACCCCGCAGTCTACCTCACAAACACTGTTACATTCCAAAGCCCACTCTTTCACAATCTCATTCCTAACTGAACCCATTACTTTCTCACATGCACCAGATGTCACGAACACTAACCGGCCCAGACCAGCTCCGAAGAGGTCTAATCAGTCCCAGCAGCTGGGTGATAATTGTTAATTCTCTTCAGACGCCTTACCGTGAGGCAGGCTGCATTATTTAAGCCTCTCTTATCTGCATATCACTGCTTGGTATTGAGTTCTCTACCTGTTGCTCTACCTAGCGTTGCTTTCCCTTTGCCTTACCGGATTTTCTGACCTCTTCGTTTTGCCTTCGGACTTTGTTTCTCGTCTCGCCCCATGGATTGTTTGCTTCCCGTGACTATTTTTGGTATCGACCCTGCTGCTCTTGTTCCGACCACGAACCTGTCTCTCGTTCTGGATTGTTTGCCACCAGTGCCTTTTACGGATCTCATTCTACCTTACGCCTTCGGATTAGGACCCTGCTCCTGGATAGCCCTGTCCGCCTACTCACCGCCCCAGGAATCCTGCATCTGCATCGGATCCTTTTCACCACAACCCAGCTGCGTTACACCAGATTCCACAGCTTCTCACTCCTGGAATAATTATCCAACCACGTCCCTTTCCCTTCAGTATTTAAAGTTCCATAATGCACCAACCCATGCTCACTATTGAGAAGCCTCCCGTAGAATTCTCTTGTGCGCCTTTAAACCTTCTTGACTGCTCTCGCGGTTCCTGATCATCTCTCTTGCCTTTTTGACCGCGCTTTTTGGATTTTGCTTTTTGGATTGTCTTTCTCGGATTTCCCTGGGACTCATTGCTTCTCCTATTGACCAAGCCTCAGGATTACGTCTTTCGGATATTAATTGTCCCAGTAAATGCACAAAACCCCTACATTTATTGGTGCCTCGTGAGAGTATTCCTACACTACCTATTGGTTTCCTGACCATTAGAATGGAATGTTTTAGATTTGAATAATTTGCTTAACTTTTATCTTTTTAAGATGCTTCTAGAATAATGTTATCATTTAATGAAGTTGTTGAACTCAAGTTCAGGAGTAAGTCAAATTGTAATCTTATATGTTCACTCGCTTAAATATATTCATCTGATGAACCCCCTTTTTACACATCTCTTTTAGTACTCTTTAGTTTCTCTTGTCAGACATCTCTCACACCCAATGTTGCGAGACATTACCTTCATCACTCCTCCCCCACCTCTCACACCTCATCTCTCAATCACCTCCTTACGCTTGCTTTCGTTTAATCTCTGTGACCACTGGTCACCTTCTCCATCCCAGGACAGTATTTGCTTTCTCCCTTATACAGTAACAAGCAGCTCTTGAGCATCCACCTCTCTAGGACAGTTTTTATTCAGTCTTTTTTCAGTCAATTTTAATTTAGTCATAGTCTAAGTCAGGGTAATTAAAATGGCTATAAGACATACTCAATTTTTTAGTCACACACTTTTCGTTTAATTTTGTCAACTAAAATTTGACTAAAATCACTCTTATTTTTAGTAAAATAAAACTGAATTGATTCAGTATTTTTTTTCCTCAGGAGGTTTAATTTTATCATATAAATGTACAAAGGCTTAGTTTTAATCAAACAGGTGAAATTTACAAAAATGCAAAGCCACTCAGACTTCATCATCATTATTGTGGATTATATGGATCAGCGTTTTTTCATCTTTGAATGAACAATTTGTTCAAGAACATTTTCATCACCAATTTTGTTTGACAAAATTAACACTGCTCTGGCAAAAATAACTCTCACTGCACCTGCCACTGTGATCTTTAAGGGTGGGCATTCAAATATTCAGCATTCGTCTAGTGCAAATTGGCATTCACAGAAGTGAAGCATTGTTCTGAAATATATAATTGATATGGAATTATTTCAAAGTCATAACATCACAAGTATTTCTTATTGCCATTGTTTTCATTTAATAGAGTTTTTAACAAAAGTTTGGTTACAGTCAAATTCTCCTTCATCTCTGTGCTCTGCCCTCCCCATAACATCACTTCCCAAAATGCTATAAAAACCACAGTATCATGCTTTTCTTTTTCATCCCTCCTCTGCCACATTGCCACCTTTGCAACACCCCCTTGGTTAATTTCTGCATGGGGTCCTAACTATTGCCAGGTGGCTGGTCCTCAGCCAAGTGGTTTAAGTCAAAACTCTTTATGTTTAACTTTTCAAATAGGCATTCATATCACATTTTCAGAGTGGGTCTCTCCATTCCTTATGAGTTTGTCTTTAGCTGTGTCATATCCATAATATCAAAATTTCAGAAAACACTCTTTTTATTCTATTATTATGTTTTCTATTTTCTGCCACAAAGGTGATTTCATTAACACCTAACTGAAAAAAACCCTATAATTCAAGAGAGATGTGATGAGTCTTTAAAACTCTAAAATTAAATGACTTTAAAACCTGTTTAGTTCATATTGTATTTACATTCATTGTGTTAAGATTTATGCATTGTATGATATATTGTATGTTTTTCCTCGAGTATATGTCTAAATCAAAACTGAGTCTGACTACTAAGTGGTTTGGAGGTATAAAAGAATGAACAGGTTTGGCTGTTTCAATAACAAAACATTTGAATTGCAAAATGTTTTTGAAAATGTAATCCACTAATAATTCACTTGACTACTTTTTGAAAGTCAATACAAGTTTTTAATTTTTAACTGTTTATCCACATCTTGTAAATCCCCCTCTGATCAGTTTTTAGTAACTGTTGCCCTTTCCATGTGTCTTTCTTATTACATAGGATCAATTATAACCCATCTGAGTTTAAATAAATCCCTAAGCCTTCTAAAAAAATAACAACAACAACAACAACAACAACAATAATAATAATAATAATAATAATAATTATTATTATTATTATTATTATTATTATTATTATTATTATTATTATTATTATTATTATTATTATTGCTTACATTTATATAGCGCTTTTCTGGACACTCCACTCAAAGCGCTTTACAGGTAATGGGGACTCCCCTCCACCACCACCAATCTGCAGCATCCACCTGAAATATAAATATAAATAGATATAGCCTCACATTCTGTATTTCAATGAAAGAAGATTTTGTTATGTAAACTTAGCACTAGCTTTTTCTCTACCTTTCACAATGCAGCTTAATATTTTTAGTTTTGTTCATATATTTTCTGAGGGAAAATTTGTAAGCTGCCTTCACAACTGGAGAAGAGTTTTTGGATTTTTTTAATTTACAGTAAACTACATTTTTTAACCAGGCGATGGAAAGGTTAAAGTGTACTAAACTGTAAATGCTTCAGAGAACACCACCTCATCAGTGAAAGATAGCAGATTTAATGTCATGCATGATTGCCTCTGGAACTGGCTCTCTCATCTTTATTGATGATATAACTAATGATGGGAGCAAAAGCATATGCAATTAAATACTGAATTTTGCACATTGAAATTGACTTGATGTGATGTATATGGAACATGTAATTTTATGAAGATAAGAAAATACATTAAACATGAGTTTCAAATGCAAGTATCAAAAATGATTCCAAGATTCCTCATACAGTATGAGTACTTCGACTAATAACTGTATTATCCATAGTCACACATTTTGCGGAGTTGATGAAGAGAACCAATAAACATAATCTTGGTCTTGTCAGAATTCAGATATAAAACGTTTTGCTGCATCCAGTTTTTAAAGTCCTCTGTGCTCACGTCTAAGCAGTATGGTAAGACAGATTGTGTTTGATTAACATCTGGTGCATATGGAATGGAACAGCAATGGAAATAATGCTTAGGAGGCCTCAGCCAGATGTCATTCTGGTAAAATGGTAAAATGTTCACACCACACTTTTGTCATGGTTACCTGTTTCTTAGTACTATTACAAATTAGTTTGCCTATTCAATTCTTCTGTAAGTTATTATATTTTTTTTGTTTTTGCCTTGACATGTATGAATTACACTCTAACATTCTGTGTTATCATCAGAGAAGAGAACGGTGATCTTCTGACAAACATTTTTGGAAGACAGTGTTGGATGATATGCCAGCTCATGATCCAGGACATCTTAGTAGGTCAGGTGGGTAGCTGCATCAGCATGCATAGGCTGCAAAGGAAGTAATATTCCATGCTGAAAAGAGAAGAAAGAAAACAACATTTTGGCTGTGGAAACATCTTTGGGTGTGAGAAAGACAGGACAGACAAAAAAGATTAAATAGCATAGGAGAAGAAAAGCTGAGAGAGTGGAGGAGCCGGGAGCAGGGGAGAGGCAGAGATGCCGCTCAGGTGGTGCGAAGTGGGGAGAGGTGAAGAGAGGTGTGAAGTCAAAACATGCATGTGAAAAGAGAAGATTACATGAAAATAAGTCGGTCATTAAGAGAAAGGGGAAGGTGTGAACCAAGTTTCAGGATAATGTTTTGTTTCTGATGTCTTTCTGGTATGGTAGTTAAGAAACCCTTCTTTGAGAATGCAGATGGAGAGATCAGTGTGATCATGGCCATTTGAGGTAAAATGAGAAACTATGGACTTGGATAAATCTTTAATCTTCACAGCCCTAACATGTTCTCTGAAGCGGTCTCCTAGTCTCCTTCCGGTTTCCCCAACATAGATGTCTGGGCATTTCCTACAAGAGATAGAGTAAATAAGGTTGCTGGAGGTACAAGATGTCGTCTGAGTGATCTAAAATTGCCTTGGGTTCTGAGGGGCCTTGAATGAGTGTGGTGTTAGATATGTACTTGCAGGTGATGCATCGAGCTCTGTTGCAGGGGAAAGTGCCTGGTGTGGATGATTGTTGAGAGCGGTCAAGAGAGCTGTGAACAAGAAGGTTGCACAGATTAGGTGGTCGGCGATATGAGATGTTGGGGCGGTCAGAAATTAGGGTCCCAATGGAGGGATCAGCCTGTTGTTATGACCGCCAGCCAGCAGAGATCAACTCGTAAGCGAGTTAATCAGCACCAGCAGAGGTTTATTATTAACAAGCGCCACCGCACGTGTTAACACACCTGCAATTGCTCTACCGTGCTGCACGCCGTGTTATTTATACCATTCTAACCTGCTTCCCGTTGCTCGGTACTGACTATACACCTCATGAGCTCTACCAAGCGTTTACTATACCTTTTGTTGTCCTGGATTATTAACTTCCCTTATCGCCTTCGGTTTTAGGATTTTGCCTTACTCCTCGGATTGTTAGCCAACAGTCTTTACCAGATTTCAACCTACCTTTCTCCCTCTGATTACAATCCGACTCCTTGTTTTGGATTGTTAGTTGCCGAGACTCCCACCTACTCCTGCATCTGCATAGGATCCCTATCTCCTCTCAAGAGGATCCTTACACCTGTAGGATGGAAAAGCTGTCATTAATGGTCCTGGGGATAGAGAGTGTGTTAGGGTGGAAGGGAAGCACCAAAGGAATATGGTTGTTAGGCCGGGGGTTCCTGATCGAGTTGATGGTCAGGGGGCTGTTTTTGGCTCTGATGAGGGCCCTGTCAATAACATGGGAGGGGTATCCTCTGTTGATGAGTGCATTTTGAGTGCTTGGTTTTTAGTGTGTTTGGGGTGAAATACAAATACTTATAAGAAAAACATGAACATCACTCTAGGATTTTCCTCTTCTCACAATGAATTCCTAATACAAGAAATTGTATATGGCTGTGTGACGGATCAAAATCCAGCAGGGATCTGCTAACAGCTTAACCACCTGTAAAATGATCAGAGTACAACAGATGTTAAACTGAAAACTTGTTGAGGAGTAGGAGGCAAACAAACGAAATGAGGTGCAGAAATAAACCAGGGTTCTTTACAGTTTAATTGTTTGGCAATAATCATAAGTGGTTTCTTCAAATGTGAAAGCAATATGGATCTACTGTATATACAGCACCCTCCATATATATTGGAATTTTGAAAGTAACGAAGAGACTGAAACACTTACAAATATACCTTGTCCTGCAAAGTACTGCTACTTTATAAACATCATTCAAGCTGTAGGGTTTTTAAGAAAGTCAATTAGCAACCACACACAAAGTTCTTGAATAAATACAGTGCTATGGAATATTTGGAAAAACATTGCAGCATTCAAAATGATCTTGTTTTCTAATTCAAAAGGCCATGGAATCAATTAGTAAATGCGTATGTTCCCTGATTTCTAACAATATATACCATCCCAGAACTGAGATTTAAAGAAAATAATTTTAACAAGGTGCTGTAAAAATATTTTTAAATGGCTAGGCATAACATTTATATACAGTGTATATACAGTATAAGTACCAGCCTAACACTTCAAACAGTTTTCAGACAATATGTTCTTCTGTTCAGTTCAATTGTCATATGCAAAAGTGCAATTAAATGCTTATTTGCATGTAAGCCCCAATACAAGGACATTAAAGGAATCACCAAAAATATCAACAGAATAGCAGCAGCAACAAGTTAAATAACATACAACTTTAAAAAAGTCAGACAAGCAGTGTGAGAAAAACAACATCAGTAATCTTACAGTTTGTGGGAAGAAACTGTCTCTGAATCTGGAAGTTTGTGCCTTTATGCTCCTGTAATGCTTACCAGAGGGAAGGGGGGAGAAAAGTGAGAAACCAGGATGATTGGTGTCCTTAACAAAATCCTTGTTTATCCTTATCCTTGTTTGACACCGCATGTAATCTCATTTATTATTCTTTCATGTGGAGGTGAAGGTCCATAGCAACCATTTCTCCCACTTTTTGGTGAAAACAGAACCACAACTTACTGTTATACTACACTGTCCCTGTTTCCATATCTGCTCCCACCTTTCCCTTTAATTTTTATGAAGTCAGTTACAGGGTTTGCTCAAGTAAAATGAACTGCTATAATAGAAATGAAACAGGGTACTGAGGTCATTTTCAATGAGAACAGTTACAAATAAGGAGTGGCCATTAGGCCATAGCCATTAGTTGCTATGGACCTTCACCTCCACATGAAAGAATAATAAATGAGATTACATGCGGTGTCACCTAACTAATTTATCTGATAATCTCATCCATTTCATGAAAGCAGCCAAGGTATGTTGTTGGTACCGGGGTATATGGTACCAGTATGATGGGGTGACTTCTTTCATATCCCCACAACCCTTTATATAAAGAAGTTCTGTTCTCACATTTAAATGCAGCTCCACATAGTTTCAACATGTCACTGTTGAGTTTATCAGTTCCCCTTATAATCTTCTGTGCTCAGAACTGAAAAGATTCAGTTCCTTCAGTGTAGGACATTCCCTTAAGCCCTGGAATGTGTCACGTTGCTCTTCTCTGGACTTACTCTAAAGCAAGAGTATTTTTCTTGTTCTTAGTCAATGAAAATTGTACACAATATACCAAATGAGATCTTACTGGTGCGTTTTCAATTTTAGCATAACATCCATCCATCCCCTTGCATTTTTATTGCTACCACCCTCTGTCTATAAGATGCAAGTGATCAGCATAAATTATTTTCATAAGTAGGTTCTTTGTGTTACCTGCATTTTTCTATATTAAAGGTTATCTTCCAGGTATCTTCCAAGTCTTGAATTTGATTTAAATCATTTTGAATTTAATTTGCTTCATTAGTGTTCATTAATCATCTTGTTTTGTTACTCTGTGTAAATGTGAGTAGTTTTTGAAATATACCAGAATTTAGATCATTGATATGTGTTAGAAACAGCAGTGATCATAGTATATATCCCTGTAGTATTCACCCCTTATCTCTACAGTCTGTTTTCTATGCAGTTTTATCAGAAGCCTTCTGATAATCTAAATATACTAGATTTGATGTGTGTTCTTCTTGCTAGAACAAGCAATCAAGACCTGTGTTTTATTAATCCGTGTTGACTGTTCACTAATTTAAATGTGACTCCTCCTTTGCATTTTATGCTCTTATGTATTTTATAATTGGGAGAGTTACATGGGAACTCTCCCATTTGTAATATGCACAGGTGCATGAAAACAGTATAATTCTTTGTACAAATACAATTTTTACATAATATTTTAATATGATTTCCACCCAATTTGGCGTTTACCAATTGTATTGTTACAAACTGGGGGTGTCAGGAAAATAGAATGTAAATGTCACTGGCCGGTATGTACTGTAACAATTTTAAACAAGTAGGTCCTGAGTAACTTGTCAAACAGGACAAAGAAATATTTATTATCAAATAAAATAATGCAAAATGAAATCTGAAACACTATGCAACACCTTGACGGGCAATAAAGAGAAATACCCTGTAACCTAAATAGAAGTATCCTACCCAAAACTAATTCTCCTTTCCTACAATATGGATACCCAAAAGTGAACGTGAATCTATTTCTCTATAGTAAAAAAGCTAAAGATTAGGAAAGAATGTTTTTAGTCTTCCACAAAAAAGAAAATCAGAATTTCCTACAATGAATAGGACAACAATCTCTCTATAACAAGGTTCAAAATCTTTAGCTAGAATCTGATCTCCAAGACTAATCAGAAAAGGGTCTCTCACATGGTGAAGCCTTAAAGGAAGAAAATGGTGACCTTTATTCTGTCACTCATTGGCTTCTCTGTATACTTTCCCTTCCCTCCTCTCTCTGTCTTTTTGTTGTGTTCTATAGTATCTTGAAGGCTCTATTGGTTTATCAAGAAGTTAATTAACTAGAGTAGTCCTCCAAAATGTCTCTTTGATCATCTGTGTTTACCTGCTTATAAGCTCACCTTTAGTTAGTCAAAGACCTCAATCAAAACTCCTTGTTCCCAGATTGTCTGTGTAGGCCTTGAGCATCCATAACTGTAACAGTATCTTTACATTGTAGTTCCCAGTAACACTGCAGAGAGAGAATAAGAATGGACCGACATCTCTTCTGATCCCCCCACCTACTGATCCATTCATTCAGTGTCTCCTGATTGGAGAAACAGCACATCTCTCACTGACATCACTGCTAGATGCCTATGATTTTCCAAGAGATGCTCTACTGCTGATGAAAGGGAGCAAGCCCTGGTCAGCTAATCTACTAAGCGTACTAATTTTGCTTTTGTATATTTTGTAATAATTATGAATTATTTTGTATTCTATAAATCTCTAGTTTGTAATTACTCATTATTTGCAACTCTTGCATGGATCTGCCACTGAGAGGACACTTTTTTTCCCACAAAAGAATATTTTTCTTTTCAGGCGTGACATTCCACACACTAAAAGATTGATGAGAAAAATAAATAATGTAGCAGCTGTTATTTTTTATCTTTCATGTTAAGGGTTTAAGTGCTGTTGCACTGGTAACTTATGTAACTGCTTTTGTTACCCCCCAGGTAAGAGTGAAACCAAGAAACCTTCAATTAAAGACAAGCTGGGAGTGTAACTCAAGTGTTAGTAACTTGCTCTGCCAGAAAGGCCTATTGCCTCAGCCAAGGGTGTCCACTTGGCCTTGAAAAATATTTACCTTTTAATTCACTTTACATACAATATGGATGAACACGCACAAGTTAATAATAACATGGTGGTTGAAAGCATATAGAAGAGAGACTTGATGTGATGAGACTTAGGCAATGAACAAGAATGGCTCATTTTGAAATCCCTCAGAAATCCTGCATTGTCAAGAATAAGTTGGTGAACTCCCAATGTCTTTATGGGAATTTCAGTTTCTTGCTATGATACCCAGGCAGCACGGTGGTGCAGCCTTTAGCATTGCTGCCTCACAGTGCTTGACCCTGGGTTTAATTCTGGATCTGGGTGGCTATCTGTGTGGAGTTTGTATATTCTCCCCATGTTTGTGTGGGTTTATACCTGGTACCCCATTTTCTCCTGCAGTTCAATGACATACTGTTAATTTAATTGGTTTCTGGGAAAATGGCGTGTCTGTGGGTGCCCTGTGATGGACTGATTTTGCGCCCGTTGTTTGACAGGATGCGCTCTTTCTCCCCTGCAACCCTGTATTGGATTAAATCATTAGAAAATGGATCTACAGACTCTGATACCCTTCTTTAAATAACCAAAGAGTTAATTATATAACCCAAATTAATTACAATTAATTATTTATTATAATGAATGTAATAATTGATTGATTCAAATCAATTATAATTAATGGTTTATAATTAAACCAAATATTTAATTATAATAACCAAAAGGGCTTACCATATATTTATCAGTTCAATGTTTTTGTGACACAATATTTTATCAACTAGAAAAAAAATTACAGTACATGATTACAAGCGAACCCCTATTTTTCTTAGCACAATTAATGAAGGAATTACAATTGCATTGTAAAATATTTGGATAACAAGTAAAAAATTAAATAAGGACTGATAACTGACCTATATTTAGGTAATAAAAATTGTGTCCATGATATAGGACAATTATCCACTACAGGTTAGTGGATACAATCAATACCATCAAAAGAGATTTCAGAAGACCCCAGTAAAAGAGTATTTAGAGTATTTGACAGTGTGTCATACCATTTATTTTACCCCCTCCCCCTTTTTTACCCCCCCCCCCCTAGAAAAACATCTGATAACTTAAAACATTCAAGACATTCAGTCATTAACAGTTGAAAATATTTACAAGTAACCGAATCTCTGAGGCCACCACCCACACAGCCTGTAATGGTAGCTTTTTGTTATTAGTGGAGAAGGGGAGAAACTGTTTAAAGGGGTTAATTTAACCTTTCTTGTGCCATGTCTGTATTTACCTGACTTGGCAGACTGATTTGTGAGTTCTTAGAATGCCTTTGTGACAGCAAAGGTTAATGAATTCTGATTAGTGGTACTAATACCACTACTAATCTACAGAATCTACAGCTTTTCTGTGTGCATGTTATACTAATCTTATAACTTATATAAAACTTCCCTTCACTTTATTGGAAACAAATGGAGTTACAAACAATAAGATAAAAAAGAACAAGTAATAGGTTTATTCCATGCTGAAAAAAAGAAGAAAGAGAACACAACTTTTCGGCCGTGGAGCCTTCTTCAGGTGTGAAGAAGACCCTCCTGAGATAAAAAAGAAGCCTATTTCTTAAATGGCTCAATAGTGACAATAGACAATACTGTCTCATTGATAGAGTAATTTGAAAGTCTTGAGTTTTCTTTTTGGATGATGTTGGAACATTCAATTTCAGACTCAGTTGTGTTTCTGTGAAGTTTTTAATTTCCATAATGGAATAAAAATAAGTGAAAAAGAACATAACATCCCTCCTGCAATGCCTTCCATCCTTCTGAAATGGTTGTACTTTTATGTCGCCATCCAGTCTTTCATTTCACATTCAAATAAGCCTCCTTTCTTCTATTTTTACAGTACTGTGTAGATTCAGACCTGTTACTGTACATGCTAGACAAGTTTATTTCCCTTTTTTAAAGTCACAGCAGGCCTTTGCAACAAGTTTAAGAGGCACAATAATGCCCAATAAAAACCCTTTCCCTTGACGTATATTTCACAACTGAGGCAGTTCTGCTTTTGCTGCAGGTCTTTAATGAGTTAGAGTAAACATTAGAAAAGCATTGAGCCTCCTGTGTGAAACTGCCCTTTTCCAATTTACCTACTACTGATCCATCAACAGAGAATGCACCACTGCACTGCATCTTGTTAGAAGAATGATAGACTAAAGATCAATGTTTTGGGAGAAATATGATGCATCTACAATACTGAAAGCTGCAATATGTTCATGTTCTCTTCAGATTTCTGGTCTGAAGAGAACATACAAACTATATACAGATAGCACAAAGGGTGCAGAACTGAACCCAGGTCCCCTCACAGCAAGGCAGCAATGCTAACCACTATGTCCCCATGCC
The DNA here is from genome assembly GCF_040954835.1 of Lepisosteus oculatus. NCBI lineage: Eukaryota > Metazoa > Chordata > Actinopteri > Semionotiformes > Lepisosteidae > Lepisosteus > Lepisosteus oculatus. The sequence continues at coordinate 39,998,368 of NC_090698.1, read as the reverse complement.
AATAGCAAAAAAACAAAACACTGTGAGCATTATGTCTCATCCTTAATTCAAATTCTAAACCGAAACTAACCTAATCCTCACTTTGCTGTGACCACAAATCTCTGACCCCCAAAACAATTTCACTGCAGTCTGCCGTCTTTATGTAAAACCTATAAACCTTTTTAACTCTTTCTAGTTAAAACCATATTTGGAACAAATTAGCAGTTTGCAGACAATCAGCTCATTCAGTGGAAAAAATGCATGTATATAAACGAAATGATCACAACACCGTTGTACAATTTGAATTAGCTGAATACCAATAATCAAGTTTCTGGACTAGAAGTAGTAGAGAAAAGAGATACAGTTTTTTGCACGTGAAATATTCAGCACTCTGTTAGTAATAAAAGGATGCTTTTTTCAGAGAATTACAAAGTTTCGTAGATGTTATTAAGTTGTAGAATTGTGGCTATCGGCTGGATGCCGATCAAACATCAGAATTGAAGGCTTTATAGAAATTAAATGATTTGCTGACTTAAAAGCCAAAGGAACAAAAGGTTAATGATATGGCTCATATGGGGTTAAACTGTAGCATGCAATGACTCAAAACAGGCCTACAGGACACCTAAAAAAAAATTAGTAGAAGAAAAAAAAGATCATTGTATTCCTTTCAGTTATTGGGTCCACATCAAATGTACTGATTGTTAAAGAACAAGTCCTGTATATGTTAGATAAATGGACATGCTCTTTAGCATGTTGATGCACACTTTATGGGTGTAATGGTAAGCAAACATAATTTTCCAAAAGGCTAAAAGAGAAAAATATTTCAGATTAGTTTTAAAGGAACTCTTTTGTGTTTTGGACATTTCTAAAGAACAGCCTGTTAAAAGTGCTTTGTCATTGATTTATAAGCAAATAAATATTCAACAGATACTTTGACTTTTTAAATGGTTTGCTTTCTGTGCAAATAAGTTACTAAAACATGGCCAGATTTCTAGCCATGCTGAATGAGCTTCCCATTGCAAAAACAAAATATCTTCAAAAAGCAGCCAGACTGCTGGGCAACTGCTTACAAAATAAATAGCGACAAAAGATTCATAAAAGAAGTCAGATATTCTCCAGAGCATACCACCACTGCTACAGAGAAAGTAAGTAGAGTGTATGGCATGAAGGAGATGTGTCTAATGTGTTAAGAAAGAAGTCAGACCTATACAGTGTTCAGAAATACACGACAAGTAAGAAAGAAGCAATATATTTAGAGTGTTCATCACAAAGAAAGACATGTCTGAGACAGTGCACTGGTAAACGTACCTGTTAAAACACCATGTTACATTACACTTAGCAATTGTGAAGAAGCAAGCTTGCCCTTTTAAGGAAAATGTGGCACAGTAAGTTTTGAATAGTTTAATCTGGTACTTTTGGTCTGAGATGTCACTGGAAAAAGTATTGAAAAGGATGACTGAGAAACACTTAGAGGTTTTTCAAGAATAGCCCACAATGACTCCAGAGTAGTGCTGTGAGCACTGAGAAAGTCAATGTTGTCTGGAAAGCAGTGGCACAAATCCCTTATAAAAAGATCTGATTGATTGATTTTTGTTTTTGCTTTTACCAAGTATTGTTTAGCCTTTTTTTTTACAAACTCCAAAGTAGAAATGATTGGGCTACACCAGTTGTGATTCCAAAATTCCTTTGTATTTTCATTACCTGTAATACATGTATCTCCTTCACATGGAATCTGGAATAAGAGACATATTTATTGACAAACACAGATGGTTTTTGAGGAGGTGCCCTTTGTTTAGCAAAGTGGGTCTCTCACAAGCATACCAGTTCTTGCGTTTGTAGTTTAAGATTAAGAGAAATGCAAGAAAATAGATCATATAGATTATGTGAACTATACATATCTGCTTACCACTCTTATAGTCTCTGAACAGGGCACTTATTGGTATTCTGAATTTAAACGTTTAAATAGTGTTTTTTTTTTACATTATATTTATATTATTAATTTAGGCTTATTTCTTAATACTTCTACAGGAGCTTTTGAGAATTATAAAGTTCTGTTAAACATTTCAGAGTAAAGACATTTTTTTTTTCAGTTTATGTGGCAAAAATAGACACCACAATTGCAAGTGAGAGCATTGCATGAATAAGATCATTTTAGGCAACAAGTATGGCTTGCACTGTTCACTAACCAACAATGCCTTAATTTTATGTCAGTCTTGTGATGCTTGGCAAAGGACTTAATATTTTACTGTGAGGTATTCTATCTCCAGGACCCCATGCTTGCTAAAATCCTGTAAATGATAGAACCCCATGATGAGAGCTGTTAGCAAGCAGTTAAAGGCATCACAGAAATAAAAATATTTTAAGCATCCAACTGGGATGTTCTACTCTATATATTTCCATTTTAGACACTCTAAAGGTCCTTTTTATTGTTAAACACGAGCATTCAGTTCTGGTCTATACTTTACAAACTGGTGACTTCCATATGGGTGCTAAACATTCTTGAAAAATTACATTGGGTTGTAAATGTGGTGGCTCGGTTCAAATGAACTCCCCAGGCTGTTTGTCACAATGATGAGCCATCGTACATTGTTACAAATTTTAGTGTAGTGCCCTGTTGTGAATGGAATGCAAGCATCCAAAGAGGAGGGCTAAAGAAACAGCAAGAGAAATGTTTTAAAGGGTTGGGTTTCATGTTTTCAAAATATTTAACACTTACACAGTGCATACTTGGACCTGCCCCTGACAGAGTTAGGTGTTTTTCCTTGTGCTGCAGACACCTCCTGCTGTGTCTTTCCCCTTCCTCTCAGAGCAATCTCCAGTGTGGTGCAACTAATTTGGAAGCATTCCTGGAGACTTTTAAAGGAGGCCATGGCATTGAGTGAATAAACATTTAAAAACAAACTCTCAGGGACAGGTTAATAGGACCCAGAGTTCACATTGTGTTGAAAAGAATGCTGGAGGTGTTGGAATTAAGGTAGCTTGTGAAAAAAAATGCTTACTAAGATTCATTAACCTTCATGCTCTAAATGGGCATGCCTTTTATTTCACTATTCATCTCTTTCTTGTACTGTAATAATTTTCCCATTTTAATCATTTTAGGCAATGAACATAGAATAGTAGGAAGGTAATATTTAAGTTCCTCGCATCAGTTGTACACATACAACTTGCATTCAAGTGCAATGAATCCTCCCAGAAAGTATGTAAGTTCATGAAAGAAGAATGTGTGTGTTTTGGGCCCTGCTACTTGTTAAACTATGTACTTGTTCTCAGATGGTGTGATTGAAATACTTGTCTCACATTCTGGCACTCTCATTAATTATGCTAAATTCCAGAGCTATCAAACCTGAGGGGTTGTTTTCATGCATTTTGTGTAACCATGGTGATGATAATGTGCTTATGGCGTGTACAGTTGTTCTCAACACCACAATGTAATTCAATTTAGATTGCTGTGTGATCTGGCAATAATCCAGGAGTAAACAGCACATTCAGGATGATCTCAGCAGTCCTCCCTACTACTTCAGCTCTCACAGATCATTAGTCAGTGCAGACTTCAAGTGATCAAACAAGGGGTTGGCAGAAATTATTAATTGCTGAGGGCTTAGCTGGTACTTAATCAAAATTTTAACAATATGCATAATTTTGAATCAATTTGACATGATACAATTACCACCAAAATGCAAATGAGTGCTTGTGATCACGCTGTTTTGTGATAACATAATGAGAAGGTTATAAACCAGGGAGCTATTCAATCCATCTAATCTGTTTGGTAGATAGCAGTTAATTGATATAAGGATCTCATCCAGCCATTCTGCGTATTGCCCTAGGGAACATGGTTGTGTAGCTTGGTGTGTACATCCACAACTCTTTGTGTAAAGACTTTGCTCCTGTTCTTGATTTGAAATGCAATTCCATGCAGTTTCACCTTTGGTTGATGTGTCCCTGTTACATTAGAAATGAAGTATTTGTTGTTAGTGTTCCATAAGAGAATGTGATCACTTCTGTGATGTAAAAGGAGTTCATTCTTATACCAGTTTCCCCATCTCCCCACAATGGGCATGTATCCTTCTAAGCATAAAAGACTAGACTGTTCTTAAATAGAATGCCAGTTATTATTCTTCTATTTCACTGATTCTTTTATTCAAAGTTACTATTATACCAATTTATACAGCCAAGAATTCATATTGAACCAATCTGTATTAAGTACAGTACCTTGCTCCAATGTACAGCTGCAGTTACCAACCCAGGATTTAAAGCCAGTTCAGTCCAGAGCCTTAACCACTACCACACCCTCTTAGTGCTCCATGGGCAGGTACTGTATATGAAAACAAGATGGATATTGGCATTGCTCACAAAATGTGCTTATAAAGACATTTTTGTTTCAAACTACATTATACTAGGTTAAAAAGAAGAAAAAATGTACGGCAAGCTAAATAACTTGCATTGGTGGATCAGTGGTAGAATTCTCGCTTGCCACGCAGGAGGCCTGGGTTTGATTCCTGGCCAATGCAAAAAGGTTTCTTGGGTGGAGCGGTGGGTCTGTGCCTGAGGCTCTGCACCTGTGGCTGGCAGAGAAATCCTACTCTGTTGGGCCCCTGAGCAAGGCCCTTAACCTCAACTGCTCCTGGGGCACTGTGCAATGGCTGACCCTGTGCTCTGACCCCAAGCTTCTCTCCCTGTCTGTGTCTCATGGAGACCAAGCTGGGGTATGTGAAAAGATGAATTCCTAATGCAAGAAATTGTATATGGCTTATAAAGTGATATTATCTATTATTATAACTACCATATATTTCATTGCATTGAAGAGGAGGCCAAGCAGGATCCTACCTTCTGAACTGGTTCAGATGCATAATACACTGCCAGCTTGCCCCACACGTCATTTCTGACAATATGGAGAACTATGTGGGAAGCAAACTACATTGCTGCTATCTTTTAAGTATAGTTTAGATCAGAGCTCAGTAATGTTTAGTGACTAACGATCACCTGTTGGCTTCTGTTGGCTGAGGAATGTCTGCATTTGCATCCAAGAATAGCAGATAACCCACATTCCTATATAATGGAATATCTGAGATCACTGTACAAACATCCTACACATTGTTCTGAGTTCAGATCTCTGATTGAATGGGAACATTACATGGTGAGAGGTCAATTATAATCATTTAGAAGTCCCCACAAATTTCTATGTTCCTTGCCATTGAAAGTTGCACTTTTTTTGTTACTCCCTTTTCTGCTGCTTTTTTTGTTTGAATAAATCAGAATTGACATATAGCATTACTGCAGAGTAAATAATAAAAACAACCTGTATTTATAGTATCCATTTCTTTATACTATAATACATACATATATATGTAATATATTTCGAACCACTTCTTCCAATTCAGGAATGCAGGGGTCATAACCTATCTCATCAAGCAACAAGCACAAAGCAAGGTACATCCTGAACGTGGTGCCAGTCCATCGCAGATCACAGACAGAGAAATGTATTTGAAAGCTGGAGATAAGATTTTTAAGATCACATCTGAGATCACACATTTAAGATCACATTACATTGGTAGTGGTGGAGGGGAGTCCCCATTACCTGTAAAGTGCTTTGAGTGGAGTGTCCAGAAAAGTGCTATATAAGTGTAAGCAATTATTATTATTATTATTATTATTATTATTATTATTATTATTATTATTATTATTATTATTATTATTATTATTATTATTATTACATCTGTTTCAAACTCCAAATAAGAAACCAAATTTCAATTAAATATATTTTTGTTGTGCAGGATCCTAAATGAGGAGTTCTTATAGTTAATATTATTACTTTTTATACCACATTAGAAACCAATATTCCCCTTCATAGTAGAACATTTTCTCATAAAATCTAACTGGAAACTTTGTGTACTACCGTTCATGCACATGTAGAGCTGTGTCAGTGAATTGCAATGCTGTGGTATAGGGCTAACTCAAAACAGGAATAAATATAAGTTTCCATTCAAGAGCACTGGCACTGGCAGCCAAATCCAGTCTTGCAGATCCACGGGCTGTCATGGTCTTCTTGGCTCTAGGGGTGTTGCTCATTCTGATTTGGGGAGCATATCCCCACTGCCAAGCCCCCAGGAACAAAGAGGATGCATGGGTCTGGCATTTCAGTAGTGGAAAACTTCAGTGCGCTGGAATAAGATGAGATAAGATCACTTTATAAGCCATATACAATTTCTTGCATTAGGAATTTGTCTTTTCCACATACCCCAGCTTGCTCTGCATGAGACACACAGACAGAGAGAAGCTTGGGGTCAGAGTGCAGGACCAGCCATCATACAGTGGCCCTGGAGCAGTTGGGGTTAAGGGTCTTGCTCAGGAGCCCAACAGAGTAGGATTCCTCTGCCAGGAGCACGATTTGAACCAGCAACCTTCCAGCCACAAGTACAAATCCTTAGCCACACAGCCACCGCTCCACCCAGGAATGGAGAGTCAAGGAGAAAGTAGAAGCAGTACTGCAATCGTGACGAAGAACAGGATGAGAATGAATAATTGACAAAGCACTGCTGAAACGGTGCCTTGGCATTACATTGAGAAACAACAACTGAATAATTGAAAATTTAATTACTCACTAGGACGGATCATCAGAAGGGGATCCAGTCAGAGCAGAAAGCCCAAGAAAACCGTGGGCTCTCATGAGTATGCAATGGTTTGCCAGGTGCAACCACAAGCAAAGGGACACCACAGGAAAGCAATCATAACATGGTGTGCTTGTGTGAGTGTAGGAAGGGCCAAACTTCATATTGTATACAGTAATATGCAAGAAGTGGTCCTTTAAACTTGGAAGCGCAGAAAAAGAAGATGTACTATGGATTCAAACCAAACCAAAATAAACAGAACAGGACAACCTTATGATGCATTGCTTATTTGGAGTCTAAAGTAGACTTGAATCGAAATGTAGACAGTTCCACTGCCAGGCAGCCTCCCAGGCATCTGATTAAGCAATTGTCCACGCAATGAGAGCAAGGCATGGAGCCACATTTTCATGCTGGGCAATCACTCAATCAAGCCTGCGTAATCTGGGTAATCACTAAATTCCAGACAGACCACCTTCCAGACTAACTGAATCAAAGTGGCTGAGCATTTTCAAAGTTCCAGTTTTGACAGCAAACCACAATCATTATTTGTTTCTAAATTACATTAACATCATCTTACAGGACATTCAGAGCCTGTGTTACATAAATTTCAATGGACCGTTTTACAAGGTGCTTAAGAAGAGTTACGTGTAATGAAAAGACAGACCATAGGCATGTATTTCAAGTTATTTGGACAACATCTATCATTAAAAATATTATCTACTTTTTTATTCATTTCTAGAACATTTTATTTTGTTATAACAGGGAGGTAACCAGGGAAATACTTTGAACTACTCTTGTATTTATATCAAATGCTACAAACTAATTATGAGCTTCTAGTAAAATCACCTTTCTGCATTAGCAACATCAAAGCAGTACCAAGCCAAACACAAAAAAGATCTAATGCCAGGAACATAAATTAATAATGGGTCATTTAAAAAAAAAATCAACTTTTTGCACATATAATGTATTTATGTATTAAGTATTAAAAGTGAAATATTAAATAGTTTCACAAAAGTGAATCCTAGTGATGGACAGTATGTTCTAATATTTAATTTAATGTTTCCTTTGGTTTGCATTTTTACAGATCAATCTTTCATTGCTTTCATTAGGTCAGGAGATACAATGTCCTGCCAATAATCTCATTTAAAATGAAAGTCTCAGCTATAGATGCACTATTTTTAATTACCTGAATATTTGGTGGAGTGATGTTTTTCTCAAAATCATACCTTCAGCTCTTGTGAAAGAAAGTATGACAACAACAAGTGTCTCAGTTCATGATAATTTCTGATACAAAACGTTCTCTGTTTATCTCAGTATGCATACAAGCTATATTCTGTGGAATCTTTTCTTAATGTCCATCTGTATTGTTTTGCCTTTGCTTTGCTGTAAAATCATTTGTGTGGACAGAGTGATCGAAGATCTGTCATTCAAATCATTAACAGTGCAATGACAGTTGAAAAACTTCTGAGACAGATATAAAAGGATATAGTATTGGTTGTTGCATGTTGCAGATTTTATACTCAATATTGCAGAAAATGAAACAATAAAGTCACTATGTACTAGATTCCTTTGGTTTTAGTTATTCTTTCGCTTTTCTGGGTAGACAATTGTGGGTATGTTGGGAATGGAAATTCTGTGCTTTTATTGGGCTTTTGTGGTGTAGAGAAGTGAATGAATGAGATTTACAAACACACTGAAAGATTTTGCAAACAATGTCCTGTCAAGTTACTAACAGTTGCCATACATGATAGATACCAGTCTAGAGATCGTTTGTTTTCAAAATCTAATTTATAGGCAGAAACTAAAACCTCTTGGTAGCATGACAGGCAGCAAATAGGTTGCAATAAAATGTAAATATTGATAGTCTATAACACCAAACAATGGTGCCTGTATTGTGCATCCAAACTACAGTTGACTCTTAAGGCCTTGACAAATGAGTGTGTAAAGTTCCTGTATTTTAGCAATCGTGTTAACAAGTGAGTTTTCCATGGCAACAGTAGCTGTTACTTGTTGATCAAATTGTCACCAAACCATAGTCATTTTCTTAGATTTTTAGAAGTTCCTTCCATAACCCTCCTTAATTAGATATAACTAGTGTTAATTTTAGAGATTGTCATTTAGTAATTAAACCAAATTACTTTCTAACAAAATGCAGATTATTTTGTTGCATAAAGTATGTGCTCTGAAACAAACAATAATAATTCAAACAAATTTATCTTGGGTCTTTTTTAATGTTTTTTTTATCTAGGGCTCCACAGCCTGATGTGAAACAATATTCATAAATAATTCAAAGAATAATTCAAAGTTAAAATGTTAAAATGTTCTTAAGTCATTAATTTAGAAATATGTCAAGATGAACATGTGTAAGGTACAGAATAGCAGCATTGATGTTTTCAACAGCACATAAGACAGCTGTGTGTAAAAAATATGTACAAAGAATGTATTTTCTTAACTTCTCTATCTTTTTTCCATTTAAAAATGGAAGGAAGGTTTCCCTTAGAAACAGCATGAAACAGTGTGGAGGAACGATCGAGCTAGAATTGTTTTCCATGTCTGAAGCCAATTTTTAATTAAATGACTAGAGATATTATTAAATGGAATTATTAGTTCTGTATGCTCAGTGAGGTTCATAATGTTAAGAAATTAATGGAAATGCAGAGTTTTACACTACAAACGTTGAACTCCAAACATTGTGAAATATTAAACTTAAAGTAAAAATACTAACTATTAAAGTGGGCTTTAAATACAGTAGGGATCAGACAGAACCAAAAGTTAAATACCTCTGCCCGTAAAGTTTTTTTTTAATTGAAAAACAAATCTGCATCATATCAAATTAGTGTTTGCTAAATGCTACAGTGGAAAGAGTAGTTGTTTTTAACAGCAGATAAGTGCCACTCAATATCACTGACAAGTAAAATTCTCTTTTTATCTGATACATCTTTTTTACTTTGCTGAATTGTTCATTTCTTTTGGACAGCAGCCACCACAAGCAGATTCTACCCACTTGAACTGTAGGACTTCAGCTATTGGGGATTGGAGATGCCCATCCCCGATCTTAAATGAACACTTTGAAAAGATAGCGTTCAATGTCAGAGCCTCATGCCTATGGCAAACAAAGACACATTTTATTTGTATAAACGTCAAGAAAACACATTCATTTCCTTTGACTCTTTTCAAAACAAATATGAAAATACTGTCTTTCAGTCATCACCTTTGCAAAGATATCTGTGACATGTAAGTTTGTAACAAAATGCCTTAGTTTATATATCTGGTTCTTCAGTTTCTGGAAAGGTTATCTGTAGTCACCACAATTTAGAGCCAGATACAGTGTAAATGTGTATCATATCTTAAATACTTTATTATATAATGTCCATAAATGTTGTTTTGGAATTATTATATTAAAGCTAATAAATGTGTGTTGGTAAAAATAACAACAGACATATTATGTCTAACTGAATTGCAGGCTGGCATCTGATTTATAATTTTTTTTCCTCCACCTAGAAAGAACTGAATAACACATTGACGATGTAGTCACACAGACAACTGATGAAAAAATATTCAACATGGAAGTGCTACATGGACATCTCTTCCTGACATTGTAAATTCCACACTTATTCACATGAACCACAAACATAATATTTAATACTTCCTAGATAGGCTTGTACTACCTTCTGCTTTTCCCATAAATCCCTGACAGACACAAAGCTTCCAAAGTCTGCTGATGTAACAGGATGTGTGCATGACACTTATCAAGTAAATGTGATTTCCATTTTTCAAGAAGGATCAAGCTTTCTGTTATTGGTCTTGCATTAATCACAGCACAATATAATCATACGTTGTCTGCTGGGCTGTATATACAACCTCCATTTGGACCAGTTGCCTAAGGCTTGATGGTACTGATCTCATTATCTAACTTCTGCTGTAAAAGTATACTCAGCAAAACTTTCCCTCTCATTAAAAAGTGAAATGCTGCATCCCAGTTTCTCTTCTTCTTGCATAATACATTTTCAAAAGCACATGGGTATTTCTACATAAGAGAATGGACTGACAATCTATGACTGGATTAGTTTTTCATGACATTCAAATTACAAATCCATACTCAGCTATATTTTTCCCAACAGGGATTTTTAGTTTTGGAAAATAAATTAATAAAATCAAATAAAATATAAGACTAAAGTATTTGTACTTCAATACCTAAAACATAACTCGTGCACAGATATGGGCTATCAAAAGTATGATTTGGCAAACATTTTCCAAACTTTACCTCTTTCACACTATCTGCACTCTTGTATTCACATACAAGTATATAGTATGAATATATAAATGTAAATCTTTTAAGATGAATATAGGATAAAATCCCTCTCTAGCAGGTTGGGCAGGTTTAGTCTTAGGATATATCACTCTGATTATTGTGCAATCCGATCATGGTTGAGATCTCTTCACCTCTGTGGCTTTGCTTCCTCAGTCTGACACCTTTGCACCTCAAAGTGAAAGGACCCTTCCCAGATATTCTTCCCGCATCTGGGAAGAATGGGGATAAATATCCTCGTATTAGCTTTTATCATATCTTTGAATTTCTTCTTCTTTCCTCCACTGATGACACTACCTTGACAAGCCTGGGTGAACAGAATCTTCTTTGGCAGATTGGAATCTAAGCTCTGGATGGCATGACTAGTCCAATGGAGCTGGTGGTGATTAGAACTTCAATTACTGTGAGGCTGCTTGAGAGAGAACACTTATGTTGCTGCATCTGCCCAGCAGTACCTGGAGAAAACCCACACAAACATGGCTAGAACATACAAATGACATGCAGATAGCAACCCTGCTCCAGAACTGAGGCCAGGGCCCCGGTGTTCAATTCTGTGAGGCAGCAATTCTAACCACAGCCAGTTACACCTGCAGTGTTACACCTGCTGTTCTATGACATCTTCTGGCCCTATAATCTAACCACACTAGCACAAAACCTTGATAAGCTACAGAAAGAAAACCTGGTTTCTGCAAAAAAGGAAAACAAATCCAACATCGGACTAAATCTTCCTCTTTAAACCAGGGATGACCATAAATGAAAAAGAATCTGTTTCCCTTTTCTAAATGTGCACCACTAAAATAGGAGAGACAATTTCTACAACATAGGAATAATTGTTTTCAATAAATAAGGCAGCAAGCTCTCTTAAAATAATGCTTAAGCTCCTGTTGTCTTTAGATTTCAGATTCTGGACAGAATTTGGTTTGTACGACTGATTGTAAAAATAAATTTAATGATAATAAATTTGATGATTTGATGACGAAATACATTTGATGATGATAACAATGATTCGTCTATTCCGCCTTCCTTCTTCTTCTTCCTTTTATTTTCTTCTTTTCCTCTCTTTTCAGTAACTTTATTTTTCTTACAGTATGCTCCGTTTCATGGAGAATGGCTTAATGACCTATGTGGAATTGGCCGGTCACTATTGAACATCCATGTGTCCTTTGTCTTACCACTTTATCAATACAGGGTTGTGGGGCAGCCAGAGCCTTTTCCGTCAAGCAAGTTTCCTAAATTGATGTGAATGATTTCCAGATTTAAAATTGTGCATTATTCCAGTTAGATTCTGTTTCATACATGGCTTTTATATTTATTGGATACTGTATCTTATGAGCAAAACATGCATTGTATGTTATGCACTAATGATAATTTTTATTAAATAAAAAGGAATACTTGTTTTAGATGTATATACACACTACATAAACACACTTTTGTGCAGAAATATTAACATTTTGCTCTGTTCAGTCATTTTTTTCCTTCACAATTCAATGGTGATCTTTAATTTGAAAGATCTGAAATTTAACTAATTTAGATTCAAATCAATTAAACACAGCTTTTGATGTGTTAACATGACTTGTACTTTACAAGTCGGTATAATCATTATTTATTACTTCATGTGATTTATCTATTCGACATTATTTCTGTATGTTCTTTTACCATAATCACCATTTTAACTTTTTGATTTTTGTTGATTTATGTTGTGGGAGGCAAGGTGTTGCAATGGTTAGCATTGCTGCCTCATAGCGTTAGGGCCCTTTGTTCAATACCAGACCTTGAGTGCTATCTGTGTGGAGTCTGTATGTTCTCCCCATGTTTGCATGGGTTTACCTTTACGGTTCAAAGAATGGTAGGTTAACTGGCAGCTAATAAAAGTGACCCTGCTGTGAGTGTCTGTGTGTGCACTGAGAAGGACTGGCATCCCATCCAGGGTGTGTACGGCCTTACACCCATTGTTTTATGGGATAGGTTCCAGTTCCCCAGCAACATGGTATTAGATAAAGTGGTTAAATGGATGGATGGGTGGATTTATGTTGTCTGATCATTTAAGCCAAAATCAAGCTGCGTGAGTACCATCTGTGCAAATATTTAATACAACATTATATTATGGCACATCAATGAAAGGATTTGGCAAGACTAAACCACATGTCAACATTGTTATTTGTTTAATAGAGCTCATTGTCAAGAGGATATAGTATTTTTTTCTGTTCTTACCTTATACTGACATCTGATGGACATTTATTTTATCTGAATACTTTCATTTGACAGAGAAACATAAAATTTGTATATGATTTGTATCTCCATTAATTTCCGTGTGAATTAAATTGACAAAGATTTGGAATGTATGGGATGACGTCCCATATTTTTGGAAAACCCATATCTTTTTCCATCAGACTCAGATGTATATGGGATGTCTTCATCTCTTACTGACAAGTTAAGATGAATGGTTTAATCTCAAATACAAAGTGGAGGTTTGCAAGCTTACAAATCTAATAATAGCTTGTCTGAACTGTGTAGAAAATAAAATTCAAGGAACTGACTTGATCCCTCACAACTTAATATGACACCCATATTTGCCAATATCAACTCCATTATAAACAGGATATATACTGATGGAAAAAAGAAATGCTACACCTCCTCCTCCACACTCTGGCCCTCCCGTCTGCATGGAACAGGCTGAAGAGTGACTCATCCATGAAGAGAACCTGATGCCACTGCTGACGAGACCATTGCAGCCTCTGTCTGGCCCAAGCCATTCAAGTGTGACGTCTAGGAGGTGTGAGCAGATGTGGGCATTGTGTCTGCTGGCAGTTTCAGCAGCTGTACAGGTGGCAGATCTCAAACAATCTCCCAGATGGACCAGTCTGATGTGTCGGTCCTGCTCTGGTGTAGTCACTCAAAGGCAACTGGATCTGTCCTGCCGGTCTGCTGAAACCTTCTCTGGAGTTGGGACATAGCGGAGTGGCTTACTCCATAGCGTCTGGCAACGCTGGCACATGACATGCCTGCCTGCAGCATGCCAATGGCGCTCTCCCTTGCTTCTGATGACATTCAAGGCATCATCAAGGTGGAGGCTGCACATTGGTGGTGGTGGAGGGGAGTCCCCATTACCTGTAAAGCACTTTGGAGTGGAGTGTTCAGAAAAGCGCTATATAAGTGTAAGCAATTATTATTATTATTATTATTATTATTATTATTATTATTATTATCATCATCATATCAGGCATTTTTCCACCCGGACCTCATTGGATAAAATGCACCTAAGGAGGTTTCGTGTGATTGGCGATTTGCAATGCCTCACTGCACAACCTGTATTGCTGGTCAGAGGGCTTATAAACAAATTGACAACTTTTTGTGAAAGTACATAAGGTATAACTACAGTACTATACTATTCTCATTCCAGAAAATGTTGCATTTCTTTTTTAAATCAGTATAGATGTAGCCCCATAATCAATATGTATGCCACATTGACAGAAGAACACATTCCTTCCAAGATAGGGGATATTTTATGTCAACTGAAATATAGCAGAACTACAGAATAATAATAATAATAATAATAATTGCTTACACTTATATAGCGCTTTTCTGGACACTCCACTCAAAGCGCTTTACAGGTAATGGGGACTCCCCTCCACCACCACCAATGTGCAGCATCCACCTGGATGATGCGACGGCAGCCATAGTGCACCAGAACGCTCACCACACATCAGCTATCAGTGGGGAGGAGAGCAGAGTAATGTAGCCAATTCATAGAGGGGGATTATTAGGAGGCCATGATGGGGTAAAGGCCAGGGGGGAAATTTGGCCAGGACACCGGGGTTACACCCCTACTCTTTTCGAGAAGCGCCCTGGGATTTTTAATGACCACAGAGAGTCAGGACCTCGGTTTTACGTCTCATCCGAAGGAATGCAGAATGCAGAGATATCCATCAAACAGAGAGGCTTGATATGTAGTTTCAAACTATTTAAATAAATCTGACATTAGAAAACCTTACCTATACAGACGTAGAACTTTAAATTACCTTAAATAAAACCTAGCACGGGCAATGATTTTGTAGACATATTCTGAGATAATGATGGGAATCTTTTACATGATGAAAGAGAAATAGTCATTCAAAACAGTAGTAGCCATGAACTGGAAAACTGCAATTGTAGAGCTAATCCATAAAAATGGTCTCAAAACCAAACCAAAAAATTACAGACCAATACTTCTCTTACTTGTCAGGTTATGTAAACAGTAATTAGAAATACATTTTAAGATTAAATGTATGGTGACATATTTCTAGGGGATTTATATTAGGTTTGTATTAGAATTATTTGAGATTATTATACAGCATATATTTCTTAACTAAGAGGTCTCTTAACAAACAGCAGCAACAATGAATACAGACAGAACATACAATCCATATTTTCAAAAGGTTTTTGATAAAGATCCTCATAAAAGATTAACTCACAAATTGCAGTAGTCAAAGAAGAGCATGTATTTATATTAAGAACTGGTTAATAGGTAGAAAACAATGAGTACAGATAAGGGGAAATGCTCCAAATGAAATATAATCAGCTAAGTGCCACATGTACAGTACTAGGACTCTTCCCTTCCTCATTTCTAGGAATGATGCAGATTTTAGTGGAGTTGAAAAACAAGCCAAGTTCACAGCTGACCCCAAATAGGATTTTGTGAAATTTTGCTTATCACGTTACAACAAAGTTATTTCTGCTCTGGAATCAGTCCAGAAAAGACCAGCTAGGTACCTTCTCAGGCTCAAAGGAATGTCTGACTCTCATAGACTGAAAGAACAGAATTTTGTAGCCTTGACCAGATAAGGTCCTTCACGTAAACCCTATTGACTTCTGAAATACTAGTGAAATATGAACCATAGTATACAGATAGAAAATAAATTGCATACAAAAGTGAGAAGAGGCTCTTTTTTCACAAAAGGTTTTGGAAGCCTGGAACAAGCTACCCAGCCATGTTGTTGAAGCCAATAACATTTTTAAATAAATGGCTAGATGAGATCTTTGGATCAGTTAGCTACTAAACAAGTAAAATAAAAAATAATAATTTGGTATTATAAACAGCTAAGAGTACTCTTTTCTTTTACAGTAGGCATATAATTGCAACAAAGTGCAACTAAGAAAATTGGCTTGAGTAGATTGTGACCCTACGATAAAAGGTAAAAGGATTGTTACCAGGAAGATTCTGCTGTGGTTGAATCGTTGAGTAAAAGTGTGAATGAATTAGTCAAATCAGTCAGTTCATATCAATCCAGTTGACATGAATCCTAAAGTCTGACAAATGGCCTTGTATTCTGTATTCATAATTGATTCCCATTGCCCATTGCATTAATTTCCCAACCTTTGTAATGAATTAGAGCTTCTTAACTTTATATGCATGCCATTCAAAACATAGTAAAGGTGTGTCTGAAATAATAATGTATTTTATTAAAGGTGGTATTCTTTCCCTTTTTGGTGCGTGTTTTGATATGTATTTCTTGCTCACAGAAATGCAAGAGAACTTAACATTAGTGGTGCAATGGAGCTGCAAAATCAAACTTTTAAGAGCTGCAGAAGCTGCCAGCGTTAAAGAATATTGTGCAGCTGGCGCCACCTTGTGGCAATTAAGGGACAATAATTTGCAGGTTGGCATTAGTCATCTCTATATTAAGTGCCAAACCTCCATAAATGAGAAAATCTATTAAACTTCTACACAACAGACTGATTTTACATTAGATCATCTACGTCCATCCACGTCAAAGTATATAAACCAGGAATTATTGACCCATTCAGGTTTATTTATAAACAGAATAAAGAAAACTTGCAAGTTGTAGCACTTAGGTCATGGCCAGGTGTCTGCCATAGATCTTATCAACTTAATAATAATAATTATAATTCCTTACACTTATATTGTGCTTTTCTGGATACTCCACTCAAAGAGCTATACAGGTAATGGGGACTCCTCTCCACCACCAACAATGTGCAGCATCCACCTGGATGATGTGACAGCAGCCATAGCGTGCCAGAACATTCACCACACATCAGCTATCAGTGGGGAGAACAGAGTAATGTAGCCAATTCATAGATGGGAATTATTAGGAGGCCATGATTGGTAAAGGCCAAAGGGAAATTTGGCCAGGACACCAGGGTTACACCCCTACTCTTTTTGAGAAGTGCCCTGGGATTTTTAATGACTTTAGAGAGTCAGCAACTCGATGTTATGTCTCATCCGAAGGACAGCGCCTTTTTACAGTATAGTATTTCCGTCACTATACTGGGGCATTAAGACCCACACAGATCGGAGGGCAAGCGCCCCCTTTTGGCCCCCTATCTTGAGACTAAAGCAGGGATAATAAACCCCAGTTGTTTTATGGTTTTCATTCCACATAATCGGTTAATTACTAAATTGAACATAATGTCCTAGTGCTACAAATTGTGGTAAGTACTGTAGATACCGAACAGGACTAAGCCTTTAAGAAACCAGTGTTGCCCAACATTGGGGTAATGATTTATAGAATATGTACATGGATACCAATTGCCCTGTAGTAGATGGAATCATAATGCAGAATTCAGGATTGTAGGTTTATGTAATTCAGAGCTCAGATTCTCAGTTCTTAAATTCTGCACTCTTACAGCAAATTGCACAAATGACTCTTAAACCTGCAATGTGATTTGCTTATTGAACTTTTTCACTTTATCCATGGAACACATGATATTCAGCAATCTTCATTACTGCTTGGTATCCACATTAAACAAAAAATTAAATTCCAATTAATTTTGCTTAACTCAATATTTGCATTGCGCTTCAAGCTTATACTATACTAGCCTTATCATTTTATTAATTTGTACTTAAGTCATTGTTTCCCATAATGTAAAATGTCATTTATGTATGCCATATATTAAGTCACCCTGGCCGTGCACGGAAAAAAAAATACTATTTTTTTTAAATGTATTCTTATTTCAGCCCAGTTCTCCTTCAAGACGACACTTGTGTGTTACACGAAATACAAATCTATTAACTAGAATATAAACTAAAGTTGACAAATTAAATCTGCTCTTCACTATAGTATCTGGCCTGCATCTCGCTTTCAGTACTAATCATGAGTTAAGATTATTGGCTTCAAATAAAACTTAAGTCTTCCCCATACAGGTTTGAGTGCGTCAACGTGGAAACCAGAAGAGGATAACTTGACACTGAAAACTTTATTGAAAGCAGAAAAACGTTTTGGCTGTTGGAAGTAACCTCTACTTGATTCTCTCTTTCCATGTGTGAACTAACGTTCAGAACTTAATTTTCATATTTCCAGATTTACACAAAACTCCAGATTCATTAAATGCCATCTTTTAAATTTTTTTAGCTTTCTAAAAGTTGGAAATCTAAAAATATCCTGTAGGATGTGAAGAAATGTAGAATAGGAGAACATCAAGGAGGTTTGTGGGTCATAGCACAGCATACAGAGTAAAAGCAAAACCCTTTCCCCAGGTATTCTCACATGAAAGACTGTCTGCTTTCAGTGTTATGTGATCTCACTATTGCATATCTCACAGCTGGCAGTTTAGATCAAATCTCCCTCCCCAAAAGGAGTGTTCTGAGCCCTAGAACCAGTCTGAAGTGAGTAGTACTCAATATTCTTTCAGTGTGTATCATGCCAAAATAAAGTCATTGCAAATCAATGAAGGCAATGCAACATGACTGAGGTGATGTGAAAGGCCATTTACACAGAGAAGAGACCATACAATTGTTTTCAGTACAAACCCAATGTATTTCCATATAACCTTGTGATTATATAACAGTCCCAAAAAACAGTGGAGTAAACAACTCGGACAAAAAATTACAGAAAGGAAAAATTCTGGCGCCTCTTATCGCATTTATTATGTACGAGGAACATTTCTTCCCCCTTCTCCACCCAATCCCCCACCACCCCTCCCAAATGTAACCAATCCAAGAAAACTACAACCTCCTGCCTTGCTTTTCACATACTAGGATGAACATGCATGCAAAGATTCAAATGATACTTAAATTGCAAATATACACAATGTAGTCTTATTTTAAAAAAGAATCCCATCCTTTAGAAAACATTATGCCAGTGTAAAAGTTGGTGGTTAAGATCTAAAAAAAAAGCAAGCTCCACATCTGAACCCTTTTGGTTATATTCTCTTCACTGCATCGTCGATTTCAGAGATCTGTTCCTTAAGCTGGTTCCACTGCTCTGGGTTCAAAGCAATTCCTGAAAAGACAATTTAAAAAAAAAAAGAACAGAGCTAAGAAAAGTACATCTGCTGCGTTTTAAATACCGATTTCGACAGAAAATGTGGCTCTTTATTAAGCCATCTCCTTTGAAATTTAAATTAGTTTAAAAAGCCAAGGGACACAAAGAAAAAATAAACTAACTGGATAATGAAAAGTTTCAGAATAGCATCTTTCACTCTATAAGCAAATCAAAATAATTACACAGGCAGTGGAAGAATTATTTGACATGAATTTATATTAACAGACTCTTGAGGGGCTTCAATAACTACGTGTTTAAGGGAAAGATTAAGAGAATAGAAGGAGATCAAAGCAATAAAAACTTTCTTCTGCCTGACATCTTCTTATGGTGTGAAAGCATTTATATAATATTGTTTTCAGAAACCCCTAAACAGAGAGTGACAAGAAAAACAAACGGTAAATAAAGAATGTAATAATAAATTCAATTCCACAGCCATTCGTGGCTACTAGGAACTGCTGGAATACCATAAAATTCCATGGTCATACATTACCTTTTTTTCCAGGCTTCATTTCACCTTCCTGGTCCATCCAGTACTCCCGGATGTCAATCAGGACCTTGCCTTTGAAGTCTCGGACACTGACGTACCTCATCTTCCCAATCTGTGAAGAAAACCGCACAAGGAGTACAAAGAGTGTTTGAACGACCCAGATCTAAGTGTGCTTTAAAAGTCACTGTGATACAGTGTGTCCACATCATAGTAAAGTCTCACCAGTTATAGATCACTTTTATAAAACACATTATGAATAGCGTACAAGAATGTTCAGCTACTGCACTGGCTCCACTACAATTGCGATTCATTTGCAACAGTTGGGTGCATCAGCTTCTGTGCGGGCTATAAAAAACAAAATACTGCACCATTCATTGGTTTTACAATATTACAACACAAAAATGTGTCACATCAAGTGTAATTATTGTAAAGAGAAGCAGTTCCACCAGCACAACTCTGCAAAATGTCATCTCTTATACTATAACAGATGACACATGACAAACTTAAAAAATATGACTCGCCAAGATCAACCCTTAAAAACCTGTGCAGCTGTTGACAGAATTTACACTTATTTGAAGTTAACTGTTAAAGCTGAGATGGAACTATTCAATAAACATTGATATGTGGACTTATCATAATCTACAAAACTGTTAATCACAGTGGTGTTTACTAGTATATCAGACATGTCATTCTTAGTTTCTCAAAGAAATGAACATATCCAATGTGACTTGCAAAATTGGACAAAAGGCTGGATGAATAGAAAGGGGAACTGCAGTCCTTATTTCTCAGACCAGCTATTGAATCTCGGTAACAAAATAAATTAATTGACGTTAGAGAAAAAAATTACAACTTCTGAATTAAGCACAAAATCGTTAACTTTGTGAAAGTACTGTAAGTCGCCATGTTGTCGCAAGCTGTCATTCAAGGTCCCACGTATTCAGCACTTCCTCCTCGCTAGTTTCCGTAGTGATTAATGTAATGTGATGCATGAGCCAATAAATACAGCAAATATTTCACCACAGAAATGTTCAACCATAACCAGCCAGCAGCAATATCACTCTGCAACTCACAACTGGCAACCCACTGAAGCTAAGCAGGTGTGAGCCTGGTCAGTACCTGGATGGGAGACCTCCTGGGAAAAACTAAGGTTTCTGCTGGTATAGATATTAGTGGGGCCAGTAGGGGACACTCACCCTGCGGTCCATGTGGGTCCTAATGCCCCATTATAGTAACGGGGACACAGGTTGTTTCTTGAAAAGAGTACCGGTGTAACCCTGGCATCCTGGTCAAATTTCCCATTGGCCCTTACCAATCATGGCCTCCTAATTCATCCATGAACTGACTTCATTACTCTGCTCTCCTCCCCACTAATAGCTGATGTGTGGTGAGCGTTCTGGCGCACTATGGCTGCCGTCGCATCATCCAGGTGGATGTTGCACATTGGTGGTGGTGGAGGGGAGTCCCCATTACCCGTAAAGAGCTTTAAGTGTAGTGTCCAGAAAAGCGCTATATAAGTAAGCAATATATAAGCAATTATTATTATTATGCAGAGTTAACATGATGGCAGTATTTGTTGGCAAAACTGTGTTGAAATCAAAAGCATAAGCAGAATATTTCTATTGATTTGAAAGAGACATTCACAAGCTTGCCTGTTTTTAACGTCATAAGGCCACACATGTTCCCGTAAGTTTTGTTGCCTCATTCTGAATCGCAGTATGTGGCACTGCCTGGAAATTTCTTCTATTTTGTGATGTAAATTGGGGATTTTACAAGTTACTCTGTACCTCTTTCCTTTATCATGATTTAAAATGCACCCATCAAAGCTGATTATTTCTAACCCCAACATATGAAAAAATGTTATTGCCTTGAACCAACAACATGGCCATGAGGCTGCAGATATTTTTATCAAAAAAGAAAGCTATGAGAAAACATGTCCTCACACAGGGCTCAATCTCCTATACATGACTGATGCTTAAGATTAAATTTCACTCCATCTGGTGCCTCATTTGACCAAATTAAATCAACACAGGATTGCTTGATGTCAATAGGTAACACTTGAAACCTGTTGGTATCAAACATTTTAAAAAAGAAAGCTGGAAATTACAAAATTGAAAACATTTTGAAGGAACAGTGGCGAGTAACCTACTGTTAATGCTCAGCCCCGCATGTGAGAACTGGGGGAAACCCAGGACTTTGGTTGTATCAGGTCAGCTCCTTATATTAGCAGTAAGGCTTGTATCAAGAAGGTTTAGCAAATAAAAAAAAAACCTAGAGAAACATTGGTTCAGACCGACATACACACCAACACTTTGTGGAAATGAAGAACGGTATAAAAAAGGACAAAATGGATGACAGGAGAAACACAAAGCACAGAAATGTAGGTCACATCCTAAAAATGGATCAAAGGTTGCTCACAGCTGCTGCAACAACACACCATGTCAATGAATGCTTTCCTGTTTGAAGGAATTGCGGTCGTCTAAGGATTAAGAGACAGGCAGCTAAAGGCTGCTTTGCATTAAAAGGTGGATCTGAGCAACCTTTCATTCATTAAATACAACAAGGTTTAGAGCATCATTTGAATGGGATATAGCTGTGCTCTACCACCTTGTACACCATTGCTTATTGGAACACAAAGCAGGAGAATGTGCAAGATCTGTCCCAGTCCTACCTGAAACATGTTTTCATCCTTATCACTTCCACTCCTGGATGAAGCCCCAGCTCTTGAGCTCTCACCACTCTTCTGTTTCTTTGCTGGCTTCTCAGGGGTTGCTGGCTTCTTCCTCTTTGCCTTCCAAAAGAGTTCACCATCACAGTCAGACACCACTATCGTTTACCACAAGACTAGCAAGTCAGCTGTCCAAACGTCAAGGGAGGACTCCGTAGATTAAAAAAAAACTCTGCAACCCTGATAGTCCTTGATAAAAACGCTTGTATAGTATCTATCTCTTTAACACAAATTCACAAACAGGAGCACCCTCTCAGAAAACAAATGCCTATAAGTTCTGTGATATTAAATCACAAGCTGCTGAAAACAACCTTCCTAACAAACAGAAGCAGTTTTGTGAAGCTGCAAAGCACTCAAAACGTACCTTCTTCTCTACTTCACTGTCTGAATCACTTCCAGAAGAAGTAGAAACAACTTCCTTGGATTTTGGCATTCTGTAAAAAAAAAGATAATTTAACCTTGCAGTTGAGACAAAATGATCAGTGTTGAAGAAATATAAAAAAAACAGATATCATCTAAGAAAAGACCTGCTTCTTTTTAGAGAAGAACATGGACACAGTCACATTTGTTTCCCAAAATCTCATGACAGAACACATTGGGCTGAAACAAATGACCACATTATGATTCAAACACAAAAATGGAAGACAATTTGGACCTCTTTATTCCCTTTCATTATTGTGGTGGCTTAAAATATCATTGGAAGCTTCAGAAATAAAATAAAAAAGTCATCTTTCCTATTCTTCAGAACACATCACTTCATGGTGGTAAATTGTGATGACATATTCTGCTTCCTTTTGAAGGATCTGGGTCAGCGTAGGAAGTGATAGCTCATTAAGTCAGAAAACAGTAAAGACAAACATGCTGCAGGCACCTCTTTCAATACTGAGTGATGGTGGAAAGAAGTGAAATGGGATTTTTCAATTTTTGAGCCATCACTGGAAAAAAAAAACAGTTTGATGTAAATACATCCAAGGACTGCAAATCTGGGCATTTCAAACTTGTGAAAATATAACTGACTAGTAGAATTAGGAGATCCACTGACACAAATTTGCAGGCTAAATAGATTTAGTGAGATGTACAATTTACGTGAATTTACTACAATATACTCAAAATGTAAGTTTTGCACAATCAAAGGCCAGAAACGTTTTCTTCACAATAGGTTAATCAGTCGACTTTATTACCACAGCATGAATCCCAGGTTATAAGTATAAGTAAGAAATTATTGTAATGCAAGATTAATAACCCAACTACACCAAAAAACAAACAAAAAATACAAACTTAAGTAGAGATTTTAGAATGACTTTATCGCATAATTTCCACAAATTAGTTTACCTCATTCACCTTAACTGTATTAATGCTGTTCAATTGCAAACTCACAGTGATACATACAATCCTCGGATTACTGAATTCCAAATGCAATTTTGGCTGCATTTTATAGCAACCCAATTTTAGGATTATTTTAGAAATTTTCGTAAATGTGAAACAGTATCTGCTCCGAGTTTTACATGAAAACAAAAACAATTCACAAAAACAGGCCGAGAAAAAGCCTTTGTATTAGTGTTTAATTCTCTCAGCACACACGCTACTCTCAAGTATTTTTCATTTACCGATTAGCAGTTTCACTCTCTTTCCGATTTTCGTGAAGTTTAAATAAGATGTCTTTGCAGAAATTCTGGTCCGCTATAAAACGACATCAGCTTTGTGACCAAAGGCCAAGCATCACTGGGTCTACACTGCTGGGCACCGAGAAACCTGCTCCGACAAGGGTAGATCAGAATTTGCAGCGCATCTTACTAGGCCTGTATTTTTTTTTTTACATCGGAAGGGTTATAACAATCGCTGCAACACCTTTGTCATGTTAACAAAGGGAAAATCGATTGCATATTTTTTAGCTCTTTCTGGCAGTTTAGGATGACAGAATGCAGAAGAAGACTTACTTGTACCGACAACAGTATTGCTGCAAGCTTGCGTCGTGTTCTGATTCACTGGCGCGGGAAGTCGCTGGAGGTTCGCAGTAGCTAACCCACTTTAGCGCTCGCCTGCTATTGGGCTTTTGCAATCATATGATTATCACTGACTTGTGGGAAATGAAGTTCTTAATACTAGCGTGAGCAGCGCCGCGATATCACATGTAGGGGGGCTAAAATGTTTGATACCACTTGTTCAAAGCATTTTAATAAAAAATATATTGTAAAGCATAAATTTAAACTAAAATATTAATTACTGCTTTTGTCGATTACCTATGTTAAACATCTGTTTAAGTTTTGTAAGTTATTAATCAGTAGAAAACAAATCTATACATACTTTACAGTACACGTGTTTGCGTGTGCGTTAAGACAATCATACAGTACTTTTGACAATTTCAAAAATAGCACTTTGCATTTAGAGTGACAAAATGTAATTACACATAAAATATAAAAATAAACACTCTAGAACGTTGCACGAAGGTATCTATTACTTAAGACATTAAATTATACGCAGGAAAATGAATCGGTACTCATTCTGTTCAGCACATGGAAGATTGGACAGCTCCGAAGGACGGGACTACACTGTTTTCAGTTTTCAGACTTTTTTACATTTTGATTCCGAAGGTTTTGAGTACTCTTATTTACTGCTCTAACCATTTGTCTTATATAAGAGAAAAAATAACTAATTTGCACCAGCAAATTTTAAGCACAAAATAACTATATGTAGGAGGATATTTTGATTTGTGAAATAATTGTTAGATGATACTTGTATACTGGACTACATTTACTGATAGAATACATTAAGAAAAGTTAATTCAAATCAGAATATTCCAGGAAATTCCTTTGGGTTATATGGTTAGGGTCTCTCCAAAATAAATTCCAACAATTTTCCTTTTGCAAAGCAGCAGAACACAACCAGATCAGTTCAGTACCACATATTTAAAAACTAAGACAAAAATAATAAATACAAATCAAGTATAAGCCAAACAATATAAAATATCAGTTTGGAGACTGAGAAAAAAAATCATCCACATTTAGTAACTGAGACAAGAACAAAAAAAACGAAGCAAAGATGTAATCCCCTGGCATCCATTCAAGAAACAGAAGAAACACATGACAGCTGTCTCTTTGTCCCTGGCCTCCTTCCTTTATCCTGTAAGACAATCTCCTGCTAGGCAGTATTATCTGGCATGAGCTTTAGAGCTCTTTGTCTCTTTTGTTGGAAGTGTCTTCTACCCTTTTCTCTGTAGCATCCATCCATTTTCAGACAGCTGCTTATTCCTAGCAAGAGCCACAGTGATCTGCAACTCATCTGAAAGGCATAGAATACAAGTCATCTGGGAACACTAGAACAATTTAAAAGCACCAACTAGCCTGAGGAACACATCTTTGGAAGGCTGTAGGAAATGGGGGCACCGGGTGAAAACCCACACAAGCTCAGGAAGGCCATGCAAACAAGCAGAAGGTACCCCAGTCTGAGATCAAACATGGGGCCCAGGAACTGTGTAGAAGCAGCACTAACCTCCATTCCATCCAATTCTGTTGCACCAATCTTAGTACAGTCATTTCAGTAACAGACTTGTAATCTATTTGCTTTCTATACTCTCCCTTAAAATGTTGAAAATGCAGCAAATGCAGTAAAATTTGTTGACTTTTTGATTCCTCTCTATATACATACCTACAGTACAATGTTACAAGCACATATAGAGTATATATATTTTCTCAGAAGTACTTAACAAAACTTGTGAATTGCAATAATTTGGTCACTTATAAGATATTGTTCTGAAAATTACAAACATCCATTTCTTTACAGAAAGTATCACCTTTGACAGTAGTGCTAAATAGTTCCTTCCAGACTCAACCAAACTTTAGTGTAAAAAAGTGTCTCCCATTCACACTTTAAAATGCATGTTCCTGTAGTGCTCACTGTGTTACATTGACTTTCTTATTATCTTTTGGGACTATTAAAGTGGCACAGGGCCATAGCCCTGGGATCCCGGGTTCAATTCCTGGTGCACTAACTGCAGGGAGTTTCTACATTCTTCCTTTGTTCATGTTGTTTTTTTTGCTGGGTGCTCTGGTTTCCTCCTACAGTCCAAAGACAAGCTGGTAGGTTAATTAGCTTCTGGGACAATTGACCCTGGTGGGAGTGTGTGTGTTTTGCCCTGGGATGGGCTGGCACACTGTTTGGGGTGTATCCTGCCTTATCCCTGTTGCTTGTGACCTGTAATTGGATAAAGTGATAAATGTCCATTTATAGTTTCAGTATACAAAGTTGATGTAGTCTGTCAGAGTAGAATATTCCTTTAAGCCAGGTAATGTATCTGCTCTGTTCTCTGCAGATATACTGTATACCTTTCCGTACATGAAGCTGATCATTAAGCAGTGGAAGCTGTGACTTAACCAGACACTGTCTAGATCAGGATGTTTGTCCAAACTGAGCAGTCTGGCAAGGAGGAAACTGGTTAGCCATGCCACTGTAAAGCTAACGTCAGCTTTGAAAAGAAAACCACAGAGTTCCATGGCTAAGAAGGGAGAAAATGTCCATAGAGCAAAGGCAGCTTTCATGGCAGAGGGGCAAGAAGGAAGCCATTACTGAATAAACATCTCCAATCCTGCAGAGAGTCTACAACACAGCATTTAAGAGATACTACAAACATGTGGCGAAATCAGCATTGTGATCAGACAAGACAAAACCAGAACATTTTGCAAAATGTTGTAAATAGTGGAAACAGCTCAGCACATCCCCCAGTCAACATCATAATTTTCAAGCACAGTGATAGCAGCTTTATATTATAGGCTTCTCATTAGCAGAGACTTGAGAAATTTAACAAGATTGAGGGAAAAACGGGGTAGAACAAAGTCCAGGCAAATCTTACCTGTAAACCTGCTTCATATTTCATCAGGAGAATGACACAATGCACAAGGCCAAAGCTACAGTAGAGTGGCATAAGAATAAAAAAATTGAATGTCCTTGAGTGGCCTAGTCACAATACTGACATGAATCCTATTGAGAATCTGTGGAAAGACTTGAAAAATGCTGTCCATAAACAATTCTGAAGCAAATTGAGAGAACCAATTTGTCAAAAAGAATGAGCATAAATTGCACCATGCCAGTGTGGAAATTGTTAAAGATTTACCCCCAGAAGACTTGTAACTACTGCCAAAGGGGCTTCCACCAGATATTGGGTCCAAGGGTCTGAATACTTATACAATCCACATATTGCAGCTTTATCACCTTAGTTTTGAGCTGATATTTACTGTACTGTTACCCAGAGAAAATTTCAGTTTGATCATTTAGGTTTTGAAAAATTATATTAGGTTTTAAAAAATGAGTGAGCATCATTTTGTAGTTGAACAAATGGGACAGCATGTGAAGAGTCTGAATACTTTTCAAGGCACTGTCAGTGTTTTGAAGCTCACTATTTCCCATATTTCAGTTATACCTTAAAAACATTAGCACTTATATTTAACACTTTATACATGCCTACTTTAAATTTCACTTGCCAAGTGTTTTCCTATTGCTATGTCTATTGTTTCACTTTCAGTTGCTGACATCCATGATGGGTATCCAAAAATGTGTCAGGAAAATTAAAATATATTGTGATAACCAATTCTCTCTTTGCGTTCTTCATGTAAGTGTTTGACACTGCATTATAATTGGTATCTAAATGTTATGGTCTGTAACATACAGTATACAGCACCCTTTGAATATTTTTGATTCACTTTGGTTTACTTCCTGTGCTTGAATGTTTTTTTAATGTACTGTGTGTGCAAGATTACCACAGGCAAAAGGATTACATTATTGCTGGATTTTAGTTTGAAAATTAAATAAACAATTTGTTGATAAAAAAAATTAAACTGGGGGGCTTTTGTGACAATAGACGGGCCACCAGAGGCCACTGGTGAGACAATTCAAAGATTTTCAGTCCATCCAGATTGTAATAGAATGATGATTAATGGTTTGGAGAGTCTGAATGTTCACCTTGTAGGTGTATGTATATCAAGTGTGTTTACAGTATACTTCACAGTAGACCAGGTAGTAAATGGGTGGGTATTTTAGTAGTTGCCTTTGGGGTTTACAGTAGAACTGTCTGCAAATAGCCAGAGCTCAAAGCAGAACTATTTTTTCTGTTTTCTTCTGGTTGTCTGTGTTACAAACCCAACCTAATGAAGCCACTACCCTTCTTGGACTTTTTGAAGTTACCATCTGTGTGAATAATGTACAGTACAAACGTCCTACACCTATAGTTAGTGTTACACCACCCTTTCTACCATCTTTCAGATTTTTCTTACATTTTGTACCCCCACAGGATGTATCCGTTGCTGCCCATTCCTGTTAGACATGTTTTACTGATTCCAATTATATTGTAATTGTCTGTTAAGGCAGACAGTTCTTGAAAGTTCTTGTGTTTTGTTTATAATGCTCCCAGCACCTGAAGTAGGTTCTGTATGAACACAGTCTACTTTTGACTCTTGTCCCTTTATGTTTCCCTTGCAGATTTTCTTTGGATTCTTCCCCTTTTACTCAAATCTTAAATGCTTCTTTTCCAAACCAACATTATGGTCAACATCAAGTTAAATAATTTCGAAACTTGCAGGATTGTAAACTCAAAAGGCAAGTTAAAAAAGTACAGAAATAATGTACAAAACTGGTAGTGCAGGTGATGGTAGAGACTTTGAACCTGCTCAATGAGGCACTGCAGGATAACAGCACAATGGATTACTCTCTCAGACAGGATTTCCCCTCTTAGATCACAAAAATAGAAATCAAACTAAAAATGAGGGAGGGAGAAAACATGGTCTGCAAAGAAAAAGGGAGAAGCAAATCTTTAAATATCTAAAGAGTATTCAGACTCAGGAACTAAAGCTAGAATAAATCATGAGTCTCTATATGTGTCAGATTCATTAAAAACATTCTAGAGGTTAAGTGTTAGGAGTATACCATACACCACCAGATGCAGATGTTGTTTATAATTAAACACTGCATAAATATTAAGAATGTACAACAAAATGTAATAAGAGACCTCAACTTTCCCCACATAAACTGGGAAACTCCTACAAGGAATGTCAACTGCAGAAAGGGGCAATAAGACAATAAAGGGGCAGATCGGTGGCACTGTGGCTGGCGGTCCAAAACCCATGGATTGCAGAGGAATCCTACTCCATTGGGCCCCTGAGCAAGGCCCTTAACCCCAGCTCCTCCAGGGGTGCCATATGAATGGCTGACCCTGTGCTCTGACCCAAAGCTTCTCTCTCCCTGCCTGTGTGTCTCATGGAGAGCAAGCTGGGGTATGCAAAAGACACATTCCAATTGCAAGAAATTGTATATGGGTAGTAAAGTGATCTTATCTCTTATCTCAAAACCAAAATGATGGACATGGTTAATGAATGCTTTGTTACCCAGTTTTTCAGACCTACAAGAAGAAATGCTCATTTAAATCTTGACAGAGTGAGACAAAAAGAACTGAGAGAACCCTTTGGAAATCAAGGAATGAGACAGAGA
Organism: Lepisosteus oculatus; assembly: GCF_040954835.1. Taxonomy (NCBI): domain Eukaryota; kingdom Metazoa; phylum Chordata; class Actinopteri; order Semionotiformes; family Lepisosteidae; genus Lepisosteus; species Lepisosteus oculatus. The sequence continues at coordinate 39,968,529 of NC_090698.1, read as the reverse complement.
ATAAGATAAGTAAGATCAGTTAAATTGAATAAGGTAGATATGAAATCAGTGGGAACTGGGTGGCAACGGTTTAAACAGATTCTAGTTGAAATACAGATTTAATGTATCTCAAGAGTGAGTAAATCAAAAGCTAAAAATTGTATTCCAAATGGTTAATCAAATACTTAAAGAAACTTTTAAGGGAAAACAAACTTTTATTAACTGATTACAATAACATTTTGGTACTGGAAGCACTAAAAAAATTCCCTAGAGAGATTAATAAACCTCCAGCCAGGGTTGGTCTATTTACTTAATTGCACAACCGTAATACTCATCTCCAAGCTCTGAGAGGTTTTTTAAATTTATTGTTCCATTAATTAAGTGAATGTTTTGAGTAATCAACTGTAAACAACATTAAGAAACATGTTACACATCTCCAGCTCAATAAATAAATAAATAATAAGGTTATTGTTCAATTGAACTCTCAGGTAGGAAAAACATAGAAGACACTATACATTCGAGGAAATTAGTCTGACACCCTTTTTTTAGATACATAGATAGATGTCTGCTTGGACATTGCACATGTTCATAATATAGTTGCCCAAATTTCAAAGCTTGTAGCTTCTTCATTTTGGAATTATTGACACTGTATGTCAACCTTACCCTAAGCATTACCCTTTATCTTGTTAATCTGTTGGAGTCCAGACCTATTCAAATATGAAGCAAAAAACATAGTCAGCTTTAGAAACAGCACTTAGTCACAGCCCAGTCAGTGTCAGAGACATCAGTATTGACGGCAGATAAAAAAATTAAGTATAAAAAATCTTCTAACTGTTCTGTTAAATGTTGAGTAAAAGCATTATCTCAATAACAATGTGTTAAATCTCCAGTCCCTAGCCCTTTTATATCAGGGTAAAATTAAAATGTCAAATATTAATCGTGATCTTAAATTAACTTGTCTTGTATCTCCATCACAATTCTCAAACTATTACAGGACACCAAAATGGCGTCTATTCTGCTAGGTCTCGTGCCTTCAAGAAAAGAAGGTATAATCTCTTGCAAAAAGGGTTCTGGGTCAGCAATGGGTCACAAATAGAAATCTCATTAGAAAATTGTTTTAATAACTGAGCATTAATAAGGACATAAGAAGTTGAAGAAGGGTGAAATGTAAATAATGCTAAGTAAATTACATTATTTACTTACCTCTCACCTTCATTACTTCTCACACCTGAAGAAGGCTTCACAGCCGAAACGTTGTATTTTTTCTCTTCTCTTTTCAGCATGGAATAAACCTATTACTTGTTCCTTCGTAAATTACATTTTTATAATGTCCTAATATAACAGGGATGTTCACAGACATAGCTAATGTATGTTTAACTTGGTCAAAAAAAGTCTACATTAAAAACATTTGTTGTATTTGAAAAGGCAGCACTGCAGTCACACAGTTTAATTGCATAATTGCATAACAGGATCTCCCTTTCCATATAGTTATCCAGAGAACAAATAACAGAAAACAAAGACGGTTAGAAAATTAAAATATGGACTATCTTCAACATAGTGACTACCTTTGCAGATGAAAATGGAAATATATATGTTAAGATTGACAAAAAACAGTTTTTTTTTCATTGTTTTTATACAGTACATGTACAGTAATCTTGTGTTTAAAATTGAACATATCCTAGAAATGATGTTTTTGGCAGATATATTAAAAACTTAAACTTAGCCTGTACCAAAATCTGAAATGATATGTGGGTCATACACAGAGGCTGTGACATTAAATGGGTATTGAAAGCTGATCAGTTCTTACATTTCGTACCTTATCTTTAGAACAAATGTAAAATACCTGATTCAGATCTTGAGGAATTTAAAATGTGTGAAGTGCTCTGTGACTCACGAACATTGATTTAATGTAAATCTGCTAGCGTTTAAAATATGTGACAGCAGAAACATACTGTATTGTAAATCATGAACAGTATTATATGTATAATAAGACAAAAAGAAATGTAATATGACATAACATACAAAATTATTAAAATAAATGTCCAACAACAAAGTCTAATGGTGAGAGTATAGAATTAGGAATCTTTAGGAGCAAGACAGCTGTCCTTGAACTAAGCCCTTTACCTCACTGTGTGTCACCTTAGCTGTAAAATCCTGTATTAGCACCGAGTAGAAAGACACGTTCCTCTAGGTTTAACTTTGAAAGCAATCCTTTACAGTACAGTACATAATCACAAACTATATACAAATTATAATTGTAAAGTGTGTATATATATATTTAGATAGTTGCTGGCCTTTTACGCATGCTAAAATCCATTTTAAATTAAACAGCGGCCTTTCCTGTAGTTGACATTTATAACATCCGCCTCTCTGGAATGTGCTCCATATTGGACTATATAAGAAAATCTTTCTTAACTTCGACACTTAAGAAATGACATATAAATGACATGGTTAATGTTATTGCAAAGCATTACTGTTACAACCCAGTGTGTGTGTTTTTTCTGTTATGTCCACACTGCTGACCCTTGATTGTTCTCCCTTCCCCATTGGCCCACCATCACACCACATTTTCAGTATGACGTCATCATCAATTAACTCTCAGCCAATCAGAACACATTTTATTCACTATATAACATGGAGGCTTTCAGGAAGAAAAGGCCTTTCATTTGACTTCAGTCCTCTTTGCTTCTGGTTATTGCTTTGGCTTCGGTCGTTTGTTGGTTTGTTTTGCTTTGTGTGTGTGTATTTATGTATAGCTTTGGCTTTGTTGTTTTGTTGGTTTTTTGTTAGTTTCTTTGTACTTTTGTTTGTTTGTGTTCATCCTTGTTTTGCCATTACCTTGCATTGCATTGTGTTACATTGTTCAATTTTTGTGTTCTTTTGTACCCTGCTCCTGTTGATTACTCTTGTTTTCTCTTATTTTTATTCCTGGTTCACTTGTGTTTTTGTGTGAACTTTTGTATATACGGTTAGCTTAGGTTGTTGGGTTACTATAGAGTCTGCTAGATCCACCTACTTCTCTCACATCATTGAAAATCACCAAAACAATCCCAGACATCTTTTCTCCACCATCAACAGACTGCTCAAGCCAAACTGCCCCACCACATTACCTGCCTCATCACAACTTTGCAACACATTCTTAGATTTCTTTAGTTCTAAGATTGACAACATCCGGCATCACATTCTCTCCACTACGGATATAATTTCCACACCTCCTCCCTCCTCATCCAACTTCTCTGGTTCCCATCTCTCCAGCTTCTCTCTTCTTGACTCAGCATCCCTAAACAAACTAGTTACGTGCATGAAACCCACCACATCTATCTTAGATCCCATTCCCACCACTTTATTCCAGTCCTGTTTCTCTTCTCTCTGTCCCATTGTCCTCAATATAATACATGAATCCTTGAGCACCGGCATTGTACCAACGGTCCTCAAAACTGCTGCTATTTCCCCAGTGCCAAAGAAGCCTAACATGGCTCTCGACAACCTTAACAACTTTCGCCCCATCTCCAACTTACCCTTTCTCTCTAAAATTCTAGAACGTGCTGTCACACTTCAGTTACATAACCACCTCATGACAAACAATCTTTTCGAACCCCTCCAATCTGGCTTCCGTCAACTTCACAGCACAGAAACCGCCCTAGTCAAAGTCACCAACGATCTCCTAATAGCTTCTGATTCTGGTTCTCTTTCCATACTCATCCTTCTTGATCTCAGTGCTGCCTTTGACACTGTTGACCATAACATCTTGCTTTCTCGTCTCGAGACTGTGTTTGGAGTCTCTGACACTGCCCTCAAATGGTTTAAGTCTTACCTCACTGATCGCTGTCACTTTGTCTTTCTCAACGGGTACAGGTCTGAAATTGGTCTTGTCAAGTCTGGTGTCCCTCAGGGCTCAATACTGGGCCCCTTGCTCTTCAGCATTTACATGTTCCCACTTGGTCAGCTTTTAAGATCACATGGCCTCAGCTTTCATTTTTACGCTGACGATACTCAAATATACATCCATACCAAACCCGACACTGATGTGGCTGTCTCTATTCTATCTAATTGCATCTCTGACATAAAAATTTGGATGACTCACAACTTCCTTCATCTTAACTGTGACAAGACTGAAGTCATGCTTATTGGTACCCCCCATCAACTTCGTAAAGCCAGTCCTGTAACCCTGTCTGTAGATGGCTCTGTACTTGAGCTCCAATCAAAATTGAAAAACCTTGGGGTTATATTCGATTCTGGCTTAACATTCGACCCACATGTACAGCATACTGTCAAAACACCTTAGAAATATCGCAAGACTACGCCCTATGCTATCATTAACTGTGGCTGAAAAGCTGATCAACATATTTGTATTCTCTCGAATTGACTACTGCAATGCTCTGCTCCCTGGGGTATCTAAATCTACTCTGAACAAGCTGCAGTATGTCCAAAATTCAGCAGCCAGAATCCTGACCAGGTGTAGTGCAAGTGTTCACATTACTCCTATCCTGGAGTCCTTGCACTGGCTTCGGTCAAATTCCGTGTAGACTTTAAAATCCTCACGCTCACCTACAAGGCTTTACATGGCTTGGCACCTCAATACCTGTCTGAACTTTTATCGCCCTACTCCCCACCTCGCAACCTCCGCTCTTCAAATTCTGCCCTCCTTACTGTCCCCCAAGCCCGTCTACATTGTATGGGCGACAGGGCCTTCTCCTGCTATGCCCCCAAGCTCTGGAACTCTTTGCCCAAGGATATTAGAGAGTCACCTTCTCTAAACTCCTTCAAATCTAGACTCAAAACCTTCAGAAAAACCTTTACTTAACTGGTTCCATTCTTCACCCCTTTGCTCTTCTTAATACCATCTTCCACGGTCTCCTCTATTGTTATTGTTGTATTGTTGTAATTATAATTGTGTCCTGTCTTGTGAAATTTTCTTATTTATTGTTGTAGTCTTCTTATTTATTGTTATTGTCATCCTGTAAAGCGCTTTGAGACGCCACCTTTAAAGGCGCTATATAAAATAAAGTTGATTATTATTATTATTATTACACTTACACATAGTTGATTTTGTATTAGTACACTAGTTTAGTACGGGTGAGTGCCATTTGTCTTGTATGGTTTTGGGTAGTCAGTGTAGGTTAGCTAGGGTGCTGAAGATGCCGAAGACTGTGTTTTGGGTTTTCTTTTGTAGTCGGATTAGCTTTCCCTCACTGTCCTAGCCAGCTCCATTTTGTTTATTTTCTTTGGCCCCACTCTAGTTCCTTACCCTTATCACGCTTCCTAGTCTCTCATCAAAACCCCCCTGCTTCCAAAAGAATTATCCTCTAGACACTTGGGGTCGTAACAATGATGCTGCTCAAAAAATAGAAGCAAAACAAAATCTTGGTCAGTATTGGGATGGGAGACATCTAAAAATAGCCTAAATTTGTAATAAATGATGTTGCTGGCCATTTTGTTAATAGACCACTACTGCCAGTAGCAGCACCAGAATTTCCACAAGCCAATGACCCATTATGGTAACTGGTGACAGTGTGCTGTTGGAGGTGCTGTCCTTCAAGTGATATGTTAAACCACAGTCCTGATTATTTGGTCATTAAGGATCCCATGGTATTGTTTTTAACAACAGGGGTCATTCCCCCATTTTAATGACTAAATTCCACTCTGGGCTTGCACAATCAGACCTGCTGAAATTTAATCCTTATTTCAACTGGTGAAATTGGTGATTCTCTTCTCTACTTGAGTAGGGACTGATTCCACAGCATGTCTTCTCATATAAGTGCATGTTACACGTCAATCTTTCGTCCTGCTCATTATTTCCTATGCAAGAAGTGCGGTGTGACAAAATGTGTGCACAAGATGTGTGGGCTTGTGAATTTGGAAGTTCAAAAGTAATGCAGTATGTGTGCATGATTTAATTACACTGCAGCTGTGTTACAGCTTGGTGAAAGTGAAACAGAGCGAATGCACTTTGGGAACATTACTGACAGTATGCCTGCAGTGTGAAGTTACTACAGAATTCAGAGTACATCAATCTACCAAAATCCCTGACTCCCTCCCCTTTAAATCTGGGAAAGACCTGGGATCTACCGAAACCCCAAAAAGTCAGATTCAGAAGGCACCTGATGGATTGTTTCATCACAGTAACAAGTACAGTTAACACAACTGGACATCAAGAAAATGCACCTTGGCAATGGTAAAGTTGGAACTCTCTGTCACTGGGATGCAACAATGCAGATTTTAACAACACCATCAACATGAATGAGATCCCTAGAGAGAGTGTATAAGATAGAAACTTCAAAATGGCTTCTTACCATTGATGGTTATCTTATTGTACAACATTATGTTTACCAAATTGAGACTGACACAACAACACTAATGTCAATGTCATCATTGTACGGGCGACAGGGCCTTCTCCTGCTATGCCCCCAAGCTCTGGAACTCTTTGCCCAAGGATATTAGAGAGTCACCTTCTCTAAACTCCTTCAAATCTAGACTCAAAACCTTCAGAAAAACCTTTACTTAACTGGTTCCATTCTTCACCCCTTTGCTCTTCTTAATACCACCTTCCACGGTCTCCTCTATTGTTATTGTTGTAATTAAAATTGTGTCCTATCTTGTGAAATCTTCTTAATTATTGTTGTAGTCTTATTTATTGTTATTGTCATCCTGTAAAGCGCTTTGAGAAGCCACCTTTAAAGGCGCTATATAAAATAAAGTTTTTTATTATTATTATCACTTAGAGTAATGATATCCATTCATGGTCCTGGAGGGTCACAGTCCACCAAATTGTAATGGTAAATTACAATCCCCTATATGCTAAGACATTAAGAGTCCAGCATGCATTGAAAAACCAAAGGACAAAGCAAAGATTGAATATCAGTGACTTACTGTAGGGCTTCACACTGAAAGTTCCTGTGTCATAAAATGTGTTTTATCCAAGAACAAAGTACAGTAAGTTGTATTAACCATATGTTGTTACCTAAAACTGTATGCTATGTAGCACAGAGGGTTAGCAGGTGCAATGTGCTCTTCTAAAAAGCTGCCTTATAGCCAAGTGATTTTTTTCTCATATTGGATATACTCCTACCTAACAGAAAAAGACCATCAACAAAGGAGAGTGGATGAAGAAAAGTTCACAGTTTGTGAAAACTCCTCACCAGATATAGACTCAGCACATACACAGTACAATATTCATTTTATATGAGGAAATGAATGACTACATCTAACCTTTCTCTTGCATGAGTCATACTGTTATGGCCTAGAGAAAATGTTGTGTTCATTGCATTATATAGATTATTTTGAACTGTCACGGATACAGAAACTGGTTTCTAACAAACTTTTTCTAGTTTTTTTTTCCAACACATACTACATGTTCTGCTAAACCTGACCAGGAAATATTTTGTATTCCCCACAATAAAAATAGTTTTGCAGGACATCAAGGTAGCTTTCTGCCAGATGGCTTCTGAAATATTATTAGAGCTAGTGATTGTACTTACAAGATTTCAGAGTGGAACTGTCAATTATTCAGCCATGACTCTTTCATTTGCTACTCAAGCCATACACTCAGCTCTCGAGTGGATATCTGGATTGTTAAAAAATCATTACAGACATCTGAACAAAAAAAGGAGAAATTAGACAGATTCATCTCTATGCATTTGCCTGTACATATTTTCAATATAAATTTGGTATTATCCCATCATCATATCGTGTATTTTGAAGTGAAATAACATTACTCATAAATGAAATATTTTGACTGATTCAAGAACAAGATTTAAAACAGAAAAAACTAACTATGTTTTACCTTGTAACAAGAATGTTCTCAATTACCAGACAATGGACTATGTATCTTCTATACATCTATCTTCCAGTGGAGAGGCCACCCTTTTGCCTGTGCATTCCCTTTCCCAAAGGCTGCTGTGGAGTTATGAATGAAGTAGTTGGCTGTGATGTCCCAGGTGTGCCTGAGGCATCCTGAATCTCATTGGACCTTCTACAATTTCCCTTTCTACCACGGTCAAGGAATCTTTCACTCCTCTCACTACACTTCTAATAGCTGCTGTTTTCAAAAGTATCTGCTTGTTGTGATCATCTGTTTATTGGTTTCACATTTCTAAAGCTTGACAGATTCTGAACTGAACTGTATTTTACTGGACAGACTAAACCTTTTCAAGAACTGTGGCAGTGCATTGTTTATCATCATATTCTCACCGGTCAGCATGTTTCCTGCCTGTCCGCCTTCCTCAGCAAGGGTAGCGTGGACCTGCAGACTTTTCATTTTCCAGGACGTCCTTGCCACTTCCTAATACTGCCAGCTAGCCAGTAGTTATATCATCTTACAACTCACAATTGACAACCCTGGTCTGTGTGGGTCCTAATGCCCCAGTACAGTGATGGGGACACTACACTGTAAAAAGATGCCATCCTTCAGATGAGAAGTAAAACTTGGCTTCTGACTCTCTATGGTCATCAAAAATCCCAGGGTGTTTCTTGAAGAGAGTAGAGATGTTACCCCAACTTCCTGGCCACATTTCCCATTGGCTTTTACTAATCGTGGCCTCCTAATAATTCCCATCTATAAATTACCTTCATCACTCAGTTCTCCTCACCACTGATAACTGGTGTGTGGTGAGCGTACTGATGTACTATGGCTGTCGCATCATCCAGTTGGGGTCTGTGTATCACATTGCAGATTGCATGTTTTGTTACACTTCAGTTCCTAACTTTCTTTGGAGAAGTGCCAACTTCCACTTTTGCTGGTGAAGGCCAGAAGATAATTCATAAACATCTTCATTACAGTGATATCCCTAGGATAAACTGATTCATTTAAGTTAAATGGTAAGAAACTATAACAAATTAAACAGAATCATAAAGATGTACAGATGCCAAAATTGGAGATAAACGCTCATGTTTTCTTTTTGTTTGTTTTTGTTATGTGCAGCAGCAACAAGCTGAAGTCTGGATATAGTGCAGTTGGGCATTCTAGACAGTAGTCTATTACAAATGTAATGTAATATTTAATACAGATCTTTGTCCTTCCACTTCCTGAGGCATGTGTTGACTTCTTACTTAGTGAACAACTGAGTAACATATTCTTTTAGATCATCAGACATTTCCCTTTCATTGTCTGGAGGTTTCCCTCTATTGTCCTGGATATATTTTGCTTAATTCTTAATGGTTCATCTGCAGCTGTAGTACTGAAAGAACCTTTAAGTATTTATTGTAGTCCACATTTCAATATTCTTTTCCATTTCTCTTTTGGCCTTTCTAATACAGGTTTTTACCTGTAATTTCAGTTCATTTTATTCCTTTTATTTAACTGGACCCTGTCATATTTTAATCATTTTATAAAGAGATTTATTTTTCCCTTATATCTTTCTTACTGGGTTTGTTTGACCATTAGGGGTACTGTTTCTTAGTTTTTGACTTACTCACTCTTGAGATACATCGGATCTGTATCTCAAGTAGAATCTGTTTAAACTGTTGCCATCCATTCCCCGCTGATTTCATATCTATCTTATCCTATTGTACTAACCTTAAACTCTCTCGTTTTTTAATGTCTGATTTTACTGAATGTAAACATCTAAATCTCAGACTCTACCTAAGCAGTTTCAAAATAGCTCTCAAAGCACAACATATTAAGATCACATTTCCCTAATGGTTCTCGCATTTCTGTCTGTCTCGCTGTCTTAATTGCATGAAAAAACAAGATCAACACAAGCATTTCCTCTTGTAGGTGTTCCAATAAACTGGGTAACAGAGCAATCCTTAACCATGTCTGTTATTTTGGTTACCACTGCTGACATTCCTTATAGTTTTTTTTCCCACTCTATGTTGGGAAAGCTGAAGTCTCTCATAAAAACTACTTCTTTTTACATATATTCAAAATGTTACCATGTGTTTGTTGAATTATAATCACATTTCGCATTTGGTGATGTATAGCATTCTCATATCACGATACTTTGGAATGTTTTTTTAACAATTCTAACCCATATGGATTGAAAGACTCTTGATTCCTCTATCTAAATTTCCTAAGCCTGAATGTCCTTTTTTTGCTATATATTGTGCTATACCTCTCCCTCTCAGGTGGTTTCTGTCTTTCAGGAATTATGTGTATCCACTGATGTTACATTTATCTCTATTTTGTTTAGTTAGCCATGTTTCTGTGATTCCAGTAGCATTCGAATTGCCTGCCAATGTGGTGGCCTCTATCTAATCTAATGTGTTTGGTCATACTCCTGGCTTATAGGTAAAAGCACGTAATTTCCTGGTCCTTTCATTGTTTTTCCATTTGGTTCCCCCTTGATCTTGCTCCCTTTGTAACTTTCTTTCAGATTTTCCTTAATTTCTCTCCCCTCCTATTCTAAGTTCAATATTGATAGATTTCATCATGGTTTGATGTGACAAGACATCTCGTGTTCATCACATTTAGATGCAATCTGTCACATCTGTACAGATGGGCTTTGCCATGGAAAAGTTTACAGTGGACAAAAAAGCTGAAGCCTTTTTCTACACACCACATCTTCATCTATGCGTTGTGTTGTGTTGAAGGATTCATATTTGAAGCTCTTCACCTTTGATAGGTGCTAGTAGGATTCCTGAGGAAACTTCAGATTTAGTTCTGTTTAGTTTATTTTAACATGAGTACATAATATAGTGCATAAGGTGCACATAAAATATGAATAGATATTAAAAGGTACAGGTAGGCAACAGACTTGCATTCAGTCAATGCCAGCTATGAATGTTGACAACTATGCCTTCAGTCTTTTGTCTGCTCTTGTGGGACAATAGGCTGATGAAGGCTTGCAGTAAATTATATTGTACGCAAATTCAAAGCTGGATCTACCCAAGCAGCAATTGTCAAAGTCGTAAAGGGTCAATCGGTTTCCAGCATGCAGTGGTTCAGACAGCAGCAAATTGATTTACTCAATACTGATAGAACGCACCATGGCTCCAGTGTTTTTGCCCTACATTATTCTCCATCTTTCTATCTTAACACTGGTAAAAAATAAATTCCTTATACAGATATGCACGAGTCATTGTTAATGAGGTCAGAATTTTCATGTCTTCCTCCTCTTGTAAGAACATTCTCTTAAATTTGTAGCAGTCGTATCAATGTTATTCAAATAATGTTGAAGAAACAGACTTCTAAATGCTTTTTTCCAAGTCTCTTTCTGTAAATGCTTTTTAGGACTAGGACTTTTTAAAATTGTAGTTACACAGTTGCTACTTCTGCTTCTATATTATTAGCAAATTGTAAAAAAAAAACTGTATATTATATTGTTTTTTTTACAATATTCCATTATGTTGTTTTTTCAGATTTCCTAAAGCTAAATTCCTAAAGCTATCCTGCAAGCTACAATCGAATCTGATAATAAATGTCCTCATGAACAGTTTAGATCTAGGTTTAAAATCTGATTCTTATTTAATTTTCAGACTCCTTGTTTGAGCTATTATTGAGTTAAATAGCTCATTTGCGATTAAGTCTTCTGTAAAAAGGCGCCTAAGACTGCAATCCAGGTCAACGTAAAAGTGAAAACAAGCAAGTTATTGGTGTTTTGAGCGCACAGGAGCAATTTTGTTTCATACTTTTAAAACTTTCAGTTATTAAATAATTAATTTAATTTCATAGTAGTTTTAAGCCTTTAGTGCTTAATTAAATAAGATGAAAGCCCTTTGTACTCTAAAACCTCAACATTATAATTGCTATAATAATAATAATAATAATAATAATAATAATAATTACAGTAATAATTATGATGTACATTCAAAGATTTTGAACGATTTACATAACGTTTGTCAACAAAATGTTCATAATATGTTTTAATTAAAAATCTACTGCTGAAACAATTTAAGAAAAACCTTTTCAAGCGATTAAAAATCGCTATTTGTGTAGGACCATTCGACCTTGAAAATAAAGAACAAGCATAATCGAGGCGATCGAAAACTACAACTCCCAGTACACCTTTCGCCGTTGCGCATGTTCAGTATTAGCCATTTCCTGGTGTGACCTTCTGGTATAAATTGGGAAGGGTGAAGAGTCAGAGTTCGTCAGAGAACAGGAACCCAATGATTCCCATATGCCCAGTAGTCTCCTTCACCTATGGTGAGTAAAATGAAATAAAATCGGAGAAAGAATGCACGCTTGGTGTTCAGAAGGGTAAAACAGTAGTGTTAAGGTGTTTATTTAAAGGAATGGTGCGGTTAATGGGACCTCCCTGTCGTGTTTGTGTGCCTATTTTGCTCCGTGTATTGTGCGAGGGTTTACACGGCAAGCAACGAAGGCTCAACCTCCATGTCTCTGTCTCCGCAGTGCCCAGCCGGCTAGGTGAAGATGCCAAAATGGCTACCGGCAACTACTTTGGATTTACCCATGGTGGTGCTGCGCAGTACAGGTGAGGATGGGGTGATGATTATAGTGTTTGGGTCTAAAAAGTACCGTGGCGCTCCAGCATAGGAGGAACCAGTGATGGAAAAATACCGTGCACACTGCAGTTGTTGTTCATCGAGGGTTTGGGGGCGGGGGGTGAGTCTGCAGTAAAATAGATTTGTCATAGAATCGCTGCCAGGGCAGTTTTGCCTGCTTGCATAGGGTCTACGTCCCAGTGCTTTGTCTTGGGACTCCGATAATTAAAAGATCTGTTTAGTCCACCGAAATAGAATATAGAGTTTAGGTTATAGATTATTTGTTTATGCGACTATATTGGAATTCTTGATTTAAAAAAAACAATTGATCGCATTACATGTGGTTACCGTAGAATTACTGCACTAACGAATTATAGTGTAAAAACCTGAAGCTCCGGTTCGTTGCTGTGCACCGCGAATCTGATTCTGTAGTTGCTCGGGATTTCGGTTTGGGGAGTTTTTAGGTGCTGTAATCTTTGTATAGTCGGATGCAAACGTGAATAGCAGCGAGAAGAAAGAGCCAAGAAAAACAGGGAGACCGCGCTGTGGGTTTTGGGGTTTGGCTATAGTTAGGATCTTTGCGCAGGGAAAGTCAAAAGGTCAAACACGGCGTGACAGATGCTGAATAACCGAAAGCTTGCAAATTGGAAATGTGGGGGGGAGCTGCAGTGTTTGTTTGCATTTGGATGTTCTGTATCGATCAAATTCTAATGGCACCATTCCTTTAACAATGGTCCATGTCGGTAGTTTTTGTACTTATGAACGATTAAAAAAAGTTATCGAGATGTTTTTTTAATTATATTTTGATAGAATGGCTTGCGGTTTGTCAACGTAATGACCTCGAGACCTGATCCACCCGTACTATAACATGCTGTAACAGTAAATATATGTACATGGACAACTTGGTCATGGTTCTTTCGTAATGTTCTTTAAAAGTCGCAGCAGAAACATTGTAATACGTCTTTTTAGGTTGTTAACTTTCAACATTCGTATGAACTCAGTGTAAATAGTGAAATATATTTACTGTATTTAGATTTACAGCTGTAATTTGGTTTCCCATGAATGTTTGAGTTTCTAGTTATTCTAGATGTGTTTAACTTAATGTTTTTTAGGCTCAAATGCAACTTAACATAGCAGACTGACACCCATAGCTTTTCTTTTGTGTAAGCAGGAAATGTAAAGGGAAATAAATGGAAACAAATTTCATCGCTTAAATTGGTTTAAATTTTCAAAACTGTTCCTTGTTTTTAACAAAAGTTTGCCCATTAGGGCCTTATTTTCTTCCTGTTTTCATTTAGTTTTCCTAGTCTTAATACAGTTAATCATTTAAAAATAAATAAGGGAGGTTTTGTGTGTTCTCATTGGTGGCAACTCATTTCTGTTGTGGAACAAATCTTTTATGTAACTCAAGTACACAAAGAATATTTAAGAAACATATCCTAATGCAATTATGACATGTATACTTTTTTGATAAAATTTTCCACAGCTCTGGCTGCACAGTACTAAAACAATCTTTCATCCCCAGAAACTGGACAGAAAGTTGTTAGAATTAATCATGATAAATCTGATGTTATTGAACAATGATCAACTTCATTCTCAAGTTATTATATTTAATCAATATACATCAGATGCTGTGTGACAGTCCTTCATTTCTGTTGCTTCATAGATATTGTAATAAACTTATACAATGCTCTCAATAATTCCCAGTACTGTTTTCTAAAAAAATCAGTTATTTTTGTTAGGTTTGTTTTCTTGTACTATGGGCAAGGGAAAACTGTAAATCTGTCAGAAATGTGCCTCTGATTTTTTGAAAGGAACTTTGTTTTTGTTGTGGGGGTGGAGCAGTCTGAAAATACTAAAGTCCTACAATGTATTCTGTAGTTACTAAGGAATGCCTTACTACTGAGAGGTTTTGGTAAAATCCGATCAGGTCTGTCATGTTTTTAAAAGCCTCGCACCTCTGGGGTGTTGGGTTTGATTCTAGATTGGGATGCCTGTCTGTGGCATTTTCATGTACTTTCCAATGATATGTTCAATAGGTTAATAGGTGTCTAAATTCTCATGTATTTCTATGTACATGCACACTACAGTATCTTAGACCAGTGTCACATCCAGGGCATAGTTGTTGCTAGTTTCCTATGCTTCTGAGAGAGGCTTTGGGTTGCTGTGACCCTTAGTAGGAATAAGAGGCTTTTCTGATCATGGAAAGTGAATGGATGTACTAAAAGTGGAAAGTAGGCACAGGAAGGATGTTGGTACATGCCCTTGGATATATTAAAGGGGAAATGGTTGCCCAGTGGAAAAAGTCTAAATATGATCTACATTGCACTTTTGTGTGTTATTGGCTGTTTCTATAAATTCTTCAAAACCACACGTGTTGAAATCCTTTCTCTAATGTTTTTGCTTGACTGCTCAATGCAGGCAGACTCAAAGTGAAGTAAGGACAATGTTTGTTTCCAAGGAGTAGAGCTCTTTATGATACAATCCTATGGTTTTTGAAACAAAGGCTGAGAGAGCATTGCTAAAATTAATACTTAAACCGGTAGCTCAGTATCTTTTCAGTTTGATTCCTCTTTGATCTTTAATGAAATCACTTAATGAAGAGTTTCAGCCCCAATCTTGTTTTGTGTAAAGAATTGGGTCACTAGTTTAAGAGATTTGTTTGGCTGCTCTCCTGGAAACCAGAAACCATTTTATGGTTTTTTCAGCAAATCTGATTACCTCCTTGTTTTTAGGCAGAATTAAATCCTTGAATGTAGCAGGCCTCTTTATTGCTTCTTTGAAAGTCAAATGTAAAATGGTTTATGCTCTAGAACAAAGTACTGTAGAGCTGGTCCTCAATATTTTGCATGCTCTTACTTATTTCTTGTCCCATGATGACCATTCTGTCTTGGTCTTGCTTGATCAGTGCTCTTTCAGCAACTTGCAAACTATAGATAAGAGTAACCAATTCAAGAGACATGGAAATACTCGTTCTGTTGATCCAAAGTATAGTGGCCTAAAAAGCAGACACTGGCACTTCAATCCATTGCATCATTCCATCATTGTGGTTGAGTATTTTACTCTTTGCATTTGGTTACATATATTTTTCTGTTAAAAAATCCAGGTATTCACCATCTGTTTAATTTGTCATTACACAAATGTCTTGTTGGTAGTAGGAGTTCATGAATTTAATCTTGAAATTCATTTAAAGTAGTGCTTTCTTGTATTTGGAAAATGTGTAAAAACTGAAGATGGATAGGGGGGGAGTGAAAGTTCACACTTTAAGAATTCATTGTATGGAATACTTTTAGCATGCAACAATTTTTTGGACAAATTGCAGTCACGTGTAGGGTTGAGCGGAAGTCTTTTGAAAATTCAACATTTATATCAATCTGGATTTGTAATATCAACCCTGTTTTTCTTGGCCTGCTTCACGGATTGTGTATTCATTTTTTTTTTTATCAAGCTCTTTTATCTTGGTGAAAACAATATTTAAGTAAACCAAATACTGGCTTTCTAAAGGCGTATTGAAGTGCTTCGTCAATGTTCCTTTTATGGTTAGGCTTTTAAAGCTTGTTTTATGTAGCACAGAACTGCAACACTTTTCACTTTGGACTAAGTGTACTGCATTCTTTCTGGAACGTTTTAGTCTTGGTTCTAGGCCAAGTTAATAATGCTTACAAGTATTACAATATGTCTATTCCACTAGGAATGCTTAAAGTGGAATAAAAAATGTAATTTGTAATTAACAATGAGCAGTGTTCTGTATGCTAGCTGACTGTGATGCAGAAGAAAAAAGCCTTCTAGTTTTTTTTTACTTTGTAAAGTGTTTTCTTTAATAAAAGATGAAAAAAAATGGGCACCCAAGGACAAATGAAGGGCACCCAAGTTTATTGAAAGCACAGGCTTCCACACAGGTTAAAGTGAATTGCAATACTGTTTTTATGTTTTGGGGATGGAAAGAATCAGCATTTCAAACCACCATGAAAGTAAAATGGTTATCTTGTAACTAATGTACATCATAAAATAGATGAAATTCTGAGGTATGTGCAGGGCAATATTCTGCGATTCAAAATCTGGGAACAAAACTTCCGGCATTGTTACATTGTAAACAAGCAAGCTTGTGAATACATCTCTTTTAATCTAATAGAAATCTTGCTCTTGATTTTAAGACTGTTTTGCTGATGATTACTACATGTTAACTCTGCATGCAGATCACGTGGGAAACTTTCTGTGGTGAAATGTCTGCTGCACAACCTGTACTTATTCGCTTGTTCATCACATTTACATTAGTCATTACAGTGACTAGTTAGCAGAAAGATCACAATCACATCGCACTTTGTGGGAACTCTCACTCTGGACCATGGGTTTGTGACTATGTGGCAACTTGCAGTACTTTCACAAAGTTCGCAAGAAGCATGAGGTATTCTGGGATGACGTCCAAGTACAATGTGTTAAGCCTCCATCACGCAGGTGTCTTGATTTGACCTTCTTGTAGAAGAATGGTGCCACATCCCTTCTGCAGAAAGCGAGATGTTCATAAACTGTGATGGCACATCCAGGCTGTACAGGTGTCATGTGGTGGCCCAGTGTCCCATACAGTGACTTTAGCGTTTCCCTCTTTTTGTCCATTACCTGTATCTTAGTTTTTTTAATGTGTTTATAATAGACTTTACCCATCTTCAGTTCTGTTTCAACTTTGTCTGCATCCTATGAACAATTTAATACAATTGTATATCATTTGGAAGCACTTTTTGTGAATAATTTCAATTTCTTTTCTTGAGCGTTTTACACTATGGCATGCATTATGATGCTGTTTAAAGTGCTATGTTAACCGAATTAACATTTTGTGATGGGTAGTTACAGAATAAAGCCATTTTTATTTTCCCCAATGTCTGAATTATTTTACATACTTCTGTGTACAAGGTTTGTAATTTGAGTTATTTTAATAAGACTGCCGAGGCTGATGTTAATTTTTATGCAGGAGGGAGAAATGTATAAATAGAAATGACAGGTTGTTTAATTGTTAGCTTATTGTGATCTCCATGTTGAAACCTGTGAAACATAATTAACCTTGAAGTGTTCTTGAACCTTTAACATGTTAAATAACTTGAAAAACAAGTCAGTCTGCTTGGTGGCTTTAGATATTTATTCTCAACAAACCCCTTTTTTTTATCCTTCAAAAAGCCTACTGTAGCCTATTTTCTTCAAAGATGGCATTATGTATTAGGTTTGAGATGAGCGTTTAAAAACCTTAATCCACTGAAAAAATTTTAAATAGCAAAAATTAAGATATTTGGAAGGCAGCTGAAACAAAAAAAAATTGATATAGGACTTGTACTCCTAATAATGAAAGAAAGAAGACGGTAGCTTTTCTTTATTACCTCATTTCCACATACAGTGGTCTGCTCAGGTGGAATTTTTAAATCTGGGTGTTAATGTTAAACTGTTTTTTGTTATACCCAGCCTATTTTGAATTGCCAGTTGTGATTTTTACACTTTGGCTCCCAGCAGTGCACCCCATGACCTCAGTCAGTGACCCCCCCCAATAACCTTCACAGTTAATGAGGTGAAGACCCATTCCTCCTACCTACCCATTCAAGACTGAAAGATTGGAGGAGAAGCACATCCCTCACTGAGGCCACCGCAAACCTGCAAGCTCCTGGGAGACTACAGGGACTCTTGGTCCCCTGGCTGAGCAATTCTCTTTATCACAGTTGACTTGTGACTTAAACCCGTGATTGCAGAGCTCCTCCTGCTCACTTGAGTGCCTTTACTGGTTGAGATACTCTCGAGACAGATGATGGCCATCCTCGACTGCGTGGAAGAGCCCGTGAATGAAGAACTACCTTGCAGATGACCCTCACTTACCCATTGGATCTTAAAAACAATTGTATCTCTTTAGAAACTGAGTTCTGAGAGGTTTTTAGTCTGGCACCTATTTTTTGGTTGGGGGAAAAAACAATATAAGTTGGGGAAAGTCTATTAAAGCATTTTGGAGAACAAAAACTGAGTGATTCTCTATTTTTTTTTTTTTAGTGATATGCGTAATACTTTTAGGATGGTTTGTAAACCCCATAAGGGAAAGCTGGTAAATTCAGCTGAGTATAAAGCTTACGTCCTGTTATGTTAATCAGTATCTGGCCTTTTAACACAACACCTAAATCAACTTTTTTAGCTGAAGTGTAGTTACAATTTAAAATTGTAATTAGTGTCTGACCTAGACCGTTCACTGTAACATCTGTTTTTACCTTTGTTAGCCCATTAGAGAATTAGAATTGGTGTGTAGCCATATGTTCATTTGTGTAGAAATAGAAGAATGTATAATTGTTTTGGTTTGAAAGGGCAGGCTGGGCTAGTTTTTAAACAGATGCCTTCCAGCTCAGAGCCGCACTAATGAGGAACAGTGCACTGCATGGAGAACTCTAAATAATTTATATGTGTACTTGGAAGTCTGAGCTCATCTTGCTTAATAAATTATGTGGGGATCAGATTTTCGTCTGGTGACTTGCATTGCAGTTTAACCATGAGCTGCTGGGTTCAAATCTTTGAATATATGCAAGTACATTGAACATGCAATACGATGTAGATGGAATGAAAGATTGTATCGCTTTGGGATAGCTGGGGGGAAGTAATGTCTAGTGTTCCTATAATTAACATAAGGAGCAAGTTCACAAAGAGTTTGCAACTTCTTGGGCTCAGCTGTGGCCTACAGCCTATTGCTATAGTACAGTTTTGTCAAAGTGCCAGTGTTCCTGTCCTGTGGGTGCTAATAAGTGAATGTGCCATTTGAGTAATAATGGCTTTACTTGTTGGCAGTTTTAGTGTAAACATTTTTTCCCTTGTTAATGGTACTATGCATTTCAGAGTTGTGTAGCTGAACATAAAGTGGAGCATTTTAACTAGAAGTAACAATGTCCTTTAAATTCAAATATTAGGCCTTTCAGTATAAATGCATTTTAAAAATCTATTTTGAAAATAGATTGATACATTTTAACCTACAGGAGATTGACATGCCATAATTTAGTTTCCAGCATTTTCCAGCAGTCTCGGGTCGATGTGCTGAAAGTATATCATACTGTATTCTAGTTATGAAGCAGATACTGTACTTTCCTAGGTGCATCTTGCTGAACTAGTATGTTTTAAGTATTTCATGTTTTATAATGCACAAAACAAATAAAAAAAAACCCACGATGTGCAAAAATAATGTACTGTTAAAGCTTTGCCATTACACAGCGTTTTTGAATATCCAGCAAGCCTTCCCTCCAATATGCAGTGGAATCAATGAGCTACTTAAGAGAATTAACCACAATGAGCATTGTTTTATTTTTCGTCACCCCTTAGCGCTCTGCAGTTTGGTTAACAGATTTGGTGGGGGAAATCTTTGAACTCCAGACAGTTTGTGTGTGCGTGATTGGTTTTTAACTGGGCCTGTCAGATCCCATTTATTAGAAAGCTGTCCCCACAACAGACATAAGAAAATTTAAAATATCCAAGTGGTTCGTCCTTCACTGGAGTTTGATTCACCAGCTCAGTCTCCTCCCCGCATCCCAAAGGCACACGGGCAGGCTAGCAAGTTGGGCGAGCTGTGTCTTTGGTCACGTGACCCAGAGGGTCAGCAGTTGTTTTCATGCTCAAGTGGTTACATCATAGTAACATGGCATACACCGAAAGAGACTTGTAACACTTCTTAGGTGTCCATCAGAGACGCAACGTCTCCTGCATTCTGGTATTCTCATCTATAGCATGGATGTTGGATATTCCTTTTTGGATCACTTTTTTGTGAAAATATTGATGAAGCTCAATAAGATGCTCCCTTAAGAGTTTTTTTTTTTAGAAGCATGGTTAAGTCCATACTAGTAGTTGTCAGGTTTTGGTAAAGTAACTCATTTATATTCGGATTTAGTTGTGATGTAACTAAAGTAGCTTTAAACCAATTTCTTAAGGCTGTACTTGATTTTATCACATTTGAAGTCAAAGATTGTAAAGCAGGATGCATCTACATAATTAAATGATTTTGACTAAAAAGTCTTGATACATAATCAGAATGTCCTCTTTTTGTAGCAGAGCCTCATAAAGATTCATTCCCTTTTCTAAGGAGAAGAAAATCATTTCCAGGCTGTGATGTGTACCCTATTCCATGTGTAAGCAACAATCCTCCAAATGCAATGCCGTGCTCAATCCTGTCTTCGAAGTTTTTTGCGATTGCATACATCTGTATTGCCAGTGAGAAGGCATCTGGATCTTTTTTAGATATATTGCGTGATCGTTTCGTTGTGAAATACATGCACTTTTCATTATGACATTGTGCTGGAAAGCAGAGAGCTTTAAGTAGAAATAGGCTTACTAGTTTTTTATAATCTATAAAGTACATTTTTAAAATTTTCATCAAATTTCAGCTTTAGCTCAGTGATACAAAAGTTTGTTTCACATATTCATATTCTTTGCAGTCTTCTGTTAATTGTGTTAAGATCTGTCTGCAAACAGATCTTGAAGATCCTAATTTCATTTTGGTTCTTTTAATGGGATTTCTAAGTATAGTAAGTGAAGAAATCGGGTGATTTATATCAAATTCTGTTTCTATTAATTAAATGTTACAATTTTTAATTTAGTTTAAAATGTTAAAATTTTTACCACGTCCAATTGCTGTACAAAATAATCGCAGTATAATGTTTTTCAAATGCTTTCTTTTTCCCTTTCCTGCTAGTTACATCATTTAGCGCATTATCTCAAGAATTCTGTTATGAAATTGTAAGTTATGAGTATTTGAACATGGCAATCCTGTTGTGCCATTAATGAAAGCAATAGTTGATTTAAAAACAAATGAATATTAGTTAGTGGTCTTGAAATGTATTTTAAAACCAAATTTCCAAATCCTGGACAAAAACCCTTGCTGGATTTTGTTGCAGCCAAGTTACGTGATGTAGTCCTTAACTGACTTTAAAATAGTATTATTAATTGGAACTTTTATTTTCAGCTCTTAAAAATGTATTTCATAAGTAAAGTAAAATCCAAACCTATGAGTAGAACATTTAGCAATTTCTTTAAATTAAAATGGTAAATTGAATTAATTTGGTAATTAATATTAGCTGGTTTAAAAACAAGTACTGTAATTGTGTGATCCTCCAGAAACCGTATTGAAAACTCTGATACTTAACACTGTAGGAACGTACAAAGTAGAGGAAACTGTTCAGCCCATCCTGCTTGTTCATTTGCTTATGGTTGTGATTTAAGAAACTATTGCAAAGAGCTGTTTTTGGAATAATTGCTAACATTTAGCTTCCAGTTCCTTGTTAGGTAGGTTGTTGTAAGGTTGTTTGCTGGAAACAACCTTACATAATGCTGGAAACTAAATTATGGCATGTCAATCTCCTGTAGGTTAAAATGTATCAATCTATCTTCAAAATATATTTTTAAAATGCATTTATACTGAAAGGCCTAATATTTGAATTTAAAGGACATTGTTACTTCAAGTTACAATGCTCCACTTTATGTTCAGCTACACAACTCTGAAATGCATAGTACCATTAACAAGGGAAAAATTGTTTACACTAAGACTGCCAACAAGTAAAGCCATTATTACTCAAATTAAAAAAAAGTTGCAATGAAATTCTCTGTTTGGACAAAACACACCAGTTTTGTCCAAACAGAGAATTTCATTGCAACTTTTTTTTAATTGAATCAATGAATTCCATGAGATACAGAAGTCTACTGACCCCAGACTGATACTAATAAATCTGCTTAACCTAGTTTATAAGCAGCATGATGTTCCCAAAATAATTCTCTCCTTTTCACTAGTTGTTTGTAAATGTTTCTTCTACAGTTGATGAATTATTGATGAAGTGATGTCTCAAGCAGAATGATTACCTTCTGTTGTCTGTGAAAACAGGATTTCCTTGAGAGATTGGTGTAGTAGTTCTGTGCCATCTATAAGTAATGCAGTGATACATGAATGGTGCCTCTGTCTGGCACAGTGATGGTTCTGCTGCAATTTGATATTTATGTGACGCTGTTATGTGTACATAGTACCACATGGCTACAGCTCAGGTAAAATGGTGAGAATCAGGACTTACAGATGTGCTCTTCAACACTTCAGGGCTGTTCACTTTTTGAGTTTAGTGATCAGAGTAAAGTGGCATGTCTCACTCATTGAATTTAGCAAAGGCACAAGAAATCACAGGTGCAAAAAACACAGCTATGATTAATACCCACATTTCCATAGTGGTGCTTGTGGAAAATCCTTATGCACTGCTGTTTGAGAATTGGAGTCTCTGTGACTTGACCAGGCATGAGCTGGCAACATTTGGACAACAGGAGTCCACCTGCACTCTGAGAAGGTTGGGAACCCACCAACAGAGTTTTTTCAACCACTCTTTTTAGTTCCATTTCTGTTATTCCCTTTAAGGACTTCCAAATAAATCATTGTTGCCAGTGCTTTGGAATGCAATTATGCAGCACTCCGAGATAGTCATTCTTTTTACTTTCCCAAGCAGATGCATATCGGCAAGAGGTTTTTATGGCTGTATAAATCTGCAACAGATTTTTAAAATATATTTCATGGAACATCGCACGTGAGAATACTCTTTCCTGTTGAATTCAAGTTAAGCATAAAACATTCTCTAGAAATGAGAGACGAGGCAGCACTAAGCACGCAAGAATGCAAGGTCTGTAAAGTTTTGTCTCCAGCAAGAACAGAAAAATTAGTCCGATTAAAGTCTATTTTAATGAGGTGTAGCAAGCATTAAGATCATTGGAGAATCTTGGCAAATGAGATGTAGGTTAAAGGCATAACGATATGGGACCAACATGGCTTCAGCTGTCATTCTGCACATCGTGAATGTCCTGGTAGCACCTTGTAACCCGTCTTTTTGTCTCCAGCCAACAGCCGGCCGCTGGGGTAGCCTACACTCACCCGACCACAGTGGCCAGCTACACTGTGCACCAGGCGCCGGTTGCAGCCCACACTGTGACAGCGGCCTATGCCCCGGCGGCTGCCACTGTGGCCGTGGCCAGACCGGCCCCGGTGGCCGTGGCGGCTGCTGCCACAGCCGCCGCCTATGGCGGGTATCAGCCAGCGCACGCGGCCACGGACTACGGCTACGCACAGAGGCAGCAGGAAGCACCACCCCCTCCCCCTCCGGTCACCTCGCAGAACTACCAGGTAACTCCAGCCTTCTTGTGAAAATTGGGACTCGCCAGTTGCCGTTATACTAGCCGAGTTGTGGATAAATACAATAGATAGTCGTAACTTATATGGGGGTAAGGGGTTTTAAGTAGTGCGTAAAGCCAAATTCACAAATAGACAAACTTTAATCTATAACGTTTATAAAAAAACCAACCCTACTTGCCTCAAACGGTTCTTTAAGATAGAAGTATAAAAACAGTAAATAAGATGACTGTATAGGCTCACTAGCTCTTGTAGATGTGCTTGATGAATTCTTCAGAGAATGAAAAAAATGTTTTAATATTTTTATTTTCTGAAACCAATCTTGATAGTTAAGGACATGTAAGTTGCAAGTTGACCGTATGTGGCTGTCACTTTGGCTTTTGGCTTCTGGCTTCGAACTCTGTGACGGCACTCAGGGGAGAAGTGTGGTCCGACTCCTGTGACCTTTGAGCCCCTCGTATTTTCACGCATTGCAGACAAAAGCGCTGTATAGGAGGTTTTGCACCAGCTGGAGGAGACGATGTGTCTGACTCCTCCCTACCCTTGGCGATGCACACACAATTGTGTTCCTCCACTTTGGGAATCCTGGTCACAGTCAGCTAGTGATGTGAGCCAGGCTGGAACCTGAGCCGCCTTGATAATGGACTTCAACCAGAGCTCGTGCAAGCACCTTTAATGGTTGAGCAACTTGTGGAGACTTTCAGCATTACATTTTAATGCTTCTCTCGAATGTGTGCTGTGAATTCGAACACTATAGCGTAAAAGCTATTAGCCTCATTAACTGATATCCATTCTTGCAGGATGCCAGAGTGTACATAAAGTAGTGAAAGATTACATATCTCGACCTGGTATTGGTTTATATACAAATACACCCTCCAACCTTTGAATGCGTCAAACAGTATACAGTCAGAGACTGTTTCTGTAGGGCTAGACAGAAGAAGGCGTAATGAACTTTATTAACATGGCCTGCATAATTTATAAATTTGCTAGACAATTTCTTGTTGAAGTGCAAGATATGAGAAAAATGTGAAGACAATTCTGTTACAATTAGAAAGTCCCTTTTTCTCCCATTGCATTCTGAAACATCTTGACACAAAGACATGCTTGTCTCAGTTGGCTTATACCCTAATGCAGTCAAGAGGAGATGAAACTTGGAAAGTTTAGTGCTTTATATAGCCTACATTTTCCTAATGCATTTTTTCCCCAATCAGTGATAAAATGTGGGATGTTTTGTTCTATGTGAATTACTGTCACATTCAGGCTGCTGGCGGGGGGGAGTTCTAAAAGGGGCAGTTGAGATGTAGTCCAAGTTTAACTGTAATCAGTCTGGCCCTGTAGTTTTAGATTAAGCCAAACTTTTTTGCTTCGTTTCTTGAGACCATAGTTTGATACGCATCATGAAGGAGCTGGTGTAGCTTGTTAATGCTCCTGTAGTGCTTGCCCTGGTACCCTCTGGTCTAAATGCTCCTGTTCCCTGTGTTATTCCAGGATTCCTATTCCTATGTGCGATCCACAGCCCCAGCTGTCGCCTATGACAGTAAACAGTACTACCAGCAGCCTACAGCTACGGCGGCTGTGGCTGCAGCTGCTGCTCAGCCACAGCCCACTGTAGCTGATTCCTACTATCAGACAGGTACGCTTAACACATCCTGGGATTCGTCATGGAAGAAAAGTCTCCAAGGTCAATACATTTTTCTTTTTTTCCCTCAAAACTTGTGTAGATGTTTCCAATAAGTCCTGGATGTAATAATTCTATGCAATGCTTGTATTTAGATTTTTCTTAAAGCACTATTAAGCCACTTTTATTGTGACGTCCTTTTAGTTCTGCAGTATCAACAGAAAAGCATATTTCTGTATGATTGTTAATCATTTGATAATCGAGATGCATGTTTGCGATGAATAAAGTAGTAGGAAGAAATCATCTACATGGCTATACACAATTGTGATTATATTATATGCCAAGGTGAGCATCCCATGTATGTGAGATGTGCTAAAGGAAATTTCCTTATACATGCTTTTCTATTGCTGCTGTTTTAGGACTTATGTCATGATTTGTTTTCAGATTCCATACATCTTATCTGTTGGAAATGTTTTTTAGTATATAATTCACACCTATGTAACTTGTCTAACATGTGACTTGTGCACACTTTGTTTGGCAGCTTTGATTTTTAAATACAGGTTTAATCTCTTAATGGTTTGGTTGAATAAAGAAACTACTGATTTTCTGGCCATGCAAGTAAAACATAATGTCCAAGAAGAGGGGATTGATTTTTCAAGTTGGGGGAATAAATGTCTTTGTTTGCGGGTGGGTTGCTTGAACTTTAAAAGCTTTCTCAGTTGTTTCCAGTGCATATTGTTCCCATGACATCTTAATGCCAGCAAAATTATGTGGTTTCTTTATCATTTACTTATTTACTTGAATAAAATTGCTAAATATCAAAAGATCCCTTGAAGACCTTACATAAACATTGATTTCTGGGATAGCATGTGTTCTTAGAATTTTTTTTTCTATTGGATAAAGCTGTATACCAACTTAAAATTTTACTACTTTTTCTCTTTTAGCTCCCAAAACAGGGTATAGCCAAGGAGCAACACAATATACACAAACACAGCAGACAAGGCAGGTGACGGCAATAAAACCCGCTACCCCCAGCCCGGCCACCACCACCTTTTCAATCTACCCAGTATCCTCCACTGTCCAGCCGGTAGCCGCTGCGGCTGCCACTGTGGTGCCATCCTATTCCCAGAGCCCCACCTACAGCACGACTGCAGTCACGTACTCTGGTAAGTGCCAGTCTTGTTTGGTCACGTTTACTTCAGTCGGCTGTGGTTTGTGGAGCTGCCTAACGAGTTGCGTTTTTGGCAAAACAGTATTCGACTCGAAAGCTGTTTATCTTGTACTGCCATTTCCCAGATTAGCGTTTGAATGTCTCGTGTATTGGGAACCGTATGGATTTGTTACACTCAGCTGTCATGATGTCTTGTTTGTGATCATGTGTATTACACTTAAGCATAAACCGAAGGCAGCATCTTGTCTATGCACATGAACCAAACTGCATTTGACTCGGATTGATCTAATTTTTTTCTTTCCTTGTATTTGTCTGGTTTTATCCTGCATTTTAATACATTTTATTTAGTGGGTTACCTATTCGGTTGCATTGTACTGCACTTTGAACCCGAGTTTTTATCTTCATCAGTGCTTAAGTGTTCACTGCTTGGTTTGTCCTTCCCAGGAACTACATACTCCGGCTATGAAGCAGCTGTGTATTCTGCCGCCTCTTCTTACTACCAGCAACAGCAGCAGCAGCAACAGAAACAGGCGGCAGCGGCGGTGGCAGCCACCGCCGCCTGGACAGGGAGCACGTTCACCAAGAAGACTCCATTCCAGAACAAGCAGCTCAAACCCAAGCAGCCGCCCAAACCTCCCCAGATACACTACTGTGATGTGTGCAAGATCAGTTGCGCCGGCCCTCAGGTATGCTTTTTAATTTTTTTCATTGGAATCATTGGCCTCTAGAGCTTCGGAAATTTTAAAAAGCTTTTCTTTGCACGAATTGGGAGAAAAAATAGTCAAGATTTAGTAACTCCACCCGATAGACATTTAGCATTTTTTTTTAAAAAAAAGCTTTTTCCTTAAGTTCCTAAAGTTTTTAGTAAGGGAATTGCAGGATGGATCAAAATCTTCACCCTAATCATTGATTTC
The DNA here is from genome assembly GCF_040954835.1 of Lepisosteus oculatus. Lineage (NCBI taxonomy): Eukaryota > Metazoa > Chordata > Actinopteri > Semionotiformes > Lepisosteidae > Lepisosteus > Lepisosteus oculatus. The sequence goes on along the minus strand of NC_090698.1, from coordinate 39,941,314 downwards.
AAATGAGATGACAATTCAAAAAATCTTAACACATTCATTCTGTAGAACTACGCATGCATACATGCATTCAAAAGTTGTTTTGTTTAATTGCATTTTATTACAGAATGTAATGACTGTAGGAAATGTAATACTGATCAAACTGTTTGCCTTTCTTTAAAATAACCAAAGGTCATAACCCAGTTTTGTTAAAATGTATTAAACAAAGTTGAAACATTACAAACCAGAACACAAAATGAAACTCTCTGTCAAATACTGTTCCTGTATTCATTAATGTGCTTTATAGAAATTTTGTACCTTAACTTTGACATGTTGGAAATTTTAAACCAAATGCTTTAGAAATTTCATTCCTGTATCTCTCCTGATTGAGATTTACATCTTACATTTTACGTTTATTCGTGTTTAATTTCCTGGAAGGAGAAGAAACTTCTGTTTTTAAAAATTAACTTGAACGTATAGGATACTTATTAACTTGATATTAGAGAATTATTTTTAATTAAGCACAAAGTTTAAAATCCATTTTTTTTTCCTGCTCAAGAAGGTTTGAAAAATATGCAAACTTTTTGTTTTTGAATTGGCGATGTAAATTCTAGGGGTCAATATAGCTTCTGCATATATGTTAAGATTTGTTATCCTAAATCTTGTTATTGGAATGAAAAAGATGTTGGCATTTTCTATTTTTCTTTCACTTTTGTGAAAACTATGTTATAGTAAACTGAGTTTCTGGTGGCTGTCGGTGATGTTTTCAAGCTTCGTTTTTTGAGACCATAGTTCGATACGCATCAGGAAGGAGCTGGTGTAGCTTGTTAATTTGTACAAACTTGTGTTTGCACCTAAACAATGTTGCACAGATGAAATTGCCTAGCTCAGTTGCTAGCAGCTGCTTTGTCCACAGCTGAGCAACTGTTTTTTTTTGCATGTGGGTGGTATTTGATAGCAGAATTGTAAATTGTTACAGAAGATGAGAAATGAAAATTCACTTATTGCCTGAAGTATGTATATACCATAGCAGTATATACAGTGCTTTCAAAATTATTCAGATGCTTCCTGTGGTGATCTTTACATTTTTGTCAAAATTATACAATGAAGCATGCCATGTTTTTTTATAATTGTCAGCAAAAACTAAAGAGAAAAATGAGGGATGGTGAGTTCATGGGTCTAAATACTTCATATTTAGTGGAAGCACCTTTGGTGGCAGATATATCCGTGAAGTCTTTTTGGGTCAATTTCCAGTACCTTAGTCCATTTGCTGTACGTTCCCATTAACCTTGACAAGATTATCAGAACTAGAACTAACTGTTGCCACTCTCATGACTGTAGTTAAGGATGGTGTTGACTGAGAACTATGTAGGGTTTGTATTTTTGTATTAAGACCAGTAATTTCCAGTTTTGTCTAGTTTGACCACAAACTTCTGCAGCATGTTTGCATTATCACTTAGCGCTGTGTTGCAAACCCCATGTAGGATTTGAGATTTTTTTTCAGTTGCATGGAAGCCCCCTTTGTAGAGTGACCAGGATATTATTGCCCTATGGCCATTTCCTCCTGTTTCAGCTCTTAAAGTCTTTCAAAATCCACTAGACTTATGCTGGGATCCCTAATCACTTTCCTCCTAGTGGCTTTCTTTGGAGGGAAAATCTGATTTAGTTAGTGTCTGGGTGTGCCTTTCACTTATTAATGATCGACTTGATGCTCAAAGAGAGATTTAAGGGTCTTGGAAATGTTTTTATGTCCCATTATTCTGCTGATCTGTGCCTTTATATACAGCTTTATCCCTGAGCTGTTTTGAAAGTCCCCTGGTCTTCACGATTCTGTGATGAAACACCTTTTTATGTATTTATTCTACAATAGTTTACACAAGCGAAAGGGCAGTGAAATAATGGTGTGGCTAATAGAGGTAATTGTGCATCCAATTTAGTTTTGCCACAGCAAAGGGTTTAAATTGACTGACTATGAAATCCCAAGGAAGTTTTGAAAGAAACTGGGGATAAAGTGGTAGAGACACAGGTTATAGTGGAATATGTATCATCCTATCAGGACACTAACTAGATCAGGCTACTGGGCAAACAGCAGATTCAGAAGGAAACGGTAACTTTTATAGAGTTGAGTTGAATTCTGGTGCATGCAGTTGATGGAGGGGGGGAGGAAACAGCTGGGTAAATGAGTAACACGTATATTGCAAGCAACTGCTTCTACACAGTTGTGGCTAATGTGTTAGGCTAATAACATCTCATTATGCAAAGGGTCATGTATAAAGTATTGGATAGGTCTGGTTGCCTATAATTATGGCTGCAAGAGGAAACCCCAGTGGCTTTGAAAGAGGGCTGTTTGTTGGAGCATGTTTAGCAGTAACCAACACAGTTCAACTTCCTGACATTTAATGAACAGCATTCTCTAAGGTGATGTCAGTATGAAATTTGGAGGGAAAAACATCCTTGGCAAAGGGCAACGGTAGGCAGATGTCCATACTCCAGAATTGTGATACCTGCGCTTTACACATACAGGCCAAATCGGTGACTCGAACAGTGAATTACCTAAATTGATTTACATTTACATTTCTATATTTTATTGTCCACTGCGTGAACATTAACAACATTCTGGTCCCTACTCAAAGAGTTAGTATGGTTGTGTGGCAAAAAACAAGCTTCTGCTGCATAAAAAGTTTAAATATCATCAATGACATGGACTGGCATACTGCCTGTGGTGTATACTGCCTTGTGTCCATTGCTCGCTGGGATAGGCTCTGGCTCCCCTGAAACCCTATACTGGATAAGAGGATTAATGGATGGGTTTTTTGTCAATACAAGCTACTGTTATAGGAAAGTCTTTCCTCTTTGGGCTCCCCCACGACCCCGAATTGGATGAAGCAGTTAGGGGAAGAATGAGATATGCTGCAGTCATTTGGGAAAAGATTTTATGGAGAGAAGTGAAATTTGTATGATCAGAATTTTGTCTAAATGCTCAAGTGCAATGAAATGCTTATTTGCACATATCCTCCCTTATAAAAACATTAAGGAAACGCCCAAAAAAACAAACACAGGACAGCAGCAACAACAAGTTAAATAACATACAACTTAAAAAAGAACATCAGTGTGAGCCAGTGATAGGGTTAGAGTTCAGTAAGCTTGTGGGAAGAAACTGTTTCTGAATCTGGAAGTTTGTCTTTATGCTCCTATAATGCTTACCAGAGGGAAGGGGGGAGAAAAATTAGAAACCAGGACGATTGGTGTCCTTAGTGATACTTCTAGCCTTCATGAGACAGTGAGTTGTAAAAAATGTCCTAAATAGAGGGGAGCTGTACTCCAATGATGGTCTGAGCTGACCTGATCACCCCATGTAACACCTTCCGGTCAGACAACAAGACACTGCCAAACCACACTGTAATCCCAGACGTGAGGACACTCTCAATAGCGCACTTGTAAAATGTAATACGGACAGTTGAAGATAGACCACATTTTTTCAGCTCTCTGAGGAAGTAAAGGCGCTGTTGTGCCTTCTCTGTAGCTCCAGTTACATGCTGGGACCTCATTAGTGATGTAGGTACCCAGGAACATGAAGCTGCTAACCATCACTACAGCCACCCCATTGATGTGGATGGGGGCGTGATCCCACCCTGCTTTCTTAAATCGATGACCAGCTATTTGGTTTTGCCGACATTGAAGGAGAGACATTGAGGTTTTTTTACAAATGAATTGGGAAATTTTGAGGAAATGGGCAACATTCTTGCAGCACATGACATTCTAAAACACCTGCAGTGTTTTGTTGCACACCTGTTGCCTTTTCAGCGACGCGTGACCTAAGGATTTATGTGGTTTCCTGTAAAGACGATATTGAGATTTTGTCTCTCCGTACCATAACATTTGGGCCCGTAGACTCTGTTTTCAGGCTTCATAATGGAGCCCTTTGTCTCTCTGGTTTTCAGACTTACAAAGAGCACCTGGAGGGCCAGAAGCACAAGAAGAAGGAAGCAGCTCTGAAAGTGTCCCAGAGCAGCAGTAGCAGCAGTGGTAGTGGCAGTGGCAGCTCTGCCCGGGGCACACAGAACCAGCTGCGCTGCGAGCTCTGTGATGTCTCCTGCACTGGCGCAGACGCATACGCAGCCCACATACGGGGAGCCAAGCACCAGAAGGTAGCTAGGTTGTGACCAGGCCTAAAAGAAACCAAATTTTAAGAGCCACACTTTACACAGTATCTGCAGTCAGATAAGTTGTATGATATCATTATTATGCCGTGAGACTCCATTAGCTTTCCTTTCCAAGGTTTTTGTCTGTCAACCACTGGACAAACTTTGAAAGCAATACTGTCCTGATGTGCATGTCTAAGGATTATATTGCTTACTTGGTCTCGGTCCAATCTCTGTCTCTTTTAATAGTTTTGAGTCTCTGAATAAAATTATCATCTCTTTCTCATACATTTCTGTGGAATTTTGGAAGTATCTTGTATTTGTGCATCTCCTCTTTTTAGATTTAGATGTGTATTTTTATATATTGTGATTTCTCTTGCACTATTGTGTCATCAGGAGTATAGGGTTCCTGTGCTTTGTAATGAACATCTTAAGATCAAGAAAGAGCTCTAATAATCTATTCTGCTTAACGGTAATGTGATGTCTAAAGCTTTTTGGTGAGCAGTGCTTAACTATGATTTGCTAAAGGAATAAGTAAGCCTAACATTTGACACTGTTTTTTTTAATTCCATACAGGTGGTTAAGTTACACACCAAACTTGGGAAACCCATTCCGTCAACTGAGCCTAGTGTGGTGACCCAGACTACCACATCGACCACAGCGGCTTCCAGCAAGGCTACCAGTTCGGCCGTCAGCACTGGGATTGGCAGCGGTGGCACTGCTGGCAGCAACAGCAGCACCACTACTGCCTCGGCGCCCGCTTCCACTTCCTCGTCCTACCTGAAGCCGGTCAACATCGTGAGCAGTCCCACAGCGAGCAGTGGAGTTAACAAGGGCAGTGCATTAACCACTGCTACAGCTAGTGCAGCTGTCAATGTCAAGAAGGCTGCAACCCCCAAGATTAATTTTGTTGGTAAGCCTCCAGTTAATGATGGTTACTGATGACTCTTATGTGCATTTCATGAGGGAGTGTCCATGTGGTCTTCATCTTCAAGTGTTTATGAAATAGTTACCTCACGAGATAATGTTTTACTCCAGAAACAAGTGTCTGACCTATCACACATTTATTATTCTATGTATGCTCAAAAACTAAAATCTTGAAACATTTCAGTGCATGTGCATGTACATAGCTGTGAATGGGTACTAAAAGCTGTTTGGGCACATGCTGCATGTGAGAAAAATAAGTGGCTTAAAAGGTGGCCCATACTATAGTTTAAAACAATATAGGATTTTGTCAGGTAAGAGAGCAAGCATACTTTGACTTACTTATCGCCTTGGGCGGAGCACTTAACTTGAAGGTAAGTTACATGGAAAAAGTTTCACACTTCTGGCTCCAGTACATTAAAGAATGTAACATCCTCTTAATTCCTTGAGTAAAACTACAACTGCATTTGATAAAGCCTAGTTGGGAATCTGTTGACATCTGTTAATACACATTAAAATGACATCTTATTTTTCATCATAAAAATTCCTGCCTTGAACATTTTTAGTCAAAGTTGATTTGAGCACAACATCTTAAAAGGTTTTGCTCCGTGGATTTGTACTTTTGTTAAAGGAGGAGTAAGTCTATTGCATTTTACTCTCAAATTAAGTTAAGGTACTTGCCTGGAGCTCAGGTGGAGCCCTGTGATCTAATGTCAGAAGTTCAGGACTGGTTTGTCTCAAGCCAGCTGTGTTAGGATTCTCCCAAGCAGCTGTACACAGTTCACAGAATGTTACCAAAGATAGGACTGAGAACAGTTGGCCAGGGTTCTCTTGGCTGTAACTACAAAAGGGGCGCCTACAACTTCCTAGGCACTTACAGGCTTGTAGAGAAATAAATCAATAACTGAGGTGCCAGTCTACCAGTTAGAGCTCATTCCTCTTGGGCTTTAGAGCTTCCAGCATGTCACATGCGTAACAGATTTGCACATGTGTGTATGTCAAAGGAACGTGCCTGCATGTCTCATTCTTTCCTATGTGGTACAGGAATCAGTGCTAGAGAGCCAAGTCTTTAAACAGTTAGCTCTTCCAAACTGAGTATATTTTTCTTAAGGGGGCGAAGGTTAGTCTTCACTTTTTTTTTTTGGTTACCTTTATTCTTTTTTCTGAAAGTTCTCATTTTAATCAAGCTAAACTGCCTTTTCTGGAATTTCCATAGTAGATATCCCTAAACCAGCTTGTCATTACCACTGTGTGATCCAATCACATTGAAGTCAAGTGGTCTTTTAAGTACCACTGAAAACTTAACTAAGGTGGTGAAGGATAGAATTTTATATTTTGTATAACATAACTTTAACAAGAGGACTGTTAACCTGTAGCCTACAAAAAAGTGCTTACAGTATATCCACCATATACTGTATGTTTGAAAACATGTTTTTGTGATATTTGATAAATAAAATGCAGACAGCTGATGGGGACTAATTTATGAGAAGCTCTGTATCGCTTGTTGAAAACAGAAGCAAGCTGTGGACTGTTATAAATAAACTGTTATTTATAAAACTGTTATAAAGAACTTTCTGCAACGGACAGGGGGGAGAAGGTTTGCTCCTAACTGTAGGATGAGGTAATCTGTCATTTAAGCCTGCAGGAGGAAGTGTCGACTAAGATAGTGGTTTTTGTGTTTTTTGCAGCGATTGTTTGTTTCAGGCTTTAAAAAAAGACCTGTCGGAAAAATTGGTAGAACTCTCTTGCTCTCACACTGCTGCTCTGCCATGACTTCAGTACTGAAATAAAGCCCAAAGGCCTGATGGCTGCTTCACCTCTAGCCTGGACTCGATTTTCTTTTTCTGTCTCCTGGAGAGGGTTGACCTCACCCGTCTGCCTTCAGTAGCCTTCCATGTTGTGAAATGAATAAAGGGTTGCCTCTTTTTTTCTCCTGTATTAGCCTGTCCTGCTAGGCTTTGTGCTTGATAAGAAGTTTTGTGTTCTGTACATTTAAAGTATGATTTCTTTAACGGAATTTATGTGAAAATGCAGATCAATAAATGACATGCTTATAATAGCATCAGACCTTGTTAAAGGAAATGGAATGCATCCAGTACGGCTTTGGAAATTTATAATGGCGAGTATTGAGGTTTTAAAGATGAAACTGTGTTCCCCCATAATGCAGGAGGAAACAAGTTGCAGACTACGGGCGCGAAAGTGGAGGATGTGAAAAACGACACAGCCAAGCCTACACAGCCACCAATGGCTCCCCAGCCACAGGAGACCAAAGTTGAAGTGACTCCTGAGCCGCTTTCCACACAAGCAACTCTTGCTGCTTTACAAAGTGACGTTCAGCCTGTTGGTCATGATTACGTGGAAGAGGTACAATGATGCTTTATTTAGGTTCAGATGGTATTTTTTTAATTTCTTAAGCCAAAATTGTAACATTTTTCCCTTTTCTAAGTGCTGAATTTATATTGGTTTGAGAGGATGGGGCAGTACAGTGGTTAGTATTGCTGCCTCACAGTGCTGGGGCCCTGGATTCAATTCCTGGGGTGCTGGAGTCTTTCCCCCTTGTTTGTGTGGGTTCCTTGTGGTTGCTCTAGTTTCCACCCTCAGTCTAAAGACATGCTGATAGGTTAATTGGCTTTTGAGAAAACTAGCCATGCTGTGAGTGTGCGCCTGTGATGGATTAATCGATGTCTGATCCAGGGTATATCTCGCCTTGCGCCTGTTGCTTGCCAGGATAGGTTCTGGCTCCCTAGCGACTATATACTGGATAAGCAGATTAATGGATTGATAGTTGAAATAAAATACAAGCTGCTGTTCCCTTTCTTCATTTCAGGTTCGTAATGATGAGGGAAAAGTTATTAGGTTCCACTGCAAGCTTTGTGAATGCAGCTTCAATGATCCCAATGCTAAGGAGATGCACTTAAAGGGAAGGAGACATCGATTACAGTATAAGGTTAGTAGATCTATTTAAAACTTTCATTAATTGCTCACTTAAAATCAAAATTAACCAAATGCAATCTTAGTACTTACACACTTGAGTGCAGCTACAGTTCTCTATTTCCTTTTGTGAATTCTATAGAGTTATAGAGTTGGCTTGCATTTCAGTGGGATCTGGCCCTGCGTTGGAAGGGAAGACATTCTATCCCCCTTCCTTTGTTTAGTTTGTTTGAAACTGTAGACAACGTTATTGCTCACCTGCAAAATCAGCATTGCGTGAATATTTTATTGAATGATTTTTTTTAAATTAGAAAAAAGTCAACCCTGATCTCCAAGTGGAAGTGAAACCCAGTATCCGGGCCCGGAAGATCCAAGAGGAGAAGATGCGCAAACAGATGCAGAAGGAGGAGTACTGGCGGAGGCGTGAGGAGGAGGAGCGCTGGAGGATGGAAATGAGGTAAAATATGCAAGTTTGATTCTATCCAAGGAAAGTTTTCTTTTTTTCCCTGAGAAGGTGGATTAATATAGAAAAATTAATTTCAAATGAAGGTGTCCAGAATAGCACCACACTGCTCCAAAACCTTCATTATCATCTGAGATGTTCATTCCTAATGTCGCTTGCTTGTAGCATGGAGTAATGTAATTTTAGCTGCATTCATCGTATTTTTTTAGTTGGATTTTTATAGAAGAGTATTTGTATTAATATAAAAATTAGACTTGAGCAGGAGTTTGGAAGTGTAAGTCTTGCAGGTAATAAGTCTCAGAATAAGTGTTCCTGTGATCCAGCAGAGAAATGGATGAGGGCCTGTAAATGAAACATAGAATTAAATAACCATGATGCCAGGTGTTTACAAAGCCAGTTGTGTAAAGGGTTTTGACAAAGCAGACGTGTCCTGGTTGCAGGCGCTATGAGGAGGACATGTATTGGCGTCGGATGGAAGAGGAACAGCATCACTGGGATGACCGGCGCAGGATGCCAGATGGCGGTTATCCACAGGGACCTCCTGGCCCGCCGGGCCTGTTGGGAGTCAGACCTGGCCTGCCCATTCCACAGCCCCAGGGACCAGTGGTAGGCTTTCCATGTTCTGTCTGCCCAAGGCTGTTTTAGAAGATGAATAAAGTGTGGAAATTGTCAATGGCAGATATTCCATCTTGTGCACTAGAAATGAGTTGGCTAAAGCTGTAAACTGGAGTTTAAACTTTTATTCAGTGGCTTTTCCTCTGCTTTTTTGCTAATGCCATGAGTGAACCTGTGTTTTGGCTCAATGTTTGAGAAAACTAGGCTTATTTAGATCTACTTCTTTCAAATCGGGAAATATGAAAGTTACTGACTGACGTAGTGTACTTGTGGACAGTGGAGGTGATTCTGTGGGGTCAGGGAGTAGTTCTCATCTCGCATGTCAGATATAAGCCCACTGCTTATTTGACATGAGCTCCTTTTATATTGCCCTGGTAAGGTGGACAGCTGTATATATTCACAATGTATTGTGTGCATTTAACATTTCTGTTTTTCTAATGTTGTGACCATACCATTCTTGTCATTGGATGCCTCAATGAAACTTTTCTTTTTTTCCTTTTGGTTTTCATTCTAATCTATTAGAGTGCCAGAAAAGGAAAGTTGAGTATGTTCTAAACTGGAGTTTTCCATCAAAGTAAAATTAGGTTTGAGCGTAAAGTACTATTAAAGGCACCTGACTGCTACAGTGTTTGCACTAATGAACTCGACAAATTATCAAATACAGTTTTGCCCTCTGCATATATTTCAATTGCATTAATCTGGTTACAAGGTCCCTTAAACTGTGGTGATAATTATTAAAGTGGCGTTTTGAAGGTTCCAGGCGTCTTAAGGTGCTGCGAGCTAGTACCATTGTGATGGCTATAGTGTAGTTCTTTTCCTGTTCTGCAAGCTTATGGCATTTTGTATGTCATGTTCTTTTAGCCCCCTCGTCGCCCAGATTCCTCAGATGACCGATATGTGATGACCAAGCATGCAGCCATTTACCCTGTGGAGGAAGAACTCCAGGCTATTCAGAAAATAGTGTCCATAACAGAGCGAGCACTGAAATTGGTGTCGGACATCATTACTGAACAGGACAAGAACAAGACCAAAGACGAGGACAAAAAGGAGATTCAGAGGGACAGGTAAAGATGCCCTTTACTAAGTGGGGTAGATTGTGTAAATAATGTAAAATGGGTTCATTTACTTACTGTTGACCGCTAGTGTTTGAATCATTTTAAACTTTTGTGATGTATTTTTCTAATTTATTTCTGCTGCCACCTACTGTTCACTGATTTTAATATTTACACTTTGGCATTTTCATGCATGCTTTTTACGTTACTTACTGAAAAGCATAAGTATAGGGGCACTGCACAGCAAAAATGACATTTCACTTCACTGTCCCAAGACTTAAACTTACTCAATATGTATTTCCTTGTAAAAGAGCAGTTAAATGTATAAAATTGATCTGAATATTTAAGGGGAACAATGGTAATGTTTAATTATTTCCTTTCAAGAAAATTCAAATGTATGCTTTGGTCAAGTCTCCGGTATAAATACGATCACCCTTCAAATCCATTTCTAACTAGATTGTGTGGTTATGTTGCCATGGATTCATAAACTGGATGAATTTAAACTGTAATTAGCATTTATTTAGAGTCATCAAATTTTGGGAGGAAATCAAGCTTCTCCTAAATAACCAATTTTTGTTGCACTTGGAAATGTGAAATGAAATGTTTCACCCAGTTGACTGTGATTTGTATTATTTGCAAAAAAATAAAAAACATTTATGATTTGCAGTTAAATTAATTTCTGATGGATTATTAATGATCCAGATTATTAATATCCTGTAAAATCTCTTTTTATGTTTTTGCACTGAATCATTGAACTCTAATTTTCATAAGTATTATGCTAAATCACTTCAGCGTTTTCTGGTCTGTTTCTGCTGTATAGGAAAATCATGGTCTTGCATTCTTGGGGATGTTAAGGAAAAACCTAGCCTTCTGTGTAGCAAATGGTAATAAAGGAAAAGATGATAATCTAAGGAAAACGGCCTAAATATGACATATCACACTTGTGATTTGGTAACAATGTATTTGATTCCTGCAGGGCTCTGAAGGGAGTCATGCGTGTTGGAGTACTGGCAAAAGGTCTGCTCTTGAGGGGAGACAAGAACGTCAACCTTGTCCTCCTGTGCTCCGATAAACCCAACAGGAACCTCCTGACTCGCATTGTGGAAAACCTCCCAAAACAGCTCACGGTGTGTCTTTTTTTTTGCAATCACTGATTGCATTTTTGTTTGTACTTTGTCATTTCTAAATGCCATCGACTGCCTTCATTCATGTTTCTGCAATAGTGGAGCAAAGTTTCAGCTTGACATGGACGTTTTTGTAGCAATGCAGCCTTCGGTGCCTTTATTTAAAGTATGACCCTATTGACCTCACCCTAAGGCAAAGAGTTGTTTCTGCAAAGAGAAATTTTCATTTCTTAACAACTCCACTGCCGGAGTGAAGCTTGCTGCTGTTCTTGAGGTCAATTTGCATATCAAAGAATATAAATTAAATGGGTTTGATTCACAGCTAATGCAGGGAGATGCTTACTCTCTCCTGGATTTTGGATTAAAATGTCATGGAAATTTTGGCGTTCCTGTTTTGAAAAGAACCCCTAATTTTGACTAATTTGTGTTTGGAACACATGGAGAGATAGTGTGACAGAATAAAGTGTTTACATATGTGCAAAAACTTTCCACTCAGAATTATCTTTAGTATCCTTGATCTAAAGTCAGTGACCATTCACTGCAGACATGGTGCTGTTAGTGCTGTGGGCATTTGTTCTTTTTGTCAGACATGGATGCATGGGGACATATCTGCAAAAGCTGAAAGTCTTGTACTAAACTGCAAAGCAATAAAATAGTGCAACAGTCAACTGCATGTGCTTCAGAGGCACCTGTAATGCATTTTATTTCATTTTAATACCATTTATTTTGTATAGTATTTATAGGATTTTTTGGATTATGTACATACAACACTGTACTGCATACTTTCCATTTTCTTAAAACAATTAGCCTTAATACTGGATTAAATTACTGTTGTAATAAGGATTTTGATTACTTGTAGTCATGATACAAGTGTTAACCTCTCCTGTTTAAATTTAAGGATGAGATTTAAATATGTTGTCTTGTAAAATGATTCCATGTATTATTGAAGTAGTATTGTAGGCTTGTAATGCTGTGTCAGAGACAAAGATGTTGGTTAATGACAGGCTCTACATACAGAATTTGTCAAAATGTTAATCAACTGAGATGTTTTATTATCAATTATAATTAATATAGTTTAGAATATAAAAAAACTCATTCTAACCTTTTCTTGCTTCTTCTCTGGGGGAAAAAAAGCTGGTTACACCTGAGAAGTATGAAGTCAAGGGCTCTATCCAAGAGGCCGCCATCATCCTCACTTCCTGCACTGAGCCCAAAATGCAGGTGACCATCACGCTGACATCTCCTGTCATCCGAGAGGAGAACGCACGTGATGGAGGTTGGGAAAAAATGGACATTTATTTACTATTGCTCTGTGAAATTAACTTCTTTTAAATATACACTTTTTTTTATCCTTAAGAGCCCATTTGCTGGCACAGTATAGGCAGTAATTGGAAACTTTAGCATACAGTAGGTGCTTCGTGCAATGTAGCTTTTCTGTTTTAAGCTAACAATTTTTTAAAATTCTAGATGCTGACCAGTTTCTGAAAATGCCTAAGCTTAATTTAAGCAGTCTCCATCGATTTATGTAATAGTGTTTGATGCCTTCAAAATCTGTGAATTCTAAATTCTGTGACTTCCCTCCCTGCAGCAGTCTGAGCTGCTATTTTTTTTAAAGCCAAGCTTTGTCATAGTTCATTTAACATTTTCCACACTGGTGCATATTCAGATGGCTAACCATTGCCTTGCATGTAAATTCTTGTAGTTTTAATATCCATACCCTGTACATGCATTTTAACCAGTTATTTGTGGACACAAAGCATGATCCATGGTAATTGTTTTGAAGGCTACGTTAAGTTTCTCTCTGTAATCAAATATTTGAAAAGGTTTTGCATCAAATTGATTTTTTTGGTGCTTTTTCGCACAGAGTAGTACTCTTTTCCTCTGAAATCTTTACACGAGTTGAGAGCTTTCATTTTCAGTTACCATACTAACATCCAAGTTATTTTGTGAAAATCCATATCACATGCTTTTTAAATTTATTTGCGGCATTTCTTTTAGGAATAATGTTCTAATTTCTGGATATTTACTGTTCATGTGCCAGCAGAGAAGCTCTTGGCTATTCTCTGTAACACTTTCCAGTGCTCTTAAAGCTTTCAAAAAAAATCCAACAAGCATGATCAGTGTTTGCATTGTGTAATTATAGATAGGTCCCAGGTAAGATTCATTTTTGTTTCCTGTGTTTTAGTGAAATTGCCTATGGTTAAACTGGAATATACTTTTTTTTCCAGTAATAGGTCATGATTCCAGGGAAAAAAGGAGACACCACATGCTAACAAAGCCTATAGATATTGCTTTACTGAAAGTTGTTAAATGAAAACGGTCCCTTGATTTGCACTGCAAGGCACAGAAGGAAAAATGAATCCGTCAATTAATAAATGACTTCTCCACAGGAAACAAAATATTTGTCTGGTGGAACGGTCACCATTCTGAGGGTCCCCTGTGTAGAGATGAAAGTGCTCCCCTGAGTGAATGAATCACTGTGCTCTGGATTTTAAAAGATTGGTCTAATTTTAAAATTTTACATCTCGGGGGTGTCAGACCTTTTTTCGATGCCCTGCAAAAGCTTTGTATGAGAGAAGAGCACATGCTTCTTGATCATTTTCCCCCCTCCTTAAAACTGAGGTAAAAACGATGCGGAAAGGTGAAAGAAATGGCAATCCTGAATCTTTGGGGTGCAGGTTCACGGATCTAAGGTGGCCTTGTGCCTGTTGAAAATCCTTAGGGGAGTATCTGTAAACTTGAGGGAGGAAGGCTTTGTGAGAGGAATCTGTGGTTGGACCTGGGTTAAAGAGATTGGTACGGAATGTTTCTGGGGTCTAAAAACCAACTGATAAGAGGTATGCATGCAGTGACGTCCTAACCCTTGCTGGGAGCTTGCCCTTCTTTCCAGCAAGACTACTGTGTTTATGTATTCATAGCTTTTGAGTCCAGTCCAAAGCCTTTCTTACATCTGCAAGAACACGTTTCCTACAGCTGTCACAGCTTCGGAAGGATTTTTGACCAAGGTTTTCCCCAAAACACTTTGCCACACCTACCATGTAGTACTAAGAAGGATGTCACACAGTGCTTAAGAGTTAACAGTGCTTCTTGATTGCCATTTTGTTTTTGTTTTTTTTTCTCCTCTTTCTGTTAGCGTGCAGTTTGCTGGGGTCTTTGCTCCATGCAAACTGGTTTTATCCTTCCATTTTGCAGTGAGGTGGAATACAATCTAGGACTGTTTTTTACACCAACAATCTTATTCCAAAATGTATTTAATATTAAATATAAAGAGTGATAATCTCTTTAAATGACCTAGGTTTAGTGGTAAAACAGACTAGTAGACATTCTTAATTGAGGTGAGCCATGTAAGATTTCATGTATGATATGTTTCTGGGTCAACATCAATTCTCAGTTTCATTAAGCTGCAGTTGTAACATGAAGCATCTTCTTTTAACATTGAAATAGATTTGAAATTTCTCCAGTTGTGACATTTCAAAGCCCACTTTCAGTGTTATGTTCAGACAATGCAGGACATCTTTTACAGCTTGATTAAAGCCTGTGGGGGCATTCTAGTAAAATGAATTAACATGGAATCCAGTCAAAACATTTTTATCCTCTCAGGGTCTTTTTTCCTTCAGCACTGATTTTTTTTTAAAAGCCATACCTGTTCTCTCTAAAATCTCACAGTTGAATCTTTAAGAGGTTACTCCAAATGTGTAATGTGAAGAATACACCGCGAAGTTAAATTATAGGATTTTGTATGTTACCACTTCCTTGCTTTTCTTGACTAAACATTTTCCCATACCAGAGATGTTTTGCTGTCAAGAGCTTCAGGTCTTTCTTAATTCTGAGATTTGCCATTCATGTGCAAGAACTGAGGCAGGAGGGGTTAAATTTGATAAATGCTACATGAATTAATGCTAATTATACATCATCCAACTTTCCTCTTAAAGACTTAGTGGTTCTTGTAGTGTTTGTGACGAAAAAGGGATTCAAAAGTCTCTCCTTCAAATAACCTTCGGTTACTTCCCATTTCTCAGATTTGGAATGCCATTATGTGATATAGTATTGCATGAAAAGGTTCAGAAGTGATAGGCTAGAAGGCAAGATTTGGAGAGTTGTCGTGCTTTTTACTTCTGGGAACGTGAAGGCTAAACATTCCTTTTTTATCACTGGGCAACCAGGAGAGCAGTTACTTGGTATGTGTGGCAATGTGTTTGTGTTGCGAAAGGTGTCTTGCTCACCTGGTCAAACACCCGTTCCTCACCAGCCTTTGACAATCCGATCCATTTTTAGATGTAACTTCGGGTATGGTGAAAGACCCAGCGGACGTCTTGGACAGGCAAAAATGCCTTGACGCTCTGGCTGCTCTACGCCACGCTAAGTGGTTCCAGGTTCGGAACATCATTTTACTTTCTTATTGTAGCCTTATGAGATGCATTTTTTTTTTATTTTAGCTGTACAAATGTAACAAAAAAAAATCATTTGGTTTTAAATGGGAAAACAATATAATTTTACATGAAAGAAAAAAACATCCAAGGATGCCTAAAGTAATCTATTTAGGACCAGAAAAAAAGATCTTAAGTTACCAGTGTCATTTACTTATTTTTGTAGTCCCCTTGTTTTTTTTCATATGTAAACCTGTCTATGGTCATCTAAAAAAAAGTAAGGCATCCTTGTATTGGTTTAAGATTTTGTATTTCACATTTATCTACTGTATTTTATTAGTTTAAAACCATTATTCCATAAGGCTGCAGAGTAATCTGGCATAAAAGTATGTCATCTATAGGAGCTTTCATGTTGAGCTTTTGTATTTTTTTCTGATTATAGAATAGGGATTGAGAGAAAAGGAAAATCTGATTAGTTTACTGTGACATGGCTTTATAGCAATGCACAGGAAAACTAAAACAGATTTCCTGGACTTTTTTCAGTCCCTATGCTTTTCTTCTGAGCTTTTTATTTAATTAAGATTACTGTTTGTGAAATATATAGAACCATGGAGGTCAGGGTTTACAAGATGACTGGGGCTCGTTTCTTGGGCGTCCTGCAAACTTTGATCTCTGTTACTAACTATGAGGTAAAATACTGCTGTGAATGGCAGCTGATCAGAATAAACTAAAGCCATGAGAGTTGAAATTTTTACAAGCTTCCATTGTGAACAGTAGTGTTGCACCTCCCTTAAAAATCCACCATATTTATAACGGGCTGGTTTAATGTGACTAAATGTGAATTTATTACACTCAAGGCTAGAGCGAATGGACTCCAATCCTGTGTGATTATTATTCGCATTCTGCGTGATCTCTGTCAGCGAGTTCCAACTTGGTCTGCATTCCCCAGTTGGGTGAGTATTCAGTGTGCTCTTTCTACACCTATTTATATCAGTTCGGGGACTGTGCTGCCAACAAGTGCTGCAGTTCAAGTTGCTTTTTCTGCTCAAGTCACATTGAACACTTGTGTATGTTTTGAGCTTTTATTTAGTTATCGATTTATAATTTCCTGAAACAAGAGAAACTTTAAGAACTGTGGTTTTGTGGCTGAGGAAAAAAGTTGCAGGCAATATTTATTTGCACAATTTTTGTGCATATCTCAAATGCTAAGTCAGAATGTCTACCATGAGCGGAGATGTGGCTCTTTGGCTAAGGATCTGTGCCTGTGGCTGGAAGGTTGCCGGTTCAAAACCAGCAGCAGACAGAGGAATTCTACTCTGTTGGGCCCCTGAGCAAGGCCCTTAACCCCAACTGCTCCAGGGGTGTTGTACAATGGCTGCCCCTGCGCTCTAACCCCAAGCTTCTCTCCCTCTCTGTCTCATGGGGAGCAAGCTGGGGTATGCAAAAAGATGAATTCCTAATGCAAGAAATTGTTATATGGCTAATAAAGTGATCTTATCTTATTTGAAGCTATTGTAGCTTTATCTGCAACATGCTATAAGCCTTCCATATGATAAGGTCTAGGGAAACGCAGAAAATTTTCAATTCTAGGTGAACATTCTTAAACTTTAAAGGTTGGATCATTGGTTTGAATACTTTTTCCACATGCTGACTTATTGATAAAGACGGAATTGCCATTCAGCTGGAGAAAGATGGCTATAATTAAGAAGCACAAGATTCAATTTACTGTCACAGTGCTCTGTTGGTCTAGAACAAAGTAGGAAATTGTGAAAATCTGACTGCCAAATATATCTGATGTTAATTAACAGACGAGTGGAAATGAGGTTTCCATTTCAGCCACAGGTTGAGAATTGTATTTCCTTGGTTGGAAGAACGTGGAAAACATTTAGAAAGTGCCAGAAGAAGAATTGCCAGTTTTGCAAAACAGCATTTGAATGATCTTGAGTTCTGGGCAAAGGTTTTGTAGAGCTAAATATTGAAGTAGAGTCCAGTGGTTTTCCTGTGATTGAGATATAATAGCCTCCATTTGAAAAAAGTAAATGTGCAGTTTAGAATGTATTGTATGCTTAACTGTGGTCTGTCCCACAGTTGTGAAAACATGCAATTCATAAATTCAGAAACTCCATACTTCAATGTAGTGCTATATAATTTATACAGTATAATAAAGTACATTTGTAGTGTAATGTTTAATATTCTATAAATCTATAAAGTGTTTTGAAAAGACAGTCAAGTGAAAATGTCTATTGCATTGTCAGAGTAGCACTTTACATTACCTCTATTACAATACTGAAGAAGTCAGTGTTGCAATGCCTGAAACTCAGATTGGCTGATCAATCTTGACGTTTACCTGTCCACTGATGTCAATGACTTTGGGAGAACTAACTTG
The DNA here is from genome assembly GCF_040954835.1 of Lepisosteus oculatus. Lineage (NCBI taxonomy): Eukaryota > Metazoa > Chordata > Actinopteri > Semionotiformes > Lepisosteidae > Lepisosteus > Lepisosteus oculatus. The sequence goes on along the minus strand of NC_090698.1, from coordinate 39,923,334 downwards.
CCTTTCCCTTTAATTAGTAGATACCATCTTGGTCCTCGATTTGGTCATAATCTAGAATCTAGGCCTCATACTATCATGTTCAGTCTTACATCCATAGAAGTAACCAGTGTTTTGCTTGATACACCTCTTTTCCCCATCTTTACAGATTTGGTGTTAAAGCCTGAAAAGTAACATTTGTTAAATTTTACTTTTCCTCTTGGCAGTGGGAAGTTGAATGTAGTGCATTAATACGTTTCCTCCTTTCTTCAGATTAAAAAAATAAACTTGAGATTGGTTTCACTTAAGGAGTAGTTTTACTTTAGAATGAGACTTAAGTCAAAGTACTTAAATAGGAAAGTATTCCAGAATGTAAGTTATAAAATAATCCCTAGTTGTCCAAATAAATGTTTACAGCACAATCTGGTAGTGCTTTACCACCTAGTTTAATGAGTTCAATACCATTTCTGCTTTAACAAAAACCATGACTATTATGAATAGGTCAATATAAAAAAAGATTAATTCGGTTAAGGTAAAGGATGGGGGACGTCATTATCCCTAGAAACATTAACATTGTCCATTTTTGCAAAACTTTATTGGTGGATTGCATATGCCTAATATTTTTTCAGTAATGAATCTTAAATGTTTATAGAGATTAGGCCTAAATGTTACAGTATTTGAGTCACAAGAGTAGATTACATCAAGACCAATTTTTCTCGGATAAACACATTTAAACAGTCTTCATTTCATTGTGGTTAATAAGTGGAAATTATTGGTTGAGAACTGCATTAGGATGAGCTACTATTTGTAACAAAGGGACTTCAGAAGGGAACAGTCACATGTTGACAGATGTTTCACTTACATAAAATTTGATTGCAAAGTTCCTGCTAAGAGAACTGAGTTGGGAAGACGATAACGTGCTGCTCTGTTGGAACTGAGTTGCTTTGAAGAAACAGAACTAATATCAGAATCTAACATTCTTTTTTATAGGCTATGGAGCTGCTAGTGGAAAAGGCTATAAGCAGTGCTTCTGGGCCCCTAAGTCCTGGGGATGCTTTGAGAAGGGTTTTTGAATGTATTTCTTCTGGAATTCTCCTATCAGGTAGGTTCAAACTTGCAAATTGATGCCAAAAGTAGTGTAGGTCAGGAGTAATGAAATAAGACCTTCCACTTAATTGTATTATAGAAGTGGACCCAAGCAGCCCTTTGATCACAATTCAGTTCTTAACTGGTGCAGAAGCTGGGCAAGATGAGAACAAAATTAAGAATGCAGTATGTGTATCTCAAGTGTAATAGAAACTTTTTTGTGGAGATTATTGTGGCAAATGAGTACATTTTATCAGTTTTAGTAGTGGCATGGTTCAATTTGAATTTCAGTACATATACTCGTCTGAGGATATTTAACGTATTCATCTGATTTAGACATGTTTGTTCTTCCCGGTGGAATGTTTGTCACTGAGGACCACAGTGAAACCCCATGTTTTACGATGCATAATTAGTGGTTGAAATTCAACATTTTTAATTTAGAAAAAAAACAATAGTTTATTAGTTTTAATTGCAGGACTTGTGGCATATGATGTTTATCTTAGAAAAATGGGAGAAGACCCGCATCTTATTAGTCCAGTGTTTTTGTGCAGGTGGTCCCGGGTTAATAGACCCCTGTGAGAAGAACCCGACTGATACTCTATCTGCAATGACTGAACAACAGCGTGAAGACATCACTTCTAGTGCTCAGGTATGGGCAAGATCAAAATTTTGTTACAAAGATTTGGTGAACCGCCATACTGTAATTTTGTGATCTTATTTTGAATACCTTAATTTTGACGTGCTGACCATTATCTTTATTTTATCGTTGGCTTTTAAAAAAAATTATTCTGGTGGTAGTTTGTGGAGTACACCATTTTTTTTAATGAAGCGTCAACAAGTGAGGAAATGTAACTCTTTCATTGCTGCAGCTGTAAACATTAAATAACTTTTCTTGTATAGACGGTCTCCCTTTACTTTACGATAATGTAGTAGGATGAAGGCTGGCCTCATTGTACATTGAGGTGCTTGTACAAACACTGACTAGAGTGCCAGGTGTAAAATTGACCAAGAAGAATTGGGAAACAGATGCACTATTAGAAGTTAAGGTTTTCTCATAGTTCTTTGGTTTGAGATTGCAAGCTTGCAGTTTCAGGCTATCTCTCTCAAGATTCATGATCAGATTGGAATTTTTTACTCTTGCCATGCAAGCTGGGGAGGTGACTGGTGTGAATCCAGTGACCTAAAGTGAGTATATGAATCGGAAGAATGTGAATCTCTTATTTTTAATGTGGATCTCTAATTTATATTATGGTTAATTATCTGTTATTTAAATGGTCCTGTATAAGTTATAGTGGAAAGGATCTTAATAATGGTCTTCAGTTTAAGTGAGACTCTTTTGTTCACTCTCAAAGGTTTGTGGGGTTCAGCTACTACCAATTGAAAGTCACAACACAGCTGCGAATCCCCATTTTAATTGTCGTGCAAGACCACTGTTTAATGACATGCATTGTTTTAATTGTGGCTGCTGTTTTAATGCAGTTACAGTTAATGGCATTGATATTTGCAGATTTTTCACATCAAGTGAAAAGTAAATATACGGAAACAGACAATCTCGTACCACGTCACAACGTTTAGTGTTAATACTGAATTACACACAAACTAGTTAAAGGGTTGGCTATAGTCTGTAGCCAATGTAAAGTGCAGAACTGTCATTGCAGAAGTATTCACTCTGTTTTGTGAAACACTTATGTGAAGGATGTTAAATGTCTGCAAAACCTCCAAAGATGTGCAATTTTCCCTTCATATAAGTATTCATCCCACTAAGTCCGTTCTTGGTGAAAGCATCTTTGGCAGAACTTATTGCTGTCACTATTTTCATTAGTTTTCTAATGAAAATACCAGTTTCTACCAGCTTTTCTCAAATGCTTTTTTGTCTTTCTGGCAAAATGTGCTTTAGTTCTGGCAAGTTCATTTGGGTACTTAATAGACTGCAGTCAAGCATCACTGTAACTTTTAAATTGGAGTCAACTCAGTCATTCAGTGACCGAGTCCTTCACTTTATTCGTCAGTTTACTTCAGTGTGGCTTTGGCCTTCATGGGTTCTTTGTACCACCTGTTTTTCCCCCTCTGTCTTGACTAAATTCATAGTTCCTGCTCATTAAAAGGAGTCTGATAACATGATGCCGCCACCACCTTGCTTGACCACTGTAATGATGCTAACTGGATAATGTGCTGTTAGGCAGCTTCTTCAGCATTGCGTTTAGGCAAAATGTTTAAGTTTTGTTGTGTAGATGACAATAAAACATTCTGCCATGTTCAAATTTCTGATGATTGGCATCACTGTAAAGAGATTAGTGACTACCCCCTGATCTGTTTCTTTCAACCACTTTGTCCTTGTCTTGTCTGAAAGCTCCTTTGTCTTCATGGTCAATTTGTCATTTCACTGTGCAACTTGTGACTGTACATTGTTTGTAAGGGAATGTACAGAAACTGACGCATGAAGTCAAGTTAAATTATTTTGATTACACATGGAAATGGTTGTTTTTGGCCATGATTGTTAAAGTGAACTTTTAACCCCCCTGGAAACAGATGCACTTTTAAGTGAAAAGTGCCAGGGTAAAGCAACAGTAGGGATGATATAATCTGCATCTTAGGGCATGTGATGGCCAAGGAGTGTCCGTTTTGATGTTGGTTGTAACTATTTTTTTCTTTACACAATGCTTTAAAATGATTGTAAGTGCATCATTATTGGAGGTATTTCCAATAACCCAAGAGCAACCTTGTATATCAAGCATAGATAAATGTCTCCTTCTCTGGAGCACTGTTTTAAGAGTTGTGTGTGTTCTTAAGTTGAGGTTGAGTTACAAGACAAGACAAATCTTTCATACACACCTGTTCTTCTTTTTATGAGTGTTCTTTTTATGAAACTTTGATCATGCGAAGCATGTGAATTGTTACCCACATTTTGAATAATTGAAATGATAAAGAAGCTGTCTTCTTTAGAATATTATAATTTGGTGTAATTCAGATAATTTCAAAACCTTCGCCAACTGTAGAAAGTGAAGAAGGTGTCATACGATGCATTTCTTATTGAGTGTTCGCATCACATTGTACTAACTAGTATGGATGAGTTCTGAATGAACTAACTCGGTTAGTTGGTTCCAGTTTTTGGGATCACAGTTTATTTTCTTTTCTTCCTCTGTCTTTAGTTTGCTTTGAGGCTGCTGGCTTTCCGTCAGATTCACAAAGTCTTGGGAATGGACCCCTTGCCCCAGATGAACCCCCGGTTCAACGTACGGAACAACCGCAAGAGACGGAGAGACAACAGCGACGGTGTGGACGGCTTCGAAGGAGAAGGCAAAAAAGACAAAAAGGATTATGACAACTATTAGGGATTGCAATGACCCTACTTACTGACAACACACTAAAATATTGTGTTTTACATTATTTGTTTTTCTTAATATATTTTTGTGATATCTGTAGTCTAGTAACAGGCCTGACCTCAGTTCTGGTCCAGTAATCATTGAAAGTACATGTCAGACAGCAGCTAAATTGAGTTACAAAAGGGTGTATCTGTGCTGTACTGTATTGTTTAGCTTCAGTGTTGACTTGAAGAGTTCTTCAGGTCTAGACTTATGTTAGCTAAGCAGTTTTCACCTTGCACTTACATGTAGATTTTCTTGTAAACAGCAACTCTGCTATAACCCCCTTTACTCTGTTGAATATGCTTTTTATTTTGATATGCCCCTTACAAGTATTTCTCAAGGTTTAATACAGAACAGTAAGTGAACTGGTATACTGTTAAAACTCACAAGAATTTAACCAGAACTAACCATAGATGCTACAATCACTTTTTTTTATCCAGCAGGGTTAGGGGGTCAGCTTTAGTCTGTAGCCAATGTAAAGCACACAACTGATCATACACAATTTATTGTTTCCAAAAGTGTAATTTTAAAGATTGATTTTCTTTAATTCCACAATGCAAAAGGTGTGAAGCTAAAGGTCTTGTTTTACAGTTAAACAGGAAAAAGGTTAAATTCTCATGGTCTGACCTCATTCCGGACCATCAAATGCACCTATAGGTCCTGTGGCATTGTTTTTAAATTTCTGAAAAGACACTGATTGCTGAGAAGTTTGTGTTAGTGGTAAATTTATTCCAAGGTTATCTCAGTTATATGTACTATATATATATAGTCCTGCAATAGCTGTTAAAAAGCATAGTGCATCAGTCCATTTTATGATTTTGGAAATAACATGCATGATTGTGTTAATTTGTTTTGTTGTATTATGGCTTTTAAAGTTTGAAGGTTTTATTTACTAATGGAAGTTAAATGCCTAGCTCCTTACTTTGGTTCAAATATTGCATAGTTCATGTAAAGATTAAAGGAAAAAAACAAATGCTTGTGTGCCCGTGACATTTTAATTGTCACTGTAGTATTGTAATTGCGGTTTAAATGTAAATCCATCCTCTGTTCTTTGATGCCTGTCAGTCACTGTCAAAGTACTACTGCATTACAATGGGCAAATAAACATTTAAAGAACAAAGAAAAGTTCTGTTTTCTGGATCTAACATGCATTACATTTACCAGAAGATTGAGACATACTGTAGGTAAATAGTTGCAAGTTTATAAATGAAAAATAACTGGAAGGGGGAGTTTCTTCAGGTTCCTATGTACTGTAAGCTTTTTTTTGTATATTCAGTTACCTTTGCTATAATCAATGAAGAATACCTATTTTCATGTGATGCATTAAGCAGAATTGGCACATTTTAAAAAAAAAAGTAAAATTTGTCAGGACACAATAGAATGATTTTAAATTACAGAATTTTTACCCATGGATAGTGGATGTTAAGTTTGGTCTATTTCATAGTTTTGCTTGGTGCGTCTCTTTGAGTTCTGCTTAATTCAGTGTTTCACCTTTTGATCATTACTGGGGATTGTAAAGAGATTTTTTTCATTTAAGTTTAACTTTTTAAAATAACATTTTGTAATTGCCTTGATTTGTGTCCGTTTGCCACACTCCCTGTTTTTGTATCTCCTCATTTAACTAGTTTGCCAAGTACATCAGAATCTAAATTGGTGATATAAAGCACAATAATATAACACTGATCTCTGCAGCACTCCACTGCTCACATCTGCTTAATTAGAAGTTCTAGTGCTTCATGCTTGTGATCCCTGTGCATGTACTTCCTTGATTTCCTATGACTTTCAGTTTGAAAATCAACCTTTGTTTAGATCATGTGTGCTTTATTTTATACATTACCCATGTTGCATGGCTGAAGGATTTTAACATTCAATTTCCTTTCACAATCTATATCACCCTGCCATATCAGCCACATCACCCTGCAACTGGCATCCCACTGAAGCTAAGCAGTTGTGAGCCTGGTCAGTCCCTGGATGGGAGACCTGGGAAAAACTAAGGTTGCTGCTGGAGGAGGTGTTAGTGGGGCCAGCAGGGGGTGCTCACCTTGCGGTCCATGTGAGTCCATGTGGTCCAACTGAGATCCTGACTCTCTGTGGTCATTAAAAATCCCAGGGCGTTTCTTGAAACGAGTAGGTGTGTAACCCTGGCGTCCCGGCCAAATTTCCCATTGGCCCTTACCAATCATGGCCTAATAATCCCCCTCTGAATTGGCTTCATTACTCTGATCTCCTCTTCACTGATAGCTGATGTGTGGTGAGTGTTCTGGTGCGCTATGGCTGCCATCGCATCATCCAGGTGGATGCTGCACATTGGTGGTGGTGGTGTACGGGAGTCCCCATTATCCGTAAAGCGCTTTGAGTGGAGTGTCCAGAAAAGCGCTATATAAGTGTAAGTAATTATTATTAATCGGTGTTGGCATCGTTGACTGCCGTTCTAAGCATTCTCCCGATTTAGTGCTTTTATTTCCAAACATTACCTGTAACGCATTGTTCTGTAGTTTTTTTTTAAATTAGTGTTACGTCTGCAGCTTGTCTGGGTAGTCTGTCATGACTGAAGTAGTCATGTCATGTTTTGATATGAATATACCATCCCTAATTTCCTTAAGTGTGACTGGGGAAAAAGCCATCAGGCTCCAGCAATTGTTTTTTAGATTCCCTAGCTTATGTAGTATCTCACTGTCAAGAGTAAAATCGCCTACAGTTCAATCAGTTATACGATTATCAAAATTGCTCAACGGTCCTATACTGTCTATTCTTTTACTTTTATCTTGGTTATCTGAAAAGATTAGGTTAGATTAGGTCTTTCCTAGAGAATGTGTTTACAAACTGAGTGAACAAGAGATCAGTAACTATTTTAACTCTATTTCTGCTTATTCAGCATTAATGTCTTGTGCAGATAATGCACTTTGATAGTTGATAAGTAAAGTAACTAACTCTTTACTTTGGAACAGACTGTGCATAAAACTAATTTCCCATGTGTCCACACTGTTACCACAGGATGTTATTCAGTACGACTCCAATCGGTACGATGCACAAAGGGAAAGGAAATGGAGCTGATGTAATTCTGAATGCGTAGTGTTTTCTTTCAGATGAGATTTCCCTAACTTCCTTTTGGCAAGGTCTCTTGTCCTGGGAAAGTCAGTTGTGTTTAAAAGGTTTCATTTTATCTTCACATTTCATTTCTGGCCTAGGGAATATGTAATTCCTGGGTTTTCTATGGTATTCCCCGATGACAGTGTCTGCTAAGATGTACTGTGATGTTTGCGATTCTCACAAATCAGAAATAGCATTTTGAAAGGGTCCCCTAAACTGATTATGAAAGAGAGGAAAGGGATGTTTACCACTATTACTTGGGCTGTACTATCCAGAGTTTGACTAGTGGCTTCTTGACTCTTTCTTTCCTTTCAATGTTTTTTTCAATCAATTGACAGTTATTTTTGTTAGTGAACATTGTAGTAGAAGCAGAAACAAATCATAAAGAATAACCCAAAAAGGACATCAACAATATAAGACAGTATAAATAAACCTTTACTTAGTGAAGCTGCATCTTGTCTGATATTCTGAGAGAGTAAAGCACCAGTAAAATAGTGTGTGTATGTAAAAGTATATGTAACACATTGATGAAAATACAAGAAATCATTAACTGTATACCATGTTGTAATGGTAAAATGCGTACCCAGTTACATAACTAGATACATACACAGTTAAAGAGGGTTTAAGTGCTTAAACTATGATAAAACCCTACAGCCTAAACACTTTAATAGAATAACTAAATTTTATGTAAGCAGAATACTTGATAACACAGATACAATTTTCAAATTATACTGTATGTTACAGTGCAAACTTTGTTCCCAAATAGTTTAAAGTGAATTAAACATCTTAAAAAGCACCAAAGAAACAAGGTGCAACAAACCTTGTTTTTTGTAAAATTACAGGTAGGAAACTGAACATATAAAACTAATTTGGAAAAATCAGTTTGCAAGAAAGTTGACAAGCCATTCTACTAGACCAGTGGGAAATTGTTTTGCAATGGTGATAACACTTATTTTTATTTTGTGATGCAGACTTGTTTTTCCCATTTGGTCTGGCTTGTGTTCCACCTTTCCAACTATTTTGTCTCCTTTTAGCCGATTCAAAGTCTTTTCCATTGACTAACACAACATAATTCTTACTGCAGAGCTTCATGCTGCTGTGACTTTTTCCAGCAGCAGAGGAATTCTGGATCTACCAGATGGCAACACATCCACTATCGGCCATTTCCTTGTACGTGTTTCGTTTAATAAAACAATTGTTTGTAATAACTCATAGCTGAACCTTGTGGATATAACCATTGTATCATGTTTCCTTTTATTTGGGTGCAACAAGAGCAGCAACATTCAAGATCTCATTACAAAGAGTATTTTTGTGGGTTGATAAAATACAGAATTCTCAGAGGTCAAATAGCTGTCTGCAGAAGGATATTTCATGAAGTATTTACTCTGAAACAAAGGAAATGTAAAAATTAAACAAGGTCAATAACAATGGCAGTTGCAAAAAGAAAATCCATGCCACATTGGGTGGATATGACAAGGCATTAAGAGAATGTCACTTACAGGTCACATTTTATTAGCAGAGTAAAAATCAAGTTTGTTTCAGAAAACCAGGTGATGAAGGAATGAAACAGAGCTTAAAAGCAATACAAATTGATGTAATGTTCACCAAGAAGAAATCAACATTTTTTTCAGGATATGGGACAAAGCTCGATATCAAATAATACTAGCAGATGCGTCAGATGTGCTGTTGGTAATAGAAGCTCTTAAGATGAATATATCTCCAGGGTCTTATGGTATTCTACCAATTATATTTAAGAAAACAAGAGATGCAGTTCTTAAGTCACTGAAGACCGTGGTAATTCAGTACCCATTAACTGAGAAATTGCTAATGATAGGCCCATTCATTAAAATGGTAACAAAAGTGAAAAATTCTGTTATGCACAACATTATGGAAATGATAATTAGTATTAAAATAAAGGATAATCAATGTGGAAGTAGGATCCTGGGGGATATACAACGCAGGTTAAGAAAAGGTTTTTGTGGTAGGATGGTCTATAGAGGGGAAGCAGTATCAACAGACCTGCCACTAGAGGCCTCCAAAGGGCCTAAAAAATGATAAAATAGCTTTTCATGGTCTGTTATTATATTACCGGTTAGAGCCATGACAGCATTCTCAGATGGGGTTAATTAGTGATTTGTTAATGTAAGTATATGCAAATGTGGGTATTGGTTGGGTTGAAAGTATTGAGGTTAAAATGCCAGCTTAGTTTAGGGGTGTTTTTTTTAAACTGCTCAATGGACAAATTCTGGCCAAAGATGGAAATTACGGTACAAAACCTGAGTGCTGTCCAAACATCCTGGGACACTTTGGAGAAGAAAAGAGAGTCATTAATGCGTTAGAACCCAACCCTGCAGCACAAGCAATGTGGCGGTGCATTGGGAGATCGGGTGCCCTATAAAACTGCCACGACCTTTGGATATTGTGTGAAAGGGGCAGGGGTCTTGCTCGTCACTGGTTTGAGGCAATTGAAAAGCATTCAGAATAGCGTGGAGTTGAAGTTGCTGTGGCGGGACTGGAGTGCCCCATGACTTCTTCAAGACAGCCTGCAGTAGTACCAGACGTCCCCAGCCCTGAGAAGAGAAGAAGGCTTGCCTGTATTCGCCATTCAAGGGGGCAAGGGGTAAGGGGTAAGGGTTCCACTGCTCACGGACTCCAGTAAACAAATCTCAGACCACTTTCCTCTTCTTGCGAGGGGTACTTGCACCCTAAAACATTTTCCATCTCACAGACAAGGACAGAATGCTCAAATTGGAGAGATGCAATTAGTGGAGTACAACAGGCGTCTGTATTAGGACCACAGCTCTTCCTAATTTATATACGTGATCTGTATTCTAATACAGTTAACAAACATGTGACATTTGCAAATGATACAAGAAACAAAAGGATTAACAATTGCAGTAGACCTTGAAACGGAAATTCAAACATTTAAGATTTAAAAATAATTCAAGACTCAAAAAACACCAAAAACATAACATTTAAAATACAGAGTACTAGAAAAAAACATAAACTATAGCTTTATAGTTATTCATTATATATATTTCTTCAATACAAAATATTAAACCTGGGTAAATTACTTCTAAAAGACTTAATTGTTTACAGTATGTTGACTTTGAGATAATGCGGAGAAGCAAATAAAAAGGTAAATGGGAGATACTGGGAAAATCATAGAATTTAAATCAAGGCATGGTATGCAAAATTGTACATCACTATTATGACTTCCTTTAAAATATTGTGCTCACTTTTAAGGACCGTGTTATAAAAAGAGATTTTGTTGCTTTCTCCAGATAAAGAACAACCAGACACATTTCTGGGCTTAAAGAAATGTCCTTTTAGTCTTTAGACAGAGATGACTATGATGGGACAAATGTTCAAATCTACAAAGGCATTGACATACAGTAGTCAACCCATATGGCTTCTTGAGAATTAACAGTGAACTCCTGTATGAACCAGAGGACACAGGTGGAAACCACCTGAAAGTGAATTTAAAAAAGAACACAAGCTTTTACCCAGGAGAAAAATAAGAGTCGAGGATGTGTGAAACAAGCTACTGAGATGTTATTGAGGCTGATTCCCTCACGTCTTTCAAGAAAAGGCTGAAAAGTATATTTCAGAGAAGGATTTTGGTCTTTCGAGAAGTCTCTACCTTACAACACCAGAGTTAGAAAACCTGAATCAGCAAATTTCAGATTAGGAGTTGAACTATAAGCATGAAAGAAACACAAAAGTTACGCTTTTGACTTTCTTGTCTGATTTATTGAGTGATTATGCTTTATATGTAAGCAATTTATTTAGTATAGGAGTTACTTAGTGATACAAAGTATTCAGTACACAAGCTGCATAATTCTGGACATCCTGAAGCTTTTAAGGCAGCCTTATGACCTTATTTTTTTAAACTTCCCTATGCACTAATGACCTTGAGAGTATGATATAGCCAAATCAATATCATAAAGTACATTCTTGTACACATTTTTATCCAACTCATCTGGGACAGGTGCTGGGGAAGCTTCTGATCAATCCAGAAACCAAACTAAGGGCTGGTAAATCAATAAGATAAATTAACTCCACGTTAACAGATAAACAATAAACAGCCACATAATTACATGCACGATTAAAAGAGAGCTGGAGAGTTTCTAGAGGCCTTATATGTAATAAAGGCATATCTCCTGTTATGCCACATTCTCTAAACTCCTTCAAATCCAGACTCAAAACCCTCTTCTTCAGAAAAGCCTTTACTTGCCTTAACTGGTTCCATTCTTCACCCCTCTGCTTTTCTTAGTACCACCATCCACAGTCTCCTCTATATATAGTAATTGTGTTTTATCTTGTGTATTCTTCTTATTTATTGTTCTTGTCATCCTGTAAATCACTTTGAGAAGCCACCTTTAAAGGCACTATATAAAATAAAGTTTATATTATTATTAATTATTATTATTATTATTATATCAAGAAGAAAGTAACAATCTGTATTCAAGTTCATATATTTAATTCATTTTGGGACATAATAATTGGACCCTTACCTCACAGGAATTCCTGACCCATCCTCCTATTTTCAAACCACTTCCATCCAGTACAGGGTTGCGCGGGAGTCAGGTCCTATCCCAGCAAGCAACAGGCGTAAGAAGATTTACGCCCCAGACGTGTTGCCAGTCCATCACAGAGAATTCCTTATGCTAAATTAAATTTTACAATAGACAGAGAATGGAGATTTGAAAATATTGCAGTGTTTTTAACAAGGTTTCTAGGACTACTTGAACTCAGAGAAAACAAAAAAAACAACAGTAACCTTTGAGATATGCTTATCTGCCATTAAAACATACTTGTATATAGATAGTTCACCTTAGAATGAAAGAATGGGCCTCTAATTTACCTTACATCACCTTATATTTTGTAAGAATGATGTAAGTGCACTGTCTGGCCTCCACTTTTTTGCAAACAAATTTTCAGATGTTTGTTTTTAAATATATGATTTAATTGGTTATTTTCAGAAACGAAAAGTCTACAGCCCTAGGATTTTTGTTTCCACATTTTTTAACAATGCAATACTTTAAAAAACACATCACCAAGTCTAAGACAAAAATAATGTTTTTAAAATAGACATACAGCTAAAGTTATGAAATATACCAAATATTGTAACCATGTTTATTAACGTTCTTTTATTTTCCATTTTAATGTATTATATTGGAAATACATTTTGTTAATTACATTCCGCATAAATGGCAAGAAATGTCGCCGTGATAATATGTGCTTATCAGCTCCTTTTGCACTTAGAGGAAATATAAATTCCTGAAATGGTACTTTACATACCGTTCACCGGATGCGAAAGGAATTTTTAAATTATTTTTACTTGTTTAAGTATAAAACTACATTTATCCCTGAGTCCTTCTTTATAATGAAATGTAAACTCTGGCGAAAAACTTGTCAGACATAAGCTGTTTTTGAGTCTTGAGCTACTCGTCCGGTTTGGCACAACTGTTTCTCCGAATTTACTTGAGACCGCTTTAGGGCGTTTTGTCTGTTGATATTCCCCAGCGCAGATTCTCAACGTAATAGCCCTTTCGAGAACAGAGGAGGAGGAATGCTACCTATCTAGCGAAGGAAAATGAAAGATTACGTAGCAGAGTGAGTGATACAAAAGCAATTCTGCGATTAGAACAATTGTAACAGTAGGTTCGCCCTATATGGAAAAAAGGAAGTTTTCTGCACAGAAGGGGCTGTCCAGCTGAAATAATTGACGCTTTTTCTACCCAATAGCTGTACGCGACCTAGTGTGGCCCCTATGGCAAAATGGAGTGTTCTCTCAAGCGAGGCAGCCAATGTGACAGCTGGAGGGGCGCGGTTTGAGCACGGTACAGGTTATTCCTGTGTTTGGCCAGGGTTACACCTGGCTGAAGAGAACAGATTTCCTCAAAGTTATCAACATGTTGGGTTTGGGAAGCGGAGGTGTAAAATCTTCAAAGCCTTCGTTTGTTTCATATGTCACCCCGGAGGTATGCATTTATTCTTTAAAAATACGTGTATCTAGATTGTATTTGTAAATGTGATTGTAAGGGAGGCAAAATAAGACAACGTTCGTCTTATTGATATTTTATTATAGTTAAATTCTACTTTTGCGCGGGGCTGCATTATAAAGTTACCATCTGCCAGTTGTTTTTTTAAGAAAAACTGAGACCTGCACTCAAAGTTACGATATCGAAATTCAAAATATAAAGCTCAGGGATACATCGCCCGTAATAACCCAAGAGTAGGTTACTTCCCTCATGTTTTGATGTTTGCTCACAACATGGCTTTTGTCAAACTGCATGGCTATACGTACTGTAAACTACCTAATCTAATACTTTTTATAAAAATGTGAATTAGTTTATCCTTGTGCTGTTCTCTCTTTATGACCGCAACTGTAGATCTTTTAGGTAAGGTTAAACTGAAATTATTGTATAATTGTAGACATTAAATGCCCCCATAACCTAAATATTAAAATGTTAATCAGGTTGTACTGTGTCATCATGAAGTTGGATAGTGTAAAGATGACTTGAGCGTCTGGCTGTGTAAACGTGATATTTGTATTTAATTTGGGATTGACTAGTCTCTCTCGTTGTGAGCCGGACGTACAGTAAAGTTGTACAGTGAAACCGTAATGTAAAAAGGAAACTTTTTTTTGCAACTGAATTTTTGTACTGTGTTTTTCTGTATGTTCTGCGTGCGTTGCGGAGCCTTAATTAGTGTATACTTATTCAAGGACAAGTATAGAGATTTTTCACGTTGTTTAACCTTAAGGGAAAATATTTCCACAGAATTCGAGCATTTCTATAGGAAGTTTCTCAAGGAAGTAGGTCGAGAGATTCTTCATGGAAATAAACCAGTTTCTTATTCATATCTTTTAAGGGTTCAGGAGAAGAGGACGCGAATTCTCATAAATGTGATTATCATGGCTTTGGTCGGATACTTTCCTGCGGTTTGTTAAAGTGTGGTAGATTCATTCTATTATGTTATGTAATTATGTTCATTTAGTAGTTAAGAGTGTTTAAGACTTGACCTACACAGTAATAGTAAATATAATTGATAGAGGAAAGAAATCGAGTGTATTTTACTTATGGTAAGTTGTTTGAAGCTCAAAAATGTTCTGGGCAGTAACCAAGAACCCTAACCACTACTCCACTCTGGCACCCTTTACTCAATTGAAGAGCATGCTCTGTAAAACGGGCTCTTAATGAGTGGTGAGATTGTATTTGTAGTCATGGGATTAAAAACCTCCATTTCCCGAAAGTTGAATGTTTGAGATCTGTAAATAATCCTGTTCAATCAGAACTTGAGATAGAAATATTATGGTTTAATTTTTTAAAATGTGACTTGTGAAGGTCCTGGGTGTCCTTTGCAGTTCTGCTAAATGACTGAAAATAATTAGCAGTGTATGTACCTGATCTTTGTCTTATGAACATGTAACCTGTGTTGGAGGGTATATGTTTCATTTCTTCTGTTCTCGAGAAATTCTCAATATAGTCGCAACGTTCAACAGAGGAGTTCCCCATCCACTCTGGTCCTCGTGTTGGCAGGGACATTGCAAGTTTTTAATCATTTTTTAGGCCTAATCAGTAACTCAGACTCTAAGGATGTGCTGCCAAAAACAAAAAGTCTGCCCAGTGAAAACGCAGGAAATGAATTCATTCTCGGTGCATTGTTTTCTTAAAAAGAGTTTATTTTTCCTTACTTGTGCATTCAGGGTATGACATCGACCCTGAGCATATTGAGAGGAATTTAGAAATGCTAGATAAAGGTTTTTGTTATCTGGGACAGAAAAGGGGAGATTGTCATGCCATACAGTATATGGGGACATAAAGGGTGCTTTGAACTTCATTGTGCTTCAAGTCTCTCCTTTTGAAAAAAATATAGAACTTTTTTTTTTACTTTTTTTTACACCCACTCGATAAAGAAAACCTGTTTGAGCACCAGGTAGTTTTTTTTTCCTCTGCGGATGGACGTGGTTTCACTTATAACCTCTATTCCCCTTCAGGGAATATTAACTACTGTAGCTCAGTTATTTAATAAAGAATCAATTTTCTTTATATTAAAAAGACAATTTAATATAAATTTAATTTAATATAAATTTAATTATATCAAATTTATTTATTGATCCTGCTATTTAATAATTAATAATAATTGCTTACACTTATATAGCGCTTTTCTGGACACTCCACTCAAAGTGGAAACTCCCCTCCACTACCACCAATGTGCAGCATCCACCTGGATCATGAGACGGCAGCCATAGTGCGCCAGAACGCTCACCACACATCAACTATCAGTGGGGAGGAGAGCAGAGTAATGAACCCAATTCATAGATGGGGATTATAAGAGGACATGATTGACGCCAGAGTTACACCCCTTCTCTTTTCGAGAAACACCCTGGGATTTTTAATGGCTACAGTATACAGTACAGTGTCCCCATCACTATGCTGGGGCATTAGGACCCAAATGGACCGCAGAGTGAGCACCCCCTGCTGGCCCCACTAACACCTCCTCCAGCAGCAACCTTAGTTTTTCCCAGGAGGTCTCTCATCCAGGTACTGACCAGGCTCACACCTGCTTAACTTCAGTGGGTTACCAGTTGTAAGTTGCAGAGTGATATGGCTACTGGCTTACTGTGTACTGTGAGGGTTGTTCCTGGCTTAATCAGTCAAAGGAGGTACAATGTGAAATTAAATGTGTTATCAGCGTTTTTTAACTAATTGAGAATAGCAAATTGTTATTATTACCCCCCTCTGTCCTCTGGTTTGGAATAGCCAATCAGTTTTTTTTCATGTCTCAGCTTGCAGTTACTCATGACTGCAGGCAGGGGAGAATGAGGAAGTGCAGGCAGTCTGCTCTAACACACAGGTTACAGCCCCATACCAGAGGTTCAGTGTCAAAATTAAGGAAAGGCTTGATCAGCACCACAGGCCTGCAAACCTTCGTGAGGCCATATACTGACCCAGGCTCACATACTGTATTTGGACTGGTGAGTGCTTTTAGTGGGTTAGCCACACTGGAGGCCCAAGCACTGTAATTTCTACTAGACTATTTCATTTTGTGTTCTGTGTTGCCAAATTTGTTTTTTGTTTTTAAATTGACTGCAGTTATCTCCAGGATACCAGGATATAAGCTCTTGTATGGTTTTTGGACAGAAGACCAGCACAGCGGTGTTGGGAATGTTGCTGTGAATGTGTTCCATGAACTGTCATTTAAAATATATTAACCCTGTGGTTGAGCCATTTCAATTTTTAATTATCTTGAGTATTGAATTACTGAAATTTGGATTATTTTCTCCTTTACTTGGTGAAGTGGAACATCCAAAACTAAAGCAAAGCTTACTGTAGGGGTCATATATAAGTTTGGAAAACTGCCTCACTGATTTTAAGGGCTTAAAAAACATGTCTATGAAAGTCAAGAAAAAGTCCAGAAAAAGTCTGGATTTGTACTGGTATCATGGAGTATGAAAACAATCAATACATTCTATAAATGTGTTTTTTAAGGTTTATCTAAAAAATGTTCATGTTGACTGGTGCAAGTGGCAACCTGAAGCATCATCATAAAATAATCAATTGGTAAAGTATTAAGCTATTTGGAAGTCTCTAAAGCAGCAGGTAATGCTTGCTGTGTTCGATTTTGACAGTGGGGAAAATGTAGTCTCTGATGTTTGCTTGTGGGTGGTTCCACATATAGAGACTGGAATCTCCACAGACACCCGAAAGCTAAGGCGAAGTGCAAAAGTGGGTCAGAAAATAACTTGTTCTGTCTTGAACAAAGCAGAGGCTTTTCTTTGTAGCCTTATGGAGGCAGAGATGCAATGACATTGAACTCCCAAGTTCCGATTGGTACTAAATGGTCTTGATTTTAACTCGTAACCTTTTTATTATAACCATTGCCTGTCACAGTGTTGCTGTGGCTGTTGTCTGCCTTCTGAGTTCTGAAGTGTAAGTTGTCATCTTATTTGGTTTATGTGTGAGGGACAGATAAAAAAGATTTAATTCTTGGTATGGTAGTGCTGAATTTGTTCAGTTCTTCCCTCCATTTGCTACAGTGCAGCACAAGATGGGAAGCTTTCAGTTAGGAGAATGCACAGAGGAATGGTTACTAAGTCACTCTCTTAGCTTAAATAAACAAGGGGCAACAAAAGCACTGAAAGTAATAATTTCCTCTCAGTAATTGTTATTTAATGCTTGGTAATTTATTTGCTGCAAGTAACATTAAATCCTTGTAATAAGCTGAGAGTTCATTACACTCTTAATACATTATTTGCAAGGTTCAAGTTTCTTTAGGAATATATGTTAAGTTTCTTTATGTAGCAGCTAATTTCGTACTAATATTAAGTTTCATTCAAGTGTGTCAACTTTGTTTTAGTTGGAAATAAGATGTGTAAAAATATTTTATTTTGCCTGTAATAATTTTTTAGTTTAGGTAAACAGGGGGCAATTAAAGCACTGAAACTTTTATCTTTTCTCTCGATATTCTTTATTTACAGTTATGTGCTTGTATTGCTAGGACCCATAATATTTGCAAAGACAGCCAAACTCTAACTTACTGGCAAGTATTGGCCAGCAAAAGTAATGTGTTTTTAAATAGTGTAATAGGAAAGAAGTGCACTTACTGTATCTTTGTTCTCTAGGAGGACAGCCCCGTGCTCAGATTAGCACTCAATACAGTAGAAAGAATTGCTGATGTACAGTATAACAAGCTTTAACAACTTGCTTATGTGGTGTATCCTAGTATTGTGCTTTTCTGTAAGCCTTTCCCAACTTCTCTTCTACTAATATGCCTTTCATTAAAGACGTGAATCCTAGAAGATACACTAAATGGAGAAATCTGTAAATAAACGTGTCTGAGCTTCAAGAAAAAGTTTAATTTAACAATCTGAATTGCTTACAGAAATATAGAAATTAGAAATATGCTGAGTGCACACTAGAAGATCTGTCTGGTAGAAAAAATAATTAAAATGATTAAGCCTCTTTGATTTCTAGGACTTAATAGTTTCATTTTTTAATTTATGGTAGTAATGGACTTGATACTTTTGCCCAATGTATTTTCCAGCTGAATGAGTCTTATCAGGCAGCAGTCTCAGGAGAAATGAAAGTAGTTTTAAAAATAGCCTCTTTCGCATTTTCATATAGAATTTGTATCCTCAGTGATTTTAATTATCTAACACATGGTAAAGAACTTTATAATTAACTTTTTGATGCGTTGGCATTTAGCTTTGCTTGTCTTTTCAGTGCTTAGTGAAGTTTTACATTTTGTACTCTTATACTTTTTGAAGTATGGCTTAAAATGCACTTTTCTGTGTGGTTTTGAAACTATTTGTTTTTTGTCTCTCAACATTTATTGCTAGATGTGTTTGGCATCCAATTAACACTTTTCTTTTGCTAATGCATGATCTTACTGTAGAGTATCAAGATTACGAACGGTACAAATTTGAGAACGCTGAGAATCGGTGCACCTGAATATCTTGTCAGTTGGAGGTTATTTTTTATATGATTAAATCTCCTCCATTTTGTCATTATATTTCTGCAAAAAAAATTATACTGGCTTAAAATGTCCATTTCAAGGAAATTGATTCATTTGTCTTGATTTCAACAGTGAATAAAGATTAAAAAATAAGCATCCTTTAATAAGAACACCAAAGTGCTTTTGATATATTAGCTGTATTTGTCAATGAAGTGGTTTGAGCATTGTCTTGGAGCCTGTGATTTATTTTGTTCTTTATGTTTCTGTGTGTTGTTATGAGTTATTTCACGAACACTTTGTTGGAAGAAAACAAATGAGTTTACAACTACTGTAGGTGAAATTGTCATCTTGGCTGCTGTCAAGTTGGCAAAGGTTCTGCTTTGCAGGAGCTGGAACGTATTGGCCAGCAAAAGTGTTGTGTTTTTAAATAGTTTGATAGGAAGGAAGTGCACTCACTGTATCTTTTTTTCTCTAGGAGGACAGCCCCATGCTCAGATTAGCACTCAATACAGTAGAAAAAATTGCTGATGTATAACAAGCTTTAACAACTTGCTTATGTCTTATATCCTAGTATAGTGCTTTACTGCAAGCCTTTCCCAACTTCTCCTTTTGGCGTATTAGAAGAAGGGTCTCTTGTTGGTGAACAGATGCTGGTGATTTCAGGAGAGTGTTTTTTTCTTTTAGAAAACATTTAGACGGCTAAAATAAGGCTCTGTGTTTGAGAGAAACAGCTCTCTTATTCTGGTTGTGTGTAAATGTACTGTAGGCTCAATTCAGAGAGGGTCCAGCTGGAACTGCACTTTGGCACGTAATCAGACCTGTCTGTGGCTACAGCTGCTGTGTGGCTTCATACAATATGTTGTATTCCAGTATCTGTACATCAGGAGCCCAAACCCAGCCTTGTTATCTGATGACGTTCATAGTTTTCCGCAGTCAGTTGTAGCTATAATGAAAGATTTTTGTGTAATATTGTACTCGTAATGCCTACAGAAACTATGTGAATGTATCCGTCGATCCCAAACAATATTGTTCTCTGTGCAAAGAGAAGATGAGAGACTAATATCGTTCATTTGTTTTCACTGTAATTCACTAAAAACATTTCCTCCTTTAAAATCTTTACAATTATTATATATAAGGGTTTGTACAGAGAGACTGGTGGGAGTGTTGGCAGTTCTTCACTCACATCTTCTCATCAGCTCCCCTGAACAAACTGCAGCCCATTTAAAAACAACGTACAGATATTGTTAATTAAGTTGTCTTATAAATGTGCTTGCAGTAAAATATATCCTTCTTGTAGGTGGAAAGCTTTACTGAGTGCAGTGTGTTGACTGGGTATTCATATACTCTAATATTTTAAATGTTTTTAAATTAATTAAAAAAAATTTAAAGATGTAAACTGTGGGAAATGCATAATTTTACATCTAATTAGAAAGTAACTTGCATTATCCATGTACCCTGATAGATGAAATGTTCACCACTGCAGTTGTATAACATTCCTAAAAAAGGAGAACATTTCAGGCTGCCATTGCCTGAAATTACTGCCATTTTCAAAGTGTCTGCTGTACATTATAAAAGAGAAGAAAGGTATTGATTGGCCCAGCAATGCAGAGACATTCATCTAGGGAATACAGTGAAAAATATTTTGTACATAAGAATTTCCATAGTCTTGAATGGTACCTTGTGCATGCACACTATCTATAGCATTATTATTCTTAAATGAATATATTGAATTTACATGTAGATGTTAAATCGAAAATATAATTGTAATTTACTGTTGTACAGTATCCAACTGTACAAATGGCTTTGAACTATGGGCAGAGATGAAGACTTCATTTTCTTTCATCTCTATCCTCTTAGGTTAAGTCAATTAGTATAATTGCTAAGTTCTGTGAATCCTTTATAAACTGATCAATGATTGTCTCTGATTCCATTACAAAGATAAAAGATTTGTTGCCAACTATGTTCAAGATTGTATTCAATGCATGGGGATTTTCATTAGCGCACCTTCGCTGACGTTTGTTCTGAATAATAAAACAAGGAAATGTGTTTTTAATTAAATTAGAGACTTTAAGGTAATGAGTGAAATGAACAAAAGTACAGTAGATTCCATTTGTCAACTTGACAGTTAATTGATAGCATGGCTGAATGAGATTTTGCAAGATCTGGAGCTTAAAAGCATGGGGTCTTGTAATAATTAACAGCTTTATTTGTTTTTCTGAGGGGAATGTCATTTTATATAAAAAATAGAACAGCCACAATGGTTAGAAAATTAGAACACTTCTCATACGTTTCCTCTAGCTTTTTCCCAGTGCTCTACATGTCTCTCAGCAGTGGAGTTTAAATTAATTTTCAGCCTCTTCAGAGAATTCTGAACCACTTTGCATGGTCCCATTCTAATCACTTCTTCCACCACATAAACAGCACTTCCTTGTCAGATTTGACTTCTCCCTACCATTTCTCTTATAGACATATTACATTGGCTGTATTGTCTGTACTGCAGGCTCACTGGAACTGTAGGCTGCAGGGATTTTGTAGAGTTTGTGAAGTGAAATTTTCCAAATCATTTTGACTGCTCCAAGCTGGACACCTGACACTTATTGGGATATTTGAAAGTGAATCTGGTATTCTAGCCAAATGTCTCAGGTACTTCTTATACACAAGAATACTTCACATATTGACTCATTAGAATCCTTGTAGACATACAGTATATGCAGCATTTTGTGAAAATCACAGAAGAGACTGTTTAAAATGATATATTTTTAGCTGCTTCTGTGTAACTGAAAAAAGGAGCATTAAAGATGCTTCCACCATCTGCCTGTAAGAATCTATTTTTTCACTTTTCTGTTAGGAAGTGAATTGATTTTTCTTTGGTGGTTAGGCCTCAGACATGGTTGTGTGAGTCTTTCACAGTTTTGCACAGTACTGTATTGTTTCCAATACACATTTTTCTTAATGTCATGCCCAAGAAATGAAAGTTTGCTTCATGGCTCTGGAATGTAGTATCTTGAAAAAATATAAGGAAGTAATTTCTTTAACCAGGTTTTTATTGTCTCAGCCTTAAAGTATATTTATTAATAAACTTCTTTAATCTGTTTCTTCTCTGCTTGTGTGCATTGAATCAATCCACTGATAGATTTCTCTACTAGCATAGTGTGTTATACTTTGTTTTTTGTTATTGTAATCTGCTAAGTACATTATAAAGTATTAAGTACAAATCTAAAAAAATGTTTAAAAAGTACATTACTTCCAAAAATATCAATATTGAGAACTTCATGCAGTATCTCTACAAATTGGAGATCAAAATTTAGTCCCTCTTAAAAGCTCTTAATATGTGACCAATTCATGATGAATAAACACAGATGGGAATGACAACATACTGTATCAGACATTCCCACAGTGGGGTTTTTTATGCTTAAGTCTAATTGGCCACACTTCAGCTTACACACCTGAATGAGGGCACTTTTGAAATTCACTAAATAGTATGTGGTTGATACCAATGGCCCATCCCATTTAACATTTTAAAACCCTAAAGCTACATTTTCATGTGGACCTTAAACAGACAAATCAGTTGTCAGGTGATTAAGAAATTGGCTGGGATTGAGAACTACTGTTTTTGAGGTTTCTGCTATATGTATAACACCAAGAAAGAATGAATAAACTAAAATCAAATGTAGTAGTTTTACAAATGTTCTGGATTATAATAATAATTCCTTACACTTATATAGTGCTTTTCTGGATACTCCACTCCTAGGGCATCACAGGTAATGGGGACTCCCCTTCACCACCACCAATGTGCAACACCCACCTGGATGATGCAACAGCAGCCATAGTGAGCCAGTACACCCACCAAACATCAGCTATCAATGGGGAGGAGAGCAGAGTGATGAACTCATGGGGATGGGTTTATTAGATAGGGATTATTAGGAGGCCATGATTGATAAGGGCCAATGGGAAATTGGGCCAGGATGCTGCGGTTACACCCCTATTCTTTTGGAGAAATGACCACAGAAAGTCAGGACCTCGGTTTTATGTCTCATCCGAAGGGTGGCGCCTTTTTACATTATAGTGTCCTCGTCACTATACTGGGGCATTATGACCCACACAGGCCACAGGGTGAGTGTCCCCTACTGGCCCCACTAACACCACTTCCAACAGCATGTTTTGCCCAGGAGGTCTTCCTTCCAGGTACCGGAGAGGCTCACACCTGCTTATTTTAATCCTCCTTCAATTTTGTCTTCATTCTTTTTTTAACTAACTGACTAATGATACACGTTATAGTGTTCTTCATAGAAGACCATCTTTTACTAACCGTTGCAATTACTCATAGGGCACTGAAATGTATAATATGAATGGGATTACACAGTCCTTCTAAACTTGTATCTATTTGGTCTGGTTTGTGAGGTCCCAGATTTTTCACCTGCAAGGCAAAATAATTCATATTAAAGTAAGACTGAATGAAACTCAAGCATTGTACAGTCAGGCAGCCTTTTGTGTTTTTTTTTATAAATTTGAATTTCAGACCTCAAACCTTTTGTGATTTAAGACTTGAAGCTTAATTCAGAAAACATGAATTAACATGAAGTTAGTCACATTAGTGTCTTATTAGAATGTATTTAAGATTTAGATGTGATGTAGAGTAGTGAGCAGGAGAGATAGCCGTATGAGTCAACATTTGACTTTTCCAGGGTAACTAATATGAGTTAAAGGATTTTTTTCTTTATTTTCTAGGAAATTAAACCAGAAAGAGAGTCTTCAAGAAAAGAGAAACATCCAGACTTGTTGCCAGGTAAATATTTGAAAAATGTTACATTGTTAGTGTTCCTGTGTTTTAATACAAGCTTATTTTTTGTGTGAATCTTAGTAAGATGCATGTTTCAATCTTTGCAGATGAATATATGGGAAAATCGTGCTCTGTTTGTTTTAAACACTCTTTTTTATTTGGTATTGTGTTAATGTTGATGCTAACAGTATTCATTTTTTCAGCTTCACAAACAGAAACACAAAATACCAAAAGAAGGGAACAGATAGAAGTGAAAATGAGGGTTAAATTGCTTTTTAACAATCACTCTTGATCTTGCAGGAGAGGTAGTTTTCTGCAGTGCCACCCATGTCTTGAAGTACACACAGGATGATGCATCACAGCGAGGAGTATATGGGACCCTCGTCTGCACCAACTTCAAGATCTCCTTCGTTAGTGATGAGACCCCCATGGAGGAGATGGTAAGTACTCTTCAGGAAAAGAGCTGGTAATCCTATATGATCAAATATCTTTGTGTTCTTATCTGTAAACTCTCTTTTCATTAATTAATGTGCCATTGCACAACTGTCCTGGTAAAAGGTGTACAAATGAGTGTGCCATCACAATTCAGTTAACTTCCTCATAAACCGCTTTTGTGTATATACAGTATATGTATTCCTAGAATAAAGGGTTATCGGGACACTTGAGTGGCTCAACCAGCAAAGGCACTTGCTTAGAGTGATTTCTCAGCTTTATAGCCCAGATGTTGCCAAGTTTGAGCCTGAGTCATGTCACTAGCTGACTGTGACTGGGAGCACACAACTTGCAGAGTGGCACCCGGAGTACGAATGGGATTAGTCGGCCAAACCTCTCCGTTATTCGTGAAACTTTAAATCCTGCAAGTTTCTGGCCACCTGCAGATTTGGGTGATATCAGTCAGAAGCACCATTCCTGTACCTGACTCCAAATCTTTTGTCAGATAGTATGGAGCTTTGACTGTGTTAAAATATGAAAGGGTTGATGGGTTGGGGGTTGGAGGAGGCTCTCTACACTTCCTTAATGTCTCTGTGCAGGACAGGGTTAATCCTGTGGCCTGAGCCATAAAGGAACTGTTATTGATTCCATATTGGCTGGGTATAAATGTAAATACAATAGAATAAATAGAATAAAGGTTATTTGTTCAGAGGTACAAATATACTGAGTGAAGAACAAAATGCATTGTAAAATGCAGCATTTCCAATTAAAATGACTTCCTTTAAAATTCTGCATAGGTCAGATCGAGAGCTCTCAGTGGTCACAGACTAGGAAATATTTTCTTTGAAAAAGCGTTGCAGAAGAGACTATAAATTGTTTCGATGTTTTAACGGAACTTGCTTATTGGTTTTGCAAGATATGCTAGCTTGTGGTGCTGAATTCTGCAAACGCAGGCTGTGGAGACATCATAACTCTCCAGTTACTTCCAATTAATTACAAAATGCAAATGAACATTAAAACTAACTTCACAAAGCAACCGTTGGAAATATTAAATTAGGCCATCATAAAATAGTCATTTTTACTGCTACATTGGGATATTACTGAGAAAAGGTAATTTGTTAAATTAAAATGGATTTTTGCGTTTTAATGAATCTTTACCTCTTTTAAACACCTTCATTCATACTTCTGAATAGAAAAAATCTCTCTAGAAGCCTATGTATTATCAACCCAGCAAAGGTTGCAAACGGTCATTTTATAGAACCATTATGCATTTAAGAGGAAGGAAAAGGAGGCCTGTTGACACACTAAAATCGTCAAAAACATGGTGTCAAAATTTCTTTCACATGTTCAGCTCAGTTGCAGTATGGCGCACACTGCTGAAACTTCCACTTCTTGACAGCTTTCATGCCACGGGAAGTGCCTCATATTACATTTTTGTTTCGATGTAATCACATGCATAATAGAAGTAGATTAGTGTCTGATGCTGACAATGCTCAGTAAAGACCAACTGCTTATCTTTAAAGTCTACCAGTATGATGTGTTTTTGATATTCGTGAGCCTTTTAAAAGAAACTTCACAGTGGCCTAGGAACTTGACATGCAAACTTTGGAACAGGATGCAGATGCTAGTGACAAACTCGGTAGAATGAAGCGATACATTTTGATGTACCTGAAGGATTTGCCAGGTTATGTGTTTTTGTCTCAGTATACACCACATGTACAGTATTTCACCTTGTTAAGAGTATTCTTAGAACACATGCTTCTTTTGCATTTTCACTGTGGTGCTAATAGTTTTACAGTAGTTGGACATTTTATTTAGCTACTGTACCTTGTTTTATTTTATGATTTTACAATTGATTGCTGCCGAAAAAGCTGCTAGCTCATCAGAGATTACATCCTTATAATGCCGCAGCGTTTCTGTGAAAGAGCAGACTTTGGGTTTCCAATGACTTTGTTTGTATGGGAAGATCCTGGCTAGATTCAATGATGATATCAATAGTGTAGTCATGCCTATTCATTGTAATTGTTAGATGAGATGTAGCAATTGCACCTATTTCAATGCAAGTCTTGTAGCATCTGATATGACCAGCTTGACAGTAGTATGAATCGGATTTGTCTGTTTTGGTGGGGTGACAGCAAGACAGGTTTGCTAAGTACATACTTTTGATAAACTGATTATACTGCAGCATTCTAAAATTCAGTTTTGCTCTTGCAATTCATTTATGTCACATTTGCATGTTTTTCTTACGTTTGATAACAATGCCACTGATGTGAAAAGCATTTTCATTCATTGGCAAATGAGGGCAGAAAACAGGTGAGGAATCATAATGAGAGCTTATGCAGCCTGGGGCCTACAACACAATGCCACATCTTTTGATCAGGTGATGCATTATCATGACTGTATTTAATACTTGTTTAACTTGTTGATAGCCTATCTAACATTTAAATATTAAAATGCAAGCTTTATGCATATTTACAGTGTACAACAAAAAAATAACAGAACTAACTATTCTTTAGCTGAAATATCAGCTCTAAGGGGCTTAATTTCTATTTTAATGAATAATGTTCTACGTTCAGCCAAAGCAGACAGGATGTGGATTTTCTGGTTCCTCAAATGGTCAACGAAGCTGCTACTCTCTAGACCCATTTGTTTTGCTGTGGATACACAGCATTTATAAATAAATATAATTAATTTCTGTGACTTCTTGTTTCCTGTCAGCATCTCAACAGTGTAGTGTGAATTGAAGCCTTCTATTTTAGTACTATAATTTTTGCTGCAGCTGAATAGAACAGGATTAAATTCTAATTTTGACATGGTTGGGTCATTGACATGTCATAGTTCTGTAATTGAGCACAGAAACTTAGTAAATCTCACAGGTTCCTTTTCTGTCAACTTTTGGAAAGGCTGGCTTGCTTTACTATTTTTGGGAGTTTAAGGAACCTGACAAAAGAGTTATAGTTTGTACCAAATAAAATGCAGAACATAAAAAAGAGCCAACAGTTCCTGAGTCCACTGTGATAGACTTCACCACAGCGCCACAGCGGGTAGTTAAGTGAGATTGCTCTGACTGATTTTCTTCTGAGAACAAAGATTCTGACGTAATTTTTCTGTCGATGAAAAGGTGGCACATCTGGGAAATGGGGTTTGAGGACAGACTTCACTTTCCTCCCTCTGTGGTTTGGTAAAGTTTGAAGTGTGTCTGAAAACACTATAAAATGAAAGGCAAGCCCACAGTGATTACAGTGAGTTGTAAATGAGAGCATGCACCACCATGCTAGAGATTCTAATAGCATTTCTTTTCTTCTCAGGGGTTCTTCTTAGAGGTTGAGAGCCAAATGGATGCTTTTTGTAATTAGTTTTTTCTCTCAATGTTTAGGTAAAAAGTGGATAATATCAAATATAATTTTATTTTCTAGCCTCAGCTCTTCAAGAATAAACTTTATGGAGAAAACGACATCCCTCTGACATGTGTGGACCAAATATATGGAGGTCTGTCTAAATGTTGCCCAAAATCATTACTTATGTCTATCCATTTAATGCTTTGGTCCTTCTTATTATTGGCAGATGTAATTTTTACCTGCTTAAAACTCAAAACACCCACCCCGAGTTTACAAACATTCATATGTTTTGCTATAACAAAGCAAGCTTGTCATTACCTGTTCTTCTTTGTTACAGTGTTTTTCACTACAATGAAGACATGTCCTTTGTCCTTTTCATAGCATAAGCTTTCACAACACGGGTTTTTGGTGCATCTGTTTTCTTAGAATTGTTGTACATTTGATCTACTTTACTAGGGTAAATAATAATTACAAAAAAGCAAAGGGGTTCGTATTCTGACGATTTCGCTCATTGGTTTAATCCAAGTAATGGTGGTAATGGTTTTATGTGTAAGGTAATGAGCATTTTGTTTTTACAAATTTTCACCTTATGAATAGTTTTCAAGGGACAAATTACAGCTGTAAATCAAGAGATGGGTGTATACTATATCAAAACGTTTCAGTGATTTTGAGCATAGTTAAAGGCTGAATCATTTTTTCAGGAGTTTCATGATTTCCTAATGAAGGAAATCTGAGCTTCACTTTGTGCCCTTGTCTTTTTTCAGTGAATGATGAAAAGAAAAAGCTGGTAATTGGTGGCCAAGTAAAGAACAAGAGCCCATCAAAGCTTGTTATTTACTGCAAAGACCTGCGAGTCTTTCAGTTCTGTTTGACGTATGCAAAAGAAGAGGAAGCTAAAAAGGTATTTATTCAACTGCTGACCACGGTTTGTTTTCTTACTGTGCCTTATATGCTTCACTGGTGTATTACATCTTTTTTAAATCACTTCCCCATTTTTGTAATTATTGCAATTCTATGTCCAGAAATTAAAATGAATGAATGTAATTATTTTACTGCTTTGTTTTAGATCTTTCAGGGAATTGTTCACCACAGTCTTGAGCCCAAGTCACTAAAATGTATATTTGCCTTTTCCTATTGTGAAATGACAGCAGCAGCTCCAGGTAAGAAGCTACAAAGAGATTTGATTTGCAGAAATGGTTATGGTTGTAATAGAATTTCACTGGGAACTCACTGAAAAGAAGGTGAATCCATATAAGTGCAGGCTTGTGCTTTATTTGAGCTTCCTTTACAAAGGGGGATTTATAAAAAATAATATAATGCACTAAGAATGTTAAATGTACAGTAAACTGAGCATTAGAATAAACATGCATGCTTTTCGTGAAAATAGTTTACAGATTTATGGATACTGATTACATGTTTTGTCCTTATTTTGATTAATTGAGTCTGGGATTCTGATACTCTTGAGTGTCTTTGACTGTTTCATATTGTAACGCTTACGGCCGACAGGCACTGTGTAAGAGCCGGCGTACCAGAGCAGGTGACGTCACCGCCCTTCCCTGTGATAGCAGGACTACAGCTACTGGGCTGTAGAGAGATTTCTCTTTAGCTCACGGGGCTAGGTCGCTGCAGAGAGACGCGGGAGTCCCGGGTTCGAGCCTCCAGTCGGGATGGGGCCGACCAGATGCGGCAAGGGCGCCCGCCTGAGCCCCCGTTGCGTTACATTGGTGTCAGAGCGGGGTGGGATAGCCCTTCGCCAGGGACGGCGATTTAAGTGGTGGAGAGTGTAACGCTTATGGCCGACAGGCACTGTGTAAGAGCCGGCGTACCAGAGCAGGTGACGTCACCGCCCTTCCCTGTGATAGCAGGACTACAGCTACTGGGCTGTAGAGAGATCTCTCTTTAGCTCACGGGGCTAGGTCGCTGCAGAGAGACGCGGGAGTCCCGGGTTCGAGCCTCCAGTCGGGATGGGGCCGACCAGATGCGGCAAGGGTGCCCGCCTGAGCCCCCGTTGCGTTACAATATGTACAGAATCACCTCTTAAGTTGATTAGGCATAGTTCATCTGGTGATTTAACTTGATGAATGTATAAGTCTGCTGAAAATCACAATGGAAAAACACAGAAAGGAACCTTGCTTGGCACCAGTAGACTGAGACTTACTAGCAGTAAAGTCCCGTTTATCAATGATTCACCATATGTCACCTTTATGGAAGTCATTTTATGGACTATTAATGGTGAGGTCCAAGGTTCATCTGGACAGGAGTGATTAGACTCTAGAGAACCATGGCTTTCTTGCATGATGAGAATGTGGCAGAGTTAGGGTAGATTGCCTACTCACCAGACTTGAACCCATTGAACATTTGTGGGATGAGCCGGGGAGACTTGTACCAGTTAGGGCTCAGCGACCAGTGAACAGGAAATACTATTCTATAGCATATGGTACAAGACTAATGTTACGGAATCATTCAAGACAGAATCAGAAAGCGTGTCAGTTTGCTGATTGGCAAAATGTTCATTTGTGTAATTTACCTGTGCCATTTCAGTTCAATACAAAGTCAGTGCACCTCCTTCAAAAAGTCATTTTCCTGATGTACTGTAAATTATGTAATTTATTCAGATGTTCAGTATATATGTTATAATTTACATTAAAATAATATCCCACAAATAAAATTGACACTTTTTTGCCTAAAATGTGACCATTTGTAGTAACTGGGTTTGAGCGTTTTTTGTAAATTCTGCTGTACATTACTATGTTTCTTAAAGTTTACATTACTATGTCAAAGAAGCATACAAGGTTTACTGCTGAAAGAGGTTCTTATTAGAAGGTTTTAAAATGTAAAACATTTAATTATTACAGTGTTCTTCAAATACTGTTTTCTGTTGTGCTTCTCACACTTTTGTTTTCTAGAGCAACCAACAAACCAGAAAACCATAATGTTTGAAAGTAAAGATGAGTGGGAGATGGAAATGAAACGTACTAAAGGAAATTGTCGATTAGCGACTGCCAATGAAAATTATAGCATCTCTGAAAAGTATGTTCAGTTTTTTATTCTTATGGTTTTGTTTCTTAATGGGAATGAATATTGGAAGCACAAATGTATTGCTTTTGCTTTGAGGCTACTGTATTCCAGGGTTGTGTACTCAGGTTGACCATGTTTTTGCAGCTTGGTAAACATGTCCTTTTTGCTTATAACCACCCATTGATTTTCTAATTGCTTCTTTCAATTTAGGGTCATTTGGGAACCAAAGTCTATCCCAGAAAGCAATGGGTGTGAGGCAGAGTACACCCTGGACAGGATGCCAGTCCCTCGCAAGGCAGACATACAGACACAAACTTACTCACACCTAAGACCAATTCTCTCAGAAGCCAGTTAACCTAGCAGTACATTTTTGGACTGTCAGACTGCCATGTGAACACAGGGCGAACATACTGACTCCACGTAGATAGCACCACAGGTCCGGATGTGAACCATAGGGCCCCAGTGCTGCGAGGACTCAATGCTAACCACTGGTCATCATGCTGACCCATTTTCACTTACAGTTGTTCAGAAATGTCCCTGCTACAGGTTACATTTCAGTAGTTGATTCCTGGAATAAGACGGATATTATGAAAAAGTAAAAAAGATCACCTGGTTACGGTATATTCAACTTAGAAAATAAAACTTTCTGCCACTGAGACAGTATGACATAGCAGCAAATGGACCAACTTGTGTTGTGCAGATTGTTAGAAATGAGTGGTGGCACCCCAGCTACAGTCCTTTGTCTAACATGCATTTTCTGACCATAATGTAGAGTATGTTGTATTGTTGAAGGGGAATAGTTTAATTTTGCATAAACAAGTTTGTATTTTTAACACAAGAACTATAAAGACCTTATAAAGATTATGTTCTCTGTTCCATAGGCTGCCACAGTTTTTCATCGTCCCTTCAGCTGTATCGGAGGAAGACATTGTAAATTCCCATGGGAAAGGAATACCAGTACGTATTTAAATGTTGTATTAATAATATCTTGATCATCTTCCATGTATGTTGATAAGGTTTTTGGTCAAGCTTCAGTTGTTTTGATAAGATAATCTTTTCTCAAGGAGATCTTGGTTCTTGGCTCACTGAAATAATTTGTCCCCCTGATGCCTATTAAAGACACTAGTTCCATGCCTTTCCCTGCATTAAGCAGGTTGGTCTGTGTCCTCCTCTGGAGCAAGAGATGCAACTTCAGATTCACATGGCTGTGTTAATACTCTGTCAAAAAGAATATATTTTAAAACTTATGCCAGAAGATTTCCATCTTTCCATATTTCTTGTACATCGTTCAGTGGTGTCAAGACTTTACCGTCAGAGAGGCAGCCAACAGCACATATGTTCCTCCATTTGAAGGAAAAGCTTTGAAGTGTAAAGTATGTAGTGCTTTGAAATCCAAAACAAAACAAAGTATATGTAATGGCTGTGTAAGAGAGCTGGAGGGTGGTATGGTGGCGCAGTGGTTAGCATTGCTGCCTTGCAGTGCTTGGGCCCTGTGTGTTCTCCTCATGTTCACGTGGGTTTTCTGGCTTACTGGTGGGTTAATTGCATTCTGGAAAACTGTCCCTTGCAACTGTGTCCTGCAAAGGACTGGCGTCCTGTTAAGAGTGTATTCTGCCTTGCTCCCGTTGCTTGCTGGGATAGGCTCTGGCTACCCCATGACCATATATTTGATAAAACAGTTGGAAAATGAATGGATCCTTAACTAATGGTAACTAAAAGTCTGACATAGAAGGATAGCCTTTATTTTGTGGGAAATTATTCATGCTAAATGTAGACTCAGAATGGTAATTTCTGATTTTGAATCATCTTCCGTTTTGCAGATCTGGTGCTGGTCCCATCATAGTGGCTGCGCACTCTTTAAAATGGCATCTTTACCTTTGCCTCAGGATGACAGTGTTGCACAATTGCACAAAAAGTACATGGAAAGGTTAGTAGACAATCTAGAAATTAATTTTTAAGGCAATATTATGAGGACCTAAAATGCATATCAAATATTCAGGTACAACCTGTGGTTTAACTTAATTTTAGCCTATTGTAGTAAAGGTCATGCTGCTAAACTTGAAAAAAATCTGTAATGTACAGTATCTGTTATTGTATCTTAAAAGATGTAATATTATTTCTATACATTTTCACTGTGAAAAAGTTTGGTTTTCAGTGTGATAAATACAAACCCAAAGTGTTAAAGACTTGCTTCTAACACAAAGTCTGTATGAGACTGCATAAGTAGTCAGACATGAACGCTATTTGTTAGAAGTACCTTTACATTTGGATTTGTTACGGGTGTAACACTTTGCACTAGGTCAAAAACTTTCAATTTTGGCTTCCAATTCCATATAAGCCCCCTTTGTGTCATGATTGGGAAGTGGTTGGCCCATGGACACTTTCTCCAATCGTAGCCACTGCAACTCTTTCAAAGTTAGCCTTACTGTATAGTGGCATCCTTACCAGTTTGCCTCTTGCCCAGGTACTACTGTACGTTTGGGGGGACAGCCTGATCCAGGCTGTGTCTCGATGCCTTCTATTTCTTAATGATTGCCTTCGCCACTCTTAAAGAGATATTAAGGGGCTCTGAAATATTTTTATACCCTTGTCTATAGCTTTATACAAGGAGTTGTTTTGAAAGCTCATTATTTTTGATGGTTGAATCTACATACAACTGTATGCCTGAAAATCACTTCAGACCAAGAGACCTTACAGAGATGGCTGTATTTACTCTGAAATTCTGCTGGCTACTGATATTGCACACAGAGGCTACTCAACTATTTGTGTAGGTCATTATGGTAATTTAGTGTACATGATTTAGGATTGAAGTAGTTCGAGAAGAAGGCTCCACAGACGAAAGGTTGTGTTTCTTTTCTTCTCTTTTCAGCATGGAATAAACCTTTACTTGTTCCATAATTTAGGATTGCCACAGCAAGGATGTTTGTACTTGTACAATCATTACTTTCATATTATTTTTTTGTTGTAAAAACTGTGCAAGGTTCAGAGTACTTCTGCAAAGCACTGCATCTTACAGGAAATGCCTTTCCATGTTTGTGTGTTTTAATAGTAAGCAGTCAGATCATCAGCTGTCCGTAGATGCTAATTTAAACATGTTCTAAAAGCAGAATTAGAAATCTGTTTTGTTGATTTTCTACTGTTGACAAATGTCCAAAGCTACAGTGGCTATAAAAAATATTCACCCCCTTGGACTTTCACATTTTACGGTGTTACAATGTAAAATCACCATGTATTTATTTGGGAATGTTTTTGGCATTGGTCAACTGAAAATATTCTTTAATGTCAAATTAAAGAAAGAAAGGCTTCAATTCTACACATCATCCTAAATTAATTAAAAATATAAAACAAAATATGTGATTGCATAAGTATTCACCCCCTTTTTCTATGACCTACCTAAATTGGCTCTGCTGCGACCAAAGGTCTTTAGAAGACATAATTTGTTGAATGGAGTCCACCTGTGTGCAGTTATGGTGTTTCAAATGAAGTCAGGATAAATATGCCTATCTCTGGGACATCCCACAGTTGATTAGTACAGGTCCCAACAAAAACTACATCACAAAGACAACCCAGCTTACAAAGTAAATCTGGGGTTATTGAAAAGCACTAATCAGGGGAAGCGCATAAGAAAATTTCCAAGGTAATACATGTCCCCCAAAGCTCAATAAAGTCCATTATAAATACATGTAGAAAATATAGCACAACTGGGAACCTGTGAAGAACAAGGTGTCCTCAGAAACTGAGAATCCAGGCAAGATGTGCACTAGTCAGGGAGGCTGCAAAGAGGCTAGTGACTACTGTAAAGGAATTAGTCTTCCCTGGCTATGATGGAGAAAGTGCATTTGACAGTGCTTTACAAATTTGAGTTTCATGGGAGAGCGACAAAAAACACATGAAATCTTGACGATACTTTACCAGAAGGCATGCAGAAGACACTGAGACCACGTTGAAGATTCTATGGTCTGATGAGAAACAAAATTGACTTTTTTGGCCTTAATGGTAAACGTTACGATTGGTGCAAGCTAACAGTTAACATAATCCTGAGTTCACCATCACTACTGTGAATCATGGTGGGGGCAGTAGCATGATGTGGGGAAGGTTCGTTGCATCAGGGCCTGTAAGACTTGTGAAGACAGAAGGAAAAATGGATGCAGCAAAGTACAGAGGAATCCTGGAGGAAGACCTGCTGCAGTCTGCAAGGGACATGGGACTTGGGAGAAGATTCATCTTCGAGTAGGACAATGACCCTGTAATATACAGCCAAAGCCACCCTGGAGTGGATTAAAATGAAAACAAGTCAAGCCTAGACCCCAATCCAATTAAGAATGTGGCAGAAGTTCAAAATTGCTGTTCACCCTTTTTTTCCATCCGACCTGAGGGAGTTTGAGAAAGTTATGGGCAAAAATTGCAGTGTCCAAATGTGCAAATCGAGTAGAAACTTATCCAAAAAGACTCAAGGCTGTAATTTCTGCCAAACCTGCCTCTACCAAATTAATTTAGGAGGATCTGTAGAATTGTTTTTTCATTTTGACACTTTATAGACTGTTTTCTGTCCATCAATGGCAAAGACTCCTAGTTAAATGCATTGATTCCATACTGAAACACAAAATGTAAATGTCCAAGGAGGGAGAATACTTTTAATAGCCACTGTAAATATCATTCACATTCTTTTTATTCACAGTATTTTAAAAGATAAGACCCTAAGTCTAAAAGCTGTTCCATTTAAACAACACATACTGTATAAACCTCTCTAAAATAGTTGTCTGTGGCTTGTAACTGACTTTGTTTACACAAAAACAAAACTAGTTCTGCTTTCCTACATTGTGAATCTAGTTAATAAAGCTAGTATTCACATTTCCATTATATTTACACATTACTAAGAATGGACATCTTTCCAGGATAGGGTGTATAACGTATGCTCTTATGGGAAAGGATATTAATTATCTCTAGTTAGTATGTTGTTGTTAAATGTGCATCTTATTGTGTAAGAGACCCCATTTCACACTGCTTCAGTGCAAAACTGCATGAAATTACATTTTTCAATAATAGACCCCTTCATACAACTTATGATTCACAGCATTCACATTGGAATACCACAATTTAAAATGACAAATCTTGTCATAGGATCATGACCTAGATTTTCCAGTTGTTTGAGTATGTTTATCATTTTCCTCTTAAGATGCTGTTTGGAATATTGTATCTTTTTACGTAAGTTTCTTTTCAAATAATTTAAAATGATTTGATTCATCTACTCCATGCATGGTTCTTTACTCATTATGATATATAACAAAAGTCAGTATTGGTTTTAAGCTAATGTTTAGTGCTATGGTTCATCTCAAAGTAAGTGTTGTTTCTCAGTTTGTTTGCCATGTCTCATCTTGAACCCTGAAAAACTGGGTTAGAGTAATGAGTAGCATGACCAGCGTCGTCGTGTCTAGCTGTGGAGTACAAACTGCTCTTCAGATTATTTATGGGAAGGCACGTAACACTAAAATCTGATTTTATGTGCTGCATTTACTGTGGTGCTATTTAGATGGGATTAAATTCTGATTTTAAGGTATAAGTTTATAGATCACAGTTTTTCTTACTTGTGTTTGTTCTGTTGTCTTTGAAGGGTTTAATGTTTCTGTTTTCCATTGCATTTATAATGCTGTTGTGGAACTGTTACTTTAGAAGGAACAACTACTGTTAATGTTTTAAGCAGTTTGGCAGCTGGAAACATGCTGGGAAAGAGGGAATAAGAGGAATTGTCTTTCTACTTTAGGTAGAAAGTTAATATATAAATGACACTGGACAAAGATGCAGTGGTGTTACACATGGACCATTTCTTCACACAATTTGATTGGCAAATTTACAGTTACAAACAAAAGAATATCCATCACTTTGGAGTGATGACCTCCTAAAAGTTTGAGTTTCCTGCTGCTTCCGATTTCTGTCTGCTTCCATTATCCACAAAGCTTTTTCATGGTCATTGGAGTTGAGGTATGGTGTGTTTGCTTAGTCATAAGAAGGCAGATTACTGCAGGTCCTGAAACAAACGTATTTGTGTGCATTTGCACTTGGTTTAATGAAACAAACATTGATCTTTGTTTTTAATTGTTTTTGTAATTTTTTAGTACAGTGCTGGCAGAAAATCATTATATGGATTTGTAGACAAAAGCATTGGGATCAGTAAAATGAGAAGAACTACAAAGAAAGTGACTTAATAAATCCTAGTTGTGCTGTTTAAGTATATCTAAATCAGACATGACTTGGATAAAATATTAGATAACACATTAAACAGACATAAGTAAAGCTAATTTCACACTTAGTACTTATGCACTCTTCCTTCTGTGCTTTGTTCAGATGTTTTACTTTATAAATCATAGTTTTTTTATATCTTAAAACATGTTTATAGCATCCCTTTGGTGATATTTTGTCTTTGTCTTCAACACGTACAGGTTTAGGAGCCACAGTTGACCTTGATTCCTGAGATGATAGTGCAAAATCTTAGTTTTTAAGCAGAACCCATAATTGTATAGTGATTTGATTATTTAAGGCTGTATATACTGTAGGGGAGTACATGAAGGCTGCTAGGAATCAATTAGAACAATGGTAATATTGACATACAGATTCAAAGACTCCAATATACAATCTTATTAATATGCAAACTAAATCATTACAAGAATAAATCTATATATATTAAACAATCTACTGTGATGGGTGGCACAGTCAAACAATGGTTAGTATTGCTGCCTCGCAGTGCTGGGGCCCTGGGTTCAATTCCAGATCCGGGGTGCTGTCTGCACGGAATTTGTATGTTCTGGTGTTTGCGAGGGTTTCCTTCAGGTACTCCGGTTTTCTCCCACAGTCCAAAGACATACTGTACTGGTAAGTTAATTGGCTTCTGGGAAAGCGGCCCTAGATGTGAGTGTGTGTGTCTGTTTGTCTCTACAGTATGTGTCTGCCCTGTGATGGACTAGTGTCCCATCTAAGATGTATCCTAGGGAGC
Source organism: Lepisosteus oculatus (assembly GCF_040954835.1). Lineage (NCBI taxonomy): Eukaryota > Metazoa > Chordata > Actinopteri > Semionotiformes > Lepisosteidae > Lepisosteus > Lepisosteus oculatus. The sequence goes on along the minus strand of NC_090698.1, from coordinate 39,885,795 downwards.
TCATCATATACAGTAACTTCAAAGGAAATCTTGAGCACAATTTATTGTTTTATATGGTCTCTCGGCAATACAGTAGCAGTTATTTTCAGCTACATTTATTTCAGTTATGGTTGACAGTGTTGGTCATGGATGGATGGATGTTTGCCTGTTATACCTTCCGGCATGTAGGGGCAGCAACATCCTGTTGCTGTTTCCTTAACATTAGTATTTTACAGGGCAGGGTGCGCAACCTTCAACATGGAGGACTTGGCGCCCGACGTGGGACATGAACCCACTACCATGAGATTATGAGTCTCATGCTCTACCAACAGAGCTAGTCTTGGGCCTGTTGGTTATGGTCACATGGTTAATTAGCTACAGATGGATAATAGGGTTTTACAGAGGGCACACACAGCATTAAGCTGTGTTGTCACGGGTGCAATGTTGTGATGTTGTCAGGTGTAGTGACCTTTCCACATGCCAAGTTCCTCATGGGTGTTTTTTCTAGCCATATCGGTTAGTTTCAGACTTGTGGCCTCTTCGTCTGTTTAAGGGAAATACTGATGTGTATCCCTCTTAGAGTTGCAAGCTATGTGGCATTGAAGTGGGCTATTCATCGCTGGAGGTGTCAAAATGAACCCAGTCTATGATGTTATATTTGTATCAGAGAGTCGGTACATCCTACTTCTCTGATCTTATCCCATCACTGCAGCATTCCTAAGAAACAAACTCAAAGGAGTTATTAAGTAGTTAAGTAGTGCTATGGTTTATTTTCAGTCAACTGTAACATTTATATCCATTAAAATACATTTTTTTCCATTAAAATTTTACCCCTTGGTAAAGTGAGTATAATTTATTTACTTTTCTATTTATATTATTTTATGAAAATTTATATTATGTTATAAAAATGTATTTATATTTTTATAACATTCATTATATTTTTAACAACATAAAGGTCACCTTTGTCTAAGGAAGAAAAGCAAGTCCGTACCATCATACTACGTGTATCCCTAATGTCTGGAACCTTGGATTAAATTCTTCTCTCCGATCAGAAATTCTTGGTGGAAAAACATTCAAAATAGCCTGATAATTTCTTCAATTATTTATGTTCAGTGAATGATGCCGACCTGGAATCACATTCACAGTCTCATTGCATTAAAGAAACTACAGTATATTCTGTTTTTATTACACCCAGGCCAATTTAATTACTGGTAGATATCCTTTTAGTTATATCAGTATTGTTTTTTATGATGGTTGAGCCACCTCTTCCTTTTTTCATTTGCTGGCAGTTTCCATACAAACAAGTTAAACTTCATATAAAATATGACTCAATTTTCATCAATTAGCATGTAGTTTGATTAACCGTTTACTATTGGGTGGTATACTGTGGTGGTGTACTACTGGTGGATGCTGCACATTGGTGGTGGTGGAGGGGAGTCCCCATTACCTGTAAAGCCCTTTGAGTGGAGTGTCTATAAAAGCGCTATATAAGTGTAAGCAATTATTAATTAATTATTATTATTACTGTATGTGTTCTTTGACAAGCTTCTTATTGGAAAATGGAGTTTGTTAGTAACCTAATCAACTGAATATCAAAGCATGACCACAGTTATTATATTTAAGAATTGTTTTAATGGCACTTATTGCTGAATTCATTACTGTTGGGTCATGTTTTGTAAAGCCTCACTGAGAGCATTTTTCAAAGAAGATAAGCAGTCCGAGAGGCTAACATTGACTTTTTTAAAACAGTTACAATATTATCAACATTTAAAACATTATCAACATTATTATTGCTTTGATAAATGTTAGTGCTTGTAACTTATTGATGGTACATTTGATTGATACACTGTATCATCTTACTTTCTTTTACAGTCTTTTAAACATAAACATCAATGAAAGCAAAATGGAACAGCTGATGTAGATCAGGTGGCTGTAACAAGTAATATCTGGTGTGATTCTACCTCAGCATATCCCAAGACTTTGTAGCTAAGAGAATTATGCATTACCAAGAGAAGATTGATCTTCTATAGTCAAATAATGAATCATAGGAGACAAATAATCTACTATTCACAATTCAGGTGTTTTTAGCACATGCTGTAAATCAGTTTAGTCTATGCTCATGTACAGTACTGTATGCTTCCCAATTTGAGTCTCCTGGTTTATAATTGTATTTCTTGTTTTTCACTCAAAATAGTAATTTAAAGAATATGATAATATTCAAAAGTGCAGTCTTGAAATATGTTTGCACAATTGAGGGAATGTCTGAAGCAGCTTTGTCACTCAGAGACATTGGTAGTCCATTTCAAAATATTTGTGCTGTGGCATTTGCTCACACCTTTCAGGCTAGTGGTTTTGCTGCTGACATACAGTAGGACCAATGCAGGAATGTCTGTACAATAATTTTCTTTTGACTTCACATTAGATTTTTTGCAGACTAAAAACAGGTTATCTAAACCCTCAATTTTAAGAGAAAATGATATTCCAGTCATTATACCAGTTATGTCATTTCACCAGAGAACAGGTCTTTCAGTTCCAGGAAGTGTAGCAAACTCTTTTAAGAGCCAAGTCTTCTTTGCAGAAAAGAGAAGTTAACTTAGTGAAAGCTTACAAATGTTGCAATTTCTTGGTCTTTGTAGTCAAATGATTAGAAGTACTGTGACAAAACTGCTTGTTTAAAGGGTTCTAAAGATATTTAAGCACAAAGGCCAGGGTGTGTTTAGTGCTAGATACAATGAGGAGTTAGGGAGAACCTGGGAATGCTGAAAGAACTGTGATACCATTGGGACTGTGATAAAAGTGATAACACCCTGGCACCCTGTTGACACTCAATCCCAACAATAAACCTTCATCGGCACATCCCCCGATTTCTACACCTTCCTTTATTGGTGTGAAAAATGATATGATCAGAGCCAGATGCCACTATACTACCGTTATTCTGTCTCTTAGAATATCCTGTACAGATCACAGACCATACAGATTCACCAAACTGTATGTTTATTGTCTGGGTGAGAAAGACCACAGTATTTTGTGGCCACACAAATTTCCCATTGGCCCTTACTAATCATGGCCTCCTAATAATCCCCATCTATGAATTGGCTTCATTACTCTGCTCTCCTCCCCATTGATAGCTGGTGTGTGGTGACCGTTCTGGCGCACTATGGCTGCCTTCGCATCATCCAGGTGGATGCTGCACATTGGTGGTGGTGGAGGGGAGTCCCCATTACCTGTAAAGCGCTTTGAGTGGAGTGTCCAGAAAAGTGCTATATAAGTGTAAGCAATTATTATTATTATTATTGTAATCACTTTTAAGCAATTTTAGGTTTTAATAGTGTAGTTGATAGTTGTTAGGAAATTATGCAGACAGCATGGGTGACTCTTTTTGTGAATATTATCCAAGTACAATAAATCAATTTGAAACTCAAAAAGGCTTTAATGCCTCACTTGTGTTAGCAATAAATTGAATCATCCTTTCCACAGATTTTATATGAAAAGGTTTAAAATGTGCAAATCTTCTGTGGTGTTACAAAGCAAAGGTTTTTGGAGTTTATTTGTATTTACGGAGACATGAGAGGAATGACTGTACCAGATACACAGCCCAAAAAGAATCGGTATGGCTATCTGCACTGTAATACAAACCATCTGAAACAAATTGCTTCAGTTAAATGACTTATGAATGACTAAATGACTTGTTAACAGTTGAATGACTTTAAAAAGATGACAATGCTGAGCAGCTCTGTGTGCTTTATATTGAATAGAACAGTATGTCTTTCATTCCTGTTAAATAACCTTTGATAATACTTTTTAAAATTGGCATAGATCAAACATGATTACATGTTATTTATAAGATAAGGCGGGGTGGTGCAGTGGCTCTGTGGCTAAGGATCTGAGCCTGTGGCTGGAAGGTTGCCGGTTCATATCCTGAGGCTGGCAGAGGAATCCTATACGTTGGGCCCCTGAGCAAGGCCCTTAACCCCAACTCCTCCAGGGGCACCATATAAATGACCCTGCGCTCTGACCCCAAGCTTCTCTCCCTGTCTGTGTGCCTCAAGGAGAGCAAGTTGGGGTATGCGAAAAGACAAATTCCTAATACTAAAATTGTATATGTCCAATAAAGTGATCTTATCTTAATAATTGGGTAGGTTCATAGGAGTAAAAAGGAAATTGGTGGTAGTTTAACCTTTCTTCATATTCTCCTAATAGCAGGACAGAATCGCATCAAATCAAATCAAAGTTTATTTATCAAATGCACAACAATACGGCGTTCAGCAGTAGTTGCTGGCAATTAAATGTCTTTTTCTGCGAGCTCACAAAAATTACAAGAATCACAACAATCACAAAAATTCACAAGAACACAAAAATCACAAAATTGAGGCTACATTTTTTAAATTGAATAAAACTCAATGTGAGTAGAGCTGTTATGTGTCTATGGTGTATGCAATATATACATGTAGTGCAGTTATGCTGGATATAGTGAGAATTGTGTGTCCATGTAGCCATTACAGGTGATTTGCTAAGGTGCCACAGGTGGTTATTTAGCAGTCTTATTGCCTGGAGGTAGAAGCTGTTCCGTAGTCTGTACATGGCCAAATTAGTCAAGAAACATGTCTGAAAATGTCTCAAGCTGACATGAAAAACATCACGCTAGACGTACATTCTAAGGTACATAAAACACAAATTGACCCCGTGTTGAAAAGATGTGAAAAGTATTGACTCTTACTTCTGTCATTGTAACTTAGTTGTAAATGTAGTTATCGTTTACTAAACATAATGCAACCTTTTTCAAATGTGCACCTAGTCTACGGCATTTATTCTTGTTCTATATAATAAAATGGTTAATTTGCATAAACACCTAATTTGCTTTGAAACCCTGAAATATTTTTAATCTTATATTTGAGTTTTGATTCCTTCTGTGTTTTGTGATCTGTTTCAGAGTGTACAATGCTGTTGCTCAGAATCACCTTTTCTCCCTGAAAACAGAGGACCTTTCTGCCACACTTCCTTCTGTTCAAGACATACAACAATCCTACAACAAATTCAAACAGTACTTTCTAATTGGTAGGTAGCCTTTACCTTACCCTTGTACCAGCTCTTATCTTTGAGGTATGCTGGTGTCAGGCCTCGTTCATTATAGAAAGCTACAAAAGCAATTAAACATAAAATGTGCATCATTAAAGCAAATGAACAAAATATATTTCAGCATTCCTGAGAAAAGAGAGATGTGCTGTAAAAATGATCAGTGTCTGATTAGTTTGTGTAAACAGTACACACTGGCTCATCTCTGTTCTACAGACTATCTAATAATACGTACATACAGCAATTATTGATATATACTGCCATAGCAAAAAACAAAATAGTCTATGACCTGAAATTTAAAATAACCATATTACAAAATAATATTACATAATGAACTGCAGGGTCAGATAATTTCAGAGTAGGTGATGATGTGGAAAGGACAGGATTTATGTGTGTATTTGCATTTAATGTACTGCCAGAAATTAGGAAACACTTAACCTCCAGTGGCAATTACAGTAGTAATAAATACAAATATAGAATATAATGTGGAAGGTTTAATTTCCTATAAGCATTTAATATAGTTCCTAAAAAAGATCAATTCTTAAATTATGGATGGTAGACATTCTAGGTAATACAAGTATGTGGATGAGAATGTGTTAAAAGAAAATAAATTTCAGATTTTAGACTGGTTTTACCCATTATTGAAATATATTTCAATTAATAATTTATATAAATTATCTGGAGTCTGGTATTCCTAGTACACTAGTCTAATTTGAATTGTTACATGTTCTGTAGGACGAAAAGCATAAACTAAATATAAGATGGAAAATTCCATCTTGTGGAAAAGATGTTGGTGACTGTGATGTCATTTTCATCTTGAAGCAATAAAAACACGAACAAGGTGCGAATATTTAGTTAAAAAATATAAATTAACATCATAGGGTGTTATATTACCCTAACTACATAACAATGCATTAACTAGTAAGATCTCATTTTGTCCACAGAAGAGCAACCAGATACACTCCTTTAAATGAGTTAAATTAAACTTATTGTTAACACTAAATACTGGTGGGACCTGATTCAAGTAAGAACAATTAGTCAAAGTTAATCCAGTAGACTTCTGAATCAGAGGACACATGGAAAACTCAGGGAAGGGCATTTAAGCTGATAACAGGAGGCCCTTTTTCACACAAGATCTGGAATAAGTTCAAATGTTCATGGGCATATGGAAGCACTCAACAAAAAGCAGTTGAAACAGTTCAGCACTAAATGAGGTTAGAGATTCAGTAGTGACTTGCAGCCTGAATTGCTTTTCCTTTTCATTTGTATTCACCAACCAATTAATGCAGAGACATATATAAGAGCCAAATGTCCGTGAGCTTGGCCAGTGGCATGAACCATGAGTATCTTGATAGTGGAGGAGAATGTGAAAGACAGCAAGAGCAGACGGTATTTGTTGTGATTAGAAAACAAGATTAGAAGTATTTAGGATGCTAAATGTCAAGAGATGTTAGGCTTGCTGGAGATGAGGCAGGAAGATTAGGAATAGTAGGAAAAGGAAACCTGACATTTAGAACACCTGCCTGGATCTGAACCCAAGTCGGGCTACAGGTGGCACATCTGCAAGTGGAAGGGCCAAAGTGTGACTGAGAGAACTAGGGCTGCCGCTTAGAGTGAATGTACAGATAGGACACTAAACCACTGAGGAACCAGTAAGAAGAAAAACAAACAAAACATAAGGAAGGAGTCCTACTTTTCCAAAAAGTAACGCAGATACCTGCTGGATTTGTAGTACCGAAGTACTGTAGAGACTGAAGGGGTCAGAACAACACAGATCACAAAGCATAGCTTATTGATGTGTGGGGGTTTAAAATGGAATCCAAGTTAAAAAGGATGCATGGACACCTTAGAAGACAAATTAGAAGAGAGCATAAACTGTCAATTCAAAATCATGCTCGGACCACCGAGACAGTGAGATAGATACCTGAACAAAGCAGTTGAAGAGAAACTACTAGACTTTGAAGAATATTATGATCTAGAAAGATCTTAGAAACTGTGGAATGGAAAAAGAAGGAAAAAACAGCAGGAACAAAGGTTGTCAAATGTAGCAGTTGAAGAGGGATCATGCAAAGTGATGGATGCCCGCAGAGGTGTGAGCTGAATGTATATAAATCCATCAGTCAGTCTTAAAGCTGTAAAGGGAAAACAACATAGGCTTGCCTCTGTTTGGGTTGTTTCTCAAACATGGACAACATTTATATTTATTTTTAAGTTTATAATGTATTTCTAGCAGTCAATTTAAATAAAACTATCTGAACACCGAAACTGGAAATGGCAGAATAGAGGTATTGTTACTGTCCAGTTGAAGTCGTGGAAGTGAAGATTCTGGGTTTTAAGGCTTACTGTCCCAGAGGAGTCTGGTAATCCACATTGTGATCAAATTCTCTGTAGAGTTTGCTCTTGGCATCCTCTAAAGGAAAGATAATACAAATGTAGTGTTGAGTGAATTTAAAATGCAGATGGTGAAGATTCGAACAGAAGGAACTGGCAGTATCTCTTGGAGAGCAGCAAGCGTGGTAGGGGTGTGGACACGACAGTGTTAGGAATGTAAACCAAATAACATTGGGGAAAAAGTGAGAAAGAGACCGATATTTATGTAACCAAGGTTATGTTAAGTGTCTGTCTTCTCATAAACTTGCTGTATGTGTGTACTCTGTACACATGTGAATATGTGGGTTTCACAGAATGAGTTGTGCCTGAGAACTGCCTGGAACAGTCAAGGCACATAGTTTGGGAACCCCTGCTTTAGACAATAGGATGCTGTTGTAGTGCTGCTTGTTTAATGCCTTCTAATTCTATTATTCTAAATACATTTAATTGAAAATGCGTGACTTACTCCACTGTTTGGCAACAGCCTTAGTGAAGCAAAAATGCTGTAACTGGCATTAAACGAAAAAACTAGGGGCTTATTATGTCTTTTCTGCCTCTTGAGGAACAACAAATGTCAGTATTTTGCTCCTCGTGGCTGCCGAGCCACCATGTACAATTTATAGTATCACAAGTTAGACTGGAACCATCATCACAACCTATGCACTGTTCTCATATTTATGCGACAGTGTCATTTGCAAGGATGCATGCTTAGAATTCAATGGGATATTGAAATGTAATGTACAAAATGATGATGCACATCCAATCTAATTTACCTCCACAGTTTAAATAGGGACATACAAGGCAACTTAGGCATTTAATGGGTCTTACTATAAATTCCTAAACATATTCACATAGACCTCTTACATTGTAATGCATAATAGGTTAATTGCCTGGAACAAGTTTTATGGTATGTGAACATAAGCCTTTGGGGTATCTCCTAATCTGACAAAGTGGTGGATTATAACCTGTGAAAAGAACTTTGATACAGTGCGTTTGCTGTGAGTGCTCAGGAGAAAGTTAAATAAGAAACTAAACATGTTGTGGGAATGATTGTGAAATATAATTATGTAAGCTGTAAAGGATCTAATTTCATCACCTGTTCTTTTCTTTTTAAATAAGAAAAAATTCTGACCAGATGCTTGTTCACTTTTGCAGTTGCCAATTTACATTTACCTTTTTAATTGGGGTTATGGTGAAAATGACATCACTGCATTTTTTTATACAGATAATATTACTGAATTTTGGATGTCAGATATGAAATGGCTTTCTTCTTTGGAAAATTCTGGATGGTTAGACCATATCAGGTTAGTTTTTAAAAAATAAAAGTTTTAAAATATATGCATGAATGATTCGTTGATTACAGTATGTTACTAATAAGTCAGTTCAAACTTAAATGAACAGATCTACTGTATGTTCCCGATTGCAGACAGTGTCTTACAAAAGCAGTGGAGATAGTAGAGTGCTTGGAAAAAGAAAACACAAATGTTCTTATGATGGGTAAGTGTACAGATTTTGGATTTTATTGATCAAAATATCAGAATGGTAGTATTTTATTTCAGGTTGTATAGTATTCGAGTACAACTTCATACTGCATGTTTTTCAATGACTACGAAAATTCATATTAATTTAGTGGCATAAATCTGTACCTTTTTCCATTTTTGTATTCATATTACCTTTTGTACCTTTTGTTTAATTGATGAGCATCTGGTTATTAAATTGAATTGCTTGTTTAACATTGATACAGTGCAACACTTGTTGGTTTTGCTCTGCTGCAGAGGAGGATGGTTCTGACCTTAGCTGCATAATCACCAGCCTGGTACAGCTGATGATGGATCCCTTTTTCAGAACTCTCTCAGGTTTCCAGAGTTTAGTGCAGAAGGAATGGGTGGCTGGCTGCCACAGCTTTCTCGATCGCTGCAACCATCTTCACCAGAGGGACAAGGAGGTACGTCAGGCCAACAAGTGTGGGGTTGGTTGTATCTTGGGATACAGCTTCTATCTTGTACAACACTGAGATACATAGATCTTGACAGTTGGAAATACTAACTGGCCTACACTAAAGTGTATTAGTCTCAGCAGTCCTCTATATCAGGGGTTCCCAATCACAGTCCTTGGAGGCCCACACACCTGCAGGTTTTCATTTCCGCTAAGTTTAATTACCTAATTGCAGCCTAATTAAACAAACAAGATGCTTGATTGGAACACTTGCAATTTTCTTTCTACTGAAAAGTGGGATTTTGTAAATTATTACATTTAAATAAGTAAAAATGAAGAAATGTAAACCATCACAGTTCAAAGTAATCCAGTTATGTCGATTAAAAGCTCAGCTGTGTACCTGAGAGCTTGGCTGGAGCAAAAAACAACAGGCGTTTGTGATCCTCCAGGACCAGGAGTGGGGAAACCCCCCGTTCTACATGGTGAGCAGCACCTTTGTGCAGTTGGGCAGGGTAGCGAGTGACATCGTCACTTGTACAAAGTTTTCTAAACACATATATCCATCATTCTGATTCATCTGTTATTTCTTTTTTGTTTTGTGCTCTAACTGCATCTTCTGACATGAAGAAATCTTTGGCTCATGTAATGGGACCCTCTTGCTGGGCGACCATAGGACCAGCTATCTTAGAGCCTCCTTCTGCTGCCACTCTTATTCTACACGTTTAAACTTAAAGGGAAACTACAGTCCCAATTTCTCAGACCAGTTATTAAATCTCAGTAACAAAATACATTCATTGACATGAATTACTAATGACGTAATGACTAGTGCAATGTGATGTACGAGAGAATAAATACAGGTTGTGCAGGAAACGTTTCACCACAGAAATGTTCCAATGTGATCTGCAGGCAGAGTTAACAAATACGTCTCGAAATCAAAAGCAATATTTCTGTTTGATTTAAAGAGATGTATTCACAAGCCTGTTTGTTTACAAAGGCCTCAACACGTCACCGAATGTTTTGTTGCCTCGTTCTAAATTGTAGAACGTGGGTCTGCTCATACCTGGAAATTGTCTATTTTGTGATGTAAATTGGAGGTTTTACAAGTCACTGTATACATTTTACTTTTATTATGGTTTGAAATGCACTCATCAATACTGATTCTTTCTAACCCCAAAATATGAAAATAGCAGTTCCCCTTTAAAGTACCAAAGACCTTCTGCAGCAAAACTGAAAAAGTTGTTTATTTTCCCTTTAAGAGACTCTAGTAGTTACTATGAGGAAATAAAGTATCACATTTTTCCTGTTTACTCTAAACAGCTATTTTGTTTTACCCATCAGATGTATGACACTCCTTTGTGCTACAAACTTAAATCTTGATTTGTATGTTTCAACCAGATGATGGAATAAAGTCTTATTTTGATTTCTTTCAGAAAATGATTTTTCACTCTTCTGACACACAATTCACACTCCATGAGTCATTAAAATAATTAAATGGACTGTTATTTTATGTTTTTAAAATATGATTTTTTTTTAATAGTCCTACATTATTATACAGGTTGTTTAATAGGTGTTATGTTCTTAACACAACATGTACTTTTTAATCTCTTTTCAGTCACAGTCTCCTGTTTTCCTGTTGTTTTTGGAGTGTGTCTGGCAGTTACTGCAACAACATACTCCAGCATTTCAGTTTTCTGAAACCTACTTGACTGTCCTGTCAGATAGTATCCATGTTCCTCTCTTCAGCACATTCCTCTTCAACTCTCTGTGCCAGAAGGACTCTGCCATGAAGGTAAGAAGAGCTAAAAGTTAATATCCTTAAAACTGATGTTCCAGACAGAGCTGGATTACCAACATTAATAAATCCATTTTCTCACCCATTTGAAGTACCATGCTACTTTACTTATTCATCTTCAGAGAAATACAGCTTTCAGCAAGAATTTAAGCAGTCTCATTCGAAGTTAATGTGCAAACCATCATAAGACTTAGGTTATTAAGCTAAAATCAACCTTGGCATAGCAGAACATTATTCTTTTCTGTGATGACTCATGATGCAGTTTGGAAAATGATGGAGGAAACATGGTCTTCAATGTGGCATTTGAAATAAATTCATATAGGTGTTTCAACCTTTTGTTATATGAATGGGGCAATCATGGGTGACTATACTCAGATCCAAATGATGGGTAGAAAGATGTGATTCTTTTTTGCAACATCTGTTGGTGCAAATATTTTAGCAGACTTGTTTAGCTAGCCTGGCCAACTGCTTTTACAGAGAAAGATAGTAAAATGGATAGGCCATCAAGGCTGTTTGTGATCAATGCCATTCAGCATGACTGAGATGCGCTTTAAAAAATGGAAATAAATTTACAGCTGGCTAAAATCCTGAAAAAAACATTCCCCTCCTTATCAGCTCTTGGATTTTTAACATACCCTACTATTATTGGGTTGAATGTGTAGCTCAGGGTGATGAGTGTTTTAATGCCACTGTTGAAATAAAAAAGTGGTGATCCTATTTTGTCCTTAATTAGGGCCCCTTTCCCATTTGACAGTAAGTTAAAGTTGTTGTTGTTTTGATTCTAGAATTAATTTAATGTTCTAGAATCCAGGCCTTTATAAGGTATCAGAGACGTTTCACATTGTGTTTTGAGAGCATATCTGTATGATTTATGGAATCATCTATGGTGAACATGGTTTGGTTGTTGGGTGTCCAACAAACACTGTGATTGTTTTTAACGAAAAGTCCAAGCCTTATGGGAAAACAAAAAGTTTGCCCCTTGAGCATTTTAGAATAAAAGAAATTGCCCATAACCCAGAATGACTGATGCACATCTATTGCAAGAATAACCTAGTTGTACATTGACAATGGAGCAAAATTCTGGATTCTACAGAATAGTCTGTGATCCGACATGAAATCCAGAGCTAACCGAAAAGTTCTGATGGGTCCTGAAAGCTGGTAAGCACAGAACTCTTCAGCACAGAATACACCAGATACAAGTTTTCCATCTTTTATGTACCCCAGCTCACGGAGAGGCAAATACTAGACAAATCTTTAACACTATCATACTGCTATATATAGCAGAAAAACAAATCTTCTGGAATTGGTGGTATGCCAAAATACAATAAAAGTACAAGAAAAATGTTACGAAAAGATGTATATCGCCTTCATAGACCTCACCATGGCACTGTAAGCCCCGACAGCCTGAGAAGATTCTTCAGAAGTCTACATATCTGCCCAAATTCCTAGCCATCATCCAGTAAATGAATGCAACAGAACAGGGTCAATAAAACAGTGATGGCTTTTTTTGTCATTAAGTAATAAAAAAGAGGGCTATGTGCCCATTTGAATTCTTCTGACAGTTTTCTTCAATGTGATGCTGGAAGAAGTAACCTTATAACTCAAAGACAACCTAACAGCTCGTCCATGAACTACCGTTTGTGGACATTTCAGTCCTGAGGGATTATACTCGGAGCAGAGCTTTCCAACTTCACAGTCACCCTAAGGAAAACATGAAATTATGCACCTGCCAGTGCTGTGGCAGAACTGCAAACCACCCACAAATTAGCCATTGAGGGAACAAAGTTGAGTGGTTCACATACCTGGACAGCTTTACTTCAGTGATTTAAGATACAGGTACTGTAGAAGTAGGTACTGAAGTTTTACTTTTTGTCCTGTATGCTGCATTCTTCACTTACTGTTATCATCCTGAACATCAGCTGCAAGAACTGGTCGGCAATGTGGAGAAACAAGCCAATGTCAGCAGCTGAGAAACCAGTCTTTGGGGAATCCAGATGTGTTGGGCATGAAATGTAAAGTGGATGGCCAACTGCTGTCTTCCTAAGATTATTCTAAAAAACTCCTATAAGCACTCACTGAATGTCTAATTGCGTTTGACCTCTATTCTTGAAAAATACAAGCAGCAGTGACCCCTGGTGACAGTATGTGCAAAGCCTGTTTTCAAAGCCATTACAGAACCAGACTAGAAGAGAAGCTGGAATTAACCAGCTCTCTTTGTCTGCAGCCAACAATATACAGTGCCTTGCGAAAGTATTCGGCCCCCTTGAACTTTTCAACCTTTTGCCACATTTCAGGCTTCAAACATAAAGATATAATTTTTTTATTTTATGTGAAGAATCACCAACAAGTGGGACACAATTGTGAAGTGGAACGAAATCTATTGGATTTTTGAAACTTTTTTAACTAATAAAAAAATGAAAAGTGGGGCGTGCAAAATTATTCGGCCCCTTTACTTTCAGTGCAGCAAACTCACTCCAGAAGTTCAGCGAGGATCTCTGAATGATCCAATGTTGTCCTAAATGACTGATGGTGATAAATAGAATCCACCTGTGTGTAATCAAGTCTCTGTTTAAATGCACCTGCTCTGTGATAGTCTCAAGGTTCTGTTGAAAGCGCAGAGAGCATCATGAAGACCAAGGAACACACCAGGCAGGTCCGTAATACTGTTGTGGAGAAGTTTAAAGCCGGATTTGGATACAAAAAGATTTCCCAAGCTTCAAACATCCCAAGGAGCACTGTGCAAGCGATCATCTTGAAATGGAAGGAGTATCAGACCACTGCAAATCTACCAAGACCTGGCCGTCCCTCTAAACTTTCAGCTCAGACAAGGAGAAGACTGATCAGAGATGCAGCCAAGAGGCCCATGATCACTCTGGATGAACTGCAGAGAACTACAGCTGAGGTGGGAGAGTCTGTCCATAGGACAACAATCAGTCTTACACTGCACAAATCTGGCCTTTATGGAAGAGTGGCAAGAAGAAAGCCATTTCTCAAAGATATCCCTAAAAAGTCTCGTCTAAAGTTTGCCACAAGCCACCTGGGAGACACCCCAAACATGTGGAAGAAGGTGCTCTGGTCAGATGAAACCAAAATCGAACTTTTTGGCCACAATGCAAAACGATATGTTTGGCGTAAAAGCAACACAGCTCATCACCCTCAACACACCATCCCCACTGTCAAACATGGTGGTGGCAGCATCATGGTTTGGGCCTGCTTTTCTTCAGCAGGGACAGGGAAGATGGTTAAAATTGAGGGGAAGATGGATGCAGCCAAATACAGGACCATTCTGGATGAAAACCTGTTGGAGTCTGCAAAAGACCTGAAACTGGGACGGAGATTTATCTTCCAACAAGACAATGATCCCAAACATACAGCAAAATCTACAAAGGAATGGTTCACAAATAAACGTATCCAGGTGTTTGAATGGCCAAGTCAAAGTCCAGACCTGAATCCAATCGAGAATCTGTGGAAAGAGCTGAAAACTGCTGTTCACAAACGCTCTCCATCCAACCTCACTGAGCTCGAGCTGTTTTGCAAGGAAGAATGGGCAAGATTTTCAGTCTCTCGATGTGCAAAACTGATAGAGACATACCCCAAGCGACTTGCAGCTGTAATCGCAGCAAAAGGTGGCTCTACAAAGTATTAACGCAAGGGGGCCGAATAATTTTGCACGCCCCACTTTTCATTTTTTTATTAGTTAAAAAAGTTTCAAAAATCCAATAGATTTCGTTCCACTTCACAATTGTGTCCCACTTTTTGGTGATTCTTCACATAAAATAAAAAATTTATATCTTTATGTTTGAAGCCTGAAATGTGGCAAAAGGTTGAAAAGTTCAAGGGGGCCGAATACTTTCGCAAGGCACTGTAAGTGTAGTCACTGCTGTCCAGCTTCCTGTGCTGCCTTCTCAAATCTTTAGCCATTAGCAAGCCTTCAGTCAGCAGGGACATTTACCTTCATAACAGCTTTTCTGTTTCATTGAGTTTCTTGGACATTGGCATACTTTCAGTATTTTATTTGTAAATGTGGAATTTGTTGTATCTGTGTCCGGAATGTAAATGTATAATGTTAACTTGAATGTGAAAACTGTGTTTTAAAAGTTTTGTCACTTAATTATTAATTAACCAGCTTTTGGTTACATACCTTAGTTAAGGTTCCAAGCAATAGATAGAAGTCTTTACAGTTGTAAGGATTTTAATTATGCGGCAGTGACTGGAAAAATATTCCAATTTTGAGGATCATTTTCTTTCTGGTTTTGGAACAGCTGCTGTTCAAAGACTGTATAGTCTTGACAGAAATTCAAATCCTTGAATTTCTGTCAAAACCATGATAGTGGCCTAAGGTGTTTTCAAAACACCTTTCAAACTCTTGTGAACTGCCACATCACCTGAATTGAAAATTGGCACACTTCAACAACAGCCAAAGACTTGCACCTGAAATGATTTTAATTTTTATGCTGACTGCACGTCATAAAGTTGTGTGAAATATGGCCCATTAAGCAAACTAATTCTGCTCAAACACTGTGGGGTCTGTTAACTCCAAGTTTTCAAGGTGTCACTCTGGTGTCAACATGATGAATATCATAGACTGCAGATGGCCACCTGGCTGCTTTTTTATTTCATTATTGATATGTGTTTTGTAGTACTACTGTAGTTCCTGCTGTAAAAAATGCACTTGCCCAATTCCTTTCAAATATGGTTACATTTCTCTCTGGGAAGAATGCCATTATTATCTGATGCACTTCCGTTCCTGAGTATGTTGAGATGCCTCTGCACATTGGAAGACATTTTGTTCTGACACTTCAAGGTGTTTCTGTCTTGGCAGCCACTACACAACACTCAATGATATGAAAGTGATCAGATTTAATTAATGTGTAGAGCTGCTTAGAATTCTCACCTAAAAATCTGTTGTAATAAATTTTCCACCTATAGCACATCCTCAGATGGGAGCTGTTATGCAAAAGGCACCTGTTAAGGACTTATTGATCAGTTAATTCCAAATGTAGTAGTTTCTGGTGACCCCCTGGACATACCAGTGTTGACAGGCCGCCAAGTGTTTATAGAGTTCAAACTGCCATTACACTGACTGACATTACACAGGTTTTCATTACACCTACTGCAGATCTGCTTCAGAACTGCATCCCACAGGCTGCCGAAATATTGCACATGTCCAGACCAAGTCACCATGTGCTAGATGAAACACTATGTGATGTTAACTGTTCTACAAAAGCTGTTTAGCCAATTAACTTTGACAAGCTTGAATTAAGTTTGACAGGTGTCATTCTAATGACACTGCAATGACAATATAGTGAAAGTTCCCGTCAACCACATTTTCTTTCACCAGTTAATACATATCTACATTGATCTTTCTTAAAAATGTCTCCACAACTGCTATTTTTTTCTCAAGATTCTGACTGTCACTGATTTAGATTCCTGTATGTGACTTCAGACTTGCATTTTGCATATTGCAACCCACAGTTTTAACACTCACAATGAGTCATCGCACACTCGGCAAAACACTCCCCATACTGCTAACTACTCTCCAGAAATTGTTTGGCCAATCAGCTGTAAACATAAGATAAGATCACTTTATTGGCCATATACAATTTCTTGTATGAGGAATTACATGAGACAGGGAGAGAAGCTTGGGGTCAGAGCTCAGGTTCAGCCATTTATACGGCTGGAGCAGTCGGTGTTAAGGGCCTTGCTCAGGGGCCCAACAGAGTAGGATTCCTCTGCTGGTTGCGAGATATGAACCGACAACTTTCCAGCCACAGGCACAGAGTCACCGCACTGCCCCCATGATAGGTATCATTCTAGTTTTCCCTTAATGTACTTGCAGTCCACTCTCTCTGTCAAAGTAGCGGGTATGGATCCTGGTTGTAGTGGTTAAAATGCTCCCTTGAGTAATGAGGGAAAAGTGTTCCTGGAAATCTAGTGCTTCATAAAATCTTAGATTTAAGTTGCTCTGTATAATGTCTACAGTTTCACTATTGTGCAGTTACAGAAGAAAACACATCTCCCATCAAATGATCAAACATAAAATGGAAAAGCTGCCTTGAGAAATAACTGGAAGCAATAACCTTTTGGTAAAACAACTACATATTAATGACTGCTCTACTAAATGTTTAACGCTGAAAAGTTACAATCTTTAACTGCTGTCACACTTAGTGATTTTTTTTCCTCAAGTATTCCATTAAAATGAATAGCTTTTTAAGTGCCATACACTCAAGATACATTATACAGGCCTTTTCTGTAAATCAACAGAAAAAAATGAAAACTGTCAACGACAGTTTACTGACTATATGATTGTATTTGGAAATTGTTTTTTTTTTTCATGTAAGCGCAATCATTTATCTGGACTTCTCTACTAAAGTTTTGGACATTTTTTTAAACTTTCCATTGGATGCTGCTGTGCAGCCTGTGAATGAATACTTGCTTATTTTAAGGCTAATTTGTCTATGTTGTGCAGATGTTTGGAGTGAGCTGCCTGGCAAACCCTGCTTGCCAGTTTACAGTCTCTGCTTGTTTTGGCAGTTTGAGTCTCCAGAAGCACAAAGGAACCCCTTGACATTTCCCACAGTATGGGATTGGTCACTGCAGTTTGATTGCAAAGCCCAGGATTTCTTCACTAACCCTCTTTATGTGGAGAAGCCAAAGCAAGAGAAAGCATCTAGGAAAACGCATCGCCCGAAGGTAAATGTTACAACAATAATGTGTGTTTTTCAGGAATCCAGTCAGGTTGACTTAATGTAGTAGTGCGCCATAGGAGCATTACAGTGAAGTTCTGATTTTGTTTAAATCACTAATTTATTGCTTAGTGTTTGTATAAAGGTCCAGCTTAATCAAATTTGATCTAAATAAATAAGAATAATCTGCCCTTCTACATTAAGTATGTGTATCTCAAATCTTTAATTACTTTCACTAATATATTTGTCATTACTAAATACAGTATCTTGTACTGTATATATTTCTGACTGCTACACTTTAGTACATCTGTGGTTAGAAACTTAAAATTGCAGTGAAAATAAGCAGTAGTGCTAAACATTTTAATGAGTGTTATTTGGCTCAGTTCCTTTAGATTACTCTGTTTTTTCCTTTATTTTTCAAATAATGTTTAGTATACCGTAACACTTTGGAAGCTAAATGTTTATTTTGAGGGATTTTCAAACATTTTCCAAGTGTGGCAGACAGAGCATACGTTTCCCATTATACTTCCCCCCCGAATCAGAAGCCACTCAGCAAAACTGAGGATATAACCTCTACTTGTAAATTCAGGGAGGATAACTTTACTTTAGACTGATGCTGCAATCCTTTTACAGTCTCTCCAGCAGTGAAACAGAAGTCAGGCCCATTGGGGTGTTCATGTCTGCAGTGTGATTCTTCAGGAACACTCTGCACTGTTCAGATACCATCCTGATCACTGCTAATACCTCCTCTGTTCTCCAAATCAGAGACTCTAGTGTTCCTTGTTAAAACATGAGTTAGAGAATCTGATCTACTCAGGGGAGCTAGCTATTGCCCAGCAGCACGTAAAAGGCTCCTAATATCCTGCTGCTCTGCATACAGTATACTTCAATATTGTTAGTAGTAAGTAGTTAAGTTGTATTTTTAAATGACAGGACTTTTCAGCCTGGGATTTTTAAATCCAGTTTAGGGAGCCTGCTGAAATAGGGAAACTACATCGCTACATCTCTAGATCTAGTAACTCTGCATCTGCTGTGACCATTTGAATTGGGCTTTTGGTCTTTGTTTTGCTTGTGACATTTTATTAATAGTAGCACTATTTGGTTTGAATAGTTTTTATAACAGAATCTCTTTAGACAAGATTTGAAAGTATGTACTGGAACTCCAGACACCACTGGTGGACTTTAATTCCTTGCTTCTGATTATTAAAAATCCTTTGCCCTGTCTGAGAAATTATGAGAAAATATTCCTGTGAATTGTTTGCACTCTGTTACTCCCTGGTGAGAAATAAAAATGTAATCTCAAAACATGTATTCATAGTGGTTGGATAACAAATGTATGAGCTCTTTAATTCTTTCTCCTTTTGCTTTTGCCTATAAAGCACCAGAGACAACTGTCTTTGCCAGCTACGCCTTTCAAGTCCTCTCCAAGAAGAGGTTTCTTTAAAGAAGAAACTGACAGCCTGAAAAAGATACTGCTAGGAAAGAGGATCACCAAATGGATACATTCCCCTGAGGCATCTGCACTGACAGCCAGAGACTTCTAC
Source organism: Lepisosteus oculatus (assembly GCF_040954835.1). NCBI lineage: Eukaryota > Metazoa > Chordata > Actinopteri > Semionotiformes > Lepisosteidae > Lepisosteus > Lepisosteus oculatus. The sequence continues at coordinate 39,866,416 of NC_090698.1, read as the reverse complement.
CAATCATGGCAGAGGAAGCCTCTTGACTACCATGGCCTCCTGCTCCCATGTCTGGATGGTCCTGCCATCAGAGTCTGGATGCAGAGATACCTGCGCTGGATTCCTGACTTGCAGATATTTGGAGGAGGCTCAGTGTCCATCATGACCAAAATCTGGGATCTAGTAACTGAGATCCAGGTCCTGCGGGATGAGTTAGACTGGTGTACTTCTAACTTGCAATTCAGCAACCAGAAGAGAGAGGTGTGCCCTAAGTTTTCTGCCCGTATGTCCTCCTCTTTTCCATTTTTTTCTTCACACAACAGGTCCTTCAAGCCTGTCATTCCCACAAGCCTTCTCCAGAGCATGATGATTGGGGGGACCTTGGTTGATAAGGAGGATGAAGACACCGAGTTTTTAGGAGTTGTTTAGGACGAACATGTGAATCCTGTGTTATTCAACCATTGTGACAATCGCCTCAATAGGTTTTTATCTCTAAAAGGTGTTATCTATAGGAATTCTTTGTACTGGATATGCAGTTTGTACCCTGCTGTACAGAAATGAGGTTTGAAACCACAGATGCAAGCATTAATATTTTAAATTCATAAAACAAAAAAATCTTAATTTCTAGGCCTTCTTTGCTATACTTTTTCAGAAATAAAGTAAATCTTTGTCTTGATTGTCAACTAAAAGATTTACCAAAAATGTGTCAGTAGAAAATTCAGATATTATTTTAGTAAAAATGGCAGTTCTCTAAGATCAGTAGAATCTTGTATAACCAGGGCTCTCAAACACTGCTCCTGCAGAGCCCCTATCCCAGCTAGTTTTATTGGTAGCCATTAAATCAGAAATGTCTGAAGACCTGGAACAATTTAACTGTAATCTCACAAAGTTGAGTGGTTTTTACAGTAGAGATGGTTTTTACAGTAATTTCAGCACCAATTAAAACAAAACAAGACCCTTAAGACCCTTGTTCCCTAGGGGTCTAAAGTTCCCTTAACAAATTTCTTGATAATATATCAATAACCTACAAGTGTACCTCATCTTAAAAAACAGGTGATTTGGGGTAAGCTACCACCTGTTTGACCAGGATGTTATGATGTTATGACCAGGATAGAGACTCTTGCATTAAACCATTACAAAATACTCCACAATCTCTTAACTGCAACACTTTTTTCAGCATACTTAGTTCAAAGGCAATTTGAAGTCCATCATCCATTTTCTAACTGCTTTGTCAAAATCAGGATCTTGAGGGAGCCTGAGCAACATCCTGGCAAGCAGCGAGAGCAAGGCAGGATACACCCTGGGTGGAAAGCCCGTCCACCTCACAGACACAGACACAGACATGCAGACACTCACACCTGGGCTAACTTTCCTAGAAGCCAATGAATATACCAGTATGTCTTTAGACTCTGTGAGGAAACCGCAGCACCAAGCTAAAACCCATGCGAATGGGGAGAGAACATGCAGATTCCTTGCAGACAGCACTCCAGGTCCAGAATCGAACCCTGGGCCCTAGTGCTGCAAGGCTGCAATGCTAACCTCTGTGCCACTGTGCTGCCCTCCAATTTGAAATGTTTTTTATAACTCTTGGAGATATTCAATTGTTTTCTGGTGCTGACAATCAGGAAAGAAGATAATTGACCAACATGCTTCATTACTACCTTTTTTAACTTTATATGAGCTCTGGTTTTACCTGGTTTTTACCTACATTCTTTCATTAGAAGCAGATATGTTCTCGTCATGTAAGTGTGCAAAGCAAAAGCTGAGCCTAAGTGACATACATTGCAAAGCAGATAAATATATAACCGTGATAAAAAAAAAACATTTTTTTTTTCTTTAAATGTTAACTTGCAGGGAAGAGGCGATCATTGTTGCTTTGAAAGAAGTGGTCTAAGAAGAAATTACACCATATCCACAAACTATTCCATACTTATTTATAATAATGCTTATTTGTAATACTGAATGTAATACTATGTAGAGCGGTTGCAGGCAGCTGCAAGCAGATTAAATTGATGCATAAAACTTTCACCCTTTCCTAAAGTTGTTTTAAGTAAAATAAATCTCTTGACAAACTAGTCCAATCTGTGAGATTTCTTACTGTATAGCATGGATCAAACAAGTATTTACAGTGCATTTAAATATTGTCTAATAAGGTTTTTGATCCTAAAGAAGCTGATAAAGAAGCTTAATGTATTGAGAGTACTTTTTATTTATATAAAGTGTCTTGATTTTCACATCTTTCTTGAATAAATATGAAAATAACGTGGCTGTTGCGTATATTAAATATTAATGTATATTTATGGGAGTTGAAAAAGAAGAAATAGAATAGACTCTCTTCTGCTCCTTTTCCAGTGAATGGAGCTAGAATATAGTGGCTACCTTTTTTACATCCTGTAGTTCCTGTTGTGCCATCTACTGGTTGTTATTGTGAACTGCTAAAATTTAAAGTTAAAGGAGGTAACTTTGTTCAGGAGATTTTAACTGGTGTTCAAACTCAAACATATATTGCAAAAGGAGGTTTAAATAAATTGATATTTGTACCATTTGTCTCCAGCAAACTAAACATTTTGCACTGAATTGTTCCAAATAATGTCTGGTCATTCCCTTGGGTGGAAAATGCCCTCTTAAGAATTGTTTTTATTTTTGTTGTTCATTGTTTCAGGTTTATTTTCATACTCCTCCAAATGTTTACGCTGAAATCTGCAATAAGACTTCAAATCCTCTGGGGTAAATGTTGTAAAAAATACATTTATGGTGTAATGTTACTTTTTTCATATGTAGTAGGAAACACGACATTAGCAGGGAACCAAAGCTTAATTGCCATCTTACTGTCAAAACACTGTACGGAAAATTTCAGCTGTCTTACTACTGGAGGATGCAGCTACCTAATTACCAAGGTTGATGCACTTAATTGCGATGCACAATCAATATTTCTTTAAAGTTGTGGTGTCTTTTTAGCTGATTTTATGTCTGTTACATATTTGTAATTTAATGATGTAGCCTTAATTCTTAGAGCACTGCAACAAAATGAGGATTAAATGTATTTATGTTTGGCACTGGTATTATGACAAAATAAGCTGTTACTCTACATTTTCTTATAGCTCTTTTAATTTTATCTATCTTGTGCCCTGCTGTTCCCTGTCAGACAGTGACACACTGAAATTACTGTTTTATACTGTAAACAGGGATGCAATTAAATGTATTGAAATGTGATCTATATTGAGGAAAGTTACTTCATGATATTGAAGGTGAAGGATATAATTTAACTTAATTTTTTTATTTTAACCGCTGATGTTGAATGCTGTTATTACGTATTTCTGATCTTGAAATTAAAGTGAGAAATTTGTTTTTTTTTCTGTTTCTGTGCATTTGAAACTTAAAAATCCTTTTTGTAATAAATTCTGACCAGTGATTACAGCTATTTATTTTCTTTGTTCAGTTACTTTAAAATTTAAAGCTTATATTTACATTTATTGGACTTTATTTGCAAATGGATTCACGTTTGTATAATGTGGCTTTCGATGTGAATGTTTTTAGAACATTGTAGGATAATTTTTGTAGAAAGAAATTTGTAAAGAGTTAGTATTAAGAGAACACTCAGTTGCACTCAGTGGCTAAAAAATAGGGCTGAAATGTTGAAAATGTTTACAGTTATAGTGTCTTCATTATATTGAAAAACATAATAAAAAAAGAAAGACTAATTAATTTTTCAGCAGGCTTGCATTAGAGTTGGTGTGGTGGCTCTGTGGCTAAGGATCTGTGCCTGTGGCTGGAAGGTTGTCGGTTCATATCTTGTGGCTGGCAGAGGAATCCTACTCCGTTGGGCCCCTGAGCAAGTCCCTTAACCCCAACTGCTCCAGGGGCGCTGTATAAATGGCTGACCCTGCACTCTGATGCCAAGCTTCTCTCTCCCTTTCTGTGTGTCTAATGGAGAGGAAGTTAGGGTATGCAAAAAGACAAATTCCAATTACCTGTACAAGAAATTGTATATGGCCAATGAATTGATCTTATCTTAAAATTGATCTTAGTTTTGATTTTCTGACAGCTAGTCCTTTGTTTTAAAACCTACCTTCTGGAAAGAGATCATGACTAGGGTATAACATGGTGTTGTTAAATCTTTTCTTGTAGGCATAACTCCCACTTTATAGTACTTTTTCAACACCATGGGGAAAATATCCACTTCAAATGTTAATGGATCCTTCAGCTATATTTCCCTAGTGAACATAAAATTTATTGGATCTAATTTCCTTTGTAACACAAAACAAAGTCTTTTCCATTCATCCGTTTTCTGACTGCTTCATCATATTCAGGGTTGAGGGGGGGAGTCGAAGCCTAACCTGGCAAGCAGTAGGCACAAGGAGGGGTACCCCTGAACAGGACGCTAGTCCATCACAGGGCACGCACAGATACAAACGGACTCACACAAGAGCCGGATTTCCCAGACGCCAATTAACCTACAAGTATGTCTCTGGACTGTGGAAGGAAACTGAAGCACCTGGAGAAAAACAACACAATCATGGGGAGAACATACAAACTCCACACAGACAGCACCCCAGGTTGAGAATTGAACCCAGGGCCCCAGCACAGCAAGACGGCAATGCTAACAACTGTGCCACCATACCAATTATGTTTTATGTTACTGTCAAATATTTCTAATTTAAATATCCCATTAGAAGTTTTTACCCCAGGCAGATGTTCCAATCTGCACGTTCTCTCTTAAACTCAAAACATGCTCTCTTGTTTGCAGGCCTTGGAAATAGTTTCTTGACAATATCTCTGCT